>NW_020825222.1:653414-1306828 GCF_003286155.1 Drosophila erecta | reverse complement strand
TTGGAATGGAGAGACTCCGCCCCAAATTTTCAGACAGGTCCGAGCGTGCTACGACAGGTATTTACTTGACAATGAAACCATGCTCATTACTTTCATAACGCACCCTGTACTCCAATACCCAGACTTTAATCACACTAACCACGGTCGCCTCTGGCTACGCGGTAGGGGCTGTATTGTCACAATCCGACAGCCAATTGCATTTATATTATATTATATTATATTATATAAAACCCTTTCCAAAACAGAAAAAATAAAATAAAAACAATAAAATAAAAGCAAAAAAAAAACAGGCAATAGACTTCAAAAACCATAAAGAAAAACGTAATAAGATCAAAATATATGAGCCAGGGCAAACAGTGTTTATTAAGCAAAACATAAGACTAGATTCTAAGCTGTCCCCACGGTACAAGGAAAAAACAGTAAAAGAAAGCAGACATACAACTATTATTACAGAAGCTGGAAGACTAACGTTCACAACGTAACAAAACAAAAGTAATAGTAATAAAAAAAAAAAAATTTTTTTTTTAGTCTGATACTGCCTAGGGAAACATGTCCGTACTAATCCGAAGTAAAATAAAACAGAAACATTAAATAAAATGTAATTTGTATACAAATTTTCTTAATTCGAATGCTTCTGACACTAGCATTGTCGAATATGGAAATCACTAATTACACCAACGCTCAATACATCTCAGTGCACAAAGGTTTAGGAAAACTACAAAATATCATCAACAAAACTAAACCATTTAATAGACCTAGAACAGCTAGAAAAAGAACTGTACAAAGTAGGAGAACACACAATTAATGACTTAAAAAGAAGCAATCGCATGAAATAGTTCAAGCATTTTTGGCATTAAGTACGTTTACATCAAAATATCGCAAAGTTTGATCGATCAATTGGATTGATTCAGCCTAAAAATAGGTGGCCGGAAACCAAGATCATGACGACTCAATTATGATCCTGAATAATTTAGATAGCTTTATAACTAACAATATAACTAACAATAATAAATAAACAACTGCAAAGTAGAATCAATAATTTAACAACAATTTCAAATTCAATTCAAATTCAACGATTTCAAATTCAATAAAAAA
The DNA here is from genome assembly GCF_003286155.1 of Drosophila erecta. Classification (NCBI taxonomy): domain Eukaryota; kingdom Metazoa; phylum Arthropoda; class Insecta; order Diptera; family Drosophilidae; genus Drosophila; species Drosophila erecta. The sequence continues at coordinate 1,305,733 of NW_020825222.1, read as the reverse complement.
ATAACAATTTTAACAATGAATTAGCAACAAATCTCAAAATCAGGTCAGATTTGTAAAAGAAGAAATTGCAAACATCAAATATGCCATTCATTGGGCAAAAATTAATGTAATTAACACACTCTTTTAACTGAATTAGAACTAAATGAAGTTTCAAAAAATAATATAACATCTTTATGATTCGATGAAATGCTAGAGGTTGTTGATGTTTCAGTATTGCACAGCAATTATCTATATCATTAAAATACCAGTACTAGATCTCACTACTTATCAAGATATGTCAATAAAAGCCGTTATAAAAGATACACTTGTGTTGTACACTTAGAGACGAATGAAATATTTGTAGCAGGAAAAGATATTATTAATGTACCCAAAAATTGTTAAATATCCAATTACTTAAAAAGAAGTTGCTCTCCTATGTGGGTAGTACCAAAAAAAAAAAAAACGAATCGGGAAAGGCCAAATTTCTCATAGTCATTGACACTGTTAAAATCAGGAGAGGAGATATACCGTGCTGTTGAGCTTCTTACAAATAAGATCCATAAAGCAAGTTACACATGTCTATCAGGGGTATCTCTCAGCTGAAATCCGACAACAAATACAACACAAGAGAAATCTGCGTAAAAGATACCAAGAAACTCTCTACCCTGCCGACAAAAGATCGTATAACAAGTCTGCATCTGATCTTAAAAAACTACTGTTGTCTAAACATGTGTTTAGACATGATAAGTAGACAATCTATAAATATGTTCTATTTAAGGGCTACAATAAACATGTCACGGGACAGCATAAGTGGCAACTACAGATAAGTACGGTTGCAGTGGTCTATTGCCGAAGTGTCAAGAGATATGACCACGCGGGAGGTGACTAGCGCGGTCATAGGCTTCAAACATAGATTTGAGATAAACCTCAGCTGCATTGACCAACGCAGACTGCAGCGTCTTACAAGCGCTGCATTATATAATTAGATGATAAGAACCTATGTAAGAATGAATAAAAGGCGATGCCCTCGCAGCAGCGAGTCAGTTAGATTCAAACACCCGAATTGAACTCATTAAGTGTACGCATTAGTTTATAGTGTGAACATTTTGGTCCTTCGAGAAATTCTGTTGTTTTCCCCCACCAGTGGTAAGAAACACAGAAGAAAAAAAACCAGCGCTTCAAAGTAAAAAGAGCAAGGTTATTCGAGTGATTCTGTTGTTTCCCCCACCAGTGGTAAGAAACACAGAATAAAAGACCACGCCTTAAAGTACTAGGACTATAAGGTGAAACATTGTGTTCTTGCTTTTCCTTGGCTGATCAATCAGCTGTGAGTCGAGGCACAGCTAGGTCAACTGGGCGACCAATCAAAAAATCCTCCAACGGATCACGCCAAAGAATATAAGCAGAAAGCACAAAAAAGTCACAGTGATTGTTTTCCCAACATGTTGTCGGAAAGATCTGTGAAATTGATGCAAGACCAAGGAGAGCTGCAGAACAAAATACTGCAAGCAATCAAGGAAAAGGCATCTATACCAGCAATAGAAGCATTGGTAGTTCGATTTACTACTAACAACAATGCGCTGGTAAAATTGGGAGTTGGCGATCATCAATATTTTAATGATAAAATATTTATTAAAACTATGGATGCTGTCAAGGCCTACAAGGAGTCGCAATTAAAGGTAGAAACACTTGAAGAAATAAATATACCAAGTGGATCAAAATTATCTGATAGCGCATCAGCTCGGAGCTCCAGTCCAGTTGATAATCTGGTTCAACTGGTGGATAGAAGAGCGGACAGGGTGAGGCAACAGATGAGCCTAATTTACGAAACCCTGGATAGTTCAAGTGAGATTGAACTAGTCAAGCAGCTGGCAATGATGAAAAGTCATTGGTCCAACGTGACGGACACACTGAAACTGCTTGAAAACAAGTATGACAGAACTGTCTTTGATCAAGATGAGGCAGACATTCTGCAATCTGAAGTTGCCGCACTAGAGATGGTACTTCAAATGAAGTTGGAACAGTTCAAAAGTTCCAACTGCGACGTGCCAGAACTCCCAAAAGTGGACCTTCCAACGTTCAATGGAAATGCGAAGGAATGGCCAACATTTTTCGAGCTGTTCTCTGAACTAATAGACAGCAGGAAAGATCTCAGCAACACAAGGAAGCTGGGATATTTAAGAGCCTGCTTAAAAGGAGAAGCTCAAATGGTGGTTAGCCATTTGATAACGGGATCAGCGGCTAGCTACACAGCAGCGTGGGAGCTTATCTGCAAACGCTATGAGAATAGCAGAAAAATATTCTCCCAACACTTCAACAAATTACTGGAATTGGAGTGCTTGCTGCCCCATGATGAGAAAAATTTAGGGAGGTTTTTGGATACTGCGACCGAGAGCATATTCATCATAAAGCAAAAAGGAAAAATAGGAAGCTCTGCTGACGTAATTTTAGCAGAAATTCTGCTGCGAAAATTTTCGCCAGAAGCCTTGCAGCTGTATGAACAGCATGTAAAAAAGGCAAGAGATATACAGTCCTTACAAGATGTACTGGAGTTTATTGAGCAACAATACAACTCAGTAAACGCCATTACCAAAAATACCGCTCAGCTTGCTACAAGAAAAGTGCAAGTTAGATCATGTGCCTTTTGCTCTAAGGATGGCCACGATATGATAAAGTGTCTCAAATTCAGAGCACTATCAATCGAAAAAAGAAAAGAATTCGTTCAAAAGAACAACATGTGCTTTAGATGCTTTGGAAAGCATAATGCTATCGACTGCAGAAAGGAAATTACCTGCAATCGATGCTCCAAAAGACACAACAGTCTTCTGCATGAAGATACAAAACGCAGTATCAACAGCAATAGCCTTAAGCAAGGCCAAGACACACTATTGGCTACAGCTGTTGTTTTAGTGAAAAACAAAGCTGGAGGTTACAACGAGTTGAGGGCGCTTATTGACGGTGGATCCCAGAAGACGCTGATTTCAGAGGAAGCAGCACAAATATTAAGGATTCCCAGAGTAAGGAGTACTATAGAGGTCGAAGGTATCTCCCAGACTACTCAACTATCAAAAAATAGTGTCCACCTAACTATCAAACCAAAAATTCCAAGTAGCTTCAAAGCATCAACGGAAGCATTGGTTTTACCAACACTCCATAGAGCCCTTCCCAGCAAAAAGTTTGATATTGATATCAACAAAGAGTGGAAGGGCTACAGGCTAGCAGATCCACGATTCAACGAGCCAAGCAGAATTGACATAGTGATAGGTGTGGATCTATTTCCCCTGATTATGATGGAGAAAATTAAAACCGTAAATGGAATCTTGGGACAAAAAACCAAATTTGGATGGATTGTGTCCGGAAATATAACTCGAGCAGCAAAGCAGAAAATTATAAGTGCCACTACAACAATAAATCTAAAGGACCTGGAACGCTTTTGGGAATTGGAAGATGAAACCGATGAGACAATTACAGACAATGCAGAATGCGAAAGAAAATTCCAAGAAACAACTGTCATCAACGAGGAAGGCAGATTTGTGGTTTCAATTCCATTCCACCAAGAGGCAAAGCTTGGGGACTCTCGCAAACAGGCAATGGCAAGGCTTATGCAAATGGAAAAAAAGTTTCAAAGAAACCCAAAGAACTGGGCTGCATACAACGAATTCATGAAAGAATACCTAAAGATGGGACATATGGAACCTGTAAAGACAACGGGTCAAGGTAAATACTATTTACCCCATCAAGCAATCATCAGGCCTGGAAGCTTAACTACGAAGTTACGAGTAGTTTTTGACGCATCCGCAAAGACGACAAATGGACTAAGCCTAAATGACGTCATTATAGCTGGCCCTAAGATTCAAAAGGATATATTCGATATTCTAATTAAATGGCGCAAGTGGCAATATGTTATGGTAGCTGACATTGAAAAAATGTATCGCCAAATAAAGGTTGCTGAGAAAGACCAAGAATACCAATATATCCTATGGAGAGAGGATCCAAAATTGCCGATCAGTGAGTTCAAGTTAACAACCGTAACATATGGCACCTCGGCAGCACCTTTCTTAGCAGTCCGATGTCTACGAGAGTTGGCAGATCGCTTTTGCCAAGAGGATAGCGTCTTAGCAGAAACAATAAGAGACGACTTTTATATGGATGACCTCATAACTGGTGGAGACACAGTCAACGAGTGCTATGAACGTCAAAGGAAATTGAGACAAGTAATGGAGAAAGCCGGCATGCATCTGCGAAAATGGGTTGCAAATGACGAACGTATTTTAGCCGACATTCAGGACGACGGTGCTACGGAAAAAATCTGCATTGAGGAAAATGAATCAATCAAAACCTTAGGACTCCAATGGGATCCAAAGAAGGATACATTTACGTTTTCGGCAGAAAAACCAATGCTAACACGCATAACAAAGCGGTTAGTGTTATCACAGTTATCCAGAATTTTCGACCCACTAGGATGGTTGGCACCTGTAACGATTCAAGGCAAATGTTTCATTCAGGAACTGTGGAAGTTACCGATGACTTGGGACGTTGAATTGGAATCGAACTTAGCAAACTGGTGGATGGAATATGCTAAAGGCCTATCAGATTTAGAAGGAATTAGCATTTCACGCTGGACTGGATGCTCCAAAGGTATTATGGAGCTACATGGATTCTGCGATGCATCAGAGAAAGCATATGCAGCAGCTGTGTATACAAAAGTAGGCGACAGAGTCACCTTACTAGCAGCAAAAAGCAAAGTTAATCCTATAAAAAACAGGAAAACAATTCCAAAGTTGGAATTATGTGCTGCCCATTTACTAGCTAAGTTATTAGCGAAAGTGCAAACTATATGGAGCAACAAGATTACAACGCATGCATGGAGTGATTCGCAAATTACTATTGCTTGGATACAGAACAAGCGCAGCAAAGATAAGTTCGTCAGAACTAGAGTGGAAGAAATCTATAAACTAATTCCCAATGTCAAATGGAATTACGTTAAGTCGGAAGAAAATCCAGCAGACGTGGCTTCAAGAGGGATATCACCACAAGCGCTTAAAATCTGTGAAATTTGGTGGAGAGGGCCGAATTGGCTATCTATAGATGCACAACACTGGCCCACTCAAAAAGAATCGGAAATTGTTGTGGTATCCACATTGATAAAATCCGAATATCTACAAAACCATCTTTTATCGAAGTATTCATCGATCAACAAACTTCTTAGAGTAATGGCGTATGTATTACGCTTCATAACAAAGCTGAGAGGAAAATCGCAACAGCCGTCACATCTTACGGCAGAGGAATTAAAGCTAGCGAAGATTGCTGTGGTAAAGATACAACAACAGCTAGATTTTGGACACGAAGTCAGACTACTCAAGAACAAAAGACCATTAGACCCAAAGAGTAAGTTACAGGCGCTAAATCCTTTTTTGGATAGTGATGGCGTACTTCGAGTTGGTGGACGACTACAAAACGCAATGATACCGTATAATGTAAAACATCCAATTATACTGGATAAGTCACATTTGACTTGGTTAATTGCAAAGGATGCTCATAAAGAAACTCTGCATGGCGGAATTAACATTATGAGAACTTATATTCAGAGGGAGTTCTGGATATTTGGCATACAAAATTCCTTAAAGAAATATTTAAGGGAATGTATTGTATGCCTACGATACAAGCAAGAGATGTCCAGTCAACTGATGGGAAATTTACCAGTTTATCGAGTAACGGCTGATTACTCGTTTCAAAATACTGGAATCGACTACGCCGGACCGTTCCAGATTCGCTGCTCAAAGGGAAGAGGTCAAAAAACTTATAAAGGATACATTTGTGTATTTGTTTGTATGGCAACAAAAGCGATACATCTGGAAGCTGTTAGCGACCTTTCATCAGACAAATTCCTGGAGGCTCTTCGACGGTTCTTTGCAAGACGAGGCAAGAGTGAGAACATATACTCAGATAATGGAACAAACTTCGTAGGAGCTTCAAGAGTGTTGGACAAAGAGTTTGTAGCTGCCATTAGAAACAATAATGAGTTAGCACCTACACTAGAAAAAGAAGGCATCAAGTGGCACTTTATTCCCCCGGGAAGCCCCCACATGGGAGGTTTATGGGAAGCCGGCGTAAAATCAGTGAAGCATCACCTTAAACGAGTTATTGGTGAAAACAGCTTTACATATGAAGAATTTGCATCGCTGCTGTGTCAAATCGAAGCAGTGCTAAACTCGCGCCCATTAGTCACTGTAAGGAGCGAAAACGATGGTGAGGACATATTAACGCCGGGTCATTTTCTGGTGGGAAGACCGCTAATTGGAGCTCCTGAACATTTTGACGAAAGTAAGTCAATCAGCTCTTTGGATAGATGGAAGCTTATTCAACGCATCAGAGGTGACTTTTGGAAGAAATGGAAAGAGGAGTATCTGGTGTCATTGCAACAGCGAACCAAATGGCGGCAAGTAAAGCCAAATCTGAAGGAGGGACAGCTGGTTCTTATAAAACATGAGAATACTCACCCTGCAAGATGGCCAATGGGAAGAATCATTGGTACGACTAAAGGACAAGATGATAAAGTCCGGGTAGTCACGGTCAAAACAAACGAGGGGGAAGTAAAAAGATCGCTAAATAAGATCTGTCAACTTCCTGTTAGCGAAGCACAACCAGCTGGAGCTGCAACGCCATCTATAACGGAGTCAATGCAGCTACGCAAGGACAAGAAGCTCAGGCAGCGAGTTCCAAAGGACAAAAGGAATGGCACTGGAAGCATAGCTACTGTGCTATGCTGTTTATTGATATTGCAAGCTACAAATGCGACAGAAAAATCGGAACCTCAAAAACTGGCCAAAGAACTTGGGAAAATTTACGACATCGACGCAAAAGCTGCAGTAATGGTGAACAAAATTGGTAAAATTGAAGTCGCTACATCCAGTTGGCAATTATTGTTTTATTATGACATGCAAGCCTATTTTGATGTCATAAAACAATCAGAGGACTTCCTGGAAAAATCCCGCTTGGTTTGCACAAAAATGGGAGACTTCAAGGACTACTGCGATTTCTTCGGCACGACAATACGGACAAAAATTGACAACATAAAAGAAAAAGACAAAATACTTCGGCACCGTACCAACCGAAAGAAAAGGTTTATACTGTTCTTTGATATCGGAAATGCAAATAGAATACAGGAAAATATGCAAACGATCATAAGAAACGAAAAACATCTAATGGAATATGTTGACAATCAGACCTCGGTCATCAATGCCACGGAAGAATTAGTAAGAGCAACTACGATAGAAGCAAACCGGAATTTGGGAAAACTGACCAAACAAGTCAATATTATTGCAGAAACCATGAAGGAGCACTTTATGGTATATAAGGAGTCAATTAAATTCCTTATGTTATCAAATCAAGTGCGAAACTGGATTGAAGAGGCAGAAAGCCTACAAGCAACAGCGATCTCAATGATAACGGACATTAGTGAAGGAAGAATTCATCCTACACTAATTGCCCCTAACAAAATGCTGGAGGAGCTCGAAAAAGTTAAGAAAAAATTAGGACGAAAACAAATGCTACCGGGTGGAAATTCAGTTATACAATTACCACTGATCTATAAACTGATGAAGGCACAAGCTATGTTGAAGGATAATGTCCTATTCATTGAAGCAAAATTGCCGATATACAACAATCAGGAAACGGATCTCTTTGAAGTAATCCCAATACCACTGTGGACAAACGGAACAAAGCTTATTCCGAAATTGAATTCTAAATATTTTGCGTTCAATACAGACATAAACGCATATCACCTAATGTCTGAAATGGAAATTAACCAATGCAGACAAGAGGATTCGACAACATGGCTTTGCGAAAGTAATTGGGCATGGAAAAACGCGGAAGATCACTCTTGCGAAATATCTCCATTGAAACCAAGCAAGGCACACTCATGCGAAATGATGGAATTCCAAGGCAATTCGTTCATCAAAGAGATAAGTGGATCCAACCGTTGGCTATTTAAACTGTTTCGGAATACAACAGCTAATATAAGATGCAACGAACAGCATCAAGTTATAAGACTGCCCAATCAAGGCATTATACAACTACTTGCAGGATGCACAGCAATATTAGGAGATACAACAATAATTACTCCTCAAAAAGTAATTTCGACAGCGTCTGAAATATCTATCTTCCCCAGTTTACGAATTATAGATGACAAGGAGACATGGAACGTGGTCCCGCTGAAGCACTTGATTATCAACAACACTAATGAACTGCAAAATCTTCAAATGCGCATCAAGACTCTGAAAAATAACAAAGTACACATTGATGACTTGATTTTCCACACGGCAAGCGGACACTCGGCCCTAGCGTTGACAACGATTATTATAATTATAATAGTCATTTATATCCGGAGGCAACACATAAATGAGAGACAACTACTGGCCGTACATTTTTCCCCCCCGGAGAATGTCTAAACATGTGTTTAGACATGATAAGTAGACAATCTATAAATATGTTCTATTTAAGGGCTACAATAAACATGTCACGGGACAGCATAAGTGGCAACTACAGATAAGTACGGTTGCAGTGGTCTATTGCCGAAGTGTCAAGAGATATGACCACGCGGGAGGTGACTAGCGCGGTCATAGGCTTCAAACATAGATTTGAGATAAACCTCAGCTGCATTGACCAACGCAGACTGCAGCGTCTTACAAGCGCTGCATTATATAATTAGATGATAAGAACCTATGTAAGAATGAATAAAAGGCGATGCCCTCGCAGCAGCGAGTCAGTTAGATTCAAACACCCGAATTGAACTCATTAAGTGTACGCATTAGTTTATAGTGTGAACAACTGTCAACTTTAAGAAATGAATCTCTCGCTGAATATTTTAGAAATCTAGAACCACATTCTTGTAACCACGAACATAATTTATGGAGAGCAACCAAATATCTTAAGCGACCTGCAAAAAGAAACACAGTCCGAAACTGTAATGGCGAATGGTGTAGATCTGATGACGAACAAGCCAAAGCATTTGCTCAATACCTGCACTCTGTATTTACGCCAAATGATATTGATAACCCGCAAACAGAAAGGGAAGTAGACATCTTTCTCGAGACACGCTGCCAAATGAGCTTACCAAAATCAGTATTAATGAAGTTTCATCAGAAATAGTAAAAAGGCTCCAGGTTCGGACAATATAGATGGCATAATTTTGAAAAATCTACCACCAAAGTGTATACGATTTCTTACGCTTATATTTAATGCGATCTTAAGAGTTGACCACTTCCCAAGCCAATGGAAATGTGCAGAAATTATAATGATCCTTAAACCAAACAAGGCAGAAAATGAAGTGACATCGTACCGTCCCATTAGTTTGTTGTCAATATTTTCTAAAGGATTTGAAGAAATACTTTTAAAGAGAATGTTGCCAATCTAGGACGAATTCGCTTTCATACCCGAAAACCAGTTGGGATTCAGAAGAAGCCACATAACCCCTGAGCAACGTCACAAATGAAATTTTATAAGCTTTGAGAACAAAAAATACAGTACTGCAACATTTCTTGATTTTCAACAAACGTTTGATCGAAGTCATATCTAGTAAATAGTTAATTTTATGTGCAACAAAAAATGAATCCTCGCCATTGCTTACTTTAAAGCCATTACTACTTTATCCCCTCAAGGCAGCGTCTTAGGACCTGTTTTATACACCCTGTATACCCTGTAACAAATACCTGCACTGAGGCAACATACGCTGATGATACAGCTATATAAGCTACTAGTTAATCCAAAGAGGATCCCTCACAACTCCTGCAATCAGAGCTCCGCCTTATTGAAAGCTGGTTCCTTCTTTGGAAAATTAAAGTCAACGCCCTGAAATGTGCGCAAATAACTTTTGTATTAAGAAGAGTCATGCCCAGAAGTGTCATTTAATGGATCAGCAATCCCGCAAATTAATTGCATAAAGTACCTTGGCTTGCACCTCGATCGCAGACTAACGTGGAAAAACCACATAAATGCAAAGCGCAAGCTCCTAAATTGCTAGCTCCTAAAAGAGTTGCTAGGCCGAAAATCTGCAACCACTCTGCAAAATAAAGTCCGTTTACAGCTCTGGGGTACTGCAAGCAACTCAAATATTAAGATACTACAACGCTATCAATCAAAAGTATTAAGACAAATTGTTAATACTCCATTTTATATCTCAAATGCAAACATTCATAAAGATTTAGTAATCCCTTATGTTAAAGATGAAATTACAAAATATAGCAAAAAATATGTAGATAGACTAAGCATTTATAAAAACAATTTAGCCTTAAGTTTCATTAACAACAATAACAAACGAATTCACGTGCTCGATCTCCCTCATATATATATTATGTAGTAGGATTATTGAAATCTACTGCCTGTTATTTTTAATATTAATTACAACATTTACTTATTCTCCAATTAAGACAGATGGTAAATAAAATAAAAGAAAAGAAATGGAAAGAACTCCTTGCAGTCGTTTGGGCCACTTCATATTTCAGGTCTTTTGGTCTCTTTGGTAGCAAGTTCGAGATCTTAAGCGATCACAAAGGTGGAAAATCAGATTAAATGAGTTTGATTACCACCTAAAATTCTCCAAGGTAAAGAAAATCATGTAACCAATTTACACTATCAAGAGTACAAATTGAAGAAAGATCTTTTATGTGAAATTTCGTTACCAACGCAAGCTACCATTCATAATATAGAAGTGTTCAAAACTCCACCCTACTATTAGGCCGGTGACGGAATTTACGTAAAGAACAACAAAAGATTGGGAACAAAGCTGTCATCTAGGACAGGAAGAGTTATTTACAAAGAACTAATACGAAACTGAAACTTCATTTACAGGTTCTTACTGGCTACATGCACAGCTGAAGTACAAATAATTGACTAACGCTGACGACTGGACTAGCAAAAGTACAGACAGGAACTTTTCGATTAATTCAGAATACCAGAACACTCTTGAAAAAATCAACGCCACAGCAAAAATCAAACTAAAATCATATGACCCAATGACCCGTTGTCATGGAGGAAGTTAAGAAATCCCAAACATTAATCGACAATCTAAGAGTTAAGAATAAGAAGAAAAGGCACATCGAAATGTTAGGTAGCGCATGGAAATGGTTAGCCGGATCTCCAGATAGCAGGGATTTCGATATAATACAGGAGAAGATTAACGGAGTATTGACAAACAATAATAACCAAGTCATTTTAAACAGAGCCATAATATAAAAGATAAATAACATTACTCAGGTTACCAATAGCATTACAAACAGTCTAAAATATGAGGAAAATGCACAAAGAGACATGTTCCAGACCCAAATGATAAAGGAAGTATTGCTGGATCTCAACCATGCGGTGCAAAGGGCAAAAGTCGAAATAACCAGTCCTCTGATACTAGGCGATGAGGAAATTAGACAGATAAAAAAGGTAATAGAAACAGATCAAATGCCATATGTCAATTTCGAACAAGCACTGCATATAGCGGAGATAAGTATAGCGAGCAATGGTCCAATGTTAATATACGTCATAAAAATTCGTATAACAAAGTCCGAACTTTGCGGCCTGATATTGATTAAGCCAGTTAGAATCGAACAATATGTCAATAAAATAGAAAACAAAAATATAATTAAATGTAAGGAAAAACATTTCTCAAAAATTGTAAACTGTAATAAATACAATGAAATAAACATAGAAATATAAGAGAAAAAAGCAACAAATAACTGCACACGTATCCGCTAACGCAACACTCGTCAACAAAGGTACTTGGGGTCGCAAGAGCGTCCGGTTGCGAAAAATACGTTGCACCTGCATAACATAAATGTGGAGACGTCTGCCCAAATTCCGTGAGAATCAGCGAGCCAGCCAGTGCAGCAAAAATCAAAGCAGAGCAGTACCGGCTCCAGTAGTGCCAAAATTGTCAAATTTAAATCAGTTCTGTTTTTGCGATTAATGAATAAAGACCTTATGGTCTTAACACCAAATAAAAAAATATACATATATATAATTACAACTTCGCGGTTTGTTGGTTTATAAAAAAAATAATTTTTTATTCAATCAAAAACTTAAGCGAACGTCGGAGACAAATTCACGTCTTATACAATTGAAGTATGAATAAAATCTAAATCTAATTTGCAAAGCGAACGCTTAGCAAACCCTTGGCTGAGCTTATTTACTTCTTCATATTGAGCGTACATAGGCTCTCATTTATGTTAACGTTAATTAGGCGCTCTCTTGAGTGAATTGCGCATGGATACAGATCAGCCGAGTTTGAGCTACGTGGAAAGTTTTGACCCTTTAAGCTGCGTAAGCAGTTTTCACCCTTCTAGTGGGAATAACGAATAAGACTGCGGATGTTTATGTTAAATTGTTTACATCGGCCGAATTTGTTATTGTCACCGAGAAGTTGGGGTTCTTATGTGCTAAGGCATTCTTGGTTCTATGTTCTATTGTTGCTAAGTAAGAGAATATAATATATAAAGTGGCTGGTATATGTTGTAGATATATGTTGTGTGGTTGAGCATTACATATGTCACTACCCCACCCTTAAAATTTAGCCTGTCCTCAGGCGGATATTCTAGGATACAATACAGGATTAGTATCAGGTACTGTATTTATATTTTCTGTTGTTATACTATTTTGTTGTTTTATTTGTTCTGAATTCTCTTTTTTATACTTAACAATTAATTTTTTTGGAATGCCTTTATATTTATAAATAAAATATAGTATAAGTGCAAGTATTATAATAGCAAGTATAGTTAATGTAACAATTTGTAATGTGTTGTATGTATTAGTGTGTTCCTTAATTATTTCTTTAGCGTGTAGATATGATAATGGTTCTAACTTTGTTACATTGTTATTGATATAGACCGTTTGTGTGTAGTCTAGTGTTGTGCTTGTGATTAATATGTTTTCTATTTGAACAGAACAATTAAAAGCTTTTATTATATTGTCTCCTTCTATTATAATTTCTCTATTAGTTATACAGTTTTGATTTAATACAACTTTTGATAATTTCCAAGTTAAAATTATGTTTGGTTCTACATAAGTTATTCCAATATTGTTATGTGTTTTTGAATATCTACATTCTGTTGGTATTTGATTTAATATTCCTGTAATACATTTGTTTATTATTGGTTTTCTTGAGTTTTGTTTATAAACTTGATTATCTTGAATATAATATTTATCATTTACATTTTCTATAAGTATATTATTATCTTCGTCTGGATATGGTACGATGTTAAAAAGTGCAGTTTTTATAATGTCTCTAGGAATATGGGAAATAATAAGTATTTCATTTGTATCTGATTTTAACCACGTAGAAGTTTTTATATTTAGCAATTTTTCGGAATTTACATGTGATAATGGATCATGTTTTAGTAATTTGGGATTAAAAATACCAAGTCTTGTTAACTGCATACCATGTTCTATATCTTCAATGTATTCGGTAAAGTGTTGTAAATTAAATATTAAAGGTTCTAATCTTCTGTCACCCTCACTTATTGCGCTTAAATGGTTGATTACTTCAATGCCTCTATTGACTACTTCTATTACTTCATTCAATTCATTAATTTGAATATTATGTTGAGAAAGATCGTTTATTTTTTGTTCTAATTCTTCTTTGTCATTTTGATCTAAAGTGCCAAAAAGGTATTTATATGCGGTACCTATAATATTAATTAACCCACGTTTATTACGTTTTATTATTCTTATTCCATTCATCTCTCTGTCTAATTTTTCAGTTAAATATTGGATTTGGGCTATAGTACCATATTCTTCAGCTTGTTTAATTAAATTCGCGAAAGTTTGTTCGGTTTTTGTTTCTTCGTAATGTTTCTCATCTATCTGTTCTATACGCCCTGTTTTCTTAAATGGGTTAGTTGTTTTACTTTTTACCAATGGTGCTTGTTTATATCTGGTATCTACTTCATAGCTATGTCTATCTTTATTCAACTTATCTATTTTTGATTGTTTCTCCTTTTGGGTGTCATATGCAGGTGTTCCTGCATAAATGAAAATATCAGCTGGTATTCTACCAGTTGTATTATGTTTGGTTTTATGATTATATACATAGAGAATAGTTTCAAATTGTGTTATCTTATTTTCTGGGTCGGACTCACTATTAATGATTCTTAACTTTTCATTGACTGTTTTATGGAATCTTTCAATGTCGGAAATTCCATTTTTACTTGTTGTGATATTTATATTCACATTTTCGGACCTAAGCCATAAGTGTAACGCGGAACATATAAAAGCTGAATCTTTATCGGCCTTTATTTCGGACGGTTTTCCCATTTCATTGAAAATTTTAAGGAGAGCTCTTTTCGCTTCCAGCCAGTCTCTACTGCTAACTTCAATCAAGGCGGCATATTTGGAATAAATGTCAATGCATGACAGGAATGTTTTATTATTGATTAAATAAAAATCGATAACATATTTTTCTCTGGGATTAAAAGTTTCTGGTGTTAACTCATAGTTTAGTTTAGTATCTCTATGTTCTGTTTTGGATATGTTACATACTTCGCATTCATTAATAATGTTCTGTATTAACTTTTGGTAGTCTGGGTAATAATATTTTTCTTTGAAAAGGTTAGTTTGTTTCTCTATTCCTGGGTGTAAAAGTTCTCTGTGGCTTTTTATAATTATTTCTTTAAATTCTGAATATGTTTCAATATCTTTTAATTTGATGTTTGATTTCATAACTTTAGTTATGTTATTCGGACTGACAATTTCTATGTAAGCGTTTTGAAATGTAAGGAAGTCTGCTTCGTTATGAAAGAAAATTACGCTTCTTTTAGTACAAAAATATTCTTTAATTAATTCTTTGGCATGGACATTTGTCATTTCTATGTAATGAATTTTAATTTTTGTTTTATGAAAATATCCTTTAGTTTCTACGGTATTATTATCGTCTTTTATAAATTCTATCTGCCTGTTGTAGTAATTAATTGGCCTCTCCGTTAAGGAAATATAAGATTGGTTATCTTCTTGAGCACTGTGAATAGTAGTTTGTGTTGGTAACGAAATATTACTGGAGGTTTCTCCTAGGAAGTTTTCTTCAATTTTTACTCTTGATAGAGCATCTGCTACATGGTTTTCTTTACCAGGGAGATATTTGATATGGTAATCAAATTCATTTAATTTGATTTTCCATCTCTGAAGTTTCATGTTTGGCTCTTTAATTGAATCAAGCCAAACCAATGGCCTGTGATCACTGTAGATCTCGAATTTTCTACCAAATAAATAGGACCTGAAATATTTAGTGGCCCAAACAATAGCAAGGAGTTCCTTTTCTATTGCGGAATAATTAATTTCATGTTCGTTCAGAGTTCTGCTCGCGTAACATATAGGTTTATGCTCTTGCGATAATACCGCGCCTATAGCAAAATTGCTGGCATCAGTAGTTAGTGAAAAAGACTTTTTAAAATCTGGGTGTATTAATATGGGATCGGACGTTATTAACACTTTTAGTTTTTCAAAAGCTAAGTAATAGTCTGAGTCTTTGATATTTATTATTGAGCCTTTTTTTAGTCGTAATGTCATTGGTTTTGCTATTTTAGCGAAGTTTGGAATAAATTTGCGGTAAAAACCGCAAAGACCAAGAAATGATTTTATTTCCTTAGTGGACTTTGGTATAGGGAAATTCACTACGGCTTTAATTTTTGTGGGATTTGGTTTAATACCATCTGTTGTAATTATATGCCCTAGGAATTCAGTTTCTTTTTTAAGGAATTCGCATTTGTCTAGCTGTAATTTTAAATTTGCTTCCCTGAGCTTTAAGAATACCTTTCGCAAAGACATTATGTGCTCTTCCAATGAAGTGGAATACACAATTATGTCATCCATATATACGAGACAGTTTTTGTATATTAAATCTGCTAAGAGATTATTCATGCAACGTTGAAAAGTTGCGGGTGCATTTTTTAAACCAAATGGCATTCGAGTATATTCAAAATGACCATTTTTGGTGGAAAAAGCTGTCTTCGCAATGGAATTTTCATCCATTTGTATTTGATGAAAACCTTTTGCGAGGTCAATGGTTGTAAAGTATTGGCAATTTCCAAGCTTGTCCAATATTTCATCCATTACCGGTATTGGGTATTTGTCATCAACGGTTATTTCGTTGAGGTTGCGATAGTCAATGACTATGCGAAATTTTGATTTTCCCGATGCATCTGGCTTTTTGGGTACTACCCAAACCGGAGAGCAATACGGAGAATTCGATTTTCTTATGATGCCTTGTTGCATCATGTCTTTCATTTGGTTTTCGACTTCTTCGTCGAAGCTTTGTGGGTATTTGTATGGACGTCTGTAAATTGGGTCTTCGTGTTTAGTTGTTATGACATGTTTAGTTGTACTTGTGAAGGTCAAATTTTCACCTTCTTTGTACTGTATGTCACTAAACTCGTATAAGACACTGGTGAGGGCTTTCCTCTCTTCATCGTTTAGATGATCAAGTCGAAATTCATTTGTTTCATTGAGTTCGTTGTCAATTACATAATTGACATACTCAATATTTAGAGAATCTAATAGGTTTTCTTTTAAACTCTCTTTAGGTGTTTCTTCTTCTTCATTAATATCTTCAAGTCGCAATTTAAATGTGTATTTATTTAAAGTGACTGTATTGGATGTATAGCATATAATTGCTTTGGAATCTTCCAAATATTCCCTGCCTAACAAAATGTCGTATTTTTCTGAGAATTTATGTAAATAAAATGTTTGCTTTGTCGGACATAGTTTACTAGGTTTTAATGAAATTTTTGATTTTAAAATAATTTGACCGTTTATTGTGTGTACATCCAATGGAGCTTTTGAGTTAATCGGACAATTGAAAAAATTTTTACTCATCAAATTTATTGATGAACCTGTGTCAATCAAACATTTGAGTTTGATATCGTTCATAGTTATTTGTATGAATGAGTAGGTTCTTCTTCTTCTACTTCTGATTCCGATCCCGAGGCAAGTTGATGAAAATTTTCACTGGTGTCCATTTTAGACTGACCACTGGAACTTTCACGCTGCCTTTTTTGGGGTTGGTTAGTAGTAGAATAAGATATGGGTTTTTGATAATTTAGAGTGTTTTGCGCTCTACCCTGGTCTAACTTTTGTTTGAACTCGCTGTATGTTGCTTGGTTATTTTCAACCCTTTTTGAATTATTACTTGCATAATTATTTTGATTTTGATTTTGCTGTGTTTGAATATAATAAGGTTTTGTACCTTGGTCATTATTATTTCCCTTGTTCTTTTGAGATTCATTATATCTACTACTGCTTTGTGATGTAGATGGACTGTTTGATTTAGTTTTAACTTTTTCTGTATTTGATACAATTGTATCGTAAAGGCCTTCCCTTTGCGCTACTTGTCTTAATAATGTTGTTGTTGTAATATCGTATCTTGCTAAAGTCATGAACATTCTGTCTGGAATTCTTTTATAAATTACATCTTTTATAGTATTAGCCATTGCGGCGGTATAAAGAGTTGTATTTGTATAATTATTTTCTAGTGATAATTTACTTGAAATTTCGAACATCTTATTTTCTAGTTCTTCTACAAACTTACGAATACTACCACTCCAGTATGTGTTGTAAAGTCTTCTTAGCAGCTCTTCGTATGGGATTTGGGTTTTGAATTCATCAATGAATTCATCAGGTGTTGCACTGTTGTAGCTGGGACACTTCTTGTGCGTGTCGGGACAGCTGCATCTCGATGGCACTGTAGAGTACACTATGTTGCCTCTTGTCTGTTGTCGGGTATAGGGACATCACGAAGTCCACACGTCTCACAAATGATGCCAGTTCTCTTGTGGAACCGTCAAATGTTGGGATGTGGCGAATCTGGCCCAAAGCCTGATTCAAATGTAGCTCGGATAGAATCATAATTTGTTCACTGGGTTGTGCCATGTTGTTGGCTATTGTTGATTTTTGCTTTTGAATTTTATTTAATTTTAAGATTCACACACCTTCGTAGCGGTCCAATCAATGTTAGATGGGCTACACTGACCTGGTAACAGTCACACCTTTTATTTGTTTTGGTGGGTCACGCTTTAATGGTCACTTGCAGTTTTTAATTTGTATTAATAGTATCCAACATCGAGAGTTAGATAACTATTCACAAATATTTTGTCACATAGATTCTTTTGCGGATCTGCTTTGTATAAACTGAAGCACAAACGAAACTTTGTTCGCCACGAGCTGCGCTTTATTAATCTCGAACTAATTTATTAGCTCTAAGAGATTATGTTCACACGCGGATCCTACCGACTGCGCCAGTTACAACTTCGCGGTTTGTTGGTTTATAAAAAAAATAATTTTTTATTCAATCAAAAACTTAAGCGAACGTCGGAGACAAATTCACGTCTTATACAATTGAAGTATGAATAAAATCTAAATCTAATTTGCAAAGCGAACGCTTAGCAAACCCTTGGCTGAGCTTATTTACTTCTTCATATTGAGCGTACATAGGCTCTCATTTATGTTAACGTTAATTAGGCGCTCTCTTGAGTGAATTGCGCATGGATACAGATCAGCCGAGTTTGAGCTACGTGGAAAGTTTTGACCCTTTAAGCTGCGTAAGCAGTTTTCACCCTTCTAGTGGGAATAACGAATAAGACTGCGGATGTTTATGTTAAATTGTTTACATCGGCCGAATTTGTTATTGTCACCGAGAAGTTGGGGTTCTTATGTGCTAAGGCATTCTTGGTTCTATGTTCTATTGTTGCTAAGTAAGAGAATATAATATATAAAGTGGCTGGTATATGTTGTAGATATATGTTGTGTGGTTGAGCATTACATATGTCACTATATATATATATATATATATATATAGAATTGAATAGAATGGAATAGTTGAATTGAATTGAGTCCAGTTTTCTTCTTCGTCCCTTAGAAATAGGGGTCCAGTGAACCCATTGACTGCCCAATTCCGTCGATGTCACAACCTCTAGAAAAGATATCTGCTGGGTTCTGCGTTGTGCCCATACAGGTTCTCCTGACAATTCTTGAATCACCGCTACCTTTTTCAAAACGAATGTCGATAACGAAGATATATCAGATCGATTCCAATGAAGAGTAACTTCAGAATAAGACCAGTATACAAGGGATTGGTTCTATTACATACATATTCTATTACACACATATTACAGAACATAACTAAAGGCTTGGGAGGGTGTTGGTCTTGAGCGGCGCTACTTTCGACTTTGAAGTCAAAAACTATTATTTATACCCTTCGGAATTTTTGCTACGACTATGAATCCGAGATAGGTATCGCCTTAACTGCTCTCAGATGCAGTGCTTCAGGTGAGTTTATTTTGTTCCTCCTCTACGCATGCAGCACCAGTTAACATGTCATCGATGAAAAAATTGGATCCAATTACGTCGGCAGCTCTAGTGAATAAAAATTTGGCAGATTCACTCAATCTTTTTAAACACTGAATAGCCAGAAATGGGGCAGGTCGAATAGCACATGTGACGGTGCTCAGCTTGTATAATCTGAAACTTCCTATTCGCTTCATGAACCATCACTCGACATCGGCAGTCAGGGCATACCTGAAGCGGAGTAGAGTGTCGTATAAATTCCCACTATAAGGATGTCATTTAAAACCGACTGAGACGATGTTTTGGAGGAAGAATCGAAAACGACGCACAACTTTGTTGACGTACTCTTGTGCCTTAACACGCATTAAAGGGAAGTCCGTCAGATCTCGGGCTAAAACGTGTTCATCGTTTTTCGTGCGGATGCTTACGATTGACGTAGCCAACATTACCCTGTCCAATGATGTGGCATGCATAACATGTGACGTGGAAGGCTGATCTAGGTTGAAAGGAGGACAAATACTCTATTGGGAGGGTGGCAACACTAAACTGTTCTCAGGCACTGTGCATCTATGAATAACAATGGGGCGTGAGCGGTTCCAACATCTACAATTTTTGCATTTGAATTTTGAAACAGTATGGCCTTCTCGCAGTCAATTAATATTAAGGATGCGGATTTCACAAATTTCGAATCTTTGCTGTACAGATAGATGCCCTAACGGGCCACAGCTGCATTTCAATGTCAACAAGTTCGCTGAGGCTTGCTTCGGCTTTGTCGATTCTTCAGCTGATAAATGCTGATATCGGCGATTTAACATTTTCTTGGACTGTTGCGATATTTTAGGAAGACTAAAAAACTCCCACACTTTTATAAATTTAGGTTTTTTTATACCTGTTACTCGTAGAGTAAAATGGTGTACAAAATTCGTTGATAAGTATTTAACAGGCAGAAGAATCCTTTATGACCATGTAAAGAACATATATTCTTGATCAGGATCAATAGCCGAGTCGAACCGGCCATGTTCGTCTGTCCGTTCGTCCATATGAACGCCTCGATCTAAGGAACTACAAAAGCTATTAAGCCCAACGTCCCAACGCTCACAATTTTGTGATATTTTTTTACTTTTTTATATATCCTGTAAAATTTTATTTTTTTATAATTTTTAACGGTATTTCAGAAAATTTGTAAATTTCTCGTTTGAACTTCCACTAGCTAAGTAACGGTGAACTCGACTATAGCATTCTATCTTGTTTAAATTGTTTTCTATCGATAATGTTAAGATTCGATAAAGCTCTTTCAAGCGCCCACAAATGAAAAAACCCTGTTGAGATAAGAACGAAATTGAAATTGTTCCTTTGCAGTAAATATTTACTAATCGAGAAAAAACTTGGCCGAATATCTCCATTACTTTACAAGTTTCTAAGAATATAAGATTTCAAGGAGTAGCAGGTTCAATGACGTCAGAGATAGATCGGTGCATAGACTTTCTGGAAAACGCTAAAAGTGTTCAAAACTGTAAAAATGGTTAAAGCGTTAATTTGGTCACGAATAAAATATTCGTATAATTAAATACACACCGTGAAATATTATTATGAACATCAATATCTGATAAAATATTCTAATAATTAGTCCAAATATATTAAATCTTTTCTTTCTCACTTAATAATTCAACAAATTGATCTAGTTTTAAAAAGAATTCTAGTGTTAAGTCTCTCCCTTAACTTCTCTCTCTTTATGCGCTTTTCCACGGTTTTACCAGTGCGTAGTAGGTGAATGTCAGAGAGGGAGGGACGACTCTGTTGACATTCTAAAAATCTAAATCGTTGCGCACTCTTTTTAAAGATAGAACATCGGTTTGTTCAAAAACATAAAATTGTCAATACTATCAATATGTGCCCTATTCGCTTTCTGACCTTTTTATTTATCTTCGTTTACTAAAGTAAAATCAATTTTTACAGTTTTCCTTTTGTTAAGATAAAAGTAAAATTTTAGTTTAAAGTCTGTTTTCTAATTAATTCATAAGAGCATTGCTCTTAGAAAAAGTTGAATCGAACTCGCTCTAAGCTTATATCTCCCTGGGTGCTTCCCCCGCTTTTCATGAAAAAGTATGTAGTAAAAGTAGAACGCAGTCAGTCAAAGAGTAAATTTTGATAATAAAACTAGGGCCGAGTGCGATTTTTTACAGATATCTCCAATTGTTAATTGTTGTTTGTTGAGAACTTTGAATTGATTTTTATCAGGGGAGCCTTGTACCTTGTACTAGCAAACGGTTGAAACACAACCAACCGTATGGCTATCGATAGCCTCGGGTTTCGCCGTGCTCGGGGCACGAATCGTTCGCTGTTGAACAGGTCATTAAGGCAAGTCGACACGCTGGACGCAACACGAATTGCTTCGAATAGGTCTCTGAAGTATACGATACGGTTGTATGCACAAGTTCGTCCAAAGTTATAAGTGTACCAGCCACGTCATGTGATACAACAAATTACAGTGGACATGAAAAACAAACTTTTCCACACAAAAATATATGAATCAATAAATAAAAAAAATGTTGAACAAGTGCCAAGCTCGAACTATCTAACGCTGGACGCGAATGAATTCAGGATTGAAGGCCAGTCAACCTAGAGTTGAAACACTGGACGCAACACGAATTGATTCGAATGGGTCACTGATGCTTAATTCAACGGAAGTTTGGAGCCAGCCTGAAGTAAATAAATAATTTTCTTTTTAACAGGAAATAAATAAATAAATAGAAATAAAAATTAATAAAATAGAATAGAATAGAAATAGAAAGAAAAAAAAAATACAAAGAAATATAAAAAACAATAAAATCAATCAACTAATTATAGATATTGATACAATATTATAATCAAGTAATTACATTAAAATCAAGACTTTCTTCTACATCTATAAGACTACACATACCCAACCGTGAGATCTACATACACGTACGTAATTTAAGAAACCTACACAACACACATTTAATCTAAGAAATTCACATACATATTCAATTTTAGAAAGCAATACACATAATACGTGTATTCAGTACGCAGTAGCGACAACTTCCATTTTCCTAAGCAACCTTCATCTACATCTGGAGCTGGCCCTTACTTTGATGAAATTAAAGATGCATTGATTTTGCATTGTTCTGACAAGCGAGTTGAACAAACCCTTATGTTCGAACTACACAATCTCGCTTACTCCCAATTGCCAATTCAATCTTTATTCGAACAAATTTGCGAAATTAGAACGACCCTCTTCAAATTGACAGATACACGAACACGAACCATGAGAGAATGAGATATTTACTTCCAAGAAAGTGAGGAAACAAGAAACCAGGCAGCTAGAGTTTAGAGGAAAAACTAATCCACGTAGTGGATTTCATAGAGGATATAAGGCAATCGGAACTTCGGTTAGGAATCAAAAGATTACGGAAGGAAAAGGCACTATCGACAATATGCCCGGAACGAAAAGGGAAGGCATAACACGGAAGTCATAACGTTCTGGCTAAAATGCCAAAAGACTATCAGACTAACTGCCATTATGAACAAAGAAGACCCGAAAATTCAAGCCCCAATAAGCGCAAAAGTTCATTCCACAATTTGGAACAGAATTCAAACGAATTCGGACATAATGCTCAATTGCATAATATAGACGAGGACTCCACAAAGAGCTTCGACAAACAAACAGTATACTTAGTTAAAAAAGAGACCGGGACTCCCTCACCATATATTATGATCTACCTAAAATATAGATACCCTCTAACATTCTTGATAGACACAGGGGATAGACCAGGGGGATAGACCATTCATTCATAAACCCAAAATTGGTCTCCCATTCAGACCAAATTAACCTAAGAGACCCAATTTACCATTTACCAAAAATCAACAACACCTGTTTTCAAAGAATTTGGGAATCACACAGGCTATCCACTATTTATATTAAAATTCCACCCATTTTTCGATGGACTAATCAGAATGGACATTCTAAAAGAACTAAAAGCAAAAGTAGACCAACTAAAAATCAAAATAAACGCAAAATAAATCATTAGAGAGGATTAGTAGACGGTCTTGGCAGCATAATAAAATTTATTACAGGTAATATGGCGCAAAAGACGCCCAATCTATTAAACACAAGTTTAACGTTAAGGAAAATGAAAATAAGATAACTAATAACATTAATAAACAAACTATGTTTAACAAAGAAGCCATCATTAGGTTTGAAAACATTACTAAACACTTTAACACTTTCATAACACTTTCATAACAATATATATAATATATATAAAACATTAAATGACGAACAAGACGAAATACACCTAATTCAACATATCACCACAATTGATTTCAAATAGACATCTTACACATCCACAAAAATAACATAGCAGAAAGTATTTTATTAACTAAGCTAAACATAATACCTAAATTTATTCTGTCAGAAAAATAAATTCAATCCACAAACGAAATTATAACGAACCAAAATGTTACTTTAGAATCCTATGAACATTTATACAGATTGCTAACTTTAGAAACTAATAACATAATTTCTACATAACATTTCACGTTAAAATATTACCTAATTTACAAGCAAATGTTTAATCGCACACATTATCCATTCTATCTAAACGATTTTTGTATGTGGGTAAGAAAAATGTCCTAAAATTCACCGGACATATATTTGCGAGAGTTCCCGGAGTTACCAATCTAGTAAACATCCATTGCCTCTACAATTAAACAGCAACCTGCGACATTAAAGACGTTGGCCAGCAAGAAATCGTAACAGAACAACGCCACATCGTCATTTTTAACACTATAAATGCAAATGTCACATCTTCATGACAGAAGCCCTTGGTGATTAATGGGTCAGCTATATTAACCTTTGAAAACTCTACGGTTAAAATTAATGGATTTCGAACCAAAAACCGAGCTCTCCATAAAATCCTTCAAATATCTGAGCATAAACTCGTAACTCGCGCACCCGTCAGTTGAAACTCGGTACCACTAAAAGGAATCGAAGAGTGAGGATATCCACCGCGAGTGAATGCGGATTGGAACAAATACCCCGCGGATTAAGATTACAAAGCCGAAGCACGAGGAGGGAGCCTCGAAGGCTAAGGCTGCTAAAGCAAAATTCCAAATAAACACATTTTGCGTGAGGCGTTTCACTGTAAGAAATGTAGATCTGATTATATCATATAATATAATCCTGATCTGGGCGTATTCAATGAATGGATCTAGCTTATCCCTGGTGGCGGAAGAAGTTTGACCTTGCTCAGCAATGAGTGGAGGATATGCTCCGGGAGCACATTTGCAGCGTTTTGATGATTTCCGGCAGCATTAACTTGCTCTGGACCATGTCCCTAGCTAGCCGGCGCATTACATATAGGCGTATTAAGATTTCGCGGTGAGTACGCGGTAAGTACATGTTCTCAGTACTCGTCTGGAACATGCTAAACAATGGCTAGCTTTGGGTTAAGTTATGTTTGTGAAAGGTTCTCGAGCGGCTGCTTGCGCTTTATCCGCTTGCACTGGGTTTTCATGATCAAAAAGAAAGTCTGCCGTAGCTTTCACATCTGTAAGTTACTGTATTCGCAACTCCAGCTAGCGTGATATCAGCGCCAACGCCCCCGAAATGGTAGCACGAGCTGCAGGGTACCATTTCGTCGTTATTATTATTATTAGGATTAGACCCACTGATGCACACGCGCAAAGGTTTCTATGGTGGGAACGCGACGACGACACAAAACCGCCTAGCGCCCGTACTCTTGCGCATTTTATTCGAAATAGAAACGCTGAGCGTTTTCAGAGCACTTATCCTTCAGCCGCAAACGCCATAAAGGATTATCACAGGCCCTTGACGACAAATCGCTGACATTGCGGATCTCAGTTCAAATCAGATCTGCAGAGGTCTGCCCCGTCGCTGCCTAACACCCACAGATAGCTTAGGGTGTTCTTAAATCTTTGCTGTTCAGTCACAATTTGGTGTTGAAGAAATTCACATCAAGACAAAATTCTGTTTTTAAATTAAAGTGGAATTTAATCTATACGCGCATAAATATAACTCCTTAGGCATGCATTTTAAGAAGCCAACCCAATTTCTTTTATCGCTCAGTGTTTCTTGTCTTTTCTGAATATAGCAGATTAGTATTCGACAACGAATATGTCATTGACAGTTATTTAAATTTTAATATTTAAAGGGCGTATTAAGGTATATTAATTCTCTTTATTTCAATATTCGTTTCTTTTAACATTATTGGGTTAAGTAATATTTGTGTGTCTACTAATTTAACTGAAAATTTATATATGTATAACTTTTTTTTGTATGGACAGATTTTAGTTGGCTGATGCACTTTTCCTTTGTTTCAATGATCCGTATATAGTATACTTTTTTATTGTTTCTTCTTTGTCTTTATCATTCATAATATTAATATTAATATATATTATGGCTTTAAGGATTATTTGTTTGGCAATTTATTGGATTTTAAATTTTACCTTTGAATTTTACTTGTTTATTTCTTTTAATTTCTTGAGGGTTTCCTCTTTGGTGAGGGGGAATTGGATTTATATGGGGTAAACGATGAGAGTTTGATGAATGACGATTTGATAAAATGACGTTGAATCCTATTTACATTAGGGTTTGGAATATAATTGGGATTTTATCTTGGGCTATTAGGGTGGTTTTATGTTATTGTTACCTGAAATTATCCGAATATTATTTCGTTGTCATAAGTGACAAATGGTTTTTATTTCCAGTATCCCAAACTTATTGCTACTCTTTTATATTCGACTTTGGATATATCATTTTTAGATAATGTATTATAAAGTATATCGTGAAGTTTTCTCCCAGTGCAATTCCTAATATGTTTATTTAAAGAATACAAGAGTTTTATCTTTTATGTTTTGAATTTGGTGGTTTTGTGTTATTGTTACCTGAGATTATCCGAATTTTGTTTCGTTGTCATAAGTGACAAATGGTATTGATTTACAGTATCCCAAAGTTATTGCTTTGTCGGGTGGTTTAATAATATAAAATTGTATGATGATTATTGCGTTATAAACTTTAAATCGATTTTTTTTCTATCTTGCTTTATATCTCTTCCCCTCTGAATAAAAAACTGAAATTCATTATTTTGACAATCAGTATCATGCAGGTAATAATTGGATTTTTCCGAATGAAAATCACGTCATAAAACAAAACACAAAGAAGTTTTTTACTTAGAGGAGACTTTATAGTTATCCATATATTAACGACACAGATGTAAAAAAAAACAAATTAATGAAAAAAGCAAATAGAATGCTATAGTCGAGTTCCCAGATTATCATATACCCGTTACTGAGCTAGTGGAACTAGTGCGCTGTTTGTGGGCTTTAGAGTGGGCGTTGCAAATGTTATTTGGCAAATCACAACATGTTTCAAATGTGTGGGCGTTACAGTTATGGGTGTTGCAGTGGGCGTGGCAAACAGTTTTTTCGCAAATCTATAAAAATTTCCAAAATATACAGAAAAATGAAAAAATATAACATTTTTCAAAATTACGTAGAAGTTACTCCACCCAGTGGAAACAGCGGAGGCGGTGCCACTGTCATGTGCGCTCCTCTTTGCAACGGCCACTACCAAATTTTGGCAACATGAGAGATAACATTTTTCGCCTCTAACCCACAGATAGCATTAGATTTTTGTGTAACCAAAGGCTACTCCATGAACAGATTAAACATCTGAACTCTGCACGATCTGCCATCAGATCACACCCCTCTCCTGGTTGATCTATATGCTTTGCCGCTGAAAAGCCTGTTTCCCGTTTCCTAGCTCCTGGTACTAATGTCGAAGCTTTCAAGGATCACCTGTCTGAACTAATCGACTTAGGCATGAAATTCAAGGGACAGAAGATATTGACAACGCCGTCAATTTATTTATGGAAAACCGGAAAGAAGCAGTAGTACATGATGCGGCACCGAGTACATCACACAATGTCCAAGCTTTTATTCAGTCGCTCTTGCCTTCTGTAATAGTTAACCTCTTTCGCCTTTAACAAAAAGTCAGAAAGAAATATGCAAGAACAGGGGATGTTCGTATCCAACAGATCTACAGAAGGCTATCGAATCGGCTAAATAAAGTGATGACCCACAGAATACAGCACCAGAAAGACAACATTTTAGAGAACATGGGTACCGACTCCTCCTCAAAATTCTGTGGAAAATCATGAAAAGGTTTAAGTCTCAGGCTTCTCAAAAATCCGCTATAAGGAGCCGTTCTGGTGGCCGGTGCCGCACATCACAGGGCAAAGTAGAAGTGTTTGCAAGCAACTTGGGCAAATTTAGGCCGGGGAAAAAGCCAACAGAGGTAGACTCGTATAGGCCAATCAGCCTCCTACCTTCGCTTGGTAATTTTACCAAGGAAAGGGTGATTTTCAACAGAATGCGTGACGTTGAGCGTGTATTACATGACTTCCAATTCGGATTCCGGACTCAACATGGTACACCCGTGCAATTTTGCGCTAGAAGCCCTATACAGCAGCAGCTTTTCTGGACATTCAACAAGGCTTTGATAGAGTGTGGCATTCTGGACTCTTACGTAAGGCAAAGCAAATAATAGGTTGGAAAATATCTCCCTTCCGCTTTTTTGCTCTTTATTCAATGCCTTATAAAAAGTGTTAAAGTGATCGGATTTAGTTCAAATGTGCGCCGTTTTGTTCGATAATCGGTTTCCATCTAGATGGCAACTTCATAATACCTCCCTCGTAGAAGCCCCCTCCTTATTTGCTAAGAACTCGGACAGCCACTTTTCGCAAGCCTCTTTTGAGTTCAACTTTACACCACCAAGGGCATTCGCCATGGACAGGAACAGGTGGTAATCACTTGGCGCTTTGTCCGGGCTATATGGTGGATGCGATAAAACCTCCCATCCGAGCTCCCTTAGCTTCTGACGAGTCATCAACGAAGTGTGTGGTCTGGCGTTGTCCTGGTGGAACACTACACCCTTCCTGTTGGCCAATTCTGGACGCTTCTGGTCGATCGCCTGCTTCAAGCGGTCCAGTTGTTCGCAGTAGATGGTAGAATTAAGCGTCTGGCCATATGGGAGCAGCTCATAGTGGATGATTCCCTTCCAAAGGTAGGTTTTTTCATTGCGGGAGTGCTGTGATATTATTGAGTCTTTAGATTTAGTTCTTAGAATGTCGAACGAATCTTCCCTACTAAATTGTAAGCTGCGATCGTCAAGCATGTCTAGGTTCCGCAAAAGTTTGTAACTGCTTCCATTTGTTGATAAAATTCGAGTCTATACGGGCTAGTAAAATGGCTATATAAAAACTCGATCGAAGTGCGTAGCTAATTCTACTTAAATTTTCATCAGAATTAGGTTGATTACAAACAATTTTTGAAAGGAACGCTAAGGGTATCCTGTGTGGCCCATTGGCAAGGTCATGGTTTGATTGGGGTGTTTAGTGGCTTGACATGAATTAATGAATTTTTGACGTCAGTCACTGCTCCTTAGCAGTTCTAGTGTCTTATAAATTCCTCCATGAGCATGGAGTGGATCGTTATGGACCACTTTGAGTGCAGATGACACCAGAAGTCGTGGCACCCAAAGCTTCCAGCATCCGTCATCTGCAACTTTAGTGCCAGTGGCATGCTCAGCCCTCCGAAAAATGTATTCCTTTTTGAAAAAAATCATTTTGTCGTATTCTAATCTTTAACTCCTAGTAGTTCGCAGACTAGAAATCTGGGGATGATAAGTCGACTATTATATTCCTGAAGATTTTGAAATTTCTCGGGGGAACTCGACTATCATCTGGTCACCCCAAGGACCCTTCGACCCTGCCTTACGGAATTTTGAAAATGGTTTCAGAAAATCTTTCACGACCGTGACTATCTCGGGGTCGGTACTGTTCCATTTCCTCTCGACGGCAGAACTTGCTTTTCTCTACGTTAATTGTAAGATTAGCGCGAGTTAATGGGGCACCTCGAGATGGCGTTCGAACAATTCGCATATTACCAATAACTTCTCAAGGTATATGAAAACTGTTGTGGTACTAACTTGTCCATTAAACGTGACATGGTACGTTGCATAAACCAAATGGTATAACCACAAACTTGCGAGATTTTGTATTAACAGGAATTTGCTAAAAAGCATCTTTTAGATCAAGACTTGTGTTGTAGTTAGCGTTTGGTAATCTATCCATATATCATTACCAGGAGCTATTGGGATCTTGGATAACTCCAAAATAAGTGGAATCATTCGATTAAGCTCATCATACATAAGTTTTTCAGTTTCTGCGCTGCTTTATAGGCTTAGCATAGGCTTAGCGTAGGCTTAGCATCGGTTTTGGCGGTCAATGAGAAGAAGAAGAAGTTAAGATGCATAGCTGCGCCCTATACAACTGACTGAAGCTTCAGTATCCATTAACCCAACGCATACTACATATTTTTTCTACACATTTCTGATAACGATGACCCTTATCGGTACAATTCTAACAAGATAAATATATAGCAGATATAGCATGTCATCATCGGGCTCCGCTTCATTGGCTAAAGTATCAGCTGAGAAACAGCATGGCCCTGTCTTCGAGGATTAGCTCTCGGTATGACTGGAACAGGTTTGAACTTTGCAACCGTTTGCATACAAATTTCTCGAGTTCGGAGTAAATGACGTAAAGATTTTACACTGGTTCATGCAGAATATCAGGTAAAAGATTTGCTCGCAGTCTCCACTAATGCTGGCTCGCTCATTGGCTCTGACAGTCTATCGGCTAGAGCAGCAATAGCACCAAAAATCATCAAATTATTCGTTAGGACCTGTTTTCTGAGTACCATTTCATCCTCTGTTCTGTCATCCTGTCCACGTATTTAATCCATAGTTTTCGATTTCACTGTTTATTTGTGCTATGGTTTATACGGACTATGGTTTATGCAGACTGCCAAAGCGAAGGCTTGGTTTAAGCTTACAGAAGTAGTGCGCTGCAGATGCAGTGGTACACCTACGTGTATGTGCGCATTACTAGGTGCTGGCGATTTGGTCCAAAAAAAATTTCAAGACTAGAACTTTCTGCAGCGCTTTGATTGACTGAGCTAATCGTAAACGTCGAGGAATCCATAGTTTTCCATTGCGCCTTTCATTGCTGGTCAGACTCTTCTATTGTATTGTCGTGGATTCGGCAACCTCCGAGGGTGTTTTACCTATACATGAAAGACATGACTTGGCATCACGTTCCGATAAGCCAGGATGTACCCCGAGTGAATTGCTGGAGAATTCCCTTTGGACTAATGGTCCTCCATTCCTTCTGTAAAGCTCGTCGAATTGGACGTGCCTGTTAGATGCAGTACATCATCCCAATCCACGTTAGCACTATATAATAAACTTTTTAGGCGATAGATTTAATTAAAAAAAATATATATTTCCAAAAGATCGGCTTTAGTTTTTTATATGAAGAGTGAATATGTCACTCCCCCACCTTTTAAATATTAGCTTGTCCTCAAGCGATTATTTCTGGATATAATTGTGGTACTGCATTTTCAATTTCAATTTTAACTATTTCTGTTTTTGATTCTGTTTCTTTTTCGATATTTTTTTTAGCGGTTTTACTTGGTTTTAGGTAAGAGATTATAATTTTGTGTGGCGCTGTTTTACATTTCATATAAAAGTAAAATATGTAAATTATAACTAAAACAGATATGAGGATTATTAGTATGTTTCTGTAAATTGTGTTAATCTTATTGCTTAACAAAATCATTTCTTTAATTTCTATGTGTGACGTTGGTTCGACTTTGGTTACACTGTGTTCATTTATTTGTTTTAATTCTGCTGTGCAGTTGGATATTTTCATGATTTTGTTATTTTCAGTATAAATCTCTTGACCGTTACAATTGTGATGAAGTTTTCTCTTGTCATATTCCAGGTTATAAGTATATTTGGTTTAATGTATTGAATATAGGATTGTTTACGATATTTTTAAAAGTTCAAGTTGGTGTTTTGTGTTTTACTATGTTAGATATGCAATGGTCTTTAACAATATTCTTTGTTAGTGTATTTAGAACATAGTTGTTATGTGAGTATAATTTGCTTTCAATATTTTCCTTAATAATTTGGCCATTACAGTCGGGGTAAGGTGCAATTGTGATTGGTTGTTCAATTGGAAGTTCATAGAAATGTGGAACACTAGGAAAATTTCATAAGTAGCTACGTTATACCAGGCGGAAGTTTTTATGTCTATTATAATTTTGTCATTATAATATTGTCATGTTTAAGTAGTTTAGGATTAGGATTTTAAATTCTTGGCATTGTTTAATTAATGTTTACTATTGTTTAATTACATTGTTTAATTAAATGTTTCTTCAACTTCTGTAATATTTATTTTGAGACAGTGATGCATAAAGGTAATTTGTATTTGTATTGTTCCAGATTCAAACAAGATAAATACTTGATTGTTTTCTATTGGATTGATTTCGAGTGTTCCTGCTGTAGTTTGTGTGGCAGTACAAGTTATTATGGTGATTATGAGTCCGATGATTGGGAGGTGTCGGTTTGGTGCCAGTATTTGCTATCATTTTTGTCTTTTTCTTTTTGAATTTGCTTTTATAATGAATAACGTTTGGCCTCTATTAGTTTCGTTATAATGTTTTTCGTCCAATTGTTCTATTCTGCCTGTTTTTCTAAGGAGATTCTTTGTTTTTTGAGTTTTTTTTTGTTTTTGATTTTAATTTCTTTAATCATCTGGGTATCATAAGTAGGTGTGCCTGCGTAAGGAAGGATGTTAGCCCGGTGTCTGTCCGGATGTGTTATGTTTAGTCTTGTTGTATATGTATCAAATTGTCTCCATTCGTGTTTCTTTATTTTCTCTATTGTTCTCTGTATTGATAATTCTGATTTTTTCATTTATGGTTTTATGAAGGCATTCTATGTCTGCTATTCCTGTTTTACTTGTGGTAATATCTATTTGTATGTCTTCATTGTTTAGCCAAATTTTTAAGGAAGCCAAATTTTATAAACGCGGAGACTTTGTATGCTTTCATTTTCTTTGGTTTTCCCTTGTCGTTAAAAATTCTAGTAAGGGCTCGTTTTGCCTCTAACCAATCTCTACTGTTTGCTTTAATAAGTGAAGCGAATTTTGAATATACGTCTATACAAGATATATAAATTTCTCGTGGGTTATTTGTCTCTGGAGTTATTTCGAAAGCAAGTTTTGTTGGTCTTTGTTCTGTCTTTGCAAGGTTACAGATAAGATAATCGGGAAAATAGTGGAGTTTCTTTAAATAATCGTATCATTTTTTTAATACCAGGGTGTAACAATTTAGAATGATGAGTAATAATAAATTCTTTAAATTCAGGATAAGATTCTATGTCTTTTAACTTTATGATATTTTTCAGAATTTTCACGTTACTGTGTGGGTTAATGGTTTCTCGATATGCGATTTTTTTTGCTAAAAATTCTTTATCGTTTTCCATGTAAATAACACTGTTATTATTTAAGAAGTATTTAATGAGGATATCTGTTGCCTTTGTCAAGGTCATGTCAGTGTATTCGATGGTCAGTTTTGAATCGGAAAAGTATTTCGTTGTCTCTACTTGCTCTACGGTATCTTTAATAAATTTCATTTGTCTTGCAAAATAGTTTATTGGTTTTTCTGTAATGTCTATGTAGGTTTCGTTGCTTTCTGATGAACTGTGTATTGTTGCTGCTGTTAAAATAATTTCATCTTCGCCTACCATGTTTTTTTTAATTGTAGCGTCTGCTACATGGTTAAGCTTACCTTCTAAATATTTTATTTTAAAATTATATTTTCTAAGTCTAATTCGCCAACGTTGTAGTTTCATGTTAGGTTCTTTAATATTATTTAGCCAAACAAGTGGTTTGTGATCGCTCAAAATCTCAAAAGGGATTTCAATTTTTCAAATGATTTATTGTATTCTCCGTTTCTTGTCTATTTTAGCTCCCTTTTTAGAAATATTGTCAGAGGTTTTGCAATATTTGCAAAATCTGGGATGAACTTACGATTCATTTGGTGTCTTTGGGAGACGAAATTTTTCGATTTTCGTCTTTCTCTTTATTAGGTCGTATGCCTTCTGGACTTACAATATGGCCTAAGAAATTTGTTTGCTTTTTTAAAATTCACATTTGTCCAATTGGAGTTTAAGATTGGCCTCATTCTTATTCTCATTTCTCAAAAACCTTTCTAAGTGAGTCTAGGTTTTCGTTAGGAGATGTTGAATAGATGATCACATCATCTAAATGAACAAGGCAATGCTTGCTAATGAGGCCTTTTATGACGTAATTCATGCACCATTGAAAGGTGCCAGGTGCATTTTTTAATTTGTTTTAATTTCTCTTGTCATATTCCAGGTTATAATTATATTTGGTTTAATGTATTGAATATAGGATTGTTTACGATATTTTTGGAAAGTAAAAGTTGGTGTTTCGTGTTTTATTATGTTAGTTCTGCAATGGTCTTTGACAATATTCTTTGTTAGTTTATTTAGAACATAGTTGTTTTGTGAGTAGAATTTGACTTCAATATTTTCCTTAATAATTTGGTCATTATTATCGGGGTAAGGTGCAATTATGAAAGTTGGTTGTTCAATTGCATTCATAGCAATGTGGGGTATTAGGAATATTTCATTAGTAGATACGTTGTACCAGGCGGAAGTTTTTATGTTTATCAGATTTTTGTAATTAACGATGCCAATATGGTCATGTTTTAGTAGTTTAAGGTTAAATATTCCTAGTCGTGTTAGTTGTGAACCCATTTCAAGTCCTCGATATATTCGGTAAAATGTTCTTTGTTAAATATTAATAGATTAATTTTCTGTTCTTTTTTCAAAGAATTGGATTCGGTGTTAATTTTTTCTATGCCATTGTTGAGACTGTCAATAACGTGGTTTAGAGTGCTGACCTGCAATGTGTCTTGTTGTTTGGTTTTCAATATGTTGCCTGTCGTCTTCGTCTAGTGTGCCAAAAAGATATTTTAATGTAGAACCTACAAAGTTAACCAGTTCTCGTTTGTTTCGTTTTGAGTTGCGAATGCCATTCATTTCTCTTTCCATTTTCTCGGTTAATTGTTTCTTAATTAATCTCGGACATTGTTTGATTATACTATTAAATGTTTCTTCTACTTCTGTAATATATATTGTGAGACAGTGATGCATAAAGGTGATGGGTATTTGTATTGTTCCAGATTCAAACAAGATAAATCCTTGATTATTTTCTATTGGGTTGATTTCGAGTGTTCCTGCTGTAGTTTGTATCGCAGTACAAGTTATTATAGTGATTATGAGTCCGATTTATGGGAGGTGTCGGTTTGCTGAAAGTATTTGCTGTTATTAACGTTCTTTTTGAATTTGCTTTTATTTTTTTTTTTTTATTGTTCTTTACTGCCTATTTTCCTTAAAGGCGCGCGTTAAGGAAGCTTGTCTAAATTTTGTGTCGATTTCCAAATCCTGTCGTTTTTTGTTAAGTTTTTTGATTTTAATTTCATCAATCATCTGGGTATCTTGCCTTCGTAAACAAGAATTTTTGTCCGGTTGTGTTATGTTTAGTCTTAATGTTGTATTGGCTCCATTCTAAATTTGGCTCCATTCGTGTTTCTTTATTTTCTCTATTCTTCTCAGTATTAATAATTCTGATTTTTTTATTTATGGTTTTATGAAGGCTGCTATTCCTGTTTTACTTGTGGTAATATCTATTTGTGTGTCTTCGTTGTTTAGCCAAAATTTTAAAAAAGTGCTTATAAACGCGGAGTCTTTGTCTGCTTTAATTTTCTTTAGTTTTCCCATGCCGTTAAAAATTCTAGTAAGGGCTCGTTTTGCCTCTAACAAATCTCTACTGTTTGTTTTAATAAGTGAAGCGAATTTTGGATATACGTCTATACAAGATAAATACTGTTCGTTGTGGATTACATAAAAATTAATAATATACATTTCTAGTGGGTTATTTGTCTCTATAGTTATTTCGAAAACTAGTTTTGTTGGTCTATGTTCTGTCTTTGCAAGGTTACAGATTTCGCAATCATTGATAATGTTTTGAATTAGTTTCTTTAAAAAATCGTATAATTTTTTCAATACCAGGGTGTAAAAATTTAGAATTTTGATTAATACTGAATTCTTTAAATTCAGGATAAGATTTTATGTCTTTTAACTTTATGATACTTTTCAGAATTTTCACGTTACTGTGTGGGTTAATAATTTCTCGATATGCTTTTTGAAAAACTAAAAAGTCTTTATTGTTTTCCAGGTAAAAACCACTGTTATTATTTAAGAAGTATTTAATGAGGATATCTGTTGCCTTTGTCAGGGTCATGTCAGTGTATTTGATGGTCAGTTTTGTTTTGGATTTTGCAATTTGGAAATTGCTAGCGTCAGTAGTGACTTAAAATGTTTTTGAGGTATCAGGCCAAATCAAAATTGGGTCGTTCATTATGAGTGTTTTCAATTGTTCAAATGACTTATTGTATTCTTCGTTTCTTATGTATATTTTAGCTCCTTTTTTAGAAATATTGTTAGAGGTTTTGCAATCATTGCAAAATCTTTTGGTGTCTTAGGAAGAGGAAATTTTTCGATTGCTTTTAACTTTCTCTTTATTAGGGCGTATGTCTTCTGGACTTATAATATGACCTTCGCTTTTTTAAAAATTCTCATGTGTCCAATTAGAGTTTAAGATTGGCCTCTTTAAGTTTCTCAAAAACCTTTCTCAGTGAGTCTAGGTGTCCGTTCAGATATGTTGAATAGATGATCATCATCTAAAAAAACAAGGCAATGCTTGTTAATGAGTTCTTTTAGGACGTAGTTCATGCACTTTTTTAAGCCAAATGGCATGCGAGTGTACTCATAGTGACCATGTTTGGTCGAAAACGGTATGGACTTAGGGTTCAAAGTTGGTGAAAGCCTTTTGCTAAGTGAATCTTAGTAAAATACTGACATTTTCGTAATTTGCCTAATATTTCGTCCATATTAGGAATCGGAAATTTATCATTTAATGTTATTTCATTTAGATTTCGATAGTCCACGACCAACATGAATTTCGGTTTTCCGGAGGCATCTATCTTTTTGGGAACAATCCATAATGGACTGCAGTCAGATGAGTCACTTTCGCGTCTAATAACTTGTAAATGTAAGGTTTTAATTTTTGCAATATTGAATGTCACTGATCTCTTTTAAGAAATTTGTAAGTATGTATTTTTTCTCACTATTTAAATGTTCTAGTCTGTATGTGTGTTCTGAGTCTATGTTGTTGTCCATGGCATAGTTTATTTCTGATGTAAAGTTGTTTTCTTGTAAGAGTGCATTAAAATTTTTTGAAGAGTTCCCATAACATATAGATCCATCTGTGTGAATGAATCTTTGTTCGTTAATTTTTGTTTCGTTCCGAAAGTAGCCTATTAAGCCGTTATTTTCTATTAGTGGAAATGAATGAATATAGAATTGTTGTGTTTGTTGAAAAAGACTGTTGGCTGGATGGTCTACATATTTATTTAATTTAAAATAGCCTGTCATACTTCGGATAGTTATTTGCTTATCTTTAACTTGAAGGTTTGATCCTTGAGTTTGAGCTCATCATATTTATTGAAGATCCAGTATCAACTATGCATCTATATCTGTGGTTATTAAACATGATATCTATGTATTGGTGGGATCCCAAGCTGGTATTGGAAAATTTTCAGCTTCATATTGCTGATCTGTAAACATTTCTGTCTAAGTATTCTGTAATTGATCTTCGTGGAACCGTTCGTCGTTATTAATGTAGTGTTTAGTTTCGTTATCGTAATCTAATTCGTACTGGTGATGAATTTTATCTGTCTGCATACGTGATTGTCCGCTGCCTTCTTTAAAACGCTTATTCAACACTCTTGGTTGTTGGGGGGTGATAGTAGTTTCGGGTGTCGTTTTGACGGTCCTGAAGTAAGTCTGTTCTGAGTTCGTTGTATAAATTTCTGTTCTGATCAAATTGCTGTTCTCTGGTCGGAGGAGTTTGTTTAAAATGGGTTTGATTGTTTAAGTTAGTGTTTTGAGTCTGTGTGGGAAAAAGTTTTAATGGAAAAAAGGGGCGAATGAATCGCTGGTTGGGGTGAGTGTTTTTGATTTGATTAATGTTTGTATGTTTATAGGTGTTAAGTTAATTTGAGTTAAGTCTTGGCTGACTATCGGATTTTTTCGAAATTGGGTCTTCGTATGGGCGGTTTGTCTTCATTTTTGAACGGTTGAAATGTCATGCATCGCTAAGGTCATGAACAACCTATCAGGGAATGAGGGTTGAATTTTATTTTTTATAGTAGTTGCCATTGCTTATGTAAGTTAACTCATATAGAGTTCCAATCCATAACAAAATATTTTTCTTTAATTGATGTTGTGACCGTCTTTATTTAAGGTCTTTATTTATTGAATGCAAAAACAGAACTAATTTTAGTTTCACAAATTTGTCCCTACCTAACTTCGCCTTCCCACCTATGTTTGGCAGACGCTACGACTGCACAAATATGTTGACCTTCCAATGTTGACCTTCCCCTCATCTTGATCGTCATTCGGATTAGTTATGATAATGATGGTAATAACGCCTCCAAAAGATATGTCGACCAGGTGTGATGTCGTCTTCAGTAAACTTATCGTCGTGATGTTTTTGGCATTTAAGTCTTTCATCACTTTCAATGATAATTTCTCTTCGACTTGGGTGATGGCCACTTCACTTTGCAAGATTGCTGGCATTGGCTTGGCGTATACGAATTTTTCGAATTTTTGACCCTTTGCTTCTATGGCGGAATTGTTGTAGGTTACGAGGAACGTACCGTTGAGGTTGGTGGTCGTCCGGTCAATATTTATTGTGCCCGTGAAGCTGTTCAGCAGGATGGTCCCTGGTAGTAACTCTTCCACCTGTGGGACGTGGAAGTAGTTTTAGTAGGTTTGGTAGGCAGGGCGAATTGCTTATTTCTCTTATACTTCTATGTTTACAGAGGGTTATTTCATTGTATTTATTACAGTTTACAATTTTGAGAAAAGTTTTTCCTTAAATTTAATTATATTTTCGTTTTCTATTTTATTGACATATTGTTCGATTCTAACTGGCTAAATCAATATCTGGCCGCAAAGTTCGTACTTTGTTATAGGAATTTTTATGACGCATATTAACATTGGACCATTGCTCGCTATATGCAGTGCTTCTTCGAAATTGACATATGGCATTTGATCTGTTTCTAGTACCTTCTTTATCTGTCTAATTTCCTCATCGCCTAATATCAGAGGACTGGTTATTTCGGCTTTTGGCCACTGCACCGCATGGTTGAGATTCAGGAATTCTTCCTTTAGCATTTGGGTCTGGAACATAATGGTGGTGCTCCTGTCTCTTTGTGCAATTCCCTCATATTTTAGACTGTTTGTAATGCTATTGGTA
The DNA here is from genome assembly GCF_003286155.1 of Drosophila erecta. Lineage (NCBI taxonomy): Eukaryota > Metazoa > Arthropoda > Insecta > Diptera > Drosophilidae > Drosophila > Drosophila erecta. The sequence continues at coordinate 1,267,076 of NW_020825222.1, read as the reverse complement.
ACCTGAGTAATGTTATTTATCTTTTCTATTATGGCTCTGTTTAAAATGACTTGGTTATTATTGTTTGTCAATACTCCGTTAATCTTCTCCTGTATTATATCGAAATCCCTGCTATCTGGAGATCCGGCTAACCATTTCCATGCGCTACCTAACATTTCGATGTGCCTTTTCTTCTTATTCTTAACTCTTAGATTGTCGATTAATGTTTGGGATTTCTTAACTTCCTCCATGACAAATATTGGGTCATATGATTTTAGTTTGATTTTTGCTGTGGCGTTGATTTTTTCAAGAGTGTTCTGGTATTGTTCGAGATCAATCATATGAATTAATAGAATTAATCTTCCTGTTTCTGTCAAAACGGTTGTATTCCTGTCCTCTTTTACTATTTCCTTTTTGTATCTAGATGAAAGCTTTGTTCCCAATCTTTTGTTGTTCTTTACGTCACCGGCCTTAAAGGTTTGTACAGAGCTTTTTGTTTCGTTGAGTTTTAAACACTTCTATATTATATTTCTCCTGCATCACTCTCATTATTGGACCTGAACTAAGCGATTTTTCGTTATCTATTACCACTATTTTTGGTATACCAAAATTCCTTAGTACTTCCTCTAGAGGTTGTTTTACATATTTGGTCGCCCTAGATTTTATGATTTTCTCACACAACTGGAGAGCCGTTGGTAAGTCATCCGGTTCTCTGGATCCCAATAATCTTGGTAAGTCGCCGTTGCGACCTCTAACAAAGGTGTCCAAGGCCATGTCTCGATAAGACTTAGCAAAAAGATCAATTCAATCTCTGCTCATTTCCATACAGGTAATTTTATTCAAAATTAGCGACAAGTGAGTATAGACGCGTTGATAAAATTCTGATTCCGTCCGCTTGCCCTGTATTAGAGAGGTCATTTTGTACTCGAGTGTATCTCGTTTGTCAGCGTAATGAGTCGTCAAGCATTTTGAGATAGCCATCCAGTTTAAGGGGGTTTGATATGATTCTAAAACCGAGTCAGCATTTCCCACGATCTTGTTCCTGATGACGTTAAGAATCCCATAGTACCTTAGTGAGCCGGGTATTGCTGTATAAACTTGCAAGATTCTTTCTACACTTTTTTTCCAAAAACTGAATTCTCCAGCTTGTCCTGAAAAGGACAAGTGCCCTAAGGCACTTTACTACATCTGGAAAATCTTGTCCAGTTCGTTTATGTTATTCCCCTCGATGTTTACTGGTTGGTCCACTAATTGAGGGACCTGGGTTTAACCTATACTCTATCATTCTCTGTACCATTACCCGTATTTCATCCTGCAGACCAGCCATATCGATGGGAAGGACTTGATTCTGCTGCTGGTTTGCAGATACGTTTAAAATGTGGGTCTTACAAGGTTATTTGGATTATCCATTTTTACTTTTTAAATTTTAGTTCGACAGTAGCAAAAAAAAAAAGAAATTGGAAAAAATGAATAAATAATAATACTGTAGCTTTCAATTGCTTTGCAGTGTGATAATGATTTTTATAAGTTCTTCAAAAAAATTTATTATTTGTAATTTCTGTTAATTGTTTTTAATTAAAAAATTTTTGATTTACTAAGAAGTTTTTTTTTTTTTCCTAAAAATGCCTAATTTTACAATTATTTCTTTTTAAATAGATTTTTTTTCTAATTTTTGTTTTAATTTTTATTTTAGTTTTCTTAGGTATCTTTAATTAAATTAATATTAAAGAACGATATTTGAATTTATTTACATTACTTGAATTTATTTTAAATTCTTACTTAAATTTCAGTATATCTAAAAATGTGTGATTTTAATTATTTAGAATTGAATTTGTTTCTTATTTTTATTTTAAAGTTTATTCCTTTTGTTTTAGGATTTCAATTGTTTAATTTGATTATCTATTTCTTTCGATTTGTTTTACTTTCACTTAATAATACTTACATTATAAAATACATCCTGGTCTTCCTTTTCGTTGATCTACTGGGGTACGTCTTCCAGCACCACCGAACCAGTAGTCTGCGACCAACATCTGCAGACCGATGTAAGTGAGTTCGCATGCTTCTTGGACTTGATTGTTTCGCTGGAGCAGCCAATTGGGTGCGTTTATCAGCGACAGTTCGTTTTAATCCTTGGCATCCAAATGGGTGTACTTTTCGGTGTCGGGATTTTTTTACGGTGTCTCAGTTCATTACGGATATGATGAAAACCTTTTTTCGAACGTGATCACAATAACCAGGTCAGCCCATAGGGTGCACTTACAGGTTGCGCATATTTCGCGCACATATATAGTTCCAATCAATAAAAAAATATATTTCTTTAATTGATGTTGTGACCATGTTGTCTTTATTTATTGAATGCAAATACAGAACTAATTTTAGTTTCACAAAATTGTCCCTACCTAACTTCGCCTGCCCACCTATGCTGCTGACGTCGGTGCTGCTCTGCTCACGGAAGTTGGGCAGACGCTACGTCTGCACATTTATGTTGTGCAGGTGCAGCGTATGTTCCGCAACCGGACGCTCGTGCGACCCCACCAGTGTTGCGCCAGCGGATACGCGTGCAGCTCCAAATGTTCTTATCCAAACATTTGTGGTGTTAACTTGTATAAACCGCTATATTATTTTGGTCATTTTCTTATAAACTTATTTATAATTACAGTTCACTTATCTTCTAATTGTTCGCAGAATAGACGTAAGTCACCTCTAAAAGGTGTGCGATACAACCTTCCTAGTAGTTCCCTCAGTGGCGTCTGAGTCTTGAATTCCGTGATTAGGGGGTCTTTTAAAGTTGTCCATTCGTTGTGCATTCCAAATTGGGAAACCTTTTCCGCATCTCCGACAATTTGAAGTTCGAGGGCTCCAAATATGATTGCCTTCTGTCGAATGTCGTTCGAAGGGTATAGGCCACAAAATTAGGTCTTTAAATTAACTCCGCACAGATCGCACAGATTCTTGTGCGGATACCGATTTTCGTCACTTTAAACAAACCGAAATCACTTTGTTGCGGCCAATTCGCGGGTACAATCAGTAAAGGATACTGGGTCGTACAAGTTTCCTTTTTTCACTAGATTGTCAAAGGATAACGAGTTACTAGGACTTTTTTTAGTATCCTACCGACTGCGCCAATAAACTTTTTAGGTGATAGATTTAATTAAAATATATTTTTCTTTTTATAATCTTTATTGGATAAGTTTCACCAGAGCTCAGTTATGAACTAATTTACAGATGTATTCTTTCGGCCCAGCAAACCTTTTACAGAGGATTAACATAGGCCTTTTAATATGTCAAGCTTACCGGATCATTAAGTGAAATTACCGTTAAGCGGTTGGTGTCTTGGGAGAATGTTATTTATGAGGCTTTTGAAGAGTGAAGCTCTGCAAAAGATCTGTTTTAGCTTTTCATATGAAGAGTGAATATGTCATATGATTTTAGAAAGATCTTAGAATTTTAAATTTTTACACTCAACTCATCCGCCTACGAAACAAGCACGCAACGGTAGATCTTACAGATATCTCCACACTTTAAATAAGAGAGAATCCTAGAATGCTAGTTCCCCGACTATCAGATACCCGTTACTCAGCTAGTGGAAGTGCGGACGGGAAATTTCAACATTTTTTGGAATAACGTTAGAAATTAGGAATAAAATAAGAAAATTAAGAGTGGGCATGTCAAAAAGATTTTTGGCAAATAAGTAGAAATTTACAAGACTACTAAAATAAATGAAAATTTTCAAAAATTTTTCAAAAATGTTGGCGTGGCAATTTTGAGCGGTTTATTGGGCGTTAGAATGGGCGTGGCAAATGTGGGCGCAAAAGTTTTGGGCGCTTTGTGGGCATTGGAGTGCACAGGCGCAAAGGTTTCTATGGTGGGAACGCGGCGACGACCCAAACCGCCAAGCGCCCGTACCTTTGCGCATTTTATTCCCATTTGTTTCAGAGCACTTATCTTACAGCCGCAAACGCCATAAAGGATTATCATAACTCAATGGAACGCTAGTTAGCTATCATTTTTCACTATGCCACCCTGTAAGCAAAGTACAGTTACATACAATTGTCTGCGTCAGCAAAATGCCGAACGGCTATGTCGAACGACCAAAACAAAGCGTTTCTTTCCAGATGGTGCAACGGTCCCAAATCACATAATTGCGTTACGCATAGTCATCCGAGTTTGCAAGTAGATCCAAAGCCTTGATCGAGTAAACGCATCCACAAAAATTCCAAACTAAGTTTAATCATCTTTATAGACGACAATAAGCTATTACGAATCCGCGGTCGGGCGGAAAATCTAAACAACCGCCAACAGATTGTGCTATCATATAGGCACGTGCCTCATATGGCATTAAAAGAAAATGCACCACATATCGCACGAGACTTGCATAAAGCGAATTCGAGGAACCTTATACATCCCACAAATGCCCTTTTCACCTAAGTTGGTTTACCAAGCAATGATTTAACCCTTTCGGTAGGTGACGAAGTCCTGATTATAGACGAGAATAGCCCAATGGCAATTTCGATGGGGATAAACAAGCTGCTATAGAGTGCAGCTTTCCAGGGGAGAGTGTTGCCGCCGAAATTAGCCTCGAAGTCACGGAGCATATTTTGCTCTCCTTTTATTCACAGAATAGAAGATCCGCAACTTGCAGAGCTTTCTGAATATACAGTCCGCACGTACAATATTACAAATACGGAATTTAGTTCTGCTATGGACGTCATAGACGAACTTTTAAAGCGATTCGAAAACTACAGAATCCAGTGAAAATAAATATTGAACAGTAGAATTTCTGCGTACTTATTTCGGCCGCAATAAGGAGCGTCTTTGCCTGCTTTTTCCATAAGTTATATGTATTTGTCGGGGTGTATAATTGTAATAAGTATTCCACTTCACTACATAACTGTTACTAATTACTAATTTATTTGGGAAAGGAACTGATTTACACAGTGTCTTGTATTATGTTTCAATATATTCACTCGCGAATTTAATAATTACTAACCGAATTGGATTTTTAGTTTTAAATGCTTTGTGAACTGCACTTAGTTCCTTTTCGTTTCAATATATTCACTCGCGAATTTTTTTTTTTTATCGATTTTTTATCGAACTAGATTTTAAGTGTTTTCGATCTGCACGTAGTTCTTTTGTGGATTCTTTTTTTTAAATTTCCTTGTTTTCACTAATCTAGATCAACTAGTCGTTTACTATTATCCTTTTTAGTCTAGTAACGAATCTATGGAAAAGGATTTTAATATCTTACCGGTTTATAGGTTTATAACACAAAAAAAAAATTTTTTTATTTAACAAACTGGTTTTATTACTTTTTAATAAAGAACTACTTAGTTGTAAATCTTTAACTTTTAATTCTGACTTCTTCTAAGATTATACCTCGGTTTTAAACTTTGAAGCTTTTTATGACTGGCGGTTGCTAGCTGTCGATTTTGTGTCTTTCGCTACAGGTTTTGTCTTACATGGTGAATGTGCTGATTGTGTGGCGGTTGTTAGCTGTCGATGTTTAGTGTTCCGCTATAGGTTTTGTATTACATGGTAATTAATTTCACAATTCGATACGATTAATACAACATTTTTTACTATAACAAAATCCCGTTGAAGAAATGTTAAAAATTGTCGATTTCTCTGTCCTCCACAACAAAACATCATTGTCAAAATCCCAGAATTAGAAAAAAACAAATTATCAAAACCTTTTAATTAAGCCTGTAATAAGAAATCATTCAATTGTGCAATTAGAAACTAACGAATTATTCCAACACAAAGAACAAATTTTTAAAATACCAATAAATTGTAAATCATCTAATAATTTAAAAATCTGTAATAAGGACAAAATTTTTAACCTAAATAACACAAAAAGTGTATTTTTAAGCTAGTTCAGGGAAAGGAATCTCTTTGTGACTTTAGCTACGCGGAACACATTGAAGAAATAGAAGTGATCAACAACAGCATAATTCTACTTAACAACTTTAATGGAAATGTAATTAACAATAACATAACTCAACATCCAATAACCACATACTTAGTGTACTGCTGGAATAATGGAATCAAAACAAAGAAACAACAATTATGAAAGCGGGAATACCACTATTACAGATATAACAACCAAAAAAGACTTATCCAGAACTTAACAATATTTTTTCAAAAAAAAAATAAACCAAACTGCTCGAGGACTACCAGGATTATGAGGAGGGAGAGTTAACTACAATAAATACAAACAGCTAACTAATCAATATATATTTAAGATTTGCAACATTATTCAGTTCAATAAACTGAAAGAGTTCGCTCAAGAAGTCGCAAATGTCACAAACAGAGCTCTGCCGCGGTGCTGCCTAACACCCACAGCTAGCTTAGAGTGTTCTTAAATCTTTTCTGTTCAGTCACAATTTGGTGTTGAAGAAATTCACATCAAGATAAAATTCTGTTTTTAAATTAAAGTGGAATTTTAATTCCTTAGGTATGCATTTATGCATTTTAAGAAGCCAACCCAATTTCTTTTATCGCTCAGTGTTCTGATCTTTTCTGAATATAGCAGATTAATATTCGGCATCGAATATGTCATAGATAGGTATTTAAATTTCTGTAATCAACTACTAGTGTGATTATTCCCTGGTCTATAATTTCGTTTATTTGTTTATTGACTTCTGCGTTAAATGTTTGAGGATATTTGTTTGGTTTCCATATATTGATGCTTCATGTTTCGTTTGAATTGAATGTTTAATACTACTTGTAAAAGTAAAATGTTCACTTTCTTTCAACAGGTACGATACGTCTGCTGAACGAGCTGAGATTTGATGTCGAGACTTATGCATTAAGTGAACTGCACTGTTTTAACTTTTTGTTGTTTTATAAAAAAGTAGCGGTCGCACTTTTGATTTTAGTGGGCTACTGTTTTTGTTCACTGACTGCTACAGAATGTCGAGACTTATGCCTTAGTGAACTGCACTGTGCACCTTTTAATTGTATTACACCTTAGTGGCGGTCTCACTTATTACACCTTAGTGGCGGTCTCACTTCACGAAGCAGGCCACAAAGTTAGTTCTTTAAATTAACTCTGATCGCACAAGTTCTTGTGCGGATACCGATTTTAGTCACTTTAAACGAACCGAAATCACTTTGTTGCGTCCGATTCGCACAAATTTCCTCTTTTCACTAGATTGTCCAAGGAAAACGAGTTTACTAGGACTTTTTTTTAGCATCCTACCGAGTGCTCCAATAAACTTTTTAGGTGATAGATTTAATTTAAAAAAAAATAATTTTCTTCTTATAATCTTTATTTTATAAGTGGTTTCCATTTATTGGTACATCATGTTTCGTTTGAATTGAATGTTTAATAGTACTTGTAAAAGTAAAATGTTCACTTTCTTCGTATAAAATAAATAATTTTTAATTGTTTGGTTTCTTTTTCATTTAAATGTTCTAATCTGAATTCGTTACACTCTTTTAATTTATTATTGATAAGGGCGGATTAAGGTATATTGATGAGGTATCTCATCCCATTAAATCTTCGTTTCTTTTAAAATTATTGGCTTTAGAAACATTTGTGTGGCTAGTAATTTAACTGAAAAATTATATATGTAAAACTTTTGTTTTTAAGAACAGATTTTAGTTGGCTGTTGCAGTTTTCTTAGTTTCAATGATCCGTTTATAGTATACACTTTTATCGTTTCTTCTTGGTCTTTATCATTCACGTAATTTGTTCTCATAACATTAATAGATGATAGATATATCATTAATTTTCCATAAGTGCCATATTTTCTGTTTTTATAAAAAATTTACATTTATCCTATTCTCTGAACCATCATTTTTAATTGACTGTTGAAACATCCATTCTGTTCTAAACATCATTTTTGGACAAATAATACATTGGTTGTGAGCAATTTATTTCTATCCTATTCTCTGAACCATAATTTTTAATTGATTGTTGAACATCCATTCTGTTCTAAACATCATTTTTGGAAAAATAAGACATTGGTTGTGGCAATTTATTGGATTGTAAATTTGACCTTTGAATTCTAACTTTTTATTTCTTTTAATTTCTTGAGCGTTTCCTTTTTGGTGAGGGGGAATTGGATTTATATTTGGTAAACGCTGAGAGTTTGATGATTGAAATGAAAATGAATCGTATTTATATTAGGATTTAAAAAATATTATTGGAATTATAGCCGGGGGTTATAATTTAAATAATTCTTTGGGTCAGTATAGATTAATTGATTTTTTGGGTTGTAATTAATGTTTTATTATGGTGGTTTTGTTATTGTTACCTGAAATTATCCGAATTTTGTTTTGTTGTCATAAGTGACAAATGGTATTGATTTCCAGTATCCCAAAGTTATTGCTTTGTCGGATGGTGCTGAATAATTTAAAATTTTATGTAGGTACAAATTGGAATTTTCCGAATGAAAATCACGTCGTAAGACAAAACACAAAGAACACCACCTAGCGAGGGTGCCGCTGAAGAAGCCTCAACGATCCCGTTTCCTGTTTACTTTCCGACAATCAAGACATATCCTATTTATTTCTAGTTTTGCTACCATAGCTATAGGAGAAGACCAAGAACTTTCCTCAATCACTCCCAGCTTCAACATTCAATCGATCTCGGCATACGTTGCCTATTATATAGCTGCCGAGACACACTTGGCCGTACTCACATCGATCGAGTTGGTCTTGCCAAGACCTTTGTCTAAACATGTGTTTAGACATGATAAGTAGACAATCTATAAATATGTTCTATTTAAGGGCTGCAATAAACATGTCACGGGACAGCATAAGTGGCAACTACAGATAAGTACGGTTGCAGTGGTCTATTGCCGAAGTGTCAAGAGATATGACCACGCGGGAGGTGACTAGCGCAGTCATAGGCTTCAAACATAGATTTGAGATAAACCTCAGCTGCATTGACCAACGCAGACTGCAGCGTCTTACAAGCGCTGCATTATATAATTAGATGATAAGAACCTATGTAAGAATGAATAAAAGGCGATGCCCTCGCAGCAGCGAGTCAGTTAGATTCAAACACCCGAATTGAACTCATTAAGTGTACGCATTAGTTTATAGTGTGAACATTTTGGTCCTTCGAGCCGGATTCGACTCTGCAGTTTCCCCCTATATGGTAAGGGATTCAGAAAAAGGCCAGCTCCTTTAAGCATTGCTAAGTTAATCTTGCAGCTAAAGGTAGCAAAAATAATTGACTCTTGTTTCCCCCTACCAAAGGTAAGGAACAGAGATAAATATAAAAAGCAAAAAGATACAAAAGAATCTTTTATGTTTTTAAATAAAACAAGCACCTTATAGTCTATAGTTAAAGGTTGCTTTGTGTACCATTATAAATTGTGGTAAGGCGTGTTGAGGCCATATATCAACAATTCTGAATTTTACATTTTGGTCCTTCGAGCAATTCTGTTGTTTTCCCAAACCAGTGGTAAGAAACACAGAAGAAAAAAACCAGCGCTTCAAAGTAAAAAGAGCAAGGTTATTCGAGTGATTCTGTTGTTTCCCCCACCAGTGGTAAGAAACACAGAATAAAAGACCACGCCTTAAAGTACTAGGACTATAAGGTGAAACATTGTGTTCTTGCTTTTCCTTGGCTGATCAATCAGCTGTGAGTCGAGGCACAGCTAGGTCAACTGGGCGACCAATCAAAAAATCCTCCAACGGATCACGCCAAAGAATATAAGCAGAAAGCACAAAAAAGTCACAGTGATTGTTTTCCCAACATGTTGTCGGAAAGATCTGTGAAATTGATGCAAGACCAAGGAGAGCTGCAGAACAAAATACTGCAAGCAATCAAGGAAAAGGCATCTATACCAGCAATAGAAGCATTGGTAGTTCGATTTACTACTAACAACAATGCGCTGGTAAAATTGGGAGTTGGCGATCATCAATATTTTAATGATAAAATATTTATTAAAACTATGGATGCTGTCAAGGCCTACAAGGAGTCGCAATTAAAGGTAGAAACACTTGAAGAAATAAATATACCAAGTGGATCAAAATTATCTGATAGCGCATCAGCTCGGAGCTCCAGTCCAGTTGATAATCTGGTTCAACTGGTGGATAGAAGAGCGGACAGGGTGAGGCAACAGATGAGCCTAATCTACGAAACCCTGGATAGTTCAAGTGAGATTGAACTAGTCAAGCAGCTGGCAATGATGAAAAGTCATTGGTCCAACGTGACGGACACACTGAAACTGCTTGAAAACAAGTATGACAGAACTGTCTTTGATCAAGATGAGGCAGACATTCTGCAATCTGAAGTTGCCGCACTAGAGATGGTACTTCAAATGAAGTTGGAACAGTTCAAAAGTTCCAACTGCGACGTGCCAGAACTCCCAAAAGTGGACCTTCCAACGTTCAATGGAAATGCGAAGGAATGGCCAACATTTTTCGAGCTGTTCTCTGAACTAATAGACAGCAGGAAAGATCTCAGCAACACAAGGAAGCTGGGATATTTAAGAGCCTGCTTAAAAGGAGAAGCTCAAATGGTGGTTAGCCATTTGATAACGGGATCAGCGGCTAGCTACACAGCAGCGTGGGAGCTTATCTGCAAACGCTATGAGAATAGCAGAAAAATATTCTCCCAACACTTCAACAAATTAATGGAATTGGAGTGCTTGCTGCCCCACGATGAGAAAAATTTAGGGAAGTTTTTGGATACTGCGACCGAGAGCATATTCATAATAAAGCAAAAAGGAAAAATAGGAAGCTCTGCTGACGTAATTTTAGCAGAAATTCTACTGCGGAAATTTTCGCCAGAAGCCTTGCAGCTGTATGAACAGCATGTAAAAAAGGCAAGAGCTATACAGTCCTTACAAGATGTACTGGAGTTTATTGAGCAACAATACAACTCAGTAAACGCCATTACCAAAAATACCACTCAGCTTGCTACAAGAAAAGTGCAAGTTAGATCGTGTGCCTTTTGCTCTAAGGATGGCCACGATATGATAAAGTGTCTCAAATTCAGAGCACAATCAATTGAAAAAAGAAAAGAATTCGTTCAAAAGAACAACATGTGCTTTAGATGCTTTGGAAAGCATAATGCTATCGACTGCAGAAAGGAAATTACATGCAATCGATGCTCCAAAAGACACAACAGCCTTCTGCATGAAGACACAAAACGCAGTATCAACAGCAATAGCCTTAAGCAAGGCCAAGACACTCTATTGGCTACAGCTGTTGTTTTAGTGAAAAACAAAGCTGGAGGTTACAACGAGTTGAGGGCGCTTATTGACGGTGGATCCCAGAAGACGCTGATTTCAGAGGAAGCAGCACAAATATTAAGGATTCCCAGAGTAAGGAGTACTATAGAGGTCGAAGGTATCTCCCAGACTACTCAACTATCAAAAAATAGTGTCCACCTAACGATCAAACCAAAAATTCCAAGCAGCTTCAAAGCATCAACGGAAGCATTGGTTTTACCAACACTCCATAGAGCCCTTCCCAGCAAAAAGTTTGATATTAATATCAACAAAGAGTGGAAGGGCTACAGGCTAGCAGATCCACGATTCAACGAGCCAAGCAGAATTGACATGGTGATAGGTGTGGATCTATTTCCCCTGATTATGATGGAGAAAATAAAAACCGTAAATGGAATCTTGGGACAAAAAACCAAATTTGGATGGATTCTGTCCGGAAATATAACTCGAGCAGCAAAGCAAAAAATTACAAGTGCCACTACATCAATAAATCAAAAGGACCTGAAACGCTTTTGGGAATTGGATAGATGGAAGCTGATTCAACGCATCAAAGGTGATTTTTGGAAGAAATGGAAAGAGGAGTATCTGGTGTCATTGCAAAAGCGAACCAAATGGCGCCAAGAAAAGCCAAATCTGAAGGAGGGACAGCGGGTTCTTATAAAACATGAGAACACTCACCCTGCAAGATGGCCAATGGGAAGAATCATTAGTACGACTAAAGGACAAGATGATAAAGTCCGGGTAGTCACGGTTAAAACAAGCGATGGGGAAGTAAAAAGATCGCTAAACAAGATCTGTCAACTTCCTGTTAGCGAAGCAAAACCAGCTGGAGCTGGAACGCATAAATGATAGACGACTACTGGCCGTACATTTTTCCCCCCCGGAGAATGTCTAAACATGTGTTTAGACATGATAAGTAGACAATCTATAAATATGTTCTATTTAAGGGCTGCAATAAACATGTCACGGGACAGCATAAGTGGCAACTACAGATAAGTACGGTTGCAGTGGTCTATTGCCGAAGTGTCAAGAGATATGACCACGCGGGAGGTGACTAGCGCGGTCATAGGCTTCAAACATAGATTTGAGATAAACCTCAGCTGCATTGACCAACGCAGACTGCAGCGTCTTACAAGCGCTGCATTATATAATTAGATGATAAGAACCTATGTAAGAATGAATAAAAGGCGATGCCCTCGCAGCAGCGAGTCAGTTAGATTCAAACACCCGAATTGAACTCATTAAGTGTACGCATTAGTTTATAGTGTGAACAACCTTCTTGAGAGAATGATGGAAAACAGTTAATGACATTTGCTAGTTTAGCTTTGTTAGCCTCATGCTGTTTGGTATTATCTTTGCCATCCGGATAAAAGTCTAGCGCGGAAAATTATACATTTTTTAGGAGCAGATCGTCAAGTTTAAAGGACACTTCGGTACTCCCTCTGTACTAGATTTGGCTCCAAGTTTACCACTAGTTAGAAATTTTGGTATGGAGTAAAGGACTGGCTGGGGGATTGTTAAATCAAATCAGTTCAAACATAACAGCGAAAATGCTTCAACTTCCCCTTCCTCCTCTAGTTCCAGCCACCGTGGTTTTTGCTGCTCTTAACTAAATTCCAAAACATCGTGCTTAAAAGGGGATGCTCTTACTTATTGCACCATTGCACCGCTTAAGATCGGCCAAGAACGCCTTGAACGCCAAAGAACCTACCTTGATTCGGAAACAGATCTGATGTCGATATTTAAGATCCCATGTCTTATTTCGGGTTGTAGATCATTTCTCAAAACTCGAACGAGCTTATTCTCCAACTAAGGCGTCTCTAACTGATCAATGGGCGTGGCAGTCTTTTGCAGTTTGTGGGCATTAGAGTGGGCGTGGCAACATTTCACAACCTTGCGCTGCGTCTATGTCTCTGGGAGAATCCATGCATGGTTAGTCTCAACTTTCTAGCTCATACAGTTCCTGAGGTCTCTTAGTTCATACGGACGGATAGACAAACGGACAGATTAACGGACAGACTCACGGATAGACAGACAAGCCAGATCGCCTGGGCTATTGTACCTCATCAATAATATATATACTTTATATGATCGGAAACGCTTTCTTCTGCCTGTAAGGAATCTATTTCTGAAAAAAAGAAACAAAAGAAAGGAAAATTTGTTCTAATGCTATATGAAAAATTTAATAAGCTATCAAACTATTTTAGCGATCCCAGGTCTTCATGACGGGGACATTATAACAGAAAATTCTTCAGGCGCCGCTACTTTAATTATTTCATTTTGTGCAGCGGCGCACATCTTCGCTTACTTTGTATATTTATCATTGGTATTGCGAAGAATAATTGTTTTTTAAGAGCTTAAGATTGCGCTGTGATGATCTGTCAGTCCTCGGATGGATCAAGGATGGTCATGATTCGTCTCAGGAATTTATATTTGGTTTTTCCCATAAGGGAAGATGAGGAAATTCTACAGTAATTGTTTATCGGGTCTTTATTCGTGGCTATCTTCGTGGTGGATCTGAATGCCGGTCGGCCCCGTGATCGTCCTGCTGTGCCGGTCGATGTGCGGTTCGCCGGAGGATGCTTGCGTGGATTCGCATCCACAAGAGCCTTCGGGGCTCACCGTGGCGAGTTTCTCAATGTCTGTGAACGGGACAGAATTGGTGGTTCCGTTCAGGCCTACCAGTTAGTGGAGAAAGGTTGAGAGGCCCTTTTGGTCTACCCAAAGTGAGAATGGTTTGAGAACCCGTTCAGGTCTGCCCAAAAGAAAATTGTTTTAAGAGGCCTTTAAGGTCTATCAAAGTGGGAATGGTTTGAGAGGACTTTTAGGTCTTCCAAGTGAGAATGTTTGGAAAGGCCTTTTAGGTCTACCAAGGTGAGAATGGTTTGATTATCGTTCAGGTCTGTCCAAGTGAGAATTGTTTTGAGAGGCCTTTGAGGTCTACCAAAGTGAGAAGAGCTGGGGAGGCCTTTAAGGTCTATCAAAGTGAGAAGAGTTGGAAAGGCCTTTTAGGTCTACCAAAGTAAGAAGAGTTAGAGAACCCTTTTAGGTCAACCAAAGTTGGAAGAGTTGAGAGGCCTTTTATGTCTACCAATTAATGAAAGCCGGTCGGGTCGGGAAACCGAACCGGGGAATAGACGGTGATCAGTAAGGGCTACGATAGTTAGTTAACGCTAATTTACCCGTCTCCTCTTGAGTCCTTACCACTGGTTCTTAACGGCTGGACTGAATGAACTTAGGAAGGCTGTGGTCCGCTTTATACAGCTGTTTGGCGAGTGCCCACATATATCGACTCATTTTGGCCACATTAGTGTGCCCGATCCACTTTTTGATCAGTGTGACCCTCCCTTAAAGGCGTGCGGGAGTTATCGGTGCCGACTTCAGCAGGTCGGCACCTCCCCCGAAACCCACCGGGCAGCGACACAACTATAGAACATTCAACCCGGACAATGTGCGCAGTCGTCAGGATTCTACATAAACAAGGTTGGAACATCAGAGTGGGGGCATCCGTTGGAAAATGCAACGTAAGGGGTTTCGCAGCGGACGACACCCAAATGTGAGGTTTCATGAAAATCAAAACAACAAAAAGACAACATACTTATTTGAACCACAAAAGAGAGAAGACGTTTATTCTGAAAAAAAACATTATACAGGAAACTATAACTAACAGGAAGACAACAGGAACAGCACAAGAAGTATTTTTGTCGCAAAAGTGGAAGTGGTATTAATTGTAAATAAAATTTTATAAACTAGTTCTTTTAAATAATTCCCAACTCAAATACGAGAAAACCCTTTTACTTTGATTATAATTTTAGTACGGTACGGTAGTAGAGGAAGTCGAACTAGAAAACTAAAATAAAAATAAAACATTAAGTCCACAGGCATCTAGCAACTAAAAATCAAAATTTAAAATTCTACGAATGTTAAGTTAAACAAACGCTTATAACAAAATAAAAATAAAACAAAAATTAAAAATATTTTTTTTACCATGTTAAGTTAAACAAACTTTTATACTGTAATAAGTGAAATTTAAATAAAAATAAAACAACATTTTGAAAAGATATTTATTAAAACAATAAAATTTAAAATCTACAATAACAATGGCACAACCAATAATTCCGCACCCCAAATCGTGGTGCTGAACGATAACAACATTGCCAAAGCCCGTCGCCAGCTAAAGGACACAATGCCATTTAAGGGTGATCTAAAAACCATCTACACCTTCATAGGCAGAGTGGACTACGTGATTTCACTCTACAAAGGAAATCTAACAGCATTCTGCGAAATTACACCTGGAAGGTAATTAACCAGATTTTCTTATTTATATCCAGGATATTAAAGATTCCATTAAAATATTGATCAGAAAACTACCAATGCCATTATTGACTATTTTGGCTCATCATGATATTACAGACTTAACAGCTTTAATTACTATTGCACAAAATGAGGGAATTTATGAAGAACATATTAATTTTGATTTGAATAAAACTCCGGAAATCCGTAATAACCACACAAATTCAATATCGTCCAAGTTATCCACAATATTCTTAACCCTTCCAACCTAATTTTAAACAATACAACCTTTTAAACCCACCTATACACTGCAGATGCCGAACAACCAACCTATGTGGCACACACAAAATTATTTCAGACCCAACCCAAACATGAACGTACAACCCAAGTATTCCCAAAAGTCCTTTCCCAAAACATTACAATAAAATCCCAAATCCTCAAACAACATTTTAGAGGAAATGCATGCCACCAACTACAACAACACTCCACATCTTATAATACTAACTTCCAGACTGCTAAAAGACCAAGACCATCAGACTAACCAAAATGTCTATTGACGAATTTAGATTTCAAGACGCGGACGTATAAGAAGAAGTTATTATAAGCAACAGTATTATGACCAAAATCAATACCTTGGGTTCACTAATGAAGGGCAACACCAGGTACCAATCCAAATTAACGAAGAGCGAAATCAAAATATTTTAAAGCGAAACGAAAATTTTCAGTTAAAAGCCCCGGACATCACGAATACCTATATTAGAATTACATATTAGAAATAGCATACAAAGGTTACACATACAAATCCTAATAGACAGGATCCGCGATAAATATGATAGATAAATATAAAATAAATATAAAAAATAAATATAATATAAATATAAAAATATATTTTGTCTTCCTATTCGAAATACAAGATGTGAAGTTTCAACATCAAAATGGCCTTATTACGTTGAAGGGCATGTTTATTTTACCCAGCAATAGTATTTTTAAAATGAATCAATCATTTTATGTTTTTCCAATAATTACGAAATGCTAATTGGCAGAAGATTTTTGAAAAATGCCCAAGCATTTATAAATTACAAAAACAGCACAGTTACTCCTTTTGACAAAACATATAACCGATTTACTTCAGAACCGGGAACATCCCAAAATTTGTATATTCAAAAGACACCAAAACCAATTAAAAATTCAGGCCAAGATTCAATACAAAAAATTGATTGTTTCAATTATTCACTGTTTCGATTAGATCACCTAAATCAGAAGGAAACCTTAAAGTTGAAAGGTTTATTAAATAAATTTAAAAATCTTCAATATAAAGGACATAAACTAACATTTACAAATACCATTAAACACATACTAAATACAACACAAACCTCCCCGATTTATTCAAAACAGTACCCACTTGTTCAAACACACGAAATTGAAGTCAACCAAGACAACCAAGTACAGGAAATGCCTAATCAAGGTTTAATTAGGGAAAGTAATTCACCATACAACAGTCCTAAATAGGTAGTACCAAAAAAAACCTGATGCTTCTTGAAAAATTTAGTATTGATTATAGGAAACTTAATGAAATAACTATCCCTGACAGATATCCAATACCAAACATGGACGAAATCCTTGGTAAAGTAGGAAAAAGTCAATATTTCACAACAATGAAAATATCCTTCGACATTTGCTTAACAAACACTGTTTAGTGTATTTGGATGATATTATAATATTTTCCACATCCCTTAAGGAACATTTAAATTCATTACAGCTAGTTTCCTCAAAACTCGCAGAAGCAAATTTAAAATTGTAGCTGGATAAAAGTGAATTCCTAAAAAGGAAGCTAGTTTTCTTGGTCACAATATAACCCGTAATGGTATAAAACAAAACCCTCTAAAAATTAAAGCATATATTCATATCCAATTCCGAAAAAGGTAAAAGATATCAAGATTTTCTTTTCTTCTTATCGTAAATTTATCCCAAATTACGCAGACATAGCAAAACCAATTACCAGATTTCGAAAAAAAATTTACTTTAACCACAGATGCCAGTAATTTAGCGCTTAGCAGTACTTTCTAAAACTGGTCATCCTATATTCTTTATTAGCAGAACACTTAATAAACACGAATCAAAAAAAAAAAAATTACTCGCCATAGTATGGGTAACAACTACCTTTCGACATTATTTACTAGGACGACAGTTTATCATTGCTAGTAACCATCAACCTCTTAGATGGCTGCATACATTAAAGGAACAAAATGCTAAACGAATACCAATTTAAAAGCGATTATATTAAAGGGAAAGATAATTCAGTTGCCGATGCGTTATCGAGAATTAAAATTGAAGAAAATCATCATACGGAAGTTACTCAACATAGTGCTGAAGAAGACAATATCAACCTTATTCATTTATCCGAAAAACCAATAAACTATTTCAAAAAACAAATAAAAAATAAAGAAGAGCATTCAATAATATTCAACAATATATTGACACAATGTAATGACACTCGAAAAGGCCAAACAATATTTACTTGATCATTTTATTCATAGAAACATTACCATTTATATTGAGAAACGACAAATAGATTTTGAAATTATTCAAAGAGCACACGGAGAAATTATTCATAGCACCTACACTAAAGTAATTCGCAGTCTCTTTCTATTAAAGAATATTATTTCATACGCCGAGCTCAAAGAAATTCTACTTCAGTCACATGAAAGACAGGTATACAGGTATACGCGAAATGACAAAATTATTTAAAAAAAATCACTTTCCCAATATCCATCAATTGCATTGACATTTAATATAAGTTCGCTACACTTGAGCAAATTAAAACAAAGGACTAGATAGAATGCAGGAACGTATTAATGCGCACTTTTAATCAGCTAGGTATACCTAAATTACTAAAGGCAGACAGAGACGGAGTTTTCTCCAGCTTGACTTTAAAGCGATGGCTTGAAGCAAAAGGAATCGAATTGCAACTCAACACGGCAAAAAACGGTGTAGCGTACGTCGAAAGACTACATAAAACAATAAATGAAAAAGTACGCGTAATCAATTCATCTGATGACGAAGAAGTAAAATTACACATACAACCATAAAATTAGGCATGACACGACTGGAAAAACACCTGCTCAAATAAAAATGTAGAAAAAATAGATGAAGACAAAATCACTAATCGAAATAGGGAAACCAAATACTACAAAACACAATTTAAGAAACAAAAGATAACTAATACCGTTAAACTTCCAAAGGAACCTTGTGTATAATGATACTGTTTCTATTATATTCTATTCACCAAGGGACACAGTCAACGAATTCAAATAACCAACACAGATTCCGACCTCGGCTACTCTTCTCAAGCAATCCAATTCAAATACCAGTAGTATATGAACATCACTGTCCAAGAATTAATCTAATGGAAATCAATGTCATCACTAATTCTTTTGATAACAAATCACAGAATGAAATACTTATATTACAATAAACTACTGATAGAATTAAATGGTTTAACTATTCATCAGCAAAACAGGTAGAAAAGTGGACCTCTTGACATAATAGGTTCATCTTTTAAATTTCTTTTTGGCACACTTGATGAAAATGATAGGGTACCAATTAACAATTGATTGTAGAAAATTCAATTCAACTTCATAAACTAAATGATGTCACAAATTTTGTGAATGAAGGATGTGACCAGCTTAAACTTTATACTGCAGTAACTCTTCAAGACACCCTCGCCCTAAATTATCGCAGCTTTTGTATAACCCAAAAAGTGAGAAAATTGTCTTAGACCAATCAGGACAGAATATGATCGCACGATTGTACAGTTAGGGAAAGGAAAGTCCATAGCAGTGACCACCGGCATGCAGCTTTAATCCCTCGCAGGATTAAACCTCGTGGCGAACGCTCACAATTTTTGACGCTGCCCAATTAAACTTCACATACACGTGGAGATATAATTTAATTATATATTATATATTATATCCAATCCAATAAAAACAAGAGTGGGATATTTCAATAAATTTCCGTGTGCACTTTGGGTGAAAGTGGCAAAGAGATTCGACCCCAAGGCGTAAGGAAGGCCAGGCCTATATAAGGGCATTTGGTTGCTCTACAGCCGACTTCCCCCCGTCTCGTCGACCACCGCATCAGCTCATTGGTTAAACCCAGTTCGCTCCAAGAAGAGGCCAAGAGGCCGACATAACCTTCAGCCAACAAGTTACGCAACCGGCCACCTGCCGAATGATAACTGGCCAAATATATTGGAAGGCTAGAGCTCATCCAGATTATTCAGCTGTGCAGAAGTTTAGACGACCGGATCGGATTTAATTATATTTGGACATCATCAACGTTACGCAATGAAGATCACCTCATATGACCAGCAGAGGTCTAACTTTGTGATTCCGTCTTATCGCAGCGCAGCGTAGCAGCCAGCGGTTTCCTAAGGTCTTATCGCTACAGTGCTGCAGTTACATTTCGTGTTTTGTTTTGATTCTTGATTTTCTTTTGTATTGCAATTAATAATGAATTAAATACTCGCAGATTGACGGAACTTTTGGCATTTGAATAGGAATTTAACTTAGAACCTTTAAAGTTTGACCTACAGCTCGACAATGTCAACATGAACTTGGGCCCAACTTTACGCACATCATTGAGTGGATATTTAAGGTCGTGAGTACTACAAAACAACAACGATAAAAAAACATTATTATGAATTACCTATATTAAAATTCGACAAAATGTCACTCGAACGTCTAAATAAAATAAGATCTGCATTTGGCTAAAGATTATATAACTATATTTGCTAATTTTATATTCAATTACTTATGACTATTTTCTTTATACTTTATACTTTGTTTTACTCACTACATATAAATGAAAATGAAGAGTTAGAGAATGACTAGGATAATTATGCGTAGGCTAACATTTGTTATTTTGTAAAAGTTTAATGGAACCGCTTACTAAACTGAATTTATATAAATGGAATTATAATTGAAGATATATTGAAAAAGAATGAATTGTGAATGAATAGATTTAATGGTATGTCGAGTACTTATGTTGAACACTTTCTTAAATATGTGGTAGAGTTATTTTGAACTTGGCCAAGGGACAATGTAAATATTTTAAGTAGCATTGTCATGGTAGGGACGGTAAAGACTTAGGGATTTATTAACATCCAAAATTCCCAATACTTATCAGAATTTAGCTTAGCTAGCTTAGATCGGCATGTATCCGTAGTATCAATACAAAGCCATTTCTTTTATTAATCGATAGTCCAGTTTTGAATATTGTTTTTGAATAAGACGCACTTATTAAATGTAGAGGCGTTTTGTACTATCCAAAGCTAAAAGAACCCCGACCTACGGCGAGCTAGTTCCGAGCATAGCAAGGGTGCGCATACCTAGCGAAGGAAGTACAGGGTCCTCTTTATTAGTAATTACCACCGACTATTAAAAGACCAACTAGTTTATATCTGTCGCACTACGTACACTACACATTTTTGGCGCCCAACGTGGGGCTCGACAAGTCCTTAACTTGTTATAGCACACTAAGCTCTAAAGTAATCCATCCACAGTTAAAACACAATATAACTAATTTCAATAAATTGACATATTGGATTGAGAGCATCGATTTGGAAGGGATAGTAAAATTAGGAGCATGCGATTTAATTTGAAAGAGAATTGATCGACCAAGTGAAACTGTTTCGAATCCACAGGAGCTCATCACCATACGTTTCTTTTCAAGTAAACAAAAGCATGAGACATAGCTGGTCTACAATCCACTAACAAATAGAGATACAACTAAGATTCTGATAGAAGTGATCGACATAAAGAAAGACAAACCAAATAATTACAACATATATTAATAACAATAATATGGCAGCCAAGCATAGTGCAGGTATTGCAGTTGAAGTTTCATAAGGCGTTGAAAATAGCTGTGCCATATGTTAAGAAATTTGAGCACCAACCGTTTTGTCAGCAACAACATCGTGCAGGCATACATTTCATAAAAAGTGCATTATAAATCACTTAAAAAGTACACAAACATGTCCAATTTGCAATGCAGATTGCAACGAATCGAATTTATCTCATTCTAATAACACTCTGTTCGCTGAATTAGATGCTGCAACAGCTGGTACATCCGGCGTAAGCGAATGTCAGGATAATATTTTACCATTAAGGAGAAATACCAGATCAGGCAGGATCCGAGGTACACCTCCTAGACGAGGAGTGTCTACAAGAACTACTTACAAAGGAAATTTGGATAGGATCTTAACAGAACCTCCAACGAATTCCAGTATGGCTCTTAGTACTCAACCAGAGTTGATGAACTTTAATACAGTTTACTGTTAGCCAACAACAGGCTCAACTTATGGATAACCTTACCTCTTATTTAGGGAAGACTATAGAGACATCTATTAAAAGTCATTTGGACAACTTGCAATTATCTCAGTCCACACATACAAATTCCACACCTGACAATGTCCAACCAAATACAGATTTGAGCAGGAACGATTCCAATCAAAATTGGTATTCTAAGTATTTAGACAATAATTTAGAAGAAAGAGGCGGAAACAGGAGCAATGCAAGCTCATATGTTAGCCCGAAAAAAGTATCAGGAATTATTCAAAAATGGGGATTAAAGTTCGATGGTAGCAAAACAATCAACAGTATAGATGAATTCATTTACAGGGGATATGCTCACTCACCAAACAAAATCTAGGTAATGATTATGGACTTTTATGCGACCATCTGTACCTTCTGTTTGCCGGAAAAGCAAGCGATTGGTATTGGAAGTTTCATCGGAACAATCCAAATTTCGATTGGAACACATTTTGTGGCGAATTTAGGAAGAGATTCGAAGATATAGAGACAGATTATGATATTTGGGAGGGAATCCGAAAACGCAAGCAAGGAGAAAATGAAGCATTTGAAGATTTCCAGAAAACCATGGATTGGTTGATTGATAGACTGCAAAATGGAGTTTCCGAAACACAATTAGTTGAGTTATTGGTTAGAAATTCGAAGTCTAGCTTACATCATGAGTTGCTGCATCTTAAAATCCCAAACAGAACACAACTCCGATACGAACTGCGCAGGCATGAACAGTTTTATAACAATAATAATACAACAATAACCACCGAAGAAGAGGAAACAGGTTTCGTAAGAGTAGGTGAAGAGGTAAACCAAATTCAACGTCGAAATACCACAACTTTTTGGAATTGTGACAAACAAGGCCACAAATTTGATGATTGTAAGGCTAAAAGAATTATATTTTGTTACGGTTGCGGACTTAAAGAAAAGTACAAGCCGACTTGTTCAAACTGTAATCCCGGAAACCGACAAAAGGATGTTTGCAACAAGATACATCCGTAGATTCAGAAGTTGCTAAGTCAAAGACAACCACTGAAGCCCGTGAATTTCAGGAGATAGAACTTTTAGGTCAGCCTGATATTCATTTTTCCTTTATACCCTTACACATAAGAATTCCAAATTACAATAATAAGCGTTGAGAAATATTTGGTAAAGTAGATAGTATAGGGACTAATTTAAAACCCAGACGATCCACTAGCCGATTGAGAGAATTTTGGAAGAAGGTTCGTCGTGACCGACAGAAACTTATTTCCGCAATAATACTTAGCTCTGACCAAAGACTCTATACGGATATCAATATAGAGGGTCAAACTTACAAGGCTTTATTAGATTCTGGAGCAACAATAAGTTGTGTAGGCGGATTACCTGCTCAGAACTTCCTTAAACACAATACCAGAACAATACCACAAATACCAGAACTTCATACCAGAACATTGATTTTTGGCAAAAGTTTGGATTACTAAATAAAATTGCGAGCAATCCGACCATTGCTGAGTTAGACATCGGTACTTTGGATGATGATGAAGATTCTCCAAAATATCATGAGCTGAACGAAGGAGAAAGACTTCGGCTGGAGACAGTAATAAAAACATGTCCATCCTTTGCTTCCGAAGGTTTAGGTCGTACTACATTGTCCACACATAACATTGATATAGGAAATGCGAGTCCTGTTAAACAACGACATTGGCCAGTTTCACCTGCCATTGAAAAGCAGGAAGTGGATGACATGCTAGTCTTAGATGTTATCGAAGAGTCAACTAGCGCTTGGAGCAGTAATTGCCTGTTAGTAAAGAAAGGAGACAAGAACCGTCTATGTCATGATTCTAGAGAGGTAAACAAGGTTACTCAGCGGGACTCATATCCTCTACCTCATATAGACGGCATCTTAAGCCGTTTACCACCAGCTAAATTCATAAGTGGTATCGACATGAAGCATGCATACTGGCAGATACCGCTCGACGAAAATTCTAAGCAATACACTGCGTTTACAATACCGAATAGACCGCTATATCAGTATAAAATGATGCCCTTTGGTCTCTGTAACGCGGCCCAAACTCTTTGTCGTCTTATGGTTTTGTCCGAGGATTTTGAATCCCATATGCTTTTACTACAGGAGATAGCTTTATGCTTACGTAAAGCAAATCTCACTATCAATGTCAGCAAATCTAAATTTTGTATGAAGGAGATCATATATCTCGGTTTTATAATTGGGAATGGACAAATAAGACCCAACCCAGATAAGGTTAAAGCGATAGTAGAATTTCAACAACCAACTTCGATTAAGCAGTTGCTAAGATTTCTAGGGATGTTACCGACGGTTTGTAGAAAACTTTGCAACTATTATTTTCCCTTTGACGGAACATCTTAAAAAGAAGAATACGCTTGAATGGAACGAAGAGGCTCAATCCGCTTTTGAAAACTCTTACTGCCTCGCCAATTCTCATAACACCAGATTTTTCCAAGCAATTCATTTTGTTGTGTGACGCCAGCTCTTTTGGTGTTGGTTGCGTACTGCCTCAGGAGCGAGATGGAGTAGAACTTCCGATATCGTATATGTCCGAAAAATTGTCCAAAGCGCAACGTAACTATTCAGTTTCCGAATTAGAATGTCTTGCCATTATAAAAGGAATTAAAAAATTCCGCGCGTATATTGAAGGCCAGGATTTCCTAGTTATAACAGACCATGCAGCCCTTCAATGGCTGATGCGGCAGAATGATATCTCAGGAAGGTTAGATCGATGGTCAATGAAGTTGAGAGCGTTTACTAACTAAAAAGATATTTTTTTTGGCCTTGTATGGTTACGCAAATACGCAACTATATATCTGATTGTGTAATTTGTCGTACCACGAAAAGTCCAAACACGGTTCTAAAACCGCCAATGGGTAAACCGTTAACCTCAGACAGGCCATTCCAAAAATTATATATTGACCTCTTAGGCCCATACCCTCGCACAAAAAAAGGTCACATTGGTTTGCTGATTGTCGTTGACCATAACACCCGTTTCCACTTTTTGTTATCTCTTAAGAAGTTCACCGCTCCTAAGATCTGTGATTACTTAAAGGGGGCTATATTCTATACGTTTGGCGTTCCAGAAGTAATACTTTCTGATGATGGCAGTCAGTTTAAGTCAAGCTATTTCCAAGCTTTCCTTACTAGTTTTGGCGTACAGCAAAAACTTACAGCCATATATTCTCCACAGGCTAAAGCGAGTGAAAGACTTAACAGATCGGTGTTAGCCGCTGTAAGAGCTTATATAGGGAAAGACCACACAAATTGGGATGACAACTTAGACGCTATTAGCGGATCTTTAAGAGGGTCGTTACATAGAAGCACAGGTTCGTCACTTTACTTTCTGACATTTGGACAAAATATGATCCTTAACGGCAAGGACTATAGTCTCCTGCGTACTCTAAATATGTTAGCGGAGGACACTCGGTTATCTAAACCGGAGGCTTTAGAACTGCAGAGACGGCAAGCTAAACTGAACCTAAACCAATCCCATGAAGAAAACGCGAATAGATACAACCAACGCATTCGGCAGATAAAATTTAAAAACATCGATTTCGTTTACGCCAGAAACTTTACACAAAGTAATGTCGTAAAGAGTATTCCATTTGAAGGATATACAAGCTAGAAAACAAGGAGTTTCTTCAGATAAGGCTTCCTTGAAATAGTCTCGTTACCCTTATCTGTGGGTGTAGTGACCAACTTAAACTTTACACTGCAATAACTCTTCAAGACACCCTCACCCTAAATTATAGCAGCCTTTGTATAACCCAAAAAGTGAGAAAATTGTCTTAGACCAATCAGGACAGAATATGATCGTACGATTATACAGTTAGGGAGTGCCCGGCAACATGATCCAGCCTTTGATCGAAATTGTGCAAACTTTGTTTCCAGGAATTTTTCCTAGTCGTCTACTTCGCCGTATTTTTAGACCACTGCGACCGACAACTTTTCATCGAGCCACCCGACATCGCTTAATCTCAACTTAATATCTAGTAATGCCGAGGATCCAAAGCGTCGAGATCCCATCGCAGAGGATTAAATTGGGGTTGGTTTGACGGATCTAAGATCCCTAAATTTGTTATTATCATTCACAAAAGTGTATTACCCATTAAAAATATATTACTTTTGGCCTCTATGAGGGAACGCAATTTTACTGATAAAATGATTAAATGTTATATAATATTTTTTAGAAAAAAATTAAAAGCTGCTTTTTAGCGCCCATTATGTACAAATTTAGAGAAAGTCCAGAAGTTTAACTGTCGTGTGCACCGTGTAGTGACCAACTTAAACTTTACACTGCAATAACTCTTCAAGACACCCTCGCCCTAAATTATAGCAGCTTTTGTATAACCCAAAAAATGGGAGAATTGTCTTAGACCAATCAGGACAGAATATGATCGTACGATTGTACAGTTAGGGAAAGGAAAGCCCATAGCAGTGACCACCGGCATGCAGCTTCCCAGAGCTTAATTAATTATCGGATTAAACCTCGTGTCGAACGCTCACAATTTTTGACGCTGCCCAATTAAACTTCACATACATGGAGATATAATTTAATTATATATTATTTATCCAATCCAATAAAAACAAGAGTGGGATATTTCAATAAATTTCCGTGTGCACTTTGGGAGAAAGTGGCAAAGAGATTCGACCCCAAGGCGTAAGGAAGGCCAGGCCTATATAAGGGCACTTGGTTGCTCTACAGCCGACTTCCCCCCCGTCTCGTCGAACCCCGCATCAGCTCATTGGTTAAACCCAGTTCGCTCCAAGAAGAGGCCAAGAGGCCGACATAACCTTCAGCCAACAAGTTACGCAACCGGCCACCTGCCGAATGATAACTGGCCAAATATATTGGAAGGCTAGAGCTCATCCAGATTATTCAGCTGTGCAGAAGTTTAGACGACCGGATCGGATTTAATTATATTTGGACATCATCAACGTTACGCAATGAGGATCACCTCATATGACCAGCAGAGGTCTAACTTTGTGATTCCGTCTTATCGCAGCGCAGCGTGGCAGCCAGCGGTCTCCTAAGGTCTTATCGCTGCAGTGCTGCAGTTACATTTCGTGTTTTGTTTTGATTCTTGATTTTCTTTTGTATTGCAATTAATAATGAAATAAATACTCGCAGATTGACGGAACTTTTGGCATTTGAATAGGAATTTAAATTACAACCTTTAAAGTTTGACCGACGAAGTCAACATGAACTTGGGCCCAACTTTACGCACATCATTGAGTGGATATTTAAGGTCGTGAGTACTACAAAACAACAACGATAAAAAAACATTATTATGAATTACCTATATTAAAATTCTACAAAATGTCACTTTACTTTTATATACTTTGTTTTACTCACTACATATAAATGAAAATGAAGAGTTAGAGAATGACTAGGATAATTATGCGTAGGCTAACATTTGTTAGTTTGTAAAAGAGATTTAATGTCGAGTACTTATGTTGAACACTTTCTTAAATATGTGGTAGAGTTATTTTGAACTTTGCCAAGGGACAATGTAAATATTTTAAGTAGCATTGTCATGGTAGGGACGGTAAAGACTTAGGGATTTATTAACATCCAAAATTCCCAATACTTATCAGAATTTGTAGCTTATCTTCACACGTGTCGGCGTGTATCATTAGTATCAATATAAAGCCATTTCTTTTATTAATCGATAGTCCAGTTTTGAATATTGTTTTTGAATAAGACGCACTTATTAAACGTAGTAGCGTTTCGTACTATCCTAAGCTAAAAGAACCCCGACCTACGGCGAGCTAGACCCGAGCATAGCAAGAGTGCGCATCCCTAGCGAAGGAAGTACAGGGTCCTCTTTATTAGTAATTACCACCCTCTATTAAAAGACCAACTAGTTCAAATCTGTCGAACTACGTACACTACAAGGACTGAAGAAGTGTACTAACTATGAGAATAACCGCAATAGTATTGACACACTCGTGTATGAACTTATGCAATTTATTGAATACATAGAAAACATAGAAATGAACATGCAAATTTCACGTCTTAGACTTTTTAATCCAAAATTACTCAATTACGACAAGTTTGAAAGCATTAACAACCAGAATATGCTTTTCATCAAAACATCAACGTGGATTGACAACACAAATAATAAATTATTACTCATTTCACATATCCCTATGAACCAAAAACACTTTCCTGTTAGCAATCTTACAAATGTAAAAAAATAAACAATCGTTGACAAGATCCAGACTAGGTCTTAGGAGCAGTAGTAGCTTACCAGAGATAAGGGAAGAGGAAATAGTAAGAATGGATTCTGGTAACGCGACCGGGCGTTCTTGGACTACTAGCCTTTCGCCCAATGCAAAAAACATGGCCAACGCTAGTACCCTACTGAACACGTCCATGAACACCTCAATAAGCACCACATTGAACCCGAAGGATATTGGCTTTTGTCAAACAATTGCCAACCTTCGAGGGGACACTCCAAAAATTTATCGTAAGCGTAGAAGAGATGATCATGCTCGGGCAATTATTACTGCGTACACTAAGAAATAAGTAATAGGGAAAGCGGACGAAGCCCTGAACATGCTGGACACGGGATAACCTGAAACGCATGTACGCCTGCAAAAAGACGGAGCCAATCTTGATTTCTGAAATTCAAAACCATCCAAACGGCCAATCTTTTGGGGAAACTGTTCTATGAAATTACCAGGCTCAGGAGCGAGTTGCTTTCACTGCCCACCGATTCAGAACAAGGAGTCAGCGCTGCTTCAAAAAGGGCGCTCTACGACGGCATATGTCTCAATGCCTTCTTAGTTGGGATCCGTGACCCACTCAGGACAATCATTCGGACTAGAAACCCATTGACTATAGAAGAGGCCCACGAATGGTGCCAAATGGAACAGAGCTTTATGCAACAAGGACGAAACAGGACCAATAATTATAACCCCAACCTTGACCGCAACAGGGCGTTCCAGAACAGGTCAAGCGGACGCTCTGAGCGGAACTTCAACTATACGCCGACTAACTACAGACAAAACAACCGCAGAAATTCGTACCAGTGGAATTCGTATCAAAAAAACAATCCTTTCCGACAGGAGCCGAACCGCAACAACGACACCAGGGGCCGTGACATTTTTAGACTAGGACCATCTAACCCGGGACAAAGTAACCCTGACCGGCGTAACGGACCCCCGCATGGGACCCGGCCAATCTTCACAATATCGATGACAGTGTAAATTTTCAAGTAGAAGCCTCGACCGACAATAAAACGACCGATAAGTAAAAGAACACGCGGCTCCGCCCTTCCCTATGTAACGCTAACATTTATCGACCCTTCTAAACCTCTAAAATTCCTCATCGACACCGGTTGCACGTACTCCTTTATTGACCCAAATATTATTTCAAACGAACTAACCCGAAAACTGGACGAAGACATCCGAATCACCACCGTCATGGACAGTTACACATTAAAAACGGCAACTACTCTGCCTATACCAAGGGAATTTGGGGAGCAGGGCGATATAAATCTCCTCTCTTTTCAAATTCCACCCTTTCTTCAACGGGCTCCTTGGTATAGACTTCCTCACGAAACACAAGGCAAGAATAGATATCGAGAAGTTAAAACTCGAGACACCCCTTGCCTCGATCGACATAATAACGCAGGTTAACAGGGGAACGGAAGAGATCCTTATTCCACCACAAAGCAAATCCCGCGTTAGGCTGCCCGTGGATACAGATGAAGGGGACTTTCTCTGCAACCACTTGGGAATTGATACCGACCTCACTATCACAGGTAGCCTTTACACAGCCGTCAAAGGACACAGTTTCCTAGAGGTAACAAAAAACTCCGAAGACGAACAAACACTTTGTCTGGACCAGCCGATAGAGGTTGCGTCCTACAACGACGACGACCATGAGCAAATCTATAGCTTGACGATGGGGACCGACGCCCCTAGGAAACACGAACGAACGATCGACTACATTCAAAAAGACCATTTAAACTCAGAAGAGGAACAGGGACTGCTTACGATCTGCAACCAGTTTCGGAGGTTGTTCTACAACGAAAAGGAACATCTTACCTTCTCAAACGCGGTTAAACACGCTATCCCAACAACGGAAAACATCCATGTCAAAACATACAGATATCCGTAAATCTATAATGAGAGGAAGTACGTAAACAAATAAAAAAGATGCTAGAACAGGATATAATCCGATACAGCCCAGCCAATCTTGGGTAGTACCCAAGAAGCCGATTCCGACGGCAACAAAAAATGGCGACTGGTTATATATTTTAGGAAACCATCGCCGATGTCTACCCCATCCCCAATATTAACGAAATTCTTGACAGCCAAGTATTTTACTACCTTGGACTTGGCAAGTGGGTTCCACCAAATTCAGATGAACCCCGAAGACAGGGCGAAAACAGCATTCTCAGTCGAAAACTGCCTCTTTGAATTCACTAGAATGCCATTTGGTCTAAGAAACGGCCCTGCTACATTCCAGCGTGTTATGGATAATGTCCTAGGTTCGTTAATCGGAGATGTATGCAAAGTCTATCTAGACGACATCATAATATTCTCCACTTCATTACAAAAGTATTTGAAGGGTATCGAATCGGTCTTCAAGAGACTCCGTACATACAATCTAAAAATTCAACTCACCAAGTCGAATTTCCTACGAAAAGAAATTGACTTCCTGGGTCACGGGGGTCACGAATCCAAACAAAATAGCGGCTATAAAAGAATTTCCCTGCCCCAAAACCCGCAGGCAAATTAAGTCCTTCCTGGGACTTATAGGCTATTACAGGATATTTATAAAAGACTCGCGCGAATTACTAAACCACTTACCAAACAATTAAAAGGTGGTAGGTCAATAATAATCGACAACAAATTCCGCGAGGCCTTTGAATTTGGCAAAACACTCCTTATCAACGACCCCATTTTAAGACACCCAGACATTTTAAGACACACAATGCCCTTCACCCTGACAACAGACGCGAGTAACGTCGCACAAGGACCAAAAACTTGCGACAAACCAATCTGCTTCACGGCCAAAATTTATTCGCTGGAGGGGTGCCTTTAGCGAATACGTTTACGAATTGGAGCATGAGAAGGATTCCCAAAATGTCGTCGCAGACACACTGAGGAGGGTGGAACCAAACACCTGTCTGTTAATTCGGCATACCCAAAAAGGTCATCTTCGACCAAGGAGCCGAATTCGCGGGAACCGTTTCCGACCTTCTAACGCAATGCGACATAAAAGTAGTAATTCGTCGAGTAGTAATTCGACAGTTGAACGGCTTCTCTGAACACTAACGGAAATATATCGGATCATCCTCGCAAAGAGGAAGGAGAAACAACTAGACCTGGATCATGAGGAGGTTCTTTCAGAAACGGTTATAACATACAACATTGCGATACACTCGAGCACGAACCTAACATCGTTCGAACTCTTCAGTGGGCGCACTCACATTTAAAAAAAAACAATTAGTTTCGACAGCGAACACGACTTCCTGAGCAGACTCCACGAGTTCCAAAATAAACTCTACCCAGAGGTCAAATCCCACCTAGAAGAAATCGCCGAAAAATGCATAACCAAGTTGAACGAAACGAGACTCCCCTGCCTTGCCGACCGGATGCTCGGAAGCTCTCCTTCTTCCAGAGAACAAAAGGAATAAAATAACGCCTCGGACATACATTGCACACAATTAGGAGCCAAAAGATACATAAATAGAAAATCAGAAAGATATCGCTACCACCGACTAATTAGATCCACTTACAGACTATTTCTTACAGATTGGCAATAACATAGGCTCAGGACCTTACAATTAACCCGCTTACTAACGACCAATCTTCTAAATCGAACTGGGAACTGCCAGGACGGTGGTATCATTTTCACCAATACGCCATACGATCTACCTCAGTGAATACGAAAAAACAGCTGAAAACCTGCTCAAACTCATAGGGAACCTCCCAAACCAATCAGAGGCTACAAACCTCAAGTCCCTATTACTCAAGAAACTGAAATTAATTAAGGAAAAGTTAGCTTCGCTGCTACCTTACAACAACAGCAGACGAACTAGGAGAGCCCTAATTAACGGCCAAATTCATTAATCGAGCAAGGGATCACAGTAAAAGCGGACCACGAGGTCTACGAGATCAGGATACCAATTTTGTCAGCAAATAATTATACATTGTACCAAATAGTAGCCATACCATTCAATGGACGGAAATTGTAAACTGACCCAAATGCATTCTAAAAGATATTTTATCTTTAAGAACTTAAGAACAACAATTGTATTAGAATTAATAAGCTATTCGTCTGGGAACCCCCCACCGACCCCGCAAACCAAGAATGTCTCCACAATTTATTGAGGAACAGGACTGCGAACTGCACGCTGGTAACAACCACAAATGCGAATCTATAGCCCCATCGAAGGACTTCTAATCGTCCTTAAACATCAACATATCTTCCAGCTGCACACCCGACCAAACTTTGAGCGGGTCATATGTTATAAACCATGACAATGGCTCCATCTGCACCAACGATACGAAGTATGCCAACGTTATCGT
Source organism: Drosophila erecta (assembly GCF_003286155.1). Lineage (NCBI taxonomy): Eukaryota > Metazoa > Arthropoda > Insecta > Diptera > Drosophilidae > Drosophila > Drosophila erecta. Next base: position 1,234,689 of record NW_020825222.1, on the reverse strand, counting down.
CACAACGACCGATGGATGGCATATAGATATAACAAAAACCCACGACATCAGAACTATACCTGCAATAGAACCACTCAACCTACAACAACTACTCCTAAACACACTAAAAACCGAGTGGGTTCTTGGCACCATGCGGAGTAAGGCGGCAAACCACCTGACAACGATATATATCCTAATTGCAAGCTCTGCCATGCTAGCAATTGCGGCTGGACCTTGAAGAAAAACAAGATAATTTACACAACTACCCCAATGGCGGTTCCCGCAACTTCTACCATACCTTCTTTATGGCCGTCGATCCGTCTTGGGGGCAGAGGAGTTATCGGTGTTATAGAACATTCAACCCGGACAATGTGCGAAGTCGTCAGGATTCTACATAAACAACGTTGGAACATCAGAGTGGGGGCATCCGGTGGAAAATGCAAAGCAAGACTTTTCGCAGCGGATGACACCCGAAATACAAATGACAAAATGAAATGACCCGAAATGTCAAAAAATATACAGCATTCTTATTTGAATGCGCGGCTTGATTGAATTCCAATGTTTTTTGTTTTTATTTATGTTTACTTAATGGTTTGTCTTGAATTTATTTTATGTATATGATTTTATATAATAACGCATTATCTGCCAGATAATATCAGTCAGATTTGCTTGCTTCTGGACCCCCTGTTTAAGAACTTGGATGACCACATTGTTCAGAACCTACGGCTGGGGCCAAACCCAATCTAAGAACTCCAGTCGCATGCTCCAGAAAACCTCTCTCTTTAACCCTCGCCGAACTGAGTGCACGAAGCAGTTTCCGCACCAGGCGGAACCAGCACTTGTAGTGGCGATTCCGGTGGTCCTCTGACCGCCATCGTTACCTATGGTCATGTCCAAACGGGGTTCCAGTTTGGAGTCACAAGCTACGGTGCTGGAAACTGCTCTACAGCCACTGTCTTTACCAACATAATGGCCCATTTTGAGTGGATCGTTAATACCGCTCGCGTATTAGGGAATTTGTAATGTCAAACCTTTGGAAAATCGAAAGCGAACTAAAGTTAAACTCACAGCGTATATTAAATTTTGTATTGGAACCTAACGGCAGATGAGCTCAACATTACTTGAGTATAGCAGCAAAAACTTATACCCTAGCGTCTCAGAATCCTATATTAAAAGACTTTTTAAAGAACTGATACATGGATCCATATAAGCTGAAACGGGTAGTGCAGGCGATTAACAATAATACATTAGCCGAAGAAGCCAGCGTGAATCAGCACAACGAACTTTAGTTAAGAAAACTGATTCGCTGACCAACCATGGGTCGCAGAATTAAAACATGCTCGAACAAGAACATAAAACAATTAGGCACGACGTGCAACCAAAACCTAGATGCAGATAAATGCTTATCCGACTTTAAGGAGGCCCAAGAATAATCATATATCTTTTAAAGGCATACTACCGCATATCGCATCTTCAAGCGATATGATGGTAGCTTATGTTATTATCAGGGAGTGATTATTATTATGAGCAATTTCGATTCATTAATAACCTTCTCGTTTCCTTGATTAATAAATTTTTTATTTTACCAGACTTCGAAGGAATAAAAGACCTCCTAACACAAGCAGGGGTGTCACTGTGCCTAGCTTGTGGTCAACTCAAATGGAGAACGAAGTTGTTTAGTCAGACATTGGAAATCGTCATTTGTGCATCCGCTCATCAATTCCAAATTTCGCATCAACGAACAATAAAATACACTTATTCGAAATAGATATATATAAATTCATCACATTAATTCTTTAAAATAGATTAAAGAAAAGCCTTTAAGGATGCAAACTGAAGTCCATACTTCTAGTTTCCGCTGAAGAACAAACATAAATAAGCGCGATTTTCTGCACGCGCCGAGGTATCATATCGGTATTGCAAACGCTTTCGCCTAATTAGTTACCAAATAGCGGCGGCAAATAGAATCCGCTTCAACCACAGCTTTTTAGGACTACCATTTGTAGGTTGATGCTAGTAGGATTTGTATCATTAAATCTCTATTCAAGAAGTTACTCGTAGAGTGAAAGGCGATACTAGATTCGTTGTAAAGTATGTAACAGGCAGAATAAGCGTGTCTGAACATATAAAGTATATATAATAACGAAACCACGGTAATTTATTTAGAAAAAAATATAAATTCTTTATTAAAATAAGTGAACAGTTGAGACTTCTAAAGGTACCTGTCAGATCCAGACTGGATATAAATTCTACCTTCGGCAAACGACGTAATATACCCCTTATCTGAGGAAGCATATATAGTGATATATTCACTCTTATTATAAAAAGCTAAAGCCGATCTTTTGGAAAGCTTCACTCTTCAAAAGCCTCATAAATAACATACTCCCAAGACACCAGCCGCTTAACGGTATCAACTTAATGATCCGGTAAGCTTGACATATAAAGCAAAGTAGAACTTAAAAGGCTTATGTTAATCCTCTGTAAAAGGTTTGCTGGGCCGAAAGAATACATCTGTAAATTAGTTCATAACTGAGCTCTGGTGAAACTTATCAAATAAAGATTATAAGAAGAAAAATATATTTTTTTTAATTAAATCTATCACCTAAAAAGTTTAGTGGCGCAGTCGGGGTAATACAATTAAAAGGTGCACAGTGCACTGCAGTAGCGAGGCATGGCATTTCAACCGTTCAAAAATGAAGACAAACCGCCCAACAAGGAGGTTATACGAAGACCCAATTTCAAAAAAATCCGATAGTCAGCCAAATTCACTTAACACCTATAAACCTGCAAACATTAATCAAATCAAATTCATTCGCCCCTTTTTTTCCATTAACAAATCCCACACAGAGCCAAAACACTATCGTAAACAATCAAACCCCTTTTAAACAAACTCCTCCGACCAGAGAACAGCAATTTGATCAGAACAGAAATTTATACCACGAATTCAGAACAGACTTACTTCAGGGCCGTCAAAACGACATTCGAAACTACTATCAGACCCTTCACCCCCCCAACAACCAAGAGTGCCGAATAAGCGTTTTAAAGAAGGCAGTGGACAATCACGTATGCAGATGAAATTCATCACCAGTACGAATTAGATTACAATAACGAAACTAAACACTACATTAATAACGACGAACGGTTCCACGAAGATCAATTACAGAATACTCAGAGAGAAATGTTTACAGATCAGCAATATCAAGCTGAACATTTTCCAATACCAGCCTGGGATCTCACCAATACATAGAGATCATGTTTAATAACCACAGATGTAGATGCATGTTGATGCACAGTTAAAGATGTTGATACTGGCTCTTCAATAAACATGATGAGCTCTAACTTTTTCAACCTTCAAGTTAAAGATAAGCAAATAACTGTCCGAAGTATGACAGGCTATTCTAAATTAAATAAATATGTAGGTCTTTCAGCCAACGGTCTTCTTCAACAAATACAAAACTTCTATATTCATTCATTTTCCACATTCTATTAGGAAGAAAAATACTTATTTAAAATAACTTTTTAATAGACTACTTTCAGAAGGAAACAATAATTAACCAAAGAACATTCAAAACTCTTAAAAAAATTTTAATGCACTCTTACAAGAAAACAACTTTACATCAAAAATAAACTATGCCATGGACAACAACACAGACTAAGAACACACATACAGACTAGAACATTTAAATAGTGAGGAAAAATACAGACTTAGAAATTTATTAAAAGAGTTCAGTGACATTCAATATTGCAAAAATAATAACCTTACATAAACAAGTTAATACGTTATAATATAAAAACCGTTCACGAAAACCCAGTTTTTAAAAGACCATACTCGTATCCGTTTGCCTACGAAAGTAAAGTAAATAAGCAAATTAAGGAAATGTTAAAACAAGGTATTATACGCGAAAGTGACTCCCGTTACTGCAGTCCATTATGCATTGTACCCAAAAAGATAGATGCCTCTGGCAAACCGAAAATCTGGTTGGTCGTGGACTATCGAAATCTAAATGAAATAACAATAAATGATAAATTTCCGATTCCTAATATGGACGAAATACTAGGCAAATTAGGAAAAGGCCAGTATTTTACTACGATTGACTTAGCAAAGGGCTTTAACCAAATCAAAATGTACCCTAAGTTAATACCAAAACGGCGTTTTCGACCAAACATGGTCACTATTAGTACACTCGCATGCCATTTGGCTTAAAAAATGCTGTAGTGTGTTCCATAAAAAAATAATAAGACTTCTTTCCTTGTTTTGAAATATGTTTATTGTAGGGCAGAAAAAGGTTCTGCCCGTTCAAACATTCACAAGTATCTGCCGATACCTTCTTAAGTATATTTCGGCTAAACCTAAAACCGCGTAGCTGCGCTGCCAGATACGCCAGCAGCGGAGCGGCTCTCTTATATATCTGTGCTTATAGAGAGAGTGAGTTATGCACTTATGTATTATGTATTTGATCGGCGTGAGAATGCTGACCATGCACTTATACTTGTAGTCTTCAAGTGGACGATCATGTTACTTCCACTTGAAGTCGTCAACATAAACATAGCAACAAAGTGTCGCTATGCATTTGAATGTTTATTGTGCTTTAATGTTCTTAACATTAAATAAGCGCACACTACATCTCCCTCCTTTTGAAAAATAACGTAACCTAGTGTAGTTATTTTATTTATGAAATGCAAATTATATTTATATATATATATTTTTTTTTTTTGTTTTGAATGCAAATTATATTTATATTTTTTTTGAAAATAATATTATAAGAACGAATTTTGTAATAAGAAGTAAAAATTTTGTGTAAATGAAAAGTATAAGTGTAAAATCATTCATGAATGAAATTTCTTTAATCGATCTTTATGAACTGTTTGTTTCTTGTTTTTATTAGTCAGTAACGTAATATTATTATTTTCTCCTATGCTTTCTATCTTATAGGGCCCTGTGTATTTAAAGTCTAATTTATGTCCTACCTCATTTCTTAATAAAACTTTATCTCCTACTTCTAACTCTATATTATTTGCTTTTAAGTCGTAATTTCCCTTATTTTTCTCTTTATGTGCTTCAAGCAGTTTTCTTGCTCGAGCATATGCTATTTCTAACCTATATTTACTTTCTTTAGCGTAGTCATCCATATTATATATTGGTTCTATACTATGCAACGTATTAAAGTGTTTTGGTAAATTACTTGTTCTACCGAAAACTAATTCATATGGACAGTAATTATGTACCATAGATGGGGTCGTGTTGAAGCAGTATACGAAATATTGAAGCCATACGTCCCAATCGGTTTTGTCTGCCGATATATAGGATCGTATATACTCGTTCAAAACTCTATGACTTCGTTCGACCACTCCAACTGTCTGGTGGTGATGAGCTGTTGATGTTATATTTTTGATTTTCAAATATTTACATAGGTCAGTAATTATTGAATTCTTATATTCTGTTCCCATGTCCGTTATGAACGTCTTCATTGGACCGTACTTTAGAATAAAAGATTCAAATATAGCTTGAGCGACTGTTTTTGCGCTTTTATTTGCTATTGGAATGGCAACTAAGTACTTGGTTAAATCACATATGAGAGTGACTGCGTACTCGTTACCATTCTCCGACTTAGGTAGTGGACCAATTGTGTCCACGACAACCCTATCGAAAGCATGTTCTGGTGTGTCTGTTATAGTCATTGGGGTCTTTGTATGCTTTGTTGTTTTCGCTTTTTGGCATTTTTGACATTTTCTTACATACTCTTTTATATGTTTACTCATATTTTTCCAGTAAAAATGTCTTTTGACCTTGGCCAAGGTTTTTGTAATGCCTGTATGACCTCCTTGTATTGGATCATCATGTAATGTAGACAATATAGCTTCTTTTTCTTTTTCATTATTTATTTTGGTCACCGGGGTAAGTAGCGCTACTTTTAAATTCTTTAATATTTTATTGCCCATATTTTTAAATTGATCTATTGAAACGTGTTCAAAGATTTTCTCCCATGGTGCCATTTTGAGTTGGCTGATATTACATATACCGGCCTGCGATTCAAGCCTTTGGAAAAATTGATCTAGATCAAGAACTCCATTAGTATAAAGATCACCAACATCATATCTTGCAATGATTTTCTTTCCATGTTTAAATAAACATATCGTATCATTCAATTGCAATGTCACTACTTTCCGTACTTCGTCATTTGTTATGACTACGTATACATTGGGCTCTGAAGCTTTTTCTTTGGTTTGCTCATGCAAATCCAATTGTTCTTTTCCTGCGCAGGATTTTTGTCTACTTTGAAATCTTGTAGTGACTTTTAATATATTTCCAGTAATTTCCTTTAGCTCTCTGATGGTTATTCTTGACAACGCATCAGCTACATGATTATCTTTGCCCTTTAGATACTCCACAGTAAAATTATATTCCTCTAATTCAAGCCTTATTCTTGTCAATTTAGAACTGGGGTTGACCATTGAGAATAAATATGTCAATGGTCTATGATCTGTTTTCACAGTGAAATGTTTTCCGTAAATGTACGGTCTGAAATGTACTATTGCCCAATGAATCGCTGTTAACTCTTGTTCTGTTGTACTCTTATTGCTTTCACCTTTCGTAAAAGCTCTTGATGCATAGGCAACTGGGAGTTGGTGGCCATTGTGGTTTTGACTTAAAACTGCGCCACACGCTTGCTTGCTCGCATCTGTTGTTATACAAAATTCTTTGCTGAAGTCTGGGTACTGCAAGAGTGTTGGGTTTATCAACTGCGATTTTAAATGTATGAATGCATTTTGGCATTCATCTGTCCACTCGAATGGAACATTCTTTTTACATAATCTTGTTATGTGCCGTGAATAGTCGGCGAAATTTTTGATAAAGCGTCTGTAGTAATTGCAAAATGCGACAAAACGTCTAGCGCTATCCGCATCATGTGGAACTGGGTAGTTCTGAATGACGTCATATTTTTTGTCATCCGGCAAGATTCCCTTGTCTGTGCATTTATGTCCCAAAAATGTGACCTCATGCATGAAAAATGAACATTTTTCAGGATGTAACTTTAGGTTGTATTCCCTGCATTTATCAAAAACTTCAGTGAGGTTTCTAAGCATATGCTTTTCGGAACAACCGATGACTATTAAGTCATCCATATAAAGGAATGCCTGAGACGGTTCTATTCCAGAGAATGCTACAGTCATCATTCTCTGAAATGAATTAGGCGCTATTTTTAAACCAAATGGCAATCGCGTGAAACGATATGAGCCATTGTTGGTTGAGAAAGATGTTATATCTCTTGAGCCTTCATCCAGCTCAATTTGATGAAAACCTGACATTAAGTCGAGGCAAGAAAAATACTTTGCTCGACCAAGTTGGTCCAAAATATCATCTATTCTCGGTAGTGGAAATCTGTCAGCCAAAAGTTTCTTATTAATTTGACGATAGTCTATTACTAATCTCCATTTCTTTTTATCTGAACCCGGGCTTGACTTTTTAGGTACTAACAGCAAAGGGCTATTGTACTCTGAAATTGATGGTTCAACTATTTTATCTTTTATTAACTTCTGTACCTGGGCCTGTACTTCTTCTACCTGGCTATGAGGACTTCTATAATTCCTTGTGTATACTGGCTCATCATCCCTCAATCTCAACTGTTGTTTATAAAAATTATTAACCGTTATTGGTTCTGATTCTAATGCAAATATATCTGTATATTTACTGCATAAAGTTTCCAATTGTAATTTAAACAATTTTGGGAAATTTCTCCTCAACTGAGACAAAACAGTTTTATTTCTGTTCTCGCTATTTGCCCGAACTACATTGTAATCCGAAAGTGGCTCATATTTTAAATTTTCTATATTGACCAATCGATCAGAATCTCCTGTGTTCAAAATTCGGACAAATGCACTACTAGATTCTGCTATTGTGTTTGCAACATAAATACCAGTTTGTATTTCCTGGTTCGGAATAAAAATGTTATCATCTTTTGATGACACCATTAATCTACGGACAACTTGGGATCTTGCTGGTAATAGAGTTATGTTATTACCAGAGCTGTACGTTATTGGAACATAAATGGGAAATTTCAAATTGTTGGGTCTAAGTATAAACCAATCTTCTGCTGGTTTGAAATCAAGTTGGCAATTATATTTTTTAATGAAATCTATTCCTATTATTCCATCACACGGTATGGGAAAATTTTTATCTACTAAATGAAAGTTATGTGGAATAATGTATTTAGCTGTCTGTATCTCAATAAAAGTCTGTCCCTGAGACTGAACTATCTGTTGGTTTATGCCTTGAATATTTATTTTGTTAGCTATTTGAATATTAGAAAATTTGTCAGAATTCTCTTTGAGAATAGAGATATCTGCACCTGTATCGAGAAGGAAAACAAGTTTCTCACCTGTTTCTACGTGAATGAATGTGGTGAATATGTTGAGATTATAATTGATGGCGTATACTCTACGATCTTCTCCTACTGGGTACCCAAGGGCTGTTGCGAGTTTCCCTGATCTTGGGTTACTCGCACATAGGCATTATTGCCATTATTATTACGGCCTCTGTTTCCATTATTGCGGCCTCTATTGTTGCTATTGTAGCGGCCACTGTTTCCAGTATTGCGGTTTTGATAACCGTTATTCTGGTAACCTCCATTTTGCCAACTGTTGTTATAGCTGCCTCTATAACCATTGGTATTGGAGCCTCTACCCCGGTTATAGCCTCTATTGACATTGCCGTATCCTCTGTTAGATCTGTTACCTCTAAAGTACATCACTTTATTGATGTCACTGGTAACTCTTGCACTAGTTTTTATGTATGCGCTTATCGCTGCATCCATAGTGGTGCAAGTCCCTGCTTCTAGCACTGTTTTGACACTTTCGTGCTCAGCGCGGTTTATCAGAGTGTCAATTGCCTCTCTAGTACTTAGACTGGTGGCCTGTTCCAGAGGTATACCCTCATCAACAAAGGAAGCCTCCAATAGCTTTCTCAGTCTATCAACCTCAGCGGTAAATTGCGTTGCAGTTTTACCTCTTTGCTGAACTGTTAATAGCTTTGCTTTGACATTACCAGAGGTCTCACCGACAACTACTTTCTGCAATTTGTTTATAATTGCTGGAATTGTCGTTTCATTGTCAACTGAGTTCAAAATTGTGCCAACTATTTTTGACTTAACAACCTCAACTGCAATGTCCTCAAATGGTCCCTTAGCTAAGTCTACCAATTTGATTGCCTTAATGAATCGTTGTAAATGGATCTTTTGTCCATCAAATTCTGGCACTGCGCAAGCGACATCCTTAATGTAAGACCTAATGGCTGCTGCTTGTTCAGCCATGGTTAAGGTATTTTCTAAGTCAGCTGCGTTATTGGTAGTACTTGATTCCTCCAGCACTAATGTTGCTGGTATTGTTAGATCGTGAAGATCTTCTTCTTTAATGTCTTTCTCAGCTACAGTTGTATGTTCTTCGTCTGAGTCAGTGCTTTCTTCATTAACATGTATTGTTAATGGAGTGTTTACTATAGTCGGAATTTCTATCTGTAGGCTGAATTTATTTTTTATTAATATTAATTTTTCCCTTAAAACCACCAGTAGTTTCGAAACCCTAGCACACTGTTTACTGTCTAAATTCTTTCTGTTCTGCTGTATTAGCTCTCTTACTTTATTATAACTATTTACTAATGTTTGGGCATTCTTATTTATTGTTACAGCTTGTATTGATCTTTTTTGCGTTAAGCACTTATAAGATTTTTTGAAATTTTGTTTTGATTCTTCTATATGATCAATAAGCTGTTCCCAGTCCATGCTGGGTACTTTTTACTGGTTTATCCTAACTCGTATGTTCTCATTTCTATAGTGCGCTATATTCTGGGTTCTTAGATAATAGCAATATTACGTTTTTTTTTTTTATCTTTTTAATCTTATATTTTTTTTTTTTTTTTTTTATTTCATTCATAAATGATTTTTCTTTAAATACTATCTAAACCGTTAGCAGCGCTACGGTATCGTTTCCTAAGACACTTGTTATGGAGTTTATATATTTTTATTAATGCATTGGATACCATAATTAGAGCAATTATAATTAATATTATGGTTATCCAGAACAAATCTGCATTTTGGACTTCCACTTTGTTTATAACATTTGCTGTGGAGTCAACAGTTTTAGTGTCTATTAAACCCATTTTGGGTATTCTAATTTCAACGTTTTGTAAAAAATCTTCTTTATTTTCAGTTTTGCTTATTTTATTTGTCTCTATGGACATTTATATCTCAAATTATTTCTCTTTAAATTTTATCGTTTTAGTTAGTATATTTAAAAAAAAATTTAAACATTATTGCCTGCCGGATTCTAGCTATGGCTTCACGGGCCATATTGGGTTAATAGGGCATAATAGTATATGCTCCATTTTACAATGTGTCTTACAAAATTTTTCTTTTCTTTTTATATGATTGATTAATTTTGTTAGTATTAGTACTGCTGCCGATGTTCTTCTAGTTTCAGTTGGGCTTCGCCGGGGGTGGTACGCTGTCACTCCCTCACTGCTGTCTATTGGTTGCTAATGTTGTTGATCTCCTAGTGCCAGCTGGGCGTCGCCGGGGGTGGCACGCTGACACTCCCTCGCTGCTGTCTATTTCTGGGTTGTTGATGTCTTCTCACAAGTTCCCAGGCAGTAAGGACTCCAGATTCCTTCACAGTCCGGTGGGCAGGTCTTCTTTGGCTTTGTTAGTGCCGGTGCTGGTGCTGGGCATGCCTTGGGTTTCGGAACTTCATTAATAATTGTTATATTTCTTATATTATCTGAGTGAGTTTTCTCGAGTTTTTGGGTTTTCAGTTTTTGCTGATATTGCAGCAAGTGGTCTAGCTCTGCATGTAGTTTTAGAGCTTTCGACCAAACCGGTGGCGTTTGTTGACCGTATATTAGCCACCTTACGTGGGCTATGCGTTTGTTTAATTTGGTCTTCAAACCGCCACGATGTTTTCCCATATCTCAATAAAACTCTACTCACTCAGATTTATTCCCAGATGAATTGTAGTCCAGTCCAGCTTATTGTTGCGAGTAGTGATAGTTTTTCCTTTAATTATTGTAGCTGTTGCTGCTGATTCTATTGCCGCGTCTGCTGCATCTTTTGTGGTTGCTATTGCTGGCTTGGCAGTGTTGCTCCTATTGTTTTTTGTGGTTAAATTTAATATCCTCCTAGGCAGTTTCTGTTGCTCTTCTATTTGTCCAACGTTGGACGACTGTCACGGTCGCCATGTAGTGTGTTCCATAAAAAAATAATAAGACTTCTTTCCTTGTTTTGAAATATGTTTATTGTAGGGCAGAAAAAGGTTCTGCCCGTTCAAACATTCACAAGTATCTGCCGATACCTTCTTAAGTATATTTCGGCTAAACCTAAAACCGCGTAGCTGCGCTGCCAGATACGCCAGCAGCGGAGCGGCTCTCTTATATATCTGTGCTTATAGAGAGAGTGAGTTATGCACTTATGTATTATGTATTTGATCGGCGTGAGAATGCTGACCATGCACTTATACTTGTAGTCTTCAAGTGGACGATCATGTTACTTCCACTTGAAGTCGTCAACATAAACATAGCAACAAAGTGTCGCTATGCATTTGAATGTTTATTGTGCTTTAATGTTCTTAACATTAAATAAGCGCACACTACAATGCACCTGGCACCTTTCAACGGTGCATGAATTACGTCATAAAAGGCCTCATTAGCAAGCATTGCCTTGTTCATTTAGATGATGTGATCATCTATTCAACATCTAACGAAAACCTAGACTCACTTAGAAAGGTTTTTGAGAAATGAGAATAAGAATGAGGCCAATCTTAAACTCCAATTGGACAAATGTGAATTTTAAAAAAGCAAACAAATTTCTTAGGCCATATTGTAAGTCCAGAAGGCATACGACCTAATAAAGAGAAAGACGAAAATCGAAAAATTTCGTCTCCCAAAGACACCAAATGAATCGTAAGTTCATCCCAGATTTTGCAAATATTGCAAAACCTCTGACAATATTTCTAAAAAGGGAGCTAAAATAGACAAGAAACGGAGAATACAATAAATCATTTGAAAAATTGAAATCCCTTTTGAGATTTTGAGCGATCACAAACCACTTGTTTGGCTAAATAATATTAAAGAACCTAACATGAAACTACAACGTTGGCGAATTAGACTTAGAAAATATAATTTTAAAATAAAATATTTAGAAGGTAAGCTTAACCATGTAGCAGACGCTACAATTAAAAAAAACATGGTAGGCGAAGATGAAATTATTTTAACAGCAGCAACAATACACAGTTCATCAGAAAGCAACGAAACCTACATAGACATTACAGAAAAACCAATAAACTATTTTGCAAGACAAATGAAATTTATTAAAGATACCGTAGAGCAAGTAGAGACAACGAAATACTTTTCCGATTCAAAACTGACCATCGAATACACTGACATGACCTTGACAAAGGCAACAGATATCCTCATTAAATACTTCTTAAATAATAACAGTGTTATTTACATGGAAAACGATAAAGAATTTTTAGCAAAAAAAATCGCATATCGAGAAACCATTAACCCACACAGTAACGTGAAAATTGTGATAAATATCATAAAGTTAAAAGACAAAATCTTATCCTGAATTTAAAGAATTTATTATTACTCATCATTCTAAATTGTTACACCCTGGTATTAAAAAAATGATACGATTATTTAAAGAAACTCCACTATTTTCCCGATTATCTTAATCTGTAACCTTGCAAAGACAGAACAAAGACCAACAAAACTTGCTTTCGAAATAACTCCAGAGACAAATAACCCACGAGAAATTTATGTTATTGATTTTTATGCAATTGACAACGAACAGTATATATCTGGTATACCGTGGTTTTTGCTGTTCTTGACTAAATTCCAAAATATCGCACTTAAAAGGGGATGCTCTTACTTATCCATTACACCGCTTAAGATCGGCCAAGAACGCTTCACGCCGTCGACAAACCTCCCTTAATTCGGAAATAGATCTGATGTCCATATTTAAGATCCAATGTCTTATTTCGGGTCATCTGTCATCTGTACTTTGTTGAAAATGTAGAAAAAAACCTATCCCAGCGGAACTCGCCATAGCCTTAATGATAGCTCCAATAGAATTCATTAGCTTTTCCCTCAAAAAGAACTTTGGAATTTTTAGAAAGAACAGTTAAATTATTGGGTAACGTCTCCTTTACTAGGGCTTCGACGCCGTAAGTAAATTTGTCTACTAACACTCTTACTCCGGAAAATTTTATTTTCCAGCCGTTCAAAATCTGCACCACCTTATCTGGGCGTTTTAACAACTCAGACTCGGCACTACGTTGTGACGCAGGAGAACTCGGAGCTAGCATGTCTTTCCTGTTATCAGCTCTAGTATCTTCCTCTGCATCGTACCTTGTATAACTACTCCCACGATGTTGATGGCCCAGAGGAACATGATCTGGAGCCCTTGCTATAGCTTTAGACACAGACTTTGGTTTTGAACCTGTCATACTTTCTGTAATTGTGTTTGGCCGTTATGATACTCGAATTACTACTGCCACTACTAGTAGTATTGGTGTTCTGTCCTGACGAGGAGGCTGTATCTTCTGCTCCACCATATCCATTGGTGGGCTATTCCTCGACTGCGAGTTAGTCGTCCATCGAAATCCCCACTCTCTGAAACTGTTGGACTACAAGAAACTGCACAACAATTAAAGTCATACTTAACCAATAGACAATTTTACGTGCAACAAAAAATAAATACTCGCCCTTGCATTTTATAAAAGCTCGAGTCTTACAAGGAAGCGTCTTAGGACCTGTCTTATACACCCCGTACAAAACCTATACTAAAGCCCGTGTGAACTTATGGCATACAGTTCTGGGGTACTGCCAGCAAATCAAATGAGATTCTACAACGATACCAATCAAAAATATTAAGACAAATTGTTAATGCTCCATTTTATATCTCAAATGCATGTATTGTTTTTCTATGATTTGATCGCTACGAATTGCAACGGCTAGCTCATAGAGTTTGTGTGTTCGTCCCACCAAATTTATGATTTGTGTTATTGCAGACTCCTTTAATGACAGATTCCTGGTTCTCGCCGTCGGCTGCGCGGTGTCGCTCTCTCGTTGTCCTTCCTTTGCTTCACGACCGTTTCGGCTCGAATGGGGCATAGGATGTTATGGTGGGGAGTGTATCGTTCGTGAGTCCGGACCACCTTGACCGACCACTGACTACACTGACCCTTCTGCCCGTGCTAGGTTCCTGTGCGCTGCCGACGCTCTTCGTTGTCCTGCGGCGTCCTCAACCGTGGTTCCTTGCTAGGGGCCTAGGATGTTATGGTGGAAAGGTGTATCGTCCGTGAGTCCGTGTTTCTCACTGAAAATTCACTTGTCCCGAGGCACAGCTCCTTGCGTGCTCTCTCGTGTTCTCCCTGACTGCTTGGTTATCCTTTGGCACGTACGGCTCTTCGTGTGTTTAGCTGACTGTCTGCCGATTATCCTCTTGCACATATGACTTCCGCGTGTTTAGCTGACTGTCTGCCCGATTATCCTCTTGCACGTATGACTTCCGCGCGGCCCGATAGGGTACAAGGTCCAACCCAGCCTTGATCTCAGCCCTGGCGTCTCAGCCTAGTAGACCTCGTCGTTTAGCGTCTTGACTCGGCATCTTGATCCTCGCGCCCTTCTCCAGCTTCCTTCATCTGCTGCCGTCTGCTTCTCGTCACCAGCTCTGTATTTAAACTTGCATCCTCCTTTTGAATTCCACACTCTTTCGTGTCCGGCAACTCCACCGAACCTCACCACGATCGATTATTAAGTTATTGATATTGGTGGCGTTACCGGCGTTACCACTTCCTGTTTATGTCGATTGGGTTGCCATGTAATGCCGATTGTTGCCAATAGTGTGACCACGTGTTGAAAATCTATGTGTATCCACTATTTTTGTTCCCAAACGATCTCACTATCGATCGACCGCCGCTATCGCAGCGCCCCCCTCCCGATTTCCACAACATGTGCTTTCGGTGTTGCAGTTCAATGGAGTTATGTATTGCAGTTTTATGCGTAAATTTTCCGCTATCTTTAGCAATCCTCTCTTTCGATTGCAGCTCCACCTTTCATGGATGCTCCTTCAAGCTCCGAGGTGGCTGGACCTGGATCTAAGCGCCCCGGAGGCCAACTTGCGGCAGCAAGAGCCTCCCTTCGTTCTCACGCCCGCGGCATCCTCGCGTCGTTCTGCCGGCCCGCGTGCCTGCCCCGCGTCACCTCCCCTCACGCTCATCCATGGCTGCTGCGGATGAAACCCCCGCTTTTTGTTATCGTGTAGTGCAGTGCCACCCTTGCCGCCACTTTATTCGGCCCAGTTTTCAAAAGACCATACTCGTATCCGCTTGCCTACGAAGCAAAGTAAATAAGCAAATTGAGGAAATGTTAAAACAAGGTATTATACGCGAAAGTGACTCCCCTTACTGCAGTCCATTATGGATTGTACCCAAAAAGATAGATGCCTCTGGCAAACCGAAAATCTGGTTGGTCATGGACTATCGAAATCTAAATGAAATAACAATAAATGATTATTTCCGATTCCTAATATGGACGAAATACTAGGCAAATTAGGAAAAGGCCAGTATTTTACTACGATTGACTTAGTAAAAGGCTTTAACCAAATCAAAATGTACCCTAAGTCAATACCAAAACGGCGTTTTCGACCAAACATGGTCACTATGAGTACACTCGCATGCCATTTGGCTTAAGAAATGCTCCTGGCATGAATTACTTTATAAAAGGCCTCATTAGCAAGCATTGCCTTGTTCATTTAGATGATGTGATCATCTATTCAACATCTCCTAACGAAAACCTAGACTCACTTAGAAAGGTTTTTGAGAAATGAGAATAAGAATGAGGCCAATCTTAAACTCCAATTGGACAAATGTGAATTTTAAAAAAGCAAACAAATTTCTTAGGCCATATTGTAAGTCCAGAAGGCATACGACCTAATAAAGAGAAAGACGAAAATCGAAAAATTTTCTCTCCCAAAGACACCAAATGAACCGTAAGTTCATCCCAGATTTTGCAAATATTGCAAAACCTCTGACAATATTTCTAAAAAGGGAGCTAAAATAGACATAAGAAACGGAGAATACAATAAATCATTTGAAAAATTGAAATCCCTTTTGAGATTTTGAGCGATCACAAACCACTTGTTTGGCTAAATAATATTAAAGAACCTAACATGAAACTACAACGTTGGCGAATTAGACTTAGAAAATATAATTTTAAAATAAAATATTTAGAAGGTAAGCTTAACCATGTAGCAGACGCTATAATTGAAGAAAACATGTTAGGCGAAGAAGAAATTATTTCAACAGCAGCAACAATACACAGTTCATCAGAAAGCAACGAAACCTACATTGGCATTACAGAAAAACCAATAAATTTATTTGCAAGGCAAATGGAATTTATTAAATGTACCGTAGAGCAAGTAGAGACAACGAAATACTTTTCCGATACAAAACTGACCATCGAATACACTGACATGACCCTGACAAAGGCAACAGATATCCTCATTAAATACTTCTTAAATAATAACAGTGTTATTTACATGGAAAACGATAAAGAATTTTTAGCAAAAAAAATCGCATATCGAGAAACCATTAACCCACACAGTAACGTGAAAATTCTGAAAAATATCATAAAGTTAAAAGACATAGAATCTTATCCTGAATTTAAAGAATTTATTATTACTCATCATTCTAAATTGTTACACCCTGGTATTAAAAAAATGATACGATTATTTAAAGAAACTCCACTATATTCCCGATTATCTTAATCTGTAACCTTGCAAAGACAGAACAAAGACCAACAAAACTTGCTTTCGAAATAACTCCAGAGACAAATAACCCACGAGAAATTTATGTTACGAACAGTATATATCTTGTATAGACGTATATTCAAAATTCGCTTCACTTATTAAAGCAAACAGTAGAGATTGGTTAGAGGCAAAACGAGCCCTTACTAGAATTTTTAACGACATGGGAAAACCAAAGAAAATGAAAGCATACAAAGTCTCCGCGTTTATAAAATTTGGCTTCCTTAAAAATTTGGCTAAACAATGAAGACATACAAATAGATATTACCACAAGTAAAACAGGAATAGCAAACATAGAACGCCTTCATAAAACCATAAATGAAAAAATCAGAATTATCAATACAGAGAACAATAGAGAAAATAAAGAAACACGAATGGAGACAATTTGATACATATACAACAAGACTAAACATAACACAACCGGACAGACAGCGGCTAACATCCTTCTTTACGCAGGCACACCTACTTATGATACCCAGATGATTAAAGAAATTAAAATTAAAAAACTTAACAAAAAACGAGAGGATTTCGAAATCGACACAAAATTTAGGCAAGCACCCTTAACGCGGAAAATCAAAAAATCCCTTAACCGAGAATATGGAAAGAGAAATTAATGGCATACGCATCTCAAAACGAAACAAACGACTACTGGTTAACTTTGTAGGTTCCACATTAAAATATATTTTTGGCACACTAGTCGAAGACGACAGACAACATATTTTACAATGGCCTAATGAAACGCTCTAACATTTTGACAGAATGATTTTATTCGTACGGAACTTCGGGACTCCCTCTGTACTAGATTTGGCTCCAAGTTTTTGTTATGTACTGGCTGGGGTATTGTTAAAATTCCTAGAAAACAGTTGATACCTGTGGCCTTCAATCCGGCAGTTCAAACATAACAGCGAAAATGCTTCAACTTCCCCTTCTTCCTCTAGTTCCAGCCACCGTGGTTTTTGCTGTTCTTGACTAAATTCCAAAATATCGCGCTTAAAAGGGGATGCTCTTACTTATCCATTACACCGCTTAAGATCGGCCAAGAACGCTTCACGCCGTCGACAAACCTCCCTTAATTCGGAAATAGATCTGATGTCCATATTTAAGATCCAATGATTTCGGGTCATCTGTCATCTGTACTTTGTTGAAAATGTAGATGTAACGCTGAAAAAAACCTATCCCAGCGGAACTCGCCATAGCCTTAATGATAGCTCCAATAGAATTCATTAGCTTTTCCCTCAAAAAGAACTTTGGAATTTTTGGAAAGAACAGTTAAATTATTGGCTAACGTCTCCCTTACTAGGGCTTCGACGCGGTAAGTAAATTTGTCTACTAACACTCTTACTCCGGAAAATTTTATTTTCCAGCCGTTCAAAATCTGCACCACCTTATCTCTGCATCGTACCTTGTAAAACTACTCCCACGATGTTGATGGCCCAGAGGATCATGATCTGGAACCCTTGCTATAGCTTTAGACGCAGACTTTGGTTTTGAACCTGTCATACTTTCTGTAAGTGTGTTTGGCCGTTATGATACTCGAATTACTACTGCCACTACTAGTAGTATTGGTGTTCTGTCCTGACGAGGAGGCTGTATCTTCTGCTCCACCATATCCATTGGTGGGCTATTCCTCGACTGCGAGTTAGTCGTCCATCGAAATCCCCACTCTCTGAAACTGTTGGACTACAAGAAACTGCACAACAATTAAAGTCATACTTAACCAATAGACAATTTTACGTGCAACAAAAAATAAATACTCGCCCTTGCATTTTATAAAAGCTCGAGTCTTACAAGGAAGCGTCTTAGGACCTGTCTTATACACCCTGTACAAAACCTATACTAAAGCCCGTGTGAACTTATGGCATACAGTTCTGGGGTACTGCCAGCAAATCAAATGAGATTCTACAACGATACCAATCAAAAATGTTAAGACAAATTGTTAATGCTCCATTTTATATCTCAAATGCATGTATTGTTTTTCTATGATTTGATCGCTACGAATTGCATCGGCTAGCTCATAGAGTTTGTGTGTTCGTCCCACCAAATTTATGATTTGTGTTATTGCAGACTCCTTTAATGACAGATTCCTGGTTCTCGCCGTCGGCTGCGCGGTGTCGCTCTCTCGTTGTCCTTCCTTTGCTTCACGACCGTGTCGGCTCGAATGGGGCATAGGATGTTATGGTGGGGAGGTGTATCGTTCGTGAGTCCGGACCGACCACTGACTACACTGACCCTTCTGCCCGTGCTAGGTTCCTGTGCGCTGCCGACGCTCTTCGTTGTCCTGCGGCGTCCTCAACCGTGGTTCCTTGCTAGGGGCCTAGAATGTTATGGTGGAAAGGTGTATCGTCCGTGAGTCCGTGTTTCTCACTGAAAATTCACTTGTCCCGAGGCACAGCTCCTTGCGTGCTCTCTCGTGTTCTCCCTGACTGCTTGGTTATCCTTTGGCACGTACGGCTCTTCGCGTGTTTAGCTGACTGTCTGCCGATTATCCTCTTGCACGTATGACTTTTGCACGGCCCGATAGGGTACAAGGTCCAACCCAGCCTTGATCTCAGCCTTGGCGTCTCAGTCCAGCAGACCCCGTCGTTTAGCGTCTTGACTCGGCATCTTGATCCTCGCGCCCTTCTCCAGCTTCCTTCATCTGCTGCCGTCTGCTCCTCGTCACCAGCTCTGTATTTAAACTTGCAGCCTCCTTTTGAATTCCACACTCTTTCGTGTTCGGCAACCACGATCGATTATTAAGTTATCGATATTGATGGCCGGCGTTGCCACTTCCTGTTTATGTCGATTGGGTTGCCATGTAATGCCGATTGTTGCCAATAGTGTGACCACGTGTTGAAAATCCCAATGCCGGCCCGCGTGCCTGCCCCGCGTCACCTCCCCTCACGCTCATCCATGGCTGCTGCGTATAAAACCCCTGCTTTTTGTTAATGTGTAGTGCAGTGCCACCCTTACCACCACTTTATTCGGCCCAGTTTTCAAAAGACCATACTCGTATCCGCTTGCCTACGAAGCAAAGTAAATAAGCAAATTAGGAAAAGGCCAGCATTTTACTACGATTGACTTAGCAAAAGGCTTTAACCAAATCAAAATGTACCCTAAGTCAATACCAAAACGGCGTTTTCGACCAAACATGGTCACTATGAGTACACTCGCATGCCATTTGGCTTAAAAAATGCACCTGGCACCTTTCAATGGTGCATGAATTACGTCATAAAAGGCCTCATTAGCAAGCATTGCCTTGTTCATTTAGATGATGTGATCATCTATTCAACATCTCCTAACGAAAACCTAGACTCACTTAGAAAGGTTTTTGAGAAATGAGAATAAGAATGAGGCCAATCTTAAACTCCAATTGGACAAATGTGAATTTTAAAAAAGCAAACAAATTTCTTAGGCCATATTGTAAGTCCAGAAGGCATACGACCTAATAAAGAGAAAGACGAAGATCGAAAAATTTTCTCTCCCAAAGACACCAAATGATCCGTAAGTTCATCCCAGATTTTGCAAATATTGCAAAACCTCTGACAATATTTCTAAAAAGGGAGCTAAAATAGACATAAGAAACGGAGAATACAATAAATCATTTGAAAAATTGAAATCCCTTTTGAGATTTTGAGCGATTACAAACCATTTGTTTGGCTAAATAATATTAAAGAACCTAACATGAAACTACAATGTTGGCGAATTAGACTTAGAAAATATAATTTTAAAATAAAATATTTAGAAGGTAAGCTTAACCATGTAGCAGACGCTACAATTGAAGAAAACATGGTAGGCGAAGAAGAAATTATTTCAACAGCAGCAACAATACACAGTTCATCAGAAAGCAACGAAACCTACATTGACATTACAGAAAAACCAATAAATTATTTTGCAAGACAAATGGAATTTATTAAAGATACCGTAGAGCAAGTAAAGACAACGAAATACTTTTCCGATACAAAACTGACCATCGAATACACTGACATGACCCTGACAAAGGCAACAGATATCCTCATTAAATACTTCTTAAATAATAACAGTGTTATTTACATGGAAAACGATAAAGAATTTTTAGCAAAAAAAATCGCATATCGAGAAACCATTAACCCACACAGTAACGTGAAAATTCTGAAAAATATCATAAAGTTAAAAGACATAGAATCTTATCCTGAATTTAAAGAATTTATTATTACTCATCATTCTAAATTGTTACACCCTGGTATTAAAAAAATGATACGATTATTTAAAGAAACTCCACTATATTCCCGATTATCTTAATCTGTAACCTTGCAAAGACAGAACAAAGACCAACAAAACTTGCTTTCGAAATAACTCCAGAGACAAATAACCCACGAGAAATTTATGTTACGAACAGTATATATCTTGTATAGACGTATATTCAAAATTCGCTTCACTTATTAAAGCAAACAGTAGAGATTGGTTAGAGGCAAAACGAGCCCTTACTAGAATTTTTAACGACAAGGGAAAACCAAAGAAAATGAAAGCATACAAAGTCTCCGCGTTTATAAAATTTGGCTTCCTTAAAAATTTGGCTAAACAATGAAGACATACAAATAGATATTACCACAAGTAAAACAGGAATAGCAGACATAGAACGCCTTCATAAAACCATAAATGAAAAAATCAGAATTATCAATACAGAGAACAATAGAGAAAATAAAGAAACACGAATGGAGACAATTTGATACATATACAACAAGACTAAAAATAACACAAGCGGACAGACAGCGGCAAACATCCTTCTTTACGCAGGCACACCTACTTATGATGCCCAGATGATTAAAGAAATTAAAATTAAAAAACTTAACAAAAAACGAGAGGATTTCGAAATCGACACAAAATTTAGGCAAGCACCCTTAACGCGGAAAATCAAAAAATCCCTTAACCGAGAAAATGGAAAGAGAAATTAATGGCATACGCATCTCAAAACGAAACAAACGACTACTGGTTCACTTTGTAGGTTCCACATTAAAATATCTTTTTGGCACACTAGTCGAAGACGACAGACAACATATTTTACAATGGCCTAATGAAACGCTCTAACATTTTGACAGAATGATTTTATTCGTACGGAACTTCGGGACTCCCTCTGTACTAGGTTTGGCTCCAAGTTTTCCGCAAGTTAGAAATTTTGTTATGGACTGGCTTGGGTATTGTTATAATTCCTTCAATCCGGCAGTTCAAACATAACAGCGAAAATGCTGCAACTTCCCCTTCTTCCTCTAGTTCCAGCCACCGTGGTTTTTGCTGTTCTTGACTAAATTCCAAAATATCGCGCTTAAAAGGGGATGCTCTTACTTATCCATTACACCGCTTAAGATCGGCCAAGAACGCTTCACGCCGTCGACAAACCTCCCTTAATTCGGAAATAGATCTGATGTCCATATTTAAGATCCAATGTCTTATTTCGGGTCATCTGTCATCTGTACTTTGTTGAAAATGTAGATGTAACGCTGAAAAAAACCTATCCCAGCGGAACTCGCCATAGCCTTAATGATAGCTCCAATAGAATTCATTAGCTTTTCCCTCAAAAAGAACTTTGGAATTTTTGGAAAGAACAGTTAAATTATTGGCTAACGTCTCCCTTACTAGGGCTTCGACGCGGTAAGTAAATTTGTCTACTAACACTCTTACTCCGGAAAATTTTATTTTCCAGCCGTTCAAAATCTGCACCACCTTATCTCTGCATCGTACCTTGTAAAACTACTCCCACGATGTTGATGGCCCAGAGGATCATGATCTGGAACCCTTGCTATAGCTTTAGACACAGACTTTGGTTTTGAACCTGTCATACTTTCTGTAAGTGTGTTTGGCCGTTATGATACTCGAATTACTACTGCCACTACTAGTAGTATTGGTGTTCTGTCCTGACGAGGAGGCTGTATCTTCTGCTCCACCATATCCATTGGTGGGCTATTCCTCGACTGCGAGTTAGTCGTCCATCGAAATCCCCACTCTCTGAAACTGTTGGACTACAAGAAACTGCACAACAATTAAAGTCATACTTAACCAATAGACAATTTTACGTGCAACAAAAAATAAATACTCGCCCTTGCATTTTATAAAAGCTCGAGTCTTACAAGGAAGCGTCTTAGGACCTGTCTTATACACCCTGTACAAAACCTATACTAAAGCCCGTGTGAATTTAAGGCATACAGTCTGGGGTACTGCCAGCAAATCAAATGAGATTCTACAACGATACCAATCAAAAATATTAAGACAAATTGTTAATGCTCCATTTTATATCTCAAATGCATGTATTGTTTTTCTATGATTTGATCGCTACGAATTGCAACGGCTAGCTCATAGAGTTTGTGTGTTCGTCCCACCAAATTTATGATTTGTGTTATTGCAGACTCCTTTAATGACAGATTCCTGGTTCTCGCCGTCGGCTGCGCGGTGTCGCTCTCTCGTTGTCCTTCCTTTGCTTCACGACCGTTTCGGCTCGAATGGGGCATAGGATGTTATGGTGGGGAGTGTATCGTTCGTGAGTCCGGACCACCTTGACCGACCACTGACTACACTGACCCTTCTGCCCGTGCTAGGTTCCTGTGCGCTGCCGACGCTCTTCGTTGTCCTGCGGCGTCCTCAACCGTGGTTCCTTGCTAGGGGCCTAGGATGTTATGGTGGAAAGGTGTATCGTCCGTGAGTCCGTGTTTCTCACTGAAAATTCACTTGTCCCGAGGCACAGCTCCTTGCGTGCTCTCTCGTGTTCTCCCTGACTGCTTGGTTATCCTTTGGCACGTACGGCTCTTCGTGTGTTTAGCTGACTGTCTGCCGATTATCCTCTTGCACATATGACTTCCGCGTGTTTAGCTGACTGTCTGCCCGATTATCCTCTTGCACGTATGACTTCCGCGCGGCCCGATAGGGTACAAGGTCCAACCCAGCCTTGATCTCAGCCCTGGCGTCTCAGCCTAGTAGACCTCGTCGTTTAGCGTCTTGACTCAGCATCTTGATCCTCGCGCCCTTCTCCAGCTTCCTTCATCTGCTGCCGTCTGCTTCTCGTCACCAGCTCTGTATTTAAACTTGCATCCTCCTTTTGAATTCCACACTCTTTCGTGTCCGGCAACTCCACCGAACCTCACCACGATCGATTATTAAGTTATTGATATTGGTGGCGTTACCGGCGTTACCACTTCCTGTTTATGTCGATTGGGTTGCCATGTAATGCCGATTGTTGCCAATAGTGTGACCACGTGTTGAAAATCTATGTGTATCCACTATTTTTGTTCCCAAACGATCTCACTATCGATCGACCGCCGCTATCGCAGCGCCCCCCTCCCGATTTCCACAACATGTGCTTTCGGTGTTGCAGTTCAATGGAGTTATGTATTGCAGTTTTATGCGTAAATTTTCCGCTATCTTTAGCAATCCTCTCTTTCGATTGCAGCTCCACCTTTCATGGATGCTCCTTCAAGCTCCGAGGTGGCTGGACCTGGATCTAAGCGCCCCGGAGGCCAACTTGCGGCAGCAAGAGCCTCCCTTCGTTCTCACGCCCGCGGCATCCTCGCGTCGTTCTGCCGGCCCGCGTGCCTGCCCCGCGTCACCTCCCCTCACGCTCATCCATGGCTGCTGCGGATGAAACCCACGCTTTTTGTTAATGTGTAGTGCAGTGCCACCCTTACCCTCCCCTGACCCAATCAATACACATTGATAACCGTTCGCCACTATATTCCGCCCTCAAGACCTTGGCCTTTCCTCCCCTCCGTACCTTGAGGCGGTAGCGCTGGCCGTCGTGGAGGAATAGCTTGGCCCAGCGGTCCTTCCTCCCTCGTGCCGTCTGTCTTCTGGCCTCCTCGGCCACTTGGGGTGGCCACTCCTCCCTCGTAACTCCCTTCTGCTTCTGCCAGCGACACCTGCCTGCGGAGGCAGGGTCGCCGCGGTGGTGGGAAAAGACGGACTCAAGACGCTCTCTCCGCGAAGAAACCTCGGTTCTCCCGTCCGCTCCTTGTGCCCTTGTTATTCCGCGGGGCCTATACCGTTATCGGGATCTCTCCTCCGTGTACCTGCCTCCCACGGAGTTTGCAGCTATGTGCGTTAACCGCTAACGGTGCTTGCAGCTGCATACCCTCCCTGTCCCACTCTCGCGCTCATACATATTTGCTTTATATGTGCTTACATATTATGTGCTTTTCGATACCCCGTATCGTATTCCCCCCTTCATCACCAAAGGGGTTCCGCTACTATTCTGTTACATTAGCACTCGGTGTCCTCTGGAGTCGTATGCTCGTCAAACAACGCGATTGGCAGTCTGCGTGATAAACGCTGGCGAGTATCCAATGGACTTCGCCCAAGTATTGCAGCTCCTTTCTGAAGAATTTGCACTTATCCGCATTTCCTCCCTTAATTGGTCCAGTATGTACATTATTATTGGCATTGGGTACGCGTCCTTTACGGACCCTGGCGAAAATCCACACACAACCTCCATTGACCCGTCTTCTTTTTCACCATCACTATTGGTGAGCTGTATGGGCTCCTCGACGGCTCGATGCATCCTTTTTGCAACGTTGATTTCAACCTGCATCTTCGGTTTCTTCGGGTAGTAACGATGCTTGACCGGTTGATCGTCTTTCATTGTTATTTTATGCACCGCTACCGTTGATGTCCCTTGTACTCTTGCTAAACTGGGCAACTCCGACCTCAGGAAGTCGTCCACATCCTTCTCCGCGAATTCCGCCACCCTCTCCACGACGACGCTACTGCCAGACTCTCGTGCGGCCTGCTTTAAACCGCCGGACCCGCTGGTATCGTGACGCTCAGTCCCGCTCCATCCTTGCTCCCACTTTCGTTAGGAAATCCCATCCCAGCACTAGAACGTCGATTATGTTGTGGAGGATCAGCAGCCGCATCCGTACGGTCCTCTCTCCGAGTCCTATATCGATCAGCGATGTGACCTCCTCATACCATACCGTCCTCTCCTCTCCTCTCCTCTCCTCTCCTCTCCTCTCCTCTCCTCTCCTCTCCTCTCCTCTCCTCTCCTCTCCTCTCCTCTCCTCTCCTCTCCTCTCCTCTCCTCTCCTCTCCTCTCCTCTCCTCTCCTCTCTCTCTCCTCTCCTCTCCTCCTCTCCTCTCCTCTCCTCTCCTCTCCTCTCCTCTCCTCTCCTCTCCTCTCCTCTCCCTCTCCTCTCCTCTCCTCTCCTCTCCTCTCCTCTCCTCTCCTCTCCTCTCCTCTCCTCTCCTCTCCTCTCCTCTCCTCTCCTCTCCTCTCCTCTCCTCTCCTCTCCTCCTCTCCTCTCCTCTCCTCTCCTCTCCTCTCCTCTCCTCTCCTCCCTCTCCTCCTCTCCTCTCCTCTCCTCTCCTCTCCTCTCCTCTCCTCTCCTCTCCTCTCCTCTCCTCTCCTCTCCTCTCCTCCTCTCCTCTCCTCTCCTCTCCTCTCCTCTCCTCTCCTCTCCTCTCCTCTCCTCTCCTCTCCTCTCCTCTCCTCTCCTCTCCTCTCCTCTCCTCCTCTCCTCTCCTCTCCTCTCCTCTCCTCTCCTCTCCTCTCCTCCTCCTCTCCTCTCCTCTCCTCTCCTCTCCTCTCCTCTCCTCTCCTCTCCTGGGTACGACCTTTCCCGCCGCCCGCAACCTGTCCGCCAGCTCTTCGCTGATGAAACTAGCCGTGGCTCCGGTGTCTATCGTGGCCATGCAAAGGCAAACGGGCAACCTATTAACGAGCAAACTGAGCCCATTAACTTAGAGGGGCGGCACCCTGGTTGCCCCTCTGAGGCTGGGGTCGCATGGCGTTTCCCGATCTCGGAAAGCACTCCACGGTCCTCGGGCCGATCCTCCCGCAAATCCAGCAAGATTTTGTCGGACGGTTCCGGCACTCCCGCGTCCAGTGATTTTGGCTTCAGAACCTTTGGCAGGCGTGCGCCGTGTTTAATACAAACCCCCGCCGCACCGAGTCCGGCCCCCGCCCGTTAGTGTCGTGCCTCGACGAAACAGTTGTGTCCTCTTGGCACCTCCTGCACACCGCGTTCTGCTCCCCTCTTGTGAAGTCCCGCTGGTGGCGAGCCCTGTGAGTCCGCTCCAACTCGAACCGTTCCCCTTGGGTGTCCAGCTCTTCGAACTCGTCGGCCAGGACCATCAGGGCATCCAGGCGTCAACAAACATGCAGCACACTATACAAAGGGGTGCTGTTTTCCTTTACCCGCTCCAGTGTCTCTCTCTGCGACAACCCCAAGAGTCTCATAAGAGTCTGCATGTCCTCCTTGAAGTCCTTGAAGCATTCTCCATGTCGCTGCTTCCTCTGCCTGACCTGGTCCGCCAGCTTCGCCATGAATCCTTTGGGCAGGAAGCTCTGGATGAACTTGGCCTATGTCTCCCAGAACCTGTTGTTGGCAATGAACCACTTTACGGCCCTGCCCTTCAGCAGATCTGGCATCGCTCGTGGGATCTGGTTGATGTCCAGCTCATACGTCATTGCTGACCACCTCACCTGCTCCAGGAATTCCAACGGCTTTTCGTGTCCGTTCGTGTTGGGTGGCAGCCCTCGTGGTATCCCGACGATCACGGCTGGTCTCCGACTCTCTCCTGGAACGGCTGTTTTCCCGCCATTCATGACTGCCCTCCTGCCTTTCGGATCTGCCTTCGCTGGCCTCCATCATGCTGGTCAAATCGAGGCTCCTCACCAGGCCCTCAACGTCGGTGACTTTTACCTCTACGGCCGGTCTCATTCCGTACTCCTTTTGTAGAGCCTCCAGTACGGCGACCGTTTCGGTCTCGTCTACCGTCTGTTCGATGAATTTGGACAGCGTCTTCCGCATTTGCTCGAACAAGCCCTCCAGCTTGATCTCTAGAGCTCTCGCTATGGCGGGAAAATCATCAATTCTCAGGCTGTAAAGCCACGACTTCCCCATCTTATTCTCTGTTCTTTTGGCCAGGACAATCACGGTTGGGCGCCAGATGTAACGAACTGTTTTCCATCAGTTTTGCTCGCATCGAATTGCAACGGCTAGCTCAGAGAGTTTGTGTGTTCGTCCCAACAAATTTATGATTTGTGTGATTGCCCGACCAAAGAAAAGACAGAGTTTAGGTAATAACAAATTTATTGCAGACTTCTTTAATGACAGATTCCTGGTTCTCGCTGTCGGCTGCGCGGTGTCGCTCTCTCGTTGTCCTTCCTTTGCTTCACGACCGTGTCGGCTCGAATGGGGCTTATGATGTTATGGTGGGGAGGTGTCCGGAGTCCGTGAGTCCGGACCACGTTGACCGACCAATGACTCCTCTGACCCTTCTGACCATGCTAGTTCCTGTGCGCTGCCGACGCTCTTCGTTGTCCTGTGGTGTCCTTGACCGTGGTCCCGTGTTTAGGCTTGGGGCCTAGGATGTTATAGTGGGAAGGTGTATCGTCCGTGAGTCCGGACCACCTTGACCGACCAATGACTTCACTGACCCTTCTGATCGCGCGTTGTTTTCCCCTCTCAGGGAACGTCATACTGCGCCGCTCGCGTTCTCACTGAAAATTCACTTGTCCCGAGGCACAGCTCCTTGCGTGCTCTCGCGTATTCTCCCTGACTGCTTGGTTATCCTCTGGCACGTATGGTTCGTCGCGTGTTTAGCTGACTGGCTGCCCGATTATCCTCTTTCACATATGATTTCCTTAGCTGACTGTCTGCTCAATTATCCTCTTGCACGTATGACTTCCGCATATTTAGCTGACTGTCTGCTCGATTATCCTATTGCACGTATGACTTCCGCGTATTTAGCTGACTGTCCCGAGCTGCGCTTGCGCAGTCCCTTTTATAGGCCGCGGAGATCCCGTTATTTCCCCCTTTTGCGCACGGCCCGCTCGTGTACAAGGTCCGTTAGTTCACGGTACTTCCTCTTTGTGCTTGTCCACAGTCCGCACCGTTACCGTTCGACTTCTGTGCCCTTGGCCGGCTTGAGTCCAAGGTCCAGCTTTACTCTGGTCCAAGTTCCATTACTTCCCGTTTGACCTGGTTGCCCTTGACTCCTTCTATATTCCAGCCTTCTTCGCTGTTGCTAGGCAGCTCTCCTGCGAGCGACGCATTGACTATACATGGCACTGTATTACACTTTGATGCCATTTTAGCAAGGTTAGATTTCATGTTCAGTGACCGAAGACCACTGCATATAATAGAGCAGGAACTAAGTATTATATCTTGACACAGGGAAAAATGACCATTATAGAATATTAAAACCATATATAGGAAGCTGACTTTGCTGACCAATAAAATCATTATGACATATGGACGGAACCAAGCTATTACTAACGAAATTAATAACAGACATAGGCAAACTTGCCAAACTTGCCAAACGCAATGGCATTGGTCCAGGAGATTGAAAGCAACCAGATGAGAGCATAATTTGCCCATAATTTCACTGGATTGAATCAGAGATATCATGATTCGAATTTTCAAAACAAACCCGGTCCCAATTACCGGTACAACCGTAATGATACAAACTTCAACAAAAACAATTTCCCACAACAAAATCAGAAACCGACCCAAGATTTTAACAAGAATCAATGGGGTCAGAATAATAACTGGAAACCCAATAATAATCGCCAATATCCAACTCCAGAACCAATGGAGATTGACGAGTCCATCAAAACTCCAAACCGACCGCCTGTCAGTTATAACCAAAACAATAATTTCAGACGTGACTACAACAACAGAAATTACAGACAATACCCAAATCATTACAATCAAGGAAATAGTTCCAACCGGTATAAACCACCGGTTGTAAACACCGAGAATCAAAAAAATTATCAACAAAACGGACCGTTAAAGAGAATGCCTACCGGTTTAATTAATCAACCGGAACCAAAGGCAATGAGGATAAATAATATCGAAGAACATTTTTTAGACCAAAGCCAGGAGCAGGACTACCTTATTTAACAAGGGTAGATCAAAAGTCTAACAAAAAACTAAAAATACTAATTGATACTGGAGCCACAGCATGTTATACAAAAAAGGGAATCTACCCGAATAAATTTGAATTACCAATACACAAAAGGGTGTCGACCAATTTTAAATATTACCATAACATAGTTATATTTAAACTTTAGACAGAGATTCCATGAAGTAGAGGGCTTATAATCTGATTTATTAATAGGATGTAACCTCTTGAAAAGAATAGGTATTAAGATCGATATACAAAAGGGGATTATAAAATACAACGGAAAAGAGGAAAAATTACGTTTCGATGAAGATAATGCATCGAATATAGTATTATTAACAACAGAGAACAATATTCTCCCTTTGAGAGAATTTATCCTAAAAAAATATTACGAGAAACAGGAAGCACTTACAACAGAATCAATTATTATAGAGGATAGTATAGATAGCTCGGGATCGAGTTATCCTGAGCATACTGGTGTAGAAATATCCGCCACCGATAATAGTGTATCCAACTTGGGATTCAATAATCCCGAGAACGCCAGCGATGTTCCTTCCGCTAATCAAAACTACACTAGTTTCGGATTACAAAATCCGGAACACGCCGTCGATGATAATTCCGGCACTTATCATATTATCATATTAATCATATTAATCATATTAATAAAATAATATACTTATCATAATATAAATGTCTCTTCCAATCAAACTGAAAAATTATTGAAACAATACAAAACGAGCATACAGCAATCGATACCCTCATTCCATTCAGAACAGACGTAAGAGGGGAAATCAACACGGTCCATGATACAGTAAGCAATATCCTTATGCGCTATCAGTATCCAATTTCGTTAACAACGAAATTAAAAAAAATGCTCGAAGCAAACGTTATTAGACCAAGCAAGAGTCCGTATAACTCACCAGCGTCAGTTGCACCGAAAAAAGGGTTCAACGAAGACGGTAGCCCTAAACACAGACTAGTATTTGGATTTCAAAAATTAAATGAAAATACCATACCAGATCGGTATCCTATGCAGGATCCATCGGTCATTCTGGCAAACCTAGGCAAGCCAAAATATTTCTCTACACTGGATTTAGAATCAGGATTCCATCAAATACTCATGAAGGAATCCGATATCGAGAAAACCGCTTTTTCCATTTCCGGAAAATACGAGTTCTTACGGCTACCTTTCGGGTTGACTAATGCTCCCCGAATTTTCCAAAGAGCCATGGATGATATTTTAAGAAATCAAATTGGTAAAATCTGTCACGTCTATATGGACGATATAATTGTTTTTTTCAGAATCATTGACCCAGCACCATAAAGATTTATTGACAATTATAAAAATCTTACAAGAAGCCAATATGAAAATATCGTTGGAGAAATTCAAGTTCTTCAAATTGGAAACACCTTTTCTTGGCTATATTGTGTCACACAATGTGATAAAAACAGATCCAGAAAAGATAGCAAGAATCCATAATTATCCCCTTCCAAGAAATGTTCGTGAGCTACGAAGCTTCCTAGGCCTAACAGGCTGCTATAGAAAATTTGTGAAAAATTACGCCCTAATAGCCAAACCTCTAACAAGGTACTTAAGTGGAGAAAATGGAAAGGTCATGAGACGAATGTCTCCCAAGATTTCCATCCAACTAAACACCGCAGCCATACAGGCTTTCAAAAACTAAAAGAAAAGCTGATAGCCCAAGTAGAACTGGCACAACCAGACTACAACAAAAATTTTGTTTTAACTACACATGCTTCAGACATAGCCATAGGTGCAGTTTTATCGCAGGACAATAAACCAATCACGTTTATATCCAAAACCCTAAATAAAACAGAGCAGTTATACTCGACAAACAAAAAAGAATTATTAGCGATCGTATGGACCTTAAAAAATCTAAGGAATTATTTATATGGGGTAACTGGTATTGAAATACAGACTGACCATCAGTCTTTATCGTTCTCAATATCAGACAAAAATCCGAATATAGAAATGAAACGATGGTATTCGTTCATACAAGGACTTACACCTAAAATAGTGTATAAACCAGGCACATCAAATGTTGTAGCATTGATGCAATGATTCATTATCCAGGCTAAAGCTAAACAACCTCACTGAAAGTGACGAAGAAAACGTAGATGACTCAGATATTAATACCCATCATTCATCCGAAAGTAGTTTCGAGAATATAATTCAGGAAACCGGAAAGCCGTTGAACCTATTTCAACAACAATTGTTGTTAACCACAGGTAGGCTCACGGTACACGAACGCCTAACAGGCTTTGACAAAGTTAGACACATAATCGAATATGATACACCAGAAAATTTTGTAGCAATACTGAGAGAGTATATACCTCCCAATATATCAGTATAAATACACTGTAATACAAATATACTATAGAAGACCTATATCAAATTCAGGAATTTCTAATAAATAACTTCAATATCAAATTTCTTTATACAAGAATATTTTTGCAGGATATTGAAAAAAACGAAGACAAGGCTTTAATAATAGGGGAAACGCATTGTAGAGCTCATAGGGGACTTGACGAAAACTACAAACAGATAACCAGACTGTATTACTTGCTAAATTTATATATAACGTTAAAGGAATATATTAAAAAATGCCAAATTTGCAACGAAAATAAATAATAGGTTGGAAAATATCTCCCTTCCGCTTTTTTGCTCTTTATTCAATGCCTTATAAAAAGTGTTACAGTGATCGGATTTAGTTCAAATATGCGCCGTTTTGTTCGATAATCTGTTTCCATCTAGATGGCAACTTCATAATACCTCCCTCGTAGAAGCCCCCCTCCTTATTTGCGAAGAACTCCTACAGCCACTTTTCACAAGCCTCTTTTGAGTTCAACTTTACACCACCAAGGGCATTCGCCATGGACAGGAACAGGTGGTAATCCCTTGGCGCTATGTCCGGGCTATATGGTGGATG
Organism: Drosophila erecta; assembly: GCF_003286155.1. Taxonomy (NCBI): domain Eukaryota; kingdom Metazoa; phylum Arthropoda; class Insecta; order Diptera; family Drosophilidae; genus Drosophila; species Drosophila erecta. The sequence continues at coordinate 1,202,054 of NW_020825222.1, read as the reverse complement.
CGATAAAACCTCCCATCCGAGCTCCCTTAGCTCTTGACGAGTCATCAACGAAGTGTGTGGTCTGGCGTTGTCCTGGTGGAACACTACACCCTTCCTGTTGGCCAATTCTGGACGCTTCTGGTCGATCGCCTGCTTCAAGCGGTCCAGTTGTTCGCAGTAGATGGTAGAATTAAGCGTCTGGCCATATGGGAGCAGCTCATAGTGGATGATTCCCTTCCAATCCCACCAAACACACAGCAAAACCTTCCTGGCCGTCAATCCCGGCTTGGCCACTGTTTGGGACGATTCACCGGCCTTCGACCACGACCGTTTTCGCTTGATATTGTCGTATGTGATCCATTTTTCGTCGCCAGTCACCATCCGCTTCAAGAATGGGTCGAGTTCTTGGATTGAAGAAGGAGAAAACCTACACATCGACATATACTACGCTCAAAAATTAACGTTTTTGACATGTATCGATGCGTATTTAAAATTCTTAGTAGTAAATGAAATTCAAAACAAATTAAATATCGAAAACAAAGTAATGGAATGGCTACAGCAGTTCCCAATGGCCAAAATAATTATGCTAGACAATGAACCTAACTTCACTTCAGCGCAATTCACATCCTTTGCACAAAGATTGGATTAACCCTAATGTTCACTGATCCAAGGCACAGTATGACTAACGGTCAAGTAGAACGAGCACACTCTACACTAACAGAATTAGCTCGCTGTATAAAAGAAGAATTCAGATTAGTAGATCACTCAGAGATACTAATTAGAGCCGCCCAGTCATACAACAAAACAATTCACTGCACGACTAAACAAAAACCATTTGAAATACTCTATAACCGAATCCAGCATGCGGACGAACCACAAACACTACAGGACGCCCAGGAAAAAATGTTAAACTTTCGTAATAAAAATCGTAAAGAAAAGGATTATCACATTACAAGTAGTTTACGAAAAGAAAATTGGGGAAAGAAATAAACTCAAACCCAGATACAAAAAACAAGTAGTTAAGGATAAAATAATAATCCATAATAGAAACCGAGTAATACATAAAGATAATCTCAAAGTGTAATATATACCTTTTTTTGAATTTACAGAAAATGCATTCCTTAATACCACTAGTAGCAATCTTTATACTGGCCAGTTCCGAAATTATCGATTACTCAAACCATGAGTTCTATTTGCTCAAGGACAAATAGTATGTCCTTACTTATAAGTCCTATAATGATTTATTCAACGTAACCAATTTAAGTTTTTATAAGGATATAATAAATATTGAATCACAAAACATTAAGAAAGATACTAATAAAATATCACAATGGGAAATTAAGTACGACTTAGGAGTAATTGAATTAATTATGTCACAGTTAATATCAACTAGACCAAAAAGGGGAATAAACGAGTTAGGTACTGTGTGGAAATGGTTAGCTGGAACTCCAGACCATGATGACTTCATCAAAGTACAAAATAAAATCAATGACCTAATAGAAAATAATAATAAACAGTTTATTATCAACTCCAAATTGTTCAAAGAAATAGAATCCCTTTCGGATGAATTTAAACATGTATTTATCGATCAAGATTTACCATTACGAAAACATCGCCTAAGACTTTTAACATTTGATTTGCAAAATTTAATCGATACTATCACATTGGCAAAAATTGATGTCTTCAACACTAAAATTTTAAACAATGAAGACATAAAAGAAATACTAAATAACGAACAAAGACCGGTAATCATTGCAGACCTAATGGATATATCAGTATTCAAAATTGCACTACACAAAGAACTCTTAATAATTTATATAAAATACCCTATAACTGATTACATGTGCGATATATACTATGCTAAAGCCATCTCCCAAAGCGATGGAAAACTAATAATAAGCAATCAAATCGCAATCAATAAAAGAGAAAAAAATAAGAAATTAGATATCATCCAAGACGGTGCCATTTTTCTTAGTGGATACTATATTGTTAACAACTCCTATTTAAATGGATCATTTCTAATAACATTTAATAGTACAACCACAATTAAAAACATTTCATATACCAATTCAGAAAGTAAAATCATCGATTACATAACTACAAACCAATTTACAAGTTATGAAATATCCAATTACATTTTGTCAAATAACTCGGAACTCTCTCTAGACAATGTAAGCATTCTAAACCCTTTCATTCAAATTAATAACACCAAGATATCACTTTCCCTTATATTATTAATTGTAATACAAAAAATTAAATTTGTAACCAAAAAACCACGGCCAGAACGCGAAAACAGCTTGAATCAAACAGAATTTTTAGCAGAGTTGCGGGATCACCTACATAAATTCAGAATGAATCGGGACGATCCATTTTAGAAGGGGGAGAGTTATATAACCCCTAATACAGTGACCCGCATTGAAAGCATAAACACTTTCGTCCAAAACAAGTCCGTTCATTTGTTGCCTTTATATCTAGCAATTGTCTTTTGCCGTAGCCTTCAAATCAATTCACACAGCATTGACTTTTATCGTTGCCCATTCCCTCAGCTGGACCACCAGCAAACATAAACATAAACAGAAGTTTCCGCTTCTACTGCGCATTAGTGCAGCACCAGTTACATACGCAAAACAATCGAATGTCATCATAAGTCGAAATGAGCCTAGCTCAATTCAATTTCAAAAGAAAAAATAAAGTAAACACTATCTGGCCGAGGTTCGTTGGAAGAAATCTGGATCCGCTAGTTCAGTTAATTCGACAACGTGAAGATCAACGGTTGTGCAAATTACATGAAATTCCAACTAGCATAAGCTAGCGCGTAGTCAATCTCAATGTATTTCCAAATATTCAATAAATAATATAAAAGTTAAAAAATATATTTTTTTAAATGAATTCGTAAGAGAATTCTTAATTTGCACTTGAATCCAAGAGAAATGCAGATAACTCAAAAGCTCTCTCTAAATCCAAAAATCCAAAGTCCATATTTAAAAAGCTCGAACCCGAGGCTTGTAGGTCAATCAATCTAGATCAATAAGATGAGTACAGTTTGAGAAGGTGAGTGTTCTTCAAAATAAAGTGATGTAATTATTATGAATATTACATATATTTAAATAAGCAAAAAATAGTTCTTAAAGATTTGGAGAAGAATGATTCTAGCTTTCAGCAATGAAAAGAAATTTCATACTTTATCACAGACGCGGTCAGCGGGCCGTTTGAAAAACACACTCGCTTGCATTTCAGTTTACGGTCAAAAGCTGATAATCAAAAAACACCAAAACAAATGAAAACGGCCAATATTGTCACTAAAAATAAATACAAGAGCTTCTTTGATTTTTGTGAGAGGATTAACAACTTGATAAGAAGATAAGGACCAAGGACAGACAAACTTCATAATTGAGCTTGGTCATTTTATATTCCACTTATCCGCACTTAGAAAAATGATTTCCTTTGATTTCTGGAAAGTCGGAAATACTAATATTCTGCAAATCTGTGTTCCAGGAAGAACTCCAGAAATAAAAAAAATGTAGTGAAAAAATATTACATCATTTTTCAAAAGTGTGGCCGTGACAGTTTTGGGCTTGGCAGCATTTGGAAACAAACTTGCTCTGCGTCTATGCCTCTGGAAGCTGCATTCTAGCTTATGTAGTTCCTGAGATCGAGGCGTTCATACGGACAGACGCAGGGACAGATGGACATGGCCTTTTCGCTTTTGAGTTATCTGCATTTCTCTTGGATTCAAGTGCAAATTAAGAATTCTCTTACGAATTCATTTAAAAAAATATATTTTTTAGCTTTTATATATATATATATAATTGCGTATTTATTCACTTTTGAGTCTATTAAATGGACCGTTGCAGTAACTAAGACCAACGCTGTAACCGAAGTTTTGTCAAATAAAAGAAATTACAAATCGGGTTGGATTGTGATCTTTATTGGTCAGTATTCAGCTTAAGACTAAAAATCAAATGCAAGTGAGATTGAGGATAAGCCTCAGTATTTTAGGAATATTGTATTTTGGGAGAGCGTTGCTCTGGGATACTGAAGTTTGGGAGAAGCTTCATTGAGAGCAGGCAAAGCTCCTTGGGTCAGGCTTTAGGATTTGTTTACAAGAACGGCTAAGTGCCGTTGCCAAAGAATTGTTTATTAAAACGCATACTGCGCAGATGACATACAGTATGGAAATCAATTAAGTGCTTTATTGTTTATAGTTCTTTGAAATAATTAAATTGGCCGGTTTGGGTGGCGCAAATACGTCACTACCCTCCCCTTAAAGGGAAGCCTATACTTGGGCTGGGATTGATGGATATAGTAGGGGTAATGGAGCTTCTTCCATTTCTATTTGTTGTGGTGTGTTTTGATTTTGATTTCTTATTTTGAATTTTGCATACAGCATAATGAATGGGTTAAATGATACAAATCTTAAATATAAATACAATAAAATAAGTGCAATGGTCATTAGTATGTAAAGTGTAATGTTGTTTTCTGAAATCATTTTAACGATGTCGTTATGTTTTACAATTTTTATTTTTGTTGGGGTGTACAGTGGTGTCAAGTCTATTTCTGGTTTTAAAAGATTTTCACTTAAAATTATGCCATCGATTTCTATTTTGCATTGGGTAATGGAGTTTCTTCAATTTCTATTTGTTGTGGTGTTTTGATTTTTTCTTAATTCTAATTTTGCGTACAACATCATGAATGGGTTAAACGATACGTATTTTATATAAGTACAATAAAATAAGTGTAATTATGATAATAGTCAATAATATGTAAAGTATAACATTGTTTTGTGAAATCATTTCATCAATGTCGTTGTGTTTTACAGTTTTTATTTTTGTTATGGTAAGTGGTGTGTATAATGGGGTCAAATCTATTTCTGGTTTTAAGAGATTATCACTTAAAATTATACTATTGATATCTATTTTACATTGAGTCACTCTTATAATTTTGTTTCCTTTTATTTTTATATTATTAATTGGGTTTTGGCAATTTTGTTTAAGAATGGTTTGGGTTAAGTTCCAAGTTACAATTGTGTTAGGTTCTATGTATTTTATTATTTCTTTCGCGTGCACTGGCTAAAAATTACAAATTGGTTTTAAGTGTTTAATAATAATAATATAAGTGACACATTCATTGCTTATTTCTTTATTTTCAGCATTGTAAATTTTATTTGCTCTTTCAAAATATGATTGTGTGTCTGTGTAATCTAGCTGATAGCCGTTGGAATCTGGGTAAGGGATTATTTTAATTGTGTTTATTAATGAAGGGTTAATGGGTATGTGGGATATGATTAATAATTGGTTATCATTGTAGTTAATCCAAGTGGATGTTTTGATGTTTAAAATATTCTGGCTATTCACATTCTCAAGTTTGTCATAGTTTAGTAATTTGGGGTTAAACAGTCCGAGTCTGGAAAGCTGCATAGCATTTCCAAATCTTCTACGTATTCTGTGAACTGCATTAGTTCGAATAAAAGAGTGTTAATGATGTTGTTGTTATTTTCATGATTCTGTATCTTTTGCATTCCGTCATTTATTAATCGTATAGCGTCGTTGAGTTCATGTAGTTTTACTGAGTTATGGGCGTTCATGTCAAGTTTCTTCTGTATTTCTACTCGATCATCTTCATCGAGCTTGCCAAACAGTTTCGAGTTTGAAAACTGAGCCCACAATGTTAATAAGACCCCGTTTGTTTCTGTGTTGCAGGGTTGTTCCGGCTAGTTCTCTTTTCATTTTATTGTATAAAAATTTAACCTGGGGGGCATGGTAATTGGTTTGTAGCCTTTGCTCAAAATAGTCGGCCACAATGTCTATTTCAGTTAAATTGATTCTCAAGCAATGATGTTCAAAGGAGGATGGTATCTGGACTGGCTTATCGGAAAAAAGGAGATATCCGTGGTAGGTGTCAATATTATTAATTTGAATTTGCTGTCCGTGGACCGTTGTGATCAGCACAAGCAATAATGTTATCAGGTGCCAGGTGCCTGTGAAATTGAAAGTTGATTATTTATTTTTCGCTTTTTGAATTGTGTTTTGTAGTAGTGAGTAACTCTATTTCTATTAGTGATTTTTTAATGGTCAGAGTCTGTCTGCTCTACATTTTTGGTTGGTTAAATGGGTTTTCTAATTTGCCTTTCTGTAGTGGGCCTTTTCTGTATCGAGTGTTAACTTCATATTCTGCTCTGTCGTTATTTATTTTGTTTTCTTTGTTTTGTTGGGTGTCCAAAATTGGTTGTCCAGCGTAGAGAAATATGTGTGCAGGGGTCTGTCCAGTGGTATCGTGTTTGGTCTTTTGATTGTTATGTTAAGTATTGTTTCTATTTTACTTAATTTGGTTACGTCGTCGTCGGATGTTTTGATTATGCGAATGTTTTCATTACTTGTTTTATGTATCTATTATCTCTTTATGTCCGCCACACCAGTTTTTGTTGTGTTAAGCTGCAATTCAACTTCCTCACTCTCCAGCCATCGCTTTAGGGCCAAACTGGAAAATACGCCGTCTCTGTCTGCCTTTAGTAATTTTGGTTTGCCAAGCTGGTTAAATATAAGCACAAGCGCATTTTTGCATTCTATCCAGTCTTTTGTTTTTATTTCTTCTAATATGGCAAATTTTGAATAAATGTCCATGCAACTAACGTAATGATTGCCTTCAGATGAATAAATGTCTATCATGAATTTTTCGCGGCAATGTTCTGGTTTGCTGTGCTGCGGTGCTCTGTTTTTGCCAGATTGCAAATATTGCATTCGTTTATTATATTCTGGATAAGTAGCTGGCTATTAGGGAAATAGTAAGTTTCTCCGAAAAGTTTATTTGTTTTTTGTAGAAGTTTTTCATGAGTAGTCAAGATCAATTCTTTAAATTCTGCGTAAGTGGTAATGTTTTTCAATAAAATTGAGCTGCGTAAGATTTTTGTATATTTGTTGTATATGGTTTCATTGTGTGCGGACTGAATGACTTCGAAATCTGCGTCACTCTCAATGTACAACGCACTCTTCTTACCGCAAAAATGGTCTATCAAATATTGTTCAGCTTTTTCTCTGGTCATAGTGTCATAAAATATTTGAAGGATTTGTTTTTTAAAATATTTAGTAACTTTGATGTTTGGTGGTCCTTTTGAGAATATTACCTGTCTGTTAAATGTGTTTATTGGTCTTTTTATTATGTCACAGACATAAAAGATAGCAATACCAGAAAAGATAGCAACAATCCATAATTATCCCCTTACAAGATATGTTCGTGAGCTACGAAGCTTCCTAGGCCTAACAGGCTACTATAGAAAATTTGTGAAAAATTACGCCCTAATCGCCAAACCTCTAACAAGGTACTTAAGTGGAGAAAATGGAAAGGTCACGAGACGAATGCCTCCCAAGATTTCCATCCAACTAAACACCGCAGCCATACAGGCTTTCAAAAACTAAAAGAAAAGCTGATAGCCCAAGTAGAACTGGCACAACCAGACTAGAACAAAAATTTTGTTTTAACTACACATGCCTCAGACATAGCCATAGGTGTAGTTTTATCGCAGGATTGGTTTATTAACCAATCACGTTTATATCCAAAACCCTAAATAAAACAGAGCAGATATACTCGACAAACAAAATAGAATTATTAGCGATCGTATGGGCCTTAAAAAATCTAAGTAATTATTTATATGGGGTAACTGGTATTGAAATACAGACTGACCATCAGTCATTATCGTTCTCAATATCAGACAAAAATCCGAATATAGAAATGAAACGATGGTATTCGTTCATACAAGGATTTACACCTCAAATAGTGTATAAACCAGGCACAACAAATGTTGTAGCCGATGCATTATCCAGGCTAAAGCTAAACAACCTCACTGAAAGTGACGAAGAAAACGTAGATGACTCAGATATTAATACCCATCATTCAGCCGAAAGTAGTTTCGAGAATATAGAAAATAGTGCACAAAGAACTTCAGAAGTATTAAAACTTCTAAAATTTGCATCGTTATTTAAAAACGATTTAACAAAAGTATGCACCGAATATAGCGATATTTTTGGTCTCGAAACATACGCCATATCAGCTAATAACTTTTATATACAAAAATTAAGATTGAATAATAATTAAAAATTATATAATGCCAGAAAGTCACAAGCCAGAAATTCAAAGGAAAGTTGACAAGCTGATAAATGACGGTATAGTAGAGCCGTCTATATCAGAATATAATAGCTCACTTCTCTTGGTACCCAAGAAATCACTGCCTAATTCGGCGGAAAAGAGATGGCGATTAGTAGTTGACTATCGTCAGATCAATAAGAAACTGTTGTTCACCAATATTGTCCATATGAACTAGTATTTGGCAGATTACCAAGACAGTTCACAGACTTTAATAAGATAGACAGAATAGGTCCCATTTATAACGTGGATGACTATTCTAAAGAAGTTAAGATAAGACAAGTTACAAAAGAGCAAGGCATATACTTGAAAAAGCAAAGGCAGATACAAAAACAAGATATGATAGAAATACGAAAAATTTTGAATTAAAAATAAGAGATAAAGTTTTATTAAAAAATGAAACAGGACATAAGCTAGATAATAACTATTTAGGACCACATTTAGTTTCAGAAATAGGACTTAATAATAATATTATAATTGCAGGAAACAAAAATAAAAAACAGATAGTTCATAAAGATAGGTTAAAAATTTTCATTTCTTAATATATTTCATATTTTCATATTTCATAGGCCACCCATAAAACATAAAAAATATTTTTAATTACAAATAAATCAATCACACTTATTCTTATTTTAACAATTTTTAATATCGATATTTTTAAATTTTCAATATTTTCTTTAATTTTCAAAAAAAAAATACTTAAATATATAAGATTACAAAGAAAATAAATATAATAAAAATAATATAATATATATAGTAACATATCCATTATTACACCCACAACTCCCCATAAGATAACTATAAGCAACATACACTAGTATAAGCTCATATACACACATTAATGTATAAACACAAAATATCTAAGTCTAAGCACAAAATGTAATCAAAGAACGAGAGCCCTTCGATTAACCTTGGACACAGCGTCATGTTCCAAAGCCACCCTTTCTCACAGATCGCAAATCGTAAACATAGACACTTGTCGCCTTATCATAAACATAGACACTTGCCGCCTTTATAAACACCGACTCTCGTCCCCTAATCATTTGCATTCGACCACTTGGCGAGCCAACTGAAATAATAAACTTTCGCGATCGGCGCCTACGCCTACGCACTTGTCCCAGGATTCTCCAATTACCCCTATTCTTCAGAAGACTCTCTTCCAACAAGAAAATAGAGGTTTACAACCCAACTCTCTTAAACTTCGCTCTTTGGCTTCCCCAAATTGCCTATAAAACAGCAAGCATGCCTCCATGCAGCAGTTCAGTACTGAGTACGTTATCAACCGCGATAACACCGCCTAAGCCAATTTAACTTTCCAATCTCGTGATAATCAAATGGCTCTAGTTCTTTCCATAAATGGAATTAATAAAACGGTTTAATAAAATATAAAACTCAATCGTGTGTTTTTTTTATCAAACCCTCGGTCTGAATTCGTAAATGGCGCAGTCGGTAGGATATAAAGAAAAAGTTGTACGACTCGTTTACAAATATCAATCTAGTGACAAAAGATCCTTGTACGACCAAGCGTATCTTTTAATGATTGAACCACGCGAATCGGCGCTAAGTGAACGTAAATCGTAATACAATAAAACTCTATTTATCCGCAAAAGAACTACGTATAATCGGTGGTTGTCACACAATAGTCAACCTACTGCATACGATTAATAAAAGTGTAAAAACAAAAAACCAAAAAACTCTACAGAAAGAAAAATCAACCATGGCAACCGAACAAATCCAACTATTATCAGAATCCCACTTGAATCAAGCCTTAAATCAAATTAGGCAAATACCTTCATTCAGTGGAGACACCCAAGAGCTCAGTGCCTTCATACGAAGGATAGAGTTCATACTCCAACTGTATCCAACAACGGACCCCAGGCAAAAACATGTATTCTTCAGCGCAATAGAGATGCAGCTTGCAGGAGATGCCCAACGAGTGTCACAATTATCTGGAGCAACAACCTGTCCCACCCTAATGAACGCACTCATCAGCGAATATAAAACACAAACACCATGTGAATAATTACTCCGTCGCCTCTACAATACACCCTTCAACGGAAGTATCCGTAAGTTCGTCGAAGAATTAGAAGCCAAATCATTCACAATATCAAATAAGCTTATGTTAGAAATTAACGTTAACAACACCTTATTATACACAAATGCATTAAATAACACAGTTAAAGATGTGATCATGAGAAAATTGCCCGATAGGTTATTTATGACCCTTGCTAGACATGACATAACGACAGTATCTAAGCTCAAACAAATAGCTCAACAAGAAGGTGTATACGAAATAACCTTCAATGACCGAACGAAACACCAAAATAACTCCAATCCTAACACAAATCCAACCCAAACTTCTAAGAATAAAGGAAATTATCAAAATTTCGCGAATTATGTTATGCACAACACAAATAAATCAAATCCCAACAATAATTCAAAACCTATTGTATCAAACCAGCAGGTTATGCATGAATTTAAGCAAAAGCTAAATCAGGATAGAGCCCAGAACCCTTTAAATTACCCACAACATAATAGTAAGGCACCAAACCTTCCCGTCAAACGGCAGAGAGAAAGTGCTAGTGACCAATACAAAATGGACACAAGCGAAAATTTTCTTCAACCAGCCTCGGAATCAGAAAGCGATCCAGAGGAGTAGGTAATCCATTCCTAAAAATTAAACTAAATAATATTACTCTCAAATGCCTAGTAGACACTGGTTCGTCTATCAATATTATGAAACAAAATTTCTTTAATTTCCCAATAAAATTCTCTAAAATGAAAGTCCACACTATCAATGGCACTATAGTATTGAACCAAAGCGTTTTGTTACGAGGACTGACTGGTTTGACAGCCCTTTTTAATAATAGTTCTGCTCCCGACACGTTTCATTGCATTCAAGGAAAACCTCATCCGAGGAAACCCCTCTACATACCCCAAAAAAGGAAAAATCCCTCTGTAAAATTAATCGGAAACCCCACTTAAAACCAGATGAGCCAAAGCCATCCAATCCAGAAGAATCCAAGACTACCAATGAGTGTCCCAAATCTTCTGAATCTGAGGAAAACCCTCTTATTACCCCTTACATAGAAGAAGCCCTTCTAGTAACATCCTCTAACTACGCCTTAAACGACGAGTTAAGAGAATCCAACGTATTCAGATTAGAACACCTAAATTCGGAAGAAAGGGAAAAACTTTCACACGTTTTGCTCGAATATAGTGATATTCAGTACAAAGAAGGTGAAAATTTGACCTTCACAAGTACGATTAAACACTGTATTCATACAAAGCACGAAGACCCTATCTATAAAAAACCATATAAATACCCCCAAGCATTTGACCAAGACGTTAATAAACAAATCAACGAAATGATAGAACAAAAAATAATTAGGAAATCAAAATCCCCCTATTGTTCTCCAATTTGGATTGTCCCAAAGAAAAGCGATGCTTCTGGCAAACCAAAATTTCGATTAGTCATAGACTATCGTAGCCTCAATGAAATAACCATTGACGACAAATTCCCTATTCCTGTAATGGACGAAATATTAGACAAGCTTGGACGCTGTCAATACTTCACAACCATTGATCTAGCTAAAGGTTTCCATCAAATTCAAATGGACCAACAGTCAATACCCAAAACCGCATTCTCAACAAAACATGGACATTACGAATATACTCGTATGCCTTTCGGTTTGAAAAATGCACCAGCAACCTTTCAACGTTGCATGAATAACCTTCTAGAAGATTTAATCTATAAGGATTGTTTAGTCTACTTAGATGATATTATCGTTTACTCCACTTCACTAGAGGAACACATAATGTCATTGAAAAGGGTATTTGATAAGCTACGATCAGCAAATCTAAAATTGCAACTTGATAAATGTGAATTTCTAAAGAAAGAAACAGAATTTCTCGGTCACATTATCACGACAGACGGTATAAAACCAAACCCTAACAAAATAAATGCAATTGTCAACTTTCCTATCCCAAAAACTACAAAAGGAATAAAATCTTTCCTTGGACTCTGCGGATTCTACCGTAAGTTCATTCCCAATTTTGCAAAAATAGCAAAACCCATGACACTTAAATTGAAAAAAGGAGCAACAATTAACACAAAAGATAATGACTACATGTCCGCCTTCGAGAAACTTAAAGTACTCATTACGTCCGATCCGATCCTAATATATCCTAACTTCGAAAAGAAATTCTCATTAACGACAGACGCAAGTAATATAGCTATAGGCGCTGTATTATCTCAAGAACACAAACCTATTTGTTATGCAAGCAGAACTCTAAGCGAACACGAACTTAACTATTCAGCAATAGAAAAAGAACTATTAGCTATAGTATGGGCAACAAAATATTTCAGATCTTACCTATTCGGTAGAAAATTCGACATATTAAGCGATCATAGGCCACTTGTATGGCTAAACAACATAAAAGACCCTAACATGAAGTTACAGAGATGGAAGATAAAACTTAACGAATACGATTATAATATCCAATACCTACCTGGTAAAGAAAATCATGTCGCGGATGCTCTATCCAGAATTCAAATTCAAGAAAACTTCCTAGGAGAAGATGATCCAATCTCCCTTCCCACAGCAGCTACTTACATAGTGCATCAGAAGATAACCAAAATCACATTCCAATAACAGAAAGACCCCTTAATTATTATAACAGACAATTCGAATTCATAAAAGACAATTTTGACGACGTCCAGATAATAAAATATTTCCACAAAACTAGAATAAAAATTAGTTATAAAGAAATGACCGACACCCTTGCTAAAGACTTAATTAAAGAATACTTCTGTAATAAGAAAAGTGTTATTTACTTCCCTAATGAAATCGACTTTCAGATATTTCAAAATGCTTATATTCAAATCATAAGTCCCGACAATTTCACTAAAACCATGAAAACCAGTAACAAACTAATAGACATTCAAACATATGCCCAATTCAAAGAAATCATTCTTAAAACACATAAAGAATATTTACACCCTGGCATAGAAAAACTAACACTTCAGTTCAAAGAACTTTATTATTACCCCGATTACCAAAAGCTTATCCAAAACATCATAAATGAATGTGAAATCTGTAACATCGCTAAAACCGAACATAGAAACACAAAATTAACTATCGAAACAACCCCAGAAACCTTTAACCCCAGAGACAAATATGTCATGGATTTCTACTTAATAAACAATAAACAATTCCTATCATGTATTGACATTTATTCTAAATACGCCTCCCTGATAGAAGTAAGTAGTAGAGACTGGCTTGAAGCTAAAAGAGCTATTTTACGTATATTCAACGACATGGGTAAACCCATAGAAATAAAAGCCGACAAAGACTCCGCTTTCATGTGCGTCGCACTTAAACTCTGGTTAGATTCAGAAGGAGTAACCTTAAACATAACGACAAGTAAAAATGGAATTTCTGACATCGAGAGATTTCATAAAACCGTTAATGAAAAATTAAGAATAATATCAAGCGAAAATGAACCCGAAAACCAATTCACAAAATTCGAAAAAATACTTTACGTATACAATCACAAAACAAAACACAACACAACTGGTCGAACACCAGCAGACATTTTTATTTTTGCAGGAACCCCTTGCTATAACACACAAGAAAATAAAGTGAACAAAATTAACAAACTCAATGAAACTAGACAAGACTTTAGTATATACACCAATTTCAGAGAATCCCCTCTAGTTAGATCAAAAACGACTAACCCATTCAAAAAGACAGGAAATTTAAGACAAATAGACGAAAAACATTTTGAGGAAACAAATAGAGGTAGAAAAATAATACACTATAAATCTAAGTTTAAAAAGAAAAAGAAAATTAATAAAAGTAAATATAATAACGATAATTCCAGGCCTACTCCCGAGCATGATACTCATGTTATGCCTCCTATCGACAATTAACACACAATACTTAGAAGTAACACCTATCCAGGCCAAAAACGGTTACCTAATCTTTCAAACCGGATCATTAGATTTACCAATAAACTATGAATATCACTACTTATCTGTTAATTTAACTAAAACCGAAAACACTTATGAAGAACTTATCAAGCAAGCTCAAATCTTTGAAACTCTACAAAAAATTCAGTATCTAACAGAAAAACTTAACAGAGAAATGAACGGTATAAGAATTGCAAAACGTAGTAAACGCGGTCTCGCTAATTTTATAGGAACAATGTACAAATACTTATTCGGCACCTTAAATCAAGAAGATAAAGAAGAATTACAACAACAAATAGGTGACATCTCTAAAAATAATGTACAAGTAAGCGAACTCAACCACGTAATAGAAGCCATTAATAAAGGAATTGAATTGACCAATCATCTAAATAGTAACTTTGAAGGAGAACAAATGTTAGCCTTAGTAATTTTCAACCTACAACAATTCACTGAATACATAGAAGACATAGAACTTGGTTTGCAACTGACACGCTTAGGTATCTTTAACCCAAAACTTGAAACACGATTCATTAACACACGTCAATTCTGAAAAAATCCTTAATATCAAAACTTCTGCTTGGCTTAAATCTGATACGAACGAAATTCTGATAATATCCCACATTCCGAGAGAAATAATTAAAACACCAGTTTTTGAAATAATACCATACCCAGACGAAAACAGTAACATACTGACTGAAACAATACATGACAAATATTTTTTACACAATAATCAAACTTACACAGCAAGTTCCCAAAGCTTGGTCATAAATAAATGTATAACAGGTATACTAAACCAACTCTCAACACAATGTAGATACATATTAATTAGCAACACAATGTTAGATTACACTCAAACTATCTATGTAAATAATAACGTAACAAAACTTGAACCACTAGAATATATTCACACAAAAGAAATAATCGAACAACACAATCAGACGAATAATATCTTTCAAATAATAACACTTACAGCATTAATCATACTAGTTATAATTATTGCATTGTACTTTATTTATAAATATAGAACTATACCCCAAAAATTATTTGTAAAATTCAAAAATCAAACCCCAGAAAACGAAACTATTATACACCCTGAAACAGAAAACGTTGTACCCCAGGTAAATACCCCTGTATTGTACCCTAAAATAAGCGCCTGAGGACAGGCTTTTTTCTTAAGGATGGGGAAGTAACATATCCATTATTACACCCACAACTCCCCATAAGATAACTATAAGCAACATACACTAGTATAAGCTCATATACACACATTAATGTATAAACACAAAATATCTAAGTCTAAGCACAAAATGTAATCAAAGAACGAGAGCCCTTCGATTAACCTTGGACACAGCGTCATGTTCCAAAGCCACCCTTTCTCACAGATCGCAAATCGTAAACATAGACACTTGTCGCCTTATCATAAACATAGACACTTGCCGCCTTTATAAACACCGACTCTCGTCCCCTAATCATTTGCATTCGACCACTTGGCGAGCCAACTGAAATAATAAACTTTCGCGATCGGCGCCTACGCCTACGCACTTGTCCCAGGATTCTCCAATTACCCCTATTCTTCAGAAGACTCTCTTCCAACAAGAAAATAGAGGTTTACAACCCAACTCTCTTAAACTTCGCTCTTTGGCTTCCCCAAATTGCCTATAAAACAGCAAGCATGCCTCCATGCAGCAGTTCAGTACTGAGTACGTTATCAACCGCGATAACACCGCCTAAGCCAATTTAACTTTCCAATCTCGTGATAATCAAATGGCTCTAGTTCTTTCCATAAATGGAATTAATAAAAAGGTTTAATAAAATATAAAACTCAATCGTGTGTTTTTTTATCAAACCCTCGGTCTGAATTCGTAAATATATATAAGTAAATAAAATAACTACACTAAGTTTCGTTATTTTTCAAAAGGAGGGAGAACGAGTTATATATAGTATATAGTGTCATATGTAATGCTAACCACATAACATATATCTACACAACATATACCAGCCACTTTATATATTCTCTTACTTAGCAACAATAGAACATAGAACCAAGAATAGCTTAGCACATAAGATAAACAATTATTAAATTCCATAAGAACCCCAAATTCGTGGTGACAATAACAAATTCGATGTAAACAATTTAACATAAATATCCGCAGTCTTTTTCGTTATTCCCACTAGAAGAGTGAAAACTGCTTACGCAGCTTAAAGGGTCATAACTTTCCAAGATACGAAGAATACAATAAATCCTTTGAAAAATTGTAAACACTCATAATGAACGATCCAATTTTGATTTGCCCTGATTTCACAAAAAACATTTTAAGTCACTACTGACGGTTGCAATTTCGCCATAGGAGCCGTGTTATCGCAAAACAATAAACCAGTAAACTTTGCAAGCAGAACATTAAATGATCATGAACAAAATTATAGCACTATTGAAGAAGAACTACTACCAATCGTTTGGGCAACCAAATATTTCCGCCCATTTCTATATTGACTACCCCTTTGAGATTTTGAGCGATCACAAACCCCTTGTTTGGGGAAACAAACCGAAAAATTACAGAAAAACCAATAAACTATTTGCAAGACAAATTGAATTTATTAAAGATACCGTAGAGCAAGTAGACACAACAAATTTTTTTTCTAAAACAAAACTGACCGTCAAATACGCTGACATGACAACAGATATCCATATTAAATACTGCTAAAAATAATAACAGTGTTGTTTACTTAAAAAACGATGAAGACTTTAGATTTTCTAAAAAGTGAAATGATTATTTAAAGAAACTCACTGTATTCCCGGTTATAATAAACTAATTCAAAACATTATCAATGATTGCGAAATCTGTAAGCTTGGAAAGACAGAACATAAACCAACAAAACTACTTTTCGAAATAACTCCAGAGACAAATAACCCACGAGAAATTTATGTTATTTTATGCGATTGACAAAAAACAGTATTTATCTTGTATAATGTTTTTCGTCTAATTGTTCTATTCTGCCTGTTTTTCTAAAGGGATTATTTGATTTTGCGTGCGTTAAGGGTGCTTGTCTAAATTTTGTGTCGATTTCGAAATCCTGTCGTTTTTTGTTAAGTTTTTTATTTTAATTTCTTTAATCATATGGGTATCAACGGTAGGTGAGCCTTTAAAAAAAAAAACAAAGAGCACTTGTATCCAAGAGAAATGCAGATAACTCCAAAGCTCTCTCTCTAATCCTAAAATCCAAAGTCCATATTTGAAAAGCTCGAACCCGAGGCTTGAACGTTAATCAATCTAGATCAATAAGAAGAGTTCAGTTCAGACTTAATTTAAGAAGGTCCGTGTTCTCCAAAAATAAAGTGTTGTAATTATTCAGTTAATAAAAATTATATTTTTTTTTACTTATGGAAATTACCAACATATAATTGGCGCAATTGGTAGGATCATCATAAAATACGAAGTCCTTTAGTACGGTACTGGTCATTTACAAGATATGCTATACAACTAGCTAACCTGACCAGCGAATTAAAACAGTGATTTCTAAATTAAATAGATCCGCAAAAAAATTCTACGTGCGTGTAGATTTTATAATAAATTCTGCAAACTAACTAATAAAAATCCCGTGCGGTCAGAAACAAAAATCTATTAATATTTTTCTGTGGATTTAAATAAACCAAACAAGAAAAAACTCTGTGCATCAATAAATTAACTAAGAAAACAATATGGCAGTTGCACAACTTTTCGAGAACCACCCGAATCAACTGCTGGGCCAGATTAAAGAACTACACTACTACGATGGCACACCTGGCAAATTATCCGGATTTTTCAACCAGGTCGAACAATTACTAAACCTATACCCCACCCAAGATGCCAGGCAGGCACACGTAATATATGGAGCAGTAAAACGCCTAATCACGGATTCAACACTGGAAGTCGTAATTCAAGCAAGAGCAACGACATGGATGGAAATTAAAACAACACTGGCAACATCATTCAAGGACCATAGACCATATGTAACCTTAGTGAGACAACTGGAAGAAACAACATACCCCGGTAGCATAAGTAAGTTTATAGAAAAATTAGAAATACAATACTGGAACATACCTTATAAATACCCCCAAAGTGTTGACCAAGAAGCCAACAAACAAATTAATGAAATGATAGAACCAAGTATAATTCGCAAATCGAAGTCGCCTTATTTTTCGCCCATTTGGGTGGTCCCTAAGAAGGCAGACGCCTCTGGAAAACAGAATTTAGGTTTAATTTAGTAGACTTTAGGAATCTCAACGAAATAACTGTCAACGACAAATTCCCCATCCCTAGAATGGATGAGATATTGGATAAACTCGGACGATGCCAATATTTTACAACGATTGATCTAGCCAAAGGTTTTCACCAAATTGAAATGGATAAGAATTCTATCGCGAAAACAGCCTTTTCAACCAAACACGGGCACTATGAATATACACGCATCCTCTTTGGTTTGAAAAATGCCCCTGCAACTTTTCAGAGATGTATGAACAATCTTCTGGAAGATTTGATCTACAAGGACTGCCTAGTATACCTGGACGATATTATAATTTACTCCACTTCATTGGAGGAACACATTCTATCTCTAAGGAAAGTCTTTGGGAAACTCAGGGATGCTATCTTAAAATCATAACATAAAATCATAACTTAAATCATTGGCAGCGAACAAAACATAGATGTACAAAATTTGAAACAATCCTATTCGTCTACAATCACAAAACTCAACATAACACTACCAAAAGAACTCCGGCAGATATATTTTTGTATGCAGGAAGCCCAGACTTTAATGTCCAGCAAAATAAAATCGACAAAATCAATAAACTTAATTAGAAGAGACATGAGTTTGCAATCAACAACCAACCCATTCAAGAAAACAGGAGAAATCGAACAATTAGACGAAAAACATATCGAAGAGACAAATCGCGGTAGGAAAATCGTACACTATAAGTCAAAATTCAAAAAGCAGAAGAAAATTAATAATAGTAAATACGATAATTCCAGACAACCCGAAGAGAGTTAAGCGATGCCATATACTTTCCCATATTACTTATTTGTATGATACCCTTTATCACCATGGTCCAATCCAGTAATATAGAAGTAAACCCACTTAATGCCAAGAATGGATACCTTATATTCCAAACAGGAACAATAGAAATTCCGATAAGCTACGAATACCATTACTTAAGCATAAACATAACGAAGGCAATGCTATCATTTGAGAACATAGTAGAAGAGGCAAAAGTTTTTCCAAATGCACCCCAAATTCAATATCTAGTTGAGAAATTAAAAAGGGAATCAATGGACTAAGAATTATTAAACGAAGTAAAAGAGGCCTTTTAAATGTAGTAGGAACAGCGTATAAATATTTATTTGGCACCTTAGATCAGAACGATAGGGAAGAGTTGGAAGGAAAAATCAATAACCTTTCAGAAAATTCCGTGAAAACCCACGACTTAAACATGGTTATAGACGTAATCAACAGCGGAATAGACATTATTTACAAGCTCAGAGTAGAGAAAGAAAAGAACCAACAGATAACGATATTAATATGCAATTTCCAACAATTCACAGAATATATAGCAGATATCGAAGTAGGAATGAAGCTAACTAGGTTAGGAATCTTTAACCCGAAACTATTAAAACATGATTACTTGAAACAATTAAACTCAGAAAAAAATGTTAAAAATAAAAACATCAACTTGGCTTAAAACAGATACAAACGAGATTTTTATTATTTCCCTTGTTCCAAGCTAAATCACAAAAGTTCCAATCTTTCAAGTAGTCCCGTACCCAGATGAACATAATAATATTCTAACTGAGCAAATATTCGATAAGTTCTATATTTTCAATAATCAAGTATACCATAAGGATACAGAGTTAGTAATAAATGACAAATGTATAGTTGGATTAATCAAACAAGAAGAAACTCAGTGTAAATACAATAAGACTCAAACAAATTTTCAGATCAATTACGTAGAACCGAATATACTAATTACATGGAATCTACCAGAAACAACTATCAATCGAGATTGCACTAACAACAAAATTGTAATATCAGGAAATAATATTGTAAAGATTAAAAATTGTACAATCCAAATTGATGAATTCATAATTTCAAACAATCTAGCAGATTTTACACAAACAATTTACATTACTAATAATGTTACAAAATTAGAACCCATAGAGTATTTACCAACCAAGGAAATAATAAATTCACATGTAAAATACTACAATGTATTCCAAATAATATGTGTGACAGCTATTGTAATTACAACTATAAGCCTAATTCTGTTCTCAACATATAAGTTTAAAAATATACCTAAGAAAATAATAATAAAATATTGTAAACCAAAAGAAGAATATCCGTACCCAGTAACTATTGATAATATTCAATCAGAAATTAATTTAATTTAATCACATAATGTTATGTTATACCCAAATTTAGAGACCTGAGGACAGGCCAAAAACAAAGGTTGGAAAGGTGACATATCCGTAAGTCCCTTAGACTTAAGCACATGCCTACTTATTTACACACACAACAAGCATACCCAATACTACCCTACACCTCACAATTGAAAGACAGCATACCCCATATCACCCTTCATGTACTCAGCCCCTAGATAAGAATAAAACTGTCACTAGAATCCCAGAATCAAGACCAAGCGGAGAAACCCCAAGTAATACGAATAAAGGATGTTATTTAAACAAATCACCCATTGGTAGACTAAACATTCTTTGCCTAATTGTCACGTTCCCACGTTCAAAGTTCGGACTCGCTAACTCGAAAACAAAAGTTTTAAATTTCAACTAAACAAAATCTTAAGAATCTAAGAGCACTTGTATCCAAGAGGGAATGTATTTGAATCCAAGAGAAATGCAGATAACTCCAAAGTTCTCTCTCTAATCCTAAAATCCAAAGTCCATATTTGAAAAGCTCGAACCCGAGTCTTGAACGTTAATCAATCTAGATCAATAAGAAGAGTTCAGTTTGAGACTTTAAGAAGGTCGGTGTTCTCCAAAAATAAAGTGTTGTAATTATTCAGTTAATAAAAATTCTATTTTTTGACTTATGGAAATTACCAACATATAATTATATATATTATACATAGAATTATATCAATCAGTTATATGTACACTTACATTGTTGCAGTGCTTATGCAAACAGTGACGTTCAAGTGGAAGTGTAACATGATCACCCACTTATGAGCCACACTGCCTAAATGCGTGGTCAACGTTCTCACGCTAGCCATGTACATACTGCGCGAGTTGCACAGCAACATTGTCCGCAAAAAGCCCGGCCAGCCGAATGCTGAGGCGGCACAAAAACCAATGATTATGTTTACATTAAGAACCTATGTACGCTTAAAACCAAAAGCACTTATGTATAAAACAAAAACTTGAGTAACCAAGTGCTAGAGGAGACTTCTCCGACACAATAAAGACCACTCTGGTTTTAAACTTGAAAGAACTCAGTCGCATTTTTTTATTCATCGTCGAAATTCAAACTCACCAGCTTCCCCTTTGGACATATCGATAACTATATCCAAACTCATCAGCTTCCCCCTTGGACACACTGATAACTGGCGCAGCCGGTAGGATGAACTACCTAACCATAATCACTTTCTTGTAAGTAAGAAAATGTGAGAAAAGAAACAAATTATACTCAAATGTCGACCAAAAGTGACTATAAAGAAATCCGTATAAGTTAAAGCTAGTTGTGATACGCCAAATGAAACTCAACCACACACACAAATCTAAATCCCAACCCACCGCGATGACATGGAATCACCTTGTCATCGGTTTACTTTTATGCCATTAGACACATCTGACAAATGCAAGTGTGAGTGCTGGCATGGTGACGTGGAATCAAACGATGATAATCATGTCACCGGTACATACATACACCGCAAAAACTCATCTTAGTTTGTATGCATACAAGTAAATAATTACAATTTATTGATTTTTATTTTGTAGATCGCAAGCGACCGTTTATTGTAATTGTTCATTTGAAACTGAAACTAAGATACAAAATATTTCCCTAAGTCCCTAGCAATCAAGCGTGGTCGTTGGCAGCGTCGCAGCAGGCGTCGGCAGCGAAGCAGTGATCGTCAGCGGCCACGCGGCGGAGAAGTGCAGATGATCGCACTTTTAGCAGGTCGTTGACAGTTGTGTTTACCCCCTCTTAATCGACGCTTGTCCTCAAGCGGTCATCAAAAAAACGGGATGTTGTTGAAACGCATTGTTGGTGGGGTGATCTGTGGTGGTTTGGGCACCGCGTCAATGGTTTGAATGCCAGGTGCGTCGATTTGAAGAATCGCCTTTTTTCTCTCCGGCAGCACCGATTTGTCACGAAGATCAGGACAGCAATCATCATTAGTATTGTTGCGCCGAACACTCTGTTTATTGTTGAGTGCGTTTGAAGTTTGCGCAACTCGGATGTGTTATTCAAATGAAGTTGCTCGAGTGCTTCTAGCGAGAGAATTCGTAAGCGTCCCACCTCGTATGGAGTCAGCTGTCTCAGTGGTGGCGAAGGTTTTGTTTAAGCCACTTCATTGTTGCTGAACACTCGGCCGTTGATTTTCAGGGTCTCGTTCAGGAACGTTATCAAGTAAGTGCCGCTCAATCGTCTCTCGATGTCCCTCCAGTTCACTGTGCCATTGAAGTCGTTGAGTAATATCAGCCCGTCGTCTATTTCTTCTATTGCAGGGATGTGTTCTGCATTGGCGAACTCACACCTTGACTGCTTTCCATTTAAAAGTTCGGGTAGACAAAGGTCTTTACTTAAATCACTAATGAATTTTTCTTTACATATTTTTAAACTATTGGAACTTTTGCAGAAGCCATTAATTCCGTACATTTCTTCTTTAAATTTAAAAATTTCTTTAGTTGGTAAATTAATGATATTATTGTTTTTCTTTGCCGGCCTTATTTGATAATTTAGGAAATTAGTTGGTTTTAAAATTGGGATTTTGATAATATACAAAATTGTAGTTCCGTTATGCAAAACGGAAACGTCTGAGAGTTTTAACATTCCTTCGACCGTTAAGGCAGAAGTCGGCATATTATTGATTTTCAGTAGGCTGTCGATCTCTTTCAACTCGAACTCGTTTAGCAGGAATGTGTTCATAACACCCGGCCTTGCCCATTGAATGGCAAATTTAATGTTGACTATCTCTTCTTTTACGAGCCTAATCTGGTTCTGTAGCCTTATGGCCAACTCATCCTTTAAGGTAGAATCTTTTCTGATTGAGTTTTGTATTTTTGTGGTCACATCAGTTAATAGGTTCATTCTATTTTCTAGCTGTCTATTGATTATTCTATTGTTGTTATCCGTCAAGTCGTTTATCCCGTCGGTCAGAGCTACAAGGTCATCGAGATCCGGTCTACCAGCAACATATTTCCAGGCCGTCCCTATAAGATCTATCGATCTAGTTTTCCTTGTCTTTGTCAGGATCACAGTTGAAGTCCTGTTCGATGTAGTCTGTGTTAGTTTTCCCATGGTCAGTTGTACGTGGTCCAAGTCAATGATATGAACAATTCTCGTTGTTCCTATCTGCATCTGACCTACCCCTTTGTAAATCGTCACAGTCTGTGCATCGGTGTAATTAGTTATTTCAATGAGTCCGTTTGTCAATGCAACCACAGTAAGTATCCTGAAAGTAATCATGATCTGATGTTACTTTTGTGCACTATTTTTCCGGACTCTGTTAGTATTGTAGTATTCCTATCTTGCTTAACTATTTCTTTCCTAAATCTATTTGATAGCTTAGATCCTAATCTTGTATTAACCCTAACGAAAATTTCTTGGCCCTTGATGTAAGTCTTTATGGGCTTTCTTGTCCGGTTGTAATTTTTAATGTCAGTTTCCTGTTTCTTTCTAAGATGGTCTACATTGTCCAGTCTAGCTTGTGACGCGGTAGTTACCCTACCGAAGAACACCTCTAGGGGTCGTTTCCTTGTGACCGAATGGACAGTGAAGTTGTATTCATAGATAGCTCTATCGAGAAGTTCTTCGAAGCTTCTATGTGTTCCATCTCCTTTCAAACATCTCATTATTTCAGAGAGTGTGAGTGAAATTTTTCTATCTGTCCGATTACCGTACTCTTGTACGGAGGTGCTTTATAGTGCTCAATGCCCAGCTGGTCTGTCAACATGAATTTTATAGAGTCTGAGTTGAGGGACTTTTCGTTGTCCATTACTATTAGTTTGGGCACTCCATAATAGAATACGATATCTCTTAAGGGTTTTCTAATGTCCTCTACAGCTTTCGATTTAATGACTCTTCCCAGAGCCAGCTTGGAGAATTTGTCGATTGCTATGAGCACCAGATGTCGTTCTGTCGAGTAGATTTCGACATGAACAATTTGTCCGGGGTATTCTGGCAAGGGAGTTTCTCTGATTTCCGGATGTGTGGGATGTCTGTCATATTTAGAGGTCTTACACACCAAACACTGA
Organism: Drosophila erecta; assembly: GCF_003286155.1. Classification (NCBI taxonomy): domain Eukaryota; kingdom Metazoa; phylum Arthropoda; class Insecta; order Diptera; family Drosophilidae; genus Drosophila; species Drosophila erecta. Next base: position 1,177,505 of record NW_020825222.1, on the reverse strand, counting down.
CTCACGATAGCCGAAACTTTTTTCCTCATTTTATTTTCCAAAGCGTTTCTGTGTGCTCTGTTGTGTGTCCTAAGTATTTCTTCCTCGTGTTCGGCTTCGGTAACAAGGTTTTTGACCTCAGTATGAGTGAATCTAATCTTAAAACACTTAAAGTGGATGGGAAAATGGTAGAGGATTTGTATTTTCCTCATTACATCCTTGGAATCTGACAAGAGGCTATCAGGTGTGAACAATTTACGATCCACTAAATGACTATGGAATGTCGGGAATGGAATGCTAAATGAGTAATTCTCATACTCGGATTTCCTGAAGAAAATTTGAATGCATTTATTGGGGCTTCGCTAGGTATCAACCCATGGCTCGAACTGTCAGAGCTGTACATTGTTGAGGTTACCGAGTTTATTTGCGCGGCTGTCGGTCCTGTCTGGGTAGTGGAGTATCACGTCTGGGGAAGTCAAACTGCTATTCAATTTCTTGAGACGGATTTTTTTGACGATAATGTCTTGGAAACTCGTCCATCCTCCCCTCTCAAAACTGAGCTAAGTGGTTTTGCCAACTTAGTGTAGTTGGGAATAAATCTGCTGTAATATCAGGATAATCTCAAGAATGATCTCAGTTCTTTGAGTGTTTTTGGAATTGGGAAGTCTGAATTTGCCTGTACTTTGATTAGATTGGTTTCTATGTCCTTGTCGGACACGACGAATCCCAGGAATTCTACCTTCCTCTTCATAAACTCGCATTTGTCCAACTGACATTTCATGTTGGCTAGTTGCAAGGTCTTGAAAAGTATGTCCAGGTTTTTGTAATGGGTTTCATCATCTTTGCTAAAGATGATGATATCGTCGATATAGATGAAACATATTTTGCCAATATGCTCATGAAGGATATCGTCGAGTGCGCGTTGGAACATTGATGGTGCGTTGTTCAGACCGAATGGGAGTCGAGTGAACTCGTATTTTCCATGATTTATGGAGAAGGCGGTCTTTTTGATATCGGAGTCTTTTAGAGGGATCTGGTGAAACCCACTTTTAAGGTCGAGCACCGAGAAAAGTTTGTTGTCACCAAGTTGGGCTAAAACCTCGTTAATATCGGGGATAGAGTACCTATCTGCCACTGTTACCATATTGAGTTTTCGGTAATCAATCACGACTCTGTATTTCTTTTTACCAGAGGAGTCGAGTTTTTTTATCACAATCCACACTGGTGAATTGTAGGGCGACCTTGATGGTCGAATTATTCCGTCACGCAAAACCTCCGCTATTTGTTTATTGACTTCATCTTTTAGGGACATGGGATACACAGGTGTATCCGATGTGGTTTGAATTGCTGCCTTTACATTTGTTGTGAAGGTCAGTTTTTGTTTTGGGTCTGCGAAGAGACCTGGATAATTATTAATTACCTGATTCAGATTTTCTTTTTGTTCTTGTCCCAAATGATCTATTCTGGGGCTGATTTTATTAACACCCTCGAACCTTCGTTCCTTAATTCCCATTTACCAGTGTCATGGTCAAATTTCCTAAATCTATCTGTTCTCCCATTTCTTTCAGGGTGTCTTTACCGAGACTTGCGTCGAGATGTTAATAGGAAAAATTTTATTTCCCAGTCAAAAAGGTCTGCTCTCTTGTAGTGTGTTATTTTTATATCGCCACCCGGAGTGGCAGCTATGAAAGGCTTGTTATTTGGTATTGCATTCGACACCAGTTTGGGCTGAATATAGTTTTTGTTGGAGCCCGTGTCGATCAACACTTTTAGAACCTTTCCACTCCTCACTCTACATTCGAAGTATGGCAGTGAGGAGTCTTCTAATCTAAAAATGCAACACTTGTTGTTGTGGTCCGTCAGTCCGTTGCAATATTCGTCCATGGTGCCATTTATGTCGTTCTGGGTTTCATATTCTTGCATCGACCGTTGATAGTCTGTCATGCTTGAACTGGGCCCAGCTATTTTGACACTTGGCTGTCCCATGCCCATTGTTTGGAGATTATAATTTCTTTGTCTTTTGTTTATGTCTGTAATCTGACCGCTCGGTCGTTTGCCGGCGTCAAAATGTGGTCTGTTCATATAATTGACATTTCTCGTCTGTATACTGCGGTCCACGTCCATTGGTTCTGGTCTTGGTTGCGGTTTGGCCGCGGAAGGACGGTGTGGGGCATTATATTGTTGCCATTGTTGTTGATAATGTTGTCGGGGTGCGGCGAACGGTGCATTACCGAAATTGAGCATGTGTTGTCTTGGCGCAGCGAATGGCTGGCCTAAGTGTTGTGGTGGTCCCCTCATGAGGTTTCGTGGAGGGACCGGTGGAGGCTGTCGATGGACAAAGGCATTCGACGGCTGAAAATTGCGGGGTGCCGGTATGGGTTTTTCCTTTACCCTGAAGCTCGACTGTTGCCCCTTATTTGCCGCATGGTTTGATCTGTATGTTTGGTTTTCAAGTTTTAAGCAATAATGCTAAGCTGAAGGGAGATCGGCTGGCTCCTTTATAGCCAAGAGGCAAGGTAAGTCTCCTCGAAGGCCTCTAATAAAAGTGTCCAGAGCTTTATCTCTGTACATTTTTGTAATGAAATGCTCGGATTCTCGGGTCATTTGCATGCAGCTAAGCTTATTTAAGATAAGCGAGAGATTTTTATAAACGTCTTGGTGGAAGTCTTCCACCGACTTTTGGCGATCTTGGACCAAAATTGAAATTTGGTATTCTAATGTAGTTATGTCTCGTTTGTCTGCGTAATGCAGAGTGAGACATCATGACATGGCATTCCAATCCAGCGGAATGCTGTAGGACTCGAGTGCCACGTCGGCACTTCCGACAATTTTATTTCTTATGGTATGAAGTATACTATAATATTTTGGAGTACCCACAAATGGGGTATAAGTCTCCATGATTCTATCAACTTAACGCATTTTCTGACAACCAGAGTCTAGGGCAACTGTTCTTCGGTATATCAAAGGTGAGAAGCAAACTTTTCTCTATACTTAAGAACAGTGAGCACAAAAACAACGTTATAGACGCCAAGAAAGTTGTCTATAATGAAGTGTGTCTCAACGCTTTTATCACAGGCTGTTATCACCCCTCAAGACATTCGTCAGGCTAAAGTCCCCTTCTACTCTCGAACAGGCATACGAGCAATGTCAAATAGAGCAGACCTTATATAAGGCACAACACAATCGGTCCAATAAAACAGAGCAGAGATCCAATGAATCAAATGGTAGGAATCAACGAAATAATAACGGCAATAATAACCACAACGGACGAATTGACCGAAACGGCCGTAGAGAACCGTACTCTAATTCCAACCAGAATAGACCATCTAACTCGTAAAACCGTACACCCCAATCCGGCAATAACGATAACCAAGCCAGTACACCAAACCCCTTCCGATCATCGCCGCATAGTCTGAATAATATAGAGGAGAAACCTCAACCCATCCCGAATTTTCGGCAACCTGCCTCGGGAAGCCAACAGGGTACATAAGTCCGCCCACGCACAGTCCTTCTCTCACTTTCATTAAAATCAAACTACCCCATACAAACCCTCTGAAATTCCTAATTGACCCAGACTCCACACACTCCTTTATCGACCCAATATACGTTGATTCTCAATACTGCGTGACCTTACAAACGCCTTAAAACGGCCCTAAATAATTTTACAATCTACCAACATGTATCTATACCATTTCCACCCGAATTTCAAATCACAGGCGAAATGATCCTCCTTCCTTTCAAAGGGTGATGGACAATATTTTTGGGGACCTCATCGGAACCATCTGCCTAGTCTATCTGGACGATATAATAATTTTCTCAACTTCTTTACAAGAGCACCTTACACACTTAAAAACTATTTTCGAAAGACTTAGGTCTGCTAACTTCAAAGTACAACTAACCAAGTCCAACTTCCTCAGGAAGGAGACTGAATTCCTTGGCCATATCGTTTCACAAGAAGGTGTTAAACCTAACCACAATAAAATCGAAGCCATTAAAAACTTCCCATGTCCTCACAGTAAAAAAACAATTAAGTCTTTTCTCGGTTTGTTAGGCTACTACAGGAAATTCATTAGGGATTTTGCAAGACTTACCTAACCATGACTTACCATGACGAAGAAGTTAATAGGCAACAATAAGTCGATTATAATAGATGACGACTTTAGAGAAGCCTTCGAGTCATGTAAAACCTTACTTTCTAATGACCCAATCCTCTAATACCCAGACTTTACTAAACCTTTTACATTAACCACGGACGCAAGCAATTTCCCGTAAACAATGATAAACCCGTATGTTTCTAGCAGAACCTTGTCAACTGGGGAAACAAACTATTCCACAATTGAAAAGGAGATGCTGGCTATTATATGGGCGGTGCAATACTTCAGATCCTACCTCTTTGGCAAGAAATTTACCATAGTCACCGACCATAAACCATTGACTTCGTTAATGAATGAGGGAATTCTCTAGACCCGACTTTCAATATGACGACCTGGTTACCATTCTTAAACAGTCACTTAAACCAAACAAAAAATGCCCGGCATTTGCCCCCGATCACGTATTTCTAATGGTGGAACAAGCCTGCCAGACCTATTTCTCTGCCAACAGTGAATTTAAGCTTATTAGATGTTTGAGTTTCCTTTCCGAAATAACTGATAATACGGAGATCGAGAAAATTATAACTGATTATCATCTTAACTGTAATCATCGTGGTGTAGATGAGACATATTTACACTTAAAAAGGCAAAAAAAAAGAAAATTACTCAGTTGATCAGAGAATGCGAGACATGTTTGAAATTAAAATACGACAGACAACCTCAAAAGACTTCGTATCAAATACCCGAAATACCCTCAAAACCGTTGGACATTTTAAATATAGACATCTACAAGATTAACAAAAACTACAACCTTACCATTATTGACAAATTTTCCAAATTTGCGGCTGCATACCCCATAGCTAATAGGAACTGTATTAACGTAGTTAAAGCGTTAAAACATTTTATCTCCCAATTTGGTATTCCGAAAAAGATAGTCTATGACCAGGGAGCAGAATTCGCTAGCGACATGTTCAACAAATTCTGCACTCAATTTAATATTGATCTGCATGTTACGTCTTAGCAGCAATCTTCTCTCCCGTTGGACGGCTACACTCAACATGACTACTTGTCAAAATTAAATGAATTCCGAGAAAAATTGTACCCCATCGTTATAGAAAAACTTTCAATCAAATGAAACTTGAACAGACCCTATAACCCTTGAACCCGACACTCTAATTCTTAGGAAGGAAACAAAACGGAACAAAAATTACACCTAGGTTTTCCATTCACAAAGTTAAGAAAAGGAAGAAAAGTAATAATTTACCTAACATTGATGACAATTGACCCGACGCCCTCTGAATTTACCATTTCAGATTCACCTTCGGGTCGATTAAAGCCATCTCTCTCCGTTACCTAAACGATAACACCCCAATAGCCAGATTAGAACTAGGTAAAGCACTACTAATTGACAGATACAAAAGAATTAGCCATGTAAATAACTTACAAGACTACAGCAGATGTATGGAACAATTTTACCTGACTATTAATGAATTTCATACCCCCGATACTACTATATTAAAAGGAAAACTAACCCAAGCCCAGGTCAAGCTCAAAGCCTTAACTCCATTTAATAGAAACAAACGTGGTTTGGCCAACGGACTGGGTAGTCTTGTAAAAGTTGTTACCGGCAACATGGATGCCAATGACGACAAAGAGATCCATGAAGAATTAGACAATATAAAGAAAAATTCTAAAGTCATTAATGACAACTTCCTAAACCAAGAATTGTTTAATAACGAAATACTTACACGGTTCGAAAACATTACGAATCATATAAACAATGAGCAACTTTTGATAAGCAAATTCCTTGAAAACTCACAAAATGAAATTTAAAAACAATTAAACATGCATGATACCCTTCTGGAAGAAATGCAGTAATTAACAGGACTAACTATAACGTTGCATTATTCATCAATCACCTGAATGACATAACGGAAAGTATGTTATTAGCAAAAATAAATATAATTCCCAAGTTCATCCCAAATGAACAGGAAATAGATAAAATAAAAAAGATATTGGAAAAACAAAATATTACAATCAAGAACGAACAAAATTATACACTTCCTACAAATTAACACGCTAAGCTATGAACGAAAAATAATTTTGAATATCAAAGTACCTGTTTATACCCTCACAAGACTAGTTCCATTACCCATAAATAACACTTATTTTATAATTACACCAAACTACTTAGCCTATAATACTAATAATAAGAAATATCATATGACACGGAGATGCCCTAAACTGGATGACACATTCTTGTGCGACGAGGACTTTTTTATCGACGCACCGCAGAATAATACATGCCTGACAAATCTTTTAAACGGAGAAAACAGTTCCTGCAACGTGCGAGAAACCGGCCCCATCACCGATGTCTTCGAAGCGGAGAGAGGTTACATCTTCGCGTTCAACGTGAACAACCTGAGAATATCCCTATCTAATAGCTCTGAGCTCTCCATAACGGGGTCACCCATCATCAGATATAGTAATGAAATGATACAAATTAACGGTACGACGGCACGGCTGACACCTTTCCCGAACAACTGGATTGTACCCTGCCCCCTATGCGCGAAATAACTAGGAATACCACCATTATGGTATTAAGCCTAGAGAAACTTAATCTCGAAGCCGCTTAAACAATGAGTAAAATCCTAGCCGTCCATCACAATACCACACGACACACCTGGACACTCCATACTCTGCTCGGACTGGTAGCATCCTTGGCTATAATCCTATGGCTGCACCGACGAACGAAATACATCGTCAATGTCCATGAAGATCATCGGATGCCGATCTACGCACCGTCCATACCTTCGCTATGGCCGTCGCTTCGAACTGGGGAGGGAGGAGTTACCACCCCACCCCCTTAAACCTCCACGCCTCTAACATTGTCGGACACTGAACCGGGAAGGCGAACAACTGGAGCACCGCATCCGGCCAAATGCTGACTTCGCGTTCAAAGTTGCACAGCAACATTGCTGAGGCGGCACTAAAACCCATGTACACTTAAAACCAAAAGCACTTATGTTTAAGACAAAAACTTGAGTAACCAAGAGCTAGAGGAGAATTCTCCGACACAATAAAGACCACTCTAGTTTTAAACTTGAAAGAACTCAGTCTCTTTTTTTTATTCATCGTCGAAATTCAAACTCACCAGCTTCCCCCTTTGGACATACCGATAACTATATCCAAACTCATCAGCTTCCCCCTTGGATACACTGATAACTCGCGCACACAACTTACTCTCTCAATGTATGTACCACTTACTATTACATTGTATAAGAATACATAAGAGCCTTGGCTGCTATGTCGCAGCGCTTGGCACCCATTGACTTTAAGATAAAGACATATTCAATAAAGAACGTTCTTCGAGGAGTGACGTCCCCGAAAAACCGAAACTCAATGTGAAACACAATGAAAATAACAATCAAAGATTAAGAAGAACAGCAGCAACAAACATGATGACAAAGTCTAATCTTAGTCTAACTTTTAAACTATAAACTAATAAATTAAGCAAATAAAATGACAAAGTGAAAAAGTGTTAAATCAAACAACAGTAGCATCAGCATTAACATTTACAATAACAGCAATTTCAATGGACATCAACAATTACATGCATTATTAACTACAACATCAGCAGGAGCAAAACAACCAGAAACAAAACAACATCAGCAGTAACTACAAAATAATTAAATAAATAAACAAGCAACAACAACCAGCAGCTTTGGAGGAAAATTCTGAGTGAGTAGAGTATGAGTGTGATGGGTAAACACAGGGGCGGAGTACGTAAGCAGCATCGACTACATCAACTACAGCAACTACCGTCAACGCTTCCAGGAGCTCAATTTTTTTTATACTTTGCACTGCGTTGCATTTTTTTTTTTTAATTGCATTGCGATGCATATTTTTTCATTTAATTATAAAAACAGTGTACAATTGAGCGGAACCTATTCGCCCAATGAGAAGTTTGGCCCACAAGGGCAGACGTAAACCTTGGTAGGACGACTTGTATGTCGCCTATAGGAAATAGGATCTACAAAGTAGATATTTTAGACAGAGATAGGGTAATTAATTATTATTTTATAAACACACGAAACAACTTTATATGAAGAGATAATAAAATAAGAACGGTGCCCAATATGGGACTAGTAAGTCGGTACCGACACTAAGTCGGTAGATTCTACCGCAAATGTAATAAACAAAATAGAAGTAAGTACAAGCAACATAAATTGGATCACTTTGATCCTGGGCATAATAGCCATTATAATGATCGTTAATGCGCTCACTAAATTGTACAATTCCATAATAAATGTTTAAAAAAGAAATATGAGAGCAGAGCCAACGATCAGGCAAAATATAAGAAACGAAACGAAAAATTTAAAATTCAAAAAGTTTTATACATAATAAAATAAATGTGTTTTGAGTATGAAAAATAAATAAATATATAAAAAAAAAAACATATAATATTTTGAAAAATAATAAAAGGTTTAATATATACATATGAATAAATAAATATAAAAGACAAAGAAACAAAGAAAAATCTTCTGAAAGTAAATTAAATAAAAACGAAAATATGGATGAACAGAAACAGGAAAAACAGGATAAACGCACAGAGCAAACAGCAGAGAAATTTAGACAGGTTCTAAAAAAACAACCCTCTTTGCAGATCTTACAGAGATTTCATACGTTTATTAGCGTATATGAATTTGAGGTCGGATATATTAATACATAACAATTGGCCGCGGCGGTAAACAGAACAACAACAGAGGTGGATGTTACCATAGGGGTAACCAAAACCAAAACTCAAATAATAGAAACCATAATACCGACAAAAACCTACAGACAGGAAAACCAGAAGACCCCTTGAGCAACACCCTATACCAGGGGATGGTATAATTGGTTTGGACTTTATTAAAAAATATAATTATATTTTAGAATTCCACGACAAGAGGTTGTTTCACTTTGAGGACCGATAATTTCAGGATAATTTCCTATAATACATTCACTTGATAACGAAATAGTTTTGCCAGCTAGATCAGTCTCTGACTCACGTCTACTGACACCAATGTTTTTATCCCCAACCAGGAATTGCAGCCTGGCATAAAAGTAGCAAGTGCACTAGTAAACACTCAGAACGTGTTGATTCGCATTATAAATACAACAGAAAATGACGCTATTGTAAGCAGCACAATTATAAGAAGCGAATCATTAGACGATTATGATGTTTACAATGCAAAGACAGAAAATAGTGCACAAAGAACTTCAGAAGTATTAAAACTTCTAAAATTTGCATTGTTATTTAAAAACGATTTAACAAAATTATGCACCGAATATACCGATATTTTTGGTCTCGAAACAGACTCCATATCAGCTAATAACTTTTATATACAAAAATAAGGATAAGTCCTTATCCTTAGTACATTCATATTTACATTCTGAATTGTTACACCCTGGTATTGAAAAAGTGAAATGATTATTTAAAGAAACTCACTGAATTCCCGATTATAATAAACTAATTCAAAACATTATCAATGATTGCGAAATCTGTAAGCTTGGAAAGACAGAACATAGACCAACAAAACTACTTTTTGAAATAACTCCAGAGACAAATAACCCACTAGAAATTTATGTTATTGACTTTTATGCAATTGACAAAAAACAGTATTTATCTTGTATAATGTTTTTCGTCTAATTGTTCTATTCTGCCTGTTTTTCTAAAGGGATTCTTTGATTTTGCGCGCGTTAAGGGTGCTTGTCTAAATTTTGTGTCCATTTCGAAATCCTGTCGTTTTTTGTTAAGTTTTTTAATTAACAGACTATCCTCAAAATCATTGCATGCTGACATAATAAAACACGAAACACCAACTTGTACTTTTCAAAAATATGGAAACAATCCTACCTTCTATACAATAAACCAAAAAAAATAACCTGGAATATGACAAGAGAAAAACTTTATCACAATTGTAACGGTAAAGAGATTTATATTGAAAATAAAAAAATTATAAAAATATCTGAATTAAAACATTCAACAATACACAAATGTAATATGTACAGAACACAATGTTACCAAAGTCAAACCATTTACAGAAACATACTAACAATCTTCATATCTGTTTTAGTTTTAATGTACATATTCTTCTTTTATATGAAATGCAATACAGCGCCACACAATATTATTATCTCTTACCTAAAGACAAGTAAAACTGCTAACAAAAATATCGAAAAAGAAAAAGAATCAAAAACAGAAATAGTTGAAATTGAAAATACAGTACCACAATTATATCCAGAAATAATCGCTTGAGGACAAGCAAGCTAATATCTAAAAGGTGGGGGAGTGACAATTCACCCTTCATATAAAAGACTAAAGCCGATCTTTTGGAAAGATTCACTCTTCAAAAGCTTCATAAATAACATTCTCCCAAGACGCCAACCGCTTCACGGTAACAACTTAATGATTCGGTATTCTTGACATATAAAGCTAAGTAGAACTTAAAAGGCTTATGTTAAACCTCTGTAAAAGGTTTGCTGCGCCGAAAGAATAAATTTGTAAATGAGTTCATAACTGACCTCTGTTGAAAACTTTTCAAATAAAGATTATAAAAAAATGAAAATATATATTTTTAAATTAAATCAATCACCAATTAATTAAATAAATATTATATACATTGATCGTACACGCTGCCTGTTACATACTTTTCAACGAATGTATAATAGTACACCCATTTACTCTACGAGTAATGGGTATAAAAACCGAAAGTGGAGTAGAATATCAAAGATTTTTGGTGAATTGTAGGCTCTGCAACAAGTAAGTCCATCAGAGAACTACCAGAAGTCGTTTTAGCAGATCCATTAAACACGAAGCTTTGGGCTCTGCAGCTTATGTACGCATTAGTGGGGTAAAGAGTATTGTGCTACCGATACTTCCTTTCCTACAAGATACATATGTCCTAGATCGATATACTCCAGTAAAAATGCATTATACTGAGCTTTCAAGGCTAGGTTTCTATCCAGGTTAGCTACCAAATTTGTTCACATAAATTATTTCGAAAACAGACCAGCGCCTATTGAAAGGTTACTTAGTTGTGATTGATTGAAATAAGGATCAGCGAGCGATGTTTTGTGGTATCTTCCATGATGTTGCATTTGTATTGAAATGCGATACTGTGATACTGTGAGTCACAACAGCTGAGAATGAATCACGACAGCTTGTATCCCGTGATTACGCATGGATGGTGCGGATGGATCATGATTCACGCATGCAATTCATGCGACAATATCTGCAGTGAGTCGACTTCCATTGATGCAAACTATTCCACTTGTGCAAACAGTTATGGCAAAGGTACAAAACTTTTCGCTACTCGGATCGCTTTGGATCCTTTCGGATCGCAAAATAAACATATCGATTGATTTGATTTAGAAGTAGGAAGCAATAAGTATATTTCGGTTACATTTGTAAAATTTTTTTCTCACCTACTGGCCTGGTTTTTGAGTTACTGTTTAAGTAGCATTATTTTGAGATCTAAGAATAGAAAATAGTAGGTGGGGCCAAATCTGGAGGATACGGTGGATGCGGAAGCAATTCGAAGTCCAACTCATGGATTTTTGCCACTGACTTGTGACCCGGTGTATTGTCTTAGTAAAACAGCACTTCTTTTTTTAATGCTGCCGTTTTCGTTGAAGGTCCTTCCCTTTTTAAGGTAAGTGATACAAATTATTACCAGCGCATACTAAAATACAGACGCTATAACATTGCCAGCCAACTGTTTTGTTATTGATCATCGTGTTCAGTCAACTCATATGACTGTCGATTGAACTATATATGCGCTCACATAATACTTTACTTTAAGATCGATATGCCTTAGCCATCTTTCATTCCCTGCCATTACGGTGGGCATAGTTGGGTCATGGACCAGAATAGGTGTTAGACGCAACCTCCTTGCTCTATTACCATTTCCTTGGGTCTCAAGAACGACCCGGTAACATGGGCCTCCGCCTACACTTACATAGGAGGCATTACACTCTTAAACATCTTAAGCGTTTTTCTTATTTGGTATGCATCAGTTTATTTCAGCTTTATATTCTCTATTTTATTCGAGATAAATAAAACTAATACTTATTTTAAATGTTTATTGTAGATTGTGGTTTGTGAACTTAACCAACGATATTGCAATCAGCATGGCCCGTGTCCTGGAGTGGTTCCTACATATTCACCTGAAATGGGGGATGATCTGGCGTTTTATACAAGGGTGACACTTGACCATATTATGAATGAGCTATGCAAACAATCAGATTGTTTAAAGGTTATTAATAAGAACAGAAGTTCTGAAGACCCAGCAATTAATTCGCTTGAGGAATGTACAATAGAACTACAGCGCCTTAGAGAATTACTAAGCCAACAAACGGGTTTTCGTCCTGATCATAATGAAATAACCTGTTCAACAGAGAAATGTAATCAAGAGATAAAACGTTTAAATGATCTTCTGAAAAAAAAAGATGAGCAACTGGGAGTACTTATTGAGGAAAATGACTGCCTGTGCGAGGCTGCTGAAATAAGCAAAAATAAGTTAGATGATTTGGATTATCAAGTTCAGAAACTAGACGAAGATACTAGACATATGGAACAAGGCATTGTTGAAAGCATTGGACTTATTCAAGACATCGGAGATGTATCGCAAGAAAACGAGTGGCTGAAAGGACAAATAAGCCAACTGAAAGATGGCGAGGCCCGTCAACTTATTGATGACCTTTCCAAACAATTGAAAGATTGCAGGGAAGAATCACACTTAATGAGGGAAATAAATGAGGCATTGGGGAAGACTTTGCAGGAGGTAGGAATAGATCCTAAAGAAATTGAAAACAAAATAAAACTTTTACAAAGTTCAAAACAAGAACTCCTCAATAAGGATCTGCCTGGAATGGAAACATCTTTAAAACTTACAGAACCTTCTGGCTCAATAAAAGAATCAGATACAGATTTAGGAAAAACAGTTCTGCCGAGTTTCGGATCTAGCGGCGTGGACGAAATACAAAAGAAAGAAATGACTGGACCAGAAACTATTTCATCTGAAATGTATACTGATGGGCCAGGAAAAGGAACCGGATTTGATTCAGACCGCGCGGCTAAAAATAGTCCTCTTCTAGTGTCACCATCCGGTAGAGGGGAGGAAGAATCATCTGGTACAGTACATCCTGTAGCACTCGAAGGTGAAAAGATACAAGCTGCAGGGCCTGTATCAAAACAAAGACCTATTGAAGAACAGGGAAGAGGAGCTGGTGTAGAACTAGGGAAAGGAATGGGCGCAGATAGTGGTCTATTTAAAGCAAATGATTTAATTGAGAAAACAAAAAATGTTGCAACTGAAGGGAAAGGAAGTGTAGAGAATGAAAAAGAAACTGGTGCCAAACAGCAAAATCAAAGTGCAGGACAAGGAGGCGTACCTACATATTCCGTCCCAGAGAAACAGCTAGTATCTGGTGCTGTACCAGAAGGCGTGCTTGGCCCTGGAATAATTGGGGAAATCAGTAAGGGAAAAGTGACCGGAACTGGTGAAGAAAATAAGTCCGCATCTGGTGCTGTACCAGAAGGCGTGCTTGGCCCTGGAATAATTGGGGAAATCAGTAAGGGAAAAGTGACCGGAACTGGTGAAGAAAATAAGTCCGCATCTGGTTCAAGGAATAGAGGATCTAAGTTGGGACCTGCTGCTCCTGGTAAAGAATCAGAATCCGGAAAAAATGTAAAGCAAGCTGCTCAATCTAATGGAGGAAGTAATCCTGAGGGGGCAGGTCTAGGTGAAGGAAGAGATATAAACACTAGAGATCAAGGTGACAAAAAATATGTAACTAATGAAGCCAAGCCTTTAACGGTTCCTAAGTCAGGCTTAGGTCAAGCGGCAGGAGCTAGTGTAGCACAGGGAATCGGACTACCTGTAGGTCAAGAAATGACTGATAATCCCAAACAAGGGGATATTCCTGGGACAAAACTGGGACCAAAGTCTAGGGAAGCGCAGGGACCAATAAAAGCTACTGACCAGGGAGTAATATTAGGTCCCGGAGCAGTAAAGGAAGGCGTTGCGAAATCTCGAGCCGAATTAACTTTACCTGGAGACCATACTGGAGGAAGTCGGCCCATTCAACCAAAGGCGGTGAGAGGTGTAGGACTATCAGGTCAGCAGGAAAGGTTCGAGAAAGGGACGAAAGAAGACACTGTTAGAGGATCTAAATTTGGGAACAAAAATTATAAAAATATAGTTGATAAGAGTTTGACAAGTGACTCGGCTTCTAGCGCTCGGATCAGCCATGGCAGTAGTGTGCTTTTAAAAATTGGGATAAAAAACAAAATGGGGAAACGGATTTCATCGCGATGCAGAGATGGTGGTCAATTCGATGCTTTTGTAAGGCACACTGTGCAATCATTGTCAGCAGGTGATATTGATGGTTGCGCACTTGAAAGGGAATTGCGTAAAATTCTAGACATGTTTATTGATGAATGTGGGTTTTGTTTTTGCAAGTGTAATGTTCCCAAAAGCCGATTCTATGCAATCTGCCATAAACTTTACCATCATGGGCTGCACACACTAGATTTCAGGGAACTTGCCTATATGCATAAGCGGATATATGCTGCAGCGGAAAATATCCTGCCAGGTTGCCTGTTTAATATGATAGTCAAAGAAATGACTACTTTTAGTTCCGCCTCCACCATTCATGGACAGTACACTTCGACTTCATTAAATACTCAAAATTTACAAAAATGCTGTAGTTGTAAAACAACATTGTGTTGCGATACTAATGAAGAAAAATTATTGCACAAGGGTAATCTTCTAACATTATTTAAAATAATAATAGGACTTTGAAAGCCTTTTTTTCAGTTATACGTCTGGAAAGTGATATTGAGAATGCGAAGACGTGTCTTAAAAATCTAAAAAGTATTCCATCTCATCTATCCATTCCGAGGTGTCGTTTTAGTTTAGAAGCTTTATCGGATAAGTAAGTAAGAATTAAGTAAGAAATACGATTTGAAATTAATTGTTTACTTTTCGTAGATAGAAAACTGGAAAAACACGGGAACAGCAGAAAAAAAAATATGTTTTGTAAATTTGGAATCCGAGTCTTTCAATCGTGTTCATTTCTGGTTTGAGATATATTTTAACATAAATGAAGGTGTATATTATTATATAATAGTATACTATATAGTATACTATATGGTATAGTATACTATAGTCATTTGTCAAACCAAAATAACATAAACCGCCAATTCCAAAGTGTATATTTATTTTTATTTGTGTATTTTTATTTATAATAAAAACTCAAATTTATTACTTCAGCATATAAGTACCCTTGTACTGGAAAAGGATTTGAAACAGAGGTAGAGACATCCGATGCTCAAACACCAGGCTGCCAGCGAAGGCTCGACAAATTTAGATTGTGGGATCTTAGTAAGCCTCTCACCTCTCCAACATATCGAGAATGAATAATATGTATGTGTAATATTCATGGCTAGTGCCATGTTCTAATTTACAAAAGCTAAATAAGTTGACAATAATTTGTTGTAGTGTACGTAGTTCGACAGATTTTAACTAGCTGGGCTCCTTCGCTAAGGAAGCGCACTCTTGCTATGCTCGGGTCTAGCTAGCCGTAGGTCGGGGTTTCTTTAGCTTAGGATAGTACGAAACGCTCCTACATTTAATAAGTGCGTCTTATTCAAAAACAATTTTCAAAACTGGACTATCGATTAATAAAAGAAATGGCTTTGTATTGATTCTACGGATACACGCCGACACATGTGAAGATAAGCTACAGATTCTGATAAGTATTGGGAATTTTGGATGTTAATAATTCCCTGTCTTTACCCTCCCTACCATGACAATGCTACTTAAAATGCTAACATTGTCCCTTGGCCAAGTTCCAAATAACTCTACCACATATTTAAGAAAGTGTTCAACATAAGTACTCGACAAACCATTAAATCAATTTAATCACAATTCATTCTTTTTCAATATATCTTCAATTATAATTCCATTTATATAAATTCAGTTTAGTAAGCTGTTCCATTAAATCTCTTTTACAAACTAACAAATTTTAACATACGCATAATTATCCTAGTCATTCTCTAACACCTCATTTTCGTTTATATTTAGTGAGTAAAATAAAGTATATAAAAGTAATGTATAAAGCAAATATATTAGTTTGGCAAATATCTCCCTTCCGCCTTTTTGTCTTTTGAATTTCGCGGAAAGCGCTACAGAGCTCGTATCTGGCAATACTATACATAATTTGAAAGGTCTTGACATAACCTACAAAACGACGCTATGCATGATTAGTTATTGCGTTCAACAGTTATAGATGTGTAAACATGGAGTTCACTAACGCCGAAACTCGCGCTATTTTAAAGTTTTCCTTCGTTAAAGGCAAATCCGCCAGAGAAACGTTCCGTGAGATTAATGGTGTTTTGGGGGATGGTACTCTATCACTTCGAACCGCGGAGGAATGGTTTCGACGATTCAGAGCCGGTGAAAACGACACCATGGATAAGCCAGCCGGCGGAAGACCTGTGACGACAAATACCGATCAAATCATGGAATACATCGAGTTAGACCGGCATGTGGCATCTCGTGACATCGCCCAGGAGATGGGAGTTAGTCACCAAACCATTTTAAACCATCTGCAGAAGGCTGGATACAAAAAAAAGCTTGATGTTTGGGTGCCGTATGATTTGACGCAAAAAAACCTTCAGGACCGAATCAACGCCTGCGATATGCTGCTGAAACGGAACGAACTCGACCCATTCTTGAAGCGGATGGTGACTGGCGACGAAAAATGGATCACATACGACAATATCAAGCGAAAACGGTCGTGGTCGAAGGCCGGTGAATCGTCCCAAACAGGGGCCAAGCCGGGATTGACGGCCAGGAAGGTTTTGCTGTGTGTTTGGTGGGATTGGAAGGGAATCATCCACTATGAGCTGCTCCCATATGGCCAGACGCTTAATTCTACCATCTACTGCGAACAACTGGACCGCTTGAAGCAGGCGATCGACCAGAAGCGTCCAGAATTGGCCAACAGGAAGGGTGTAGTGTTCCACCAGGACAACGCCAGACCACACACTTCGTTGATGACTCGTCAGAAGCTAAGGGAGCTCGGATAGGAGGTTTTATCGCATCCACCATATAGCCCGGACATAGCGCCAAGTGATTACCACCTGTTCCTGTCCATGGCGAATGCCCTTGGTGGTGTAAAGTTGAACTCAAAAGAGGCTTGTGAAAAGTGGCTGTCCGAGTTCTTCGCAAATAAGGAGGGGGGCTTCTACGAGGGAGGTATTATGAAGTTGCCATCTAGATGGAAACAGATTATCGAACAAAACGGCGCATATTTGAACTAAATCCGATCACTGTAACACTTTTTATAAGGCATTGAATAAAGAGCAAAAAAGCGGAAGGGAGATATTTTCCAACCTATTATATAAGTAATTGAATATAAAATTAGCAAATATAGTTATACAATCTTTAGCCAAAGGCAGATCTTTCTTTATTTAGACGTTTGAGAGGCATTTTGTAGAATTTTAATATAGGTAATTCATAATAATGTTTTTTATCGTTGTTGTTTTGTATTACTCACGACCTTAAATATCCACTCCATGATGTGCGTAAAGTTGGGCCCAAGTTCACATTGACATTGTCGAGCTGTAGGTCAAGTTTAAAAGGTTATAATTTAAATTCCTATTCAAATTCCAAAAGTTCCGTTAATCTGCAAGTATTTAATTCATTATTAATTGAAATACAAAAGAAAATCTAGAATCAAAACAAAACACCGAAATGCAACTGCAGCACTGTAGCGATAAGACCTTAGGAGACTGCTGGCACCTACGCTGGGCTTGGGGTCGAATCCCTTTTCCACTTTCACACAAATCACACACGGAAATTTATTGAAATATCCCACTCTTGTTTTTATTGGATTGGATAATATCTTAAATTATATCTCCACGTGTATGTAAAGTTTTATTGGGCAGCGACAAAAATTGTGAGCGTTCGCCACGAGGTTTAATCCGATAAAGAATTAAGCTCTAGAAAGCTGCATGACGGTGGTCACTGCTATAGTTTTCCTTTCCCTAACTGTAAAATCGTACGATCATATTCTGTCCTGATTGGTCTAAGACAATTCTCCCATTTTTTGGGTTATACAAAAGCTGCTATAATTTAGGGCGAGGGTGTCTTGAAGAGTTATTGCAGTGTAAAGTTTAAGTTGGTCACTACACGGTGCACACGATAGTTAAACTTCTGGACTTTCTCTAAATTTGTACGTAATGGGCGCTAAAAAGCAGCTTTTAATTTTTTTCTAAAAAATATTATATAACATTTAATCATTTTATCAGTAAAATTGCGTTCCCTCATAGAGGCCAAAAGTAATATATTTTTAATAGGTAATACACTTTTGTGAATGATAATAACAAATTTAGGGATCTTAGATCCGTCAAACCAACCCCAATTTAATCCTCTGCGATGGGATCTCGACGCTCTGGATCCTCGGCATTACTAGATATTAAGTTGAGATTAAGCGATGTCGGGTGGCTCGATGAAAAGTTGTCGGTCGCAGTGGTCTAAAAATACGGCGAAGTAGACGACTAGGAAAAATTCCTGGAAACAAAGTTTGCACAATTTCGATCAAAGGCTGGATCATGTTGCCGGGCACTCGATAACCATGAAGGGTGATAAAACAATTAAGCAGGGATATTACCCCAAATTTCCAAAAATTCAAGGGGAGATTAATGTAAAGAATTAATCATAAGAATGGATACTGCCATATACCTCCGGAAGAAGCAATTCGAGGGTACACAGCGGTAACGGTTCCAGGAAAAGGGCTATTCCAGAGGCGAGTGATGCCGTTCAGATTATACTCAGCATCGGCCACATTTCCACGGTGCATACCAGGATGATATCATTGTAATTGGGCCCATCCTAGATGAACACAAAAAAACATCAGCGAAGTATTTCGATGTTATGAGGAGGCAAACCTAAGGATAAACCAAGAAAAGTTACAATTATAAAGCAAGCCTTAGCCCAGTTAGAACCATGTTCGTCAGTCCGAGTTCTGAAACCATACCTAGGAGTTGGGTCCTGGTACCGACGTTTCATTCCTGATTTCATGCGCATTGTAAACCCACTCAACGACTCCGCAAGGGCATCAAAAGAGCGTGGTAACAGAACCACCAACAAGCCTTTGAGAATGTGAAGGCAAGACTAGTTACAGACCCAGTTCTGGCGACATCGGAAAGATATTCATCCTAAAAACTGACGACAGCGATTATGGGCCTTGTACTCAAGCCGAATCGGTACCGAGAAAAACTACTCAGCAACAGAATAGGAGTGTTTGGCAATTCGAAAATTAAATCCATGCATTGATACTATTTTAAGGTGGTGAGGGATCACATCTACTACAAGAATTTGTGACCGCAACAGCGGAGAAACTCCGTAGATCGAAGGAATACAGCGGGATTACAGAAATGCGTGGGGAATTAAAGACACATCCACAAAACTTCCCATACTATGTTGGGAATGCAACAACTTATATAGATTCAGAATCCGCATAGAGCAATAAACGAAGATGTACTGTCCTGGAAGATGTGCAAATAAAGAGGGATTAGGTGGAGGACAGTAGCGAGAATACCCAGGCGGATTCCATTGGACACACAGGAAGTGTGCGGCAGAAACGACAGGACTCAAGAATGGACGAAGCTGGTCGTCCCTTTCAACGTCACGCCAAAGCATGAGTCAACGGAGACAAAAACGGGGAGAGCAAAAATCGGCGTTGTGGGACTCATAATAGAGCTGTGATCATAGGAGTGTTCACCAGGGAAGACAATAACGAGTTTATGAACTTCCGCAGAAAGGGAGGATGTGAGGTAAGCCTCTGCACAAATGCAAATGTCAACTGCGGAAGTATGGCCTGCCTGTTGGCAGTCACGGAACAAATTAGTGCGTACTAACGGCAGTGCAAGGACTTTTTGGAGAAAGAGCCTGGAGAACATTATTTTGGAAAAATTGAGATTACACCTGATCGATGATCTGCTTGATTTGAATCAAACTGATAGGACTCCTCGGAACTTAATTCCAACGTGGGAATCCATGGCAACATTTCTGGAGCAGCGATGCAGGACTCTGGAGACTATGGATTTCGTCAGGGCAAGCTATGCGCCAGCCAACCATCTAACATGCGTTGGTCAGCCTTTCTTGCCACAAACCTTAATCACCTAACATGTGCTTTCTGTAATTCTTCGGGGTACTATTTCAGTATTGTCAGAGCTTTAAGAACATAAATTCAGCAAGTCGATTTCGAGACACAAAAATCATGCGACAGAAACCTCTGCATCACGTTTTAAGCAAAGATGCGGAACTTCTAGCCCCTGCCACTGTGTTTGCAAAAAACCGATCGGCTCCCTGCTGCACTCAATAACGGTTTTGGGAGGTGGATAGTTGGGTTCTGTTCGATTGCCAGCTAGAGTTTAGATCTATTGGGGGAGTCCTACCAGCAAGCTCTTATCTCTTGAGAGAAAACAAGACAGAACGCTATAGTCGAGTTCCCCGAATATCAGATACCCGTTGCTCAGCTAGTGAAAGTGCTAACGAGAAATTTCAAAATTTTCTGTAATATCGGTAGAAATTGGGAAAAAATAATATAATGAAAATTAACTTCAACATTTTTTAAAAGTGTGGGATTGAGAGTTTTGGGTGGTTTGTGGGCAATAAAGTGGGCGTGGCAAAAAGTTTTTTGGCAAATCTATATAAATATACACGAGTAGCATATGTACCTCAGTACCACTTGATCACACAATCACACCAATATATTCGAGAGAATATATACATATATGGATATTATGAAGAAGGGTATCCAGGATATTGTAGTGACCAACTTAACTTTACACTGCAATAACTCTTCAAGACACCCTCGCCCTAAATTATAGCAGCTTTTGTTTAAAATAAAAAGCGAGAGAATTGTCTTAGACCAATCAGGACAGAATATGATCGTACGATTATACAGTTAGGAAAAGAAAAGCTATAACAGCGACCACCAGCATGCAGCTTCCCAGAGCTTGATTCATTATCGGATAAAACTTCGTGGCGAACGCTCACAATTTTTGACAAAAAGTTTTTTGGCAAATCTATATAAATATACACGAGTAGCATATGTACCTCAGTACCACTTGATCACACAATCACACCAATATATTCGAGAGAATATATACATATATGGATATTATGAAGAAGGTTATCCAGGATATTGTAGTGACCAACTTAACTTTACACTGCAATAACTCTTCAAGACACCCTCGCCCTAAATTATAGCAGCTTTTGTTTAAAATAAAAAGCGAGAGAATTGTCTTAGACCAATCAGGACAGAATATGATCGTACGATTATACAGTTAGGAAAAGAAAGAAAAAGAAAGAAAGAAAAGCAGCTTCCCAGAGCTTGATTCATTATCGGATAAAACTTCGTGGCGAACGCTCACAATTTTTGACGCTGCCCATTTAAACTTCGCATACACGTGGAAATATAATTAGTTATATATATATATCCAATCTCATAAAACAAGAGAGGGATTTTTCAATAAATTTCCGTGTTCGATTCGTGTGAAAGTGGCAACGAGATTCGACCCCAAGGCGTAAGGAAGGCCAGGCCTATATAAGAGCATTTGGTTGCTCTACAGCCGACTACCCCCCCGCATCAGCTCATGGTTTAAACCCCGTTCGCTCCAAGAAGAGGCCACGAGGCGACATAACCTTCAGCCAACAAGTTACGCAACCGGCCACCTGCCGAATGATAACTGGCCAAATATATTGGAAGGCTAGAGCTCATCCAGATTATCCAGCTATGCAGAAGTTTAGACGACCGGAGCAGATTTAATTATATTTGAACATCATCATCGTCATGCAGTGAAGATAATCTCCTATGACCAACGGAGGTCTAACTTTGTGATTTCGTCTTATCGCAACGCAGCGTAGCAGTCAGCGGTTTCGTAAGGTCTTATCGCTGCAGTGCTGCAGTTATATTTCGTGTTTTGTTTTGATTCTTGATTTTCTTTTGTATTGCGATAATAACTGAATATAAACAAAAATGAAGAGTTAGAGAATGACTAGGATAATTATGCGTAGATTAAAAATTGTTAGTTTGTAAAAGAGATTTAATGGAAACGTTTACTAAACTGAATTTATATAAATGGAATTATGATTCAAGATATATTGAAAAATAATGAATTATGAATAAATAGATTTAATGGTTTGTCGAGTACTTATGTTAAACACTTTCTTAAATATGTGGTAGTTATTTTGAACTTGACCAAGGGACAATGTAAATATTTTAAGTAGCATTGTCATGGTAGGGAGGGTAAAGACTTAGGGAATCATTAACATCCAAAATTCCCAATACTTATCAGAATCTGTAGCTTATCTTCACACGTGTCGGCGTGTATCATTAGTATCAATATAAAGCCATTTCTTTTTTTAATCGATAATCCAGTTTTGAATATTGTTTATGAGTAAGACGCACTTATTAAAATGTAGTAGCGTTTCGTACTATCCTAAGCTAAAAGAACCCCGACCTACGGCGAGCTAGACCCGAGCATAGCAAGAGTGCGCATCCCTAGCGAAGGAAGTACAAGGTCCTCTTTATTAGTAATTACCACCCACTATTAAAAGACCAACTAGTTAAAAATCTATCGAACTACGTACACTACACATTTTTGGCGCCCAACGTGGGGCACGACAAGTACTACACATTTTTGAAGCCAGACGTGAGGCACGACAAGTACTACACATTTTTGGCTCAGACGTGAAGCTCGAAAAGTCCTTAACTTGTTATAGCACACTAAGCTCTAAACTAATCCATCCACAGTTAAAACACAATATAACTAATTCCAATAAATTAACATATTGGATTGAGAACATCTATTTGGAAGGGATAGTAAAAATTAGGAACATGCGAGTTAATTTGAAAGAGAATTGATCGACCAAGTGGAACTGTTTCGAATCCACAGAAGCTCATCACCATACGTTTCTTTACTCAACTTTATTTACAATTTGATTTTTCTGGAATACATTATACTTACACTTCAATAAGTCTGTATATTGTCCGATTTTCAAGTAAATAAAAGCATGAGGCAATAACCAGCTACAATCCACTAACAAATAGAGATACAACTAAGATTCTGATAGAAGTGATCGACATAAAGAAAGACAAACCAAATAATTACAACATATCTTAACAACAATATTATGGCAGCGAAGAATAGTGCAGGTAATGCAGTTAAAGTTTCACATGGCGTTTAAAATAGCTGTGCCATATGTAAAGAAATCTTAGCACCAACCGTTTTGTCAGCAACAACATCGTGCAGGCATACATTTCATAAAAAGTGCATTATAAACCACTTAAAAAGTACACAAACATGTCCAATTTGCAATGCAGATTGCAACGAATCGAATTTATCTCACTCTAATAACACTCTGTTCGCTGAATTAGATTCTGCAACAGCTGGCACATCCGGCGTAAGCGAATGTCAAGATAATAATATTTTCCCATTAAGGAGAAATACCAGATCAGGCAGGATCCGAGGTATACCTCCTAGACGAGGAGTGTCTACCAGAAATACTTACGGAGGAAATTTGGATAGGATCTTAACAGAACCTTCAACGAATTCCAGTATGGCTCTTAGTACTCAACCAGAGTTGATGAACTTTATACAGTTTACTGTTAGCCAACAACAGGCTCAACTCATGGATAACCTTACCTCTTATTTAGGGAAGACTATAGAGACATCTATTAAAAGTCATTTAGACAACTTACAATTATCTCAGCCCACACATACAAATTCCACACCTGACAATGTCCAACCAAATACAGATTTGAGCAGGAACAATTCCAATCAAAATCGGTATTCTCAGAATTTTGACAATAATGTAGAAGAAAGAGGCGGAAACAGGAGCAATGCAAGCTCATTTTTTAGCCCGGAAAAAGTATCAGGAATCATTCAAAAATGGGGATTAAAGTTTGAAGATAGCAAAACAAGCATCAGGATAGATGAATTCATTTACAGGATATGCTCACTCACCAAACAAAATCTAGGTAATGATTATGGACTTTTATGTGACCATTTGTACCTTCTGTTTGCAGGAAAAGCAAGCGATTGGTATTGGAAGTTTCATCGAAACAATCCAAATTTCGATTGGAACACATTTTGTGGCGAATTTAGGAAGAGATTCGAAGATATAGAGACAGATTATGATATTTGGGAGGGAATCCGAAAACGCAAGCAAGGAGAAAATGAAGCATTTGAAGATTTCCAGGAAACCATGGAACGGTTGATTGACAGACTGCAAAATGGAGTTTCCGAAACACAATTAGTTGAGTTATTGGTTAGAAATTCGAAGCCTAGCTTACATCATGAGTTGCTGCATCTTAAAATCCCAAACAGAACACAACTCCGATACGAAGTGCGCAGGCATGAACAGTTTTATAACAATCTCAGAACGTTTAAGCTAAAACCTTATCGCTCCTGCGTGGCAGAATTAACCACCGAAGAAGAGGAAACACGTTTAGTAAGAGTAGGTGAAGAAGTAAACCAAATGCAACGTCGAAATACCACAACTTGTTGGAATTGTGACAAACAAGGCCACAGATTCGATGATTGTATGGCTAAAAGAATTATATTTTGTTACGGTTGCGGACTTAAAGAAAAATACAAGCCGACTTGTCCAAACTGTACTCCGGGAAACCGACCAAAGGATGTTTCTCTGAGCAACAAGATACATCCGTAGATTCAGAAGTTGCTAAGTCAAAATCAACCACTGAAGCCCGTGAATTTCAGGAGATAGAACCTTTAGGTCAGCCTGATATTCATTTTTCTTTTATACCCTTACACATAAGAATTCAAAATTACAATAATAAGCGTAGAGAAATATTTAGTAAAGTAGATAGTATAGGAACTCATTTAAAACCCAGACGATCTACTAGCCGATTGAGAGCATTTTGGAAGAAGGTTCGTCGTGACCGACAGAAACTTATATCCGCTATTGTACTTAGCTCTGACCAAAGACTCTATACGGATATCAATATAGAGGGTCAGACTTACAAGGCTTTATTAGATTCTGGAGCAACAATAAGTTGTGTAGGCGGATTAGCTGCACAGAACTTCCTTAAACACAACAACGTAAAAAAATGTTCTGGCGAAATTCGCGCTGCGAACGGAACAAAAAACAAAGTAGTGTCAAAACTTATAACTTCCATTAAGTATGGCGATACGATAGACAATCTTGAATTATTTATAATACCAGAACTTCAACAGGATGTATATTTAGGCATTGATTTTCGGATTATTAAATAAAATTACGAGCAATCCGACCATTGCTGAATTAGACATCGGTACTTTGGATGATGATGAAGATTCTCCAAAATATCATGAGCTGAACGAAGGAGAAAGACTTCGGCTGGAGACAGTAATAAAAACTTTTCCATCCTTTGCTTCCGAAGGTTTAGGTCGTACTACCTTGTCCACACATAGCATTGATGTAGGAAATGCGAGTCCTGTTAAACAACGGCATTGGCCAGTTTCACCTGCCATTGAAAAGCTGATGTTCGCTGAAGTGGATAACATGCTAGCCTTAGATGTTATCGAAGAGTCAACTAGCGCTTGGAGTAGTAATTGCGTGTTAGTAAAGAAAGGAGACAAGAACCGTCTATGTCTTGATTCTAGAGAGGTAAACAAGGTTACTCAGCGAGACGCATATCCTCTACCTCATATAGACGGTATCTTAAGCCGGTTACCACCAGCTAAATTCATAAGTGGTATCGACATGAAGCATGCGTATTGGCAGATACCGCTCGACGAAAATTCTAAGCAATACACTGCGTTTACAATACCGAATAGACCTCTATCAGTATAAAATGATGCCCTTTGGTCTATGTAACGCGGCCCAAACTCTTTGTCGTCTTATGGATCGAGTCATTCCAGCTCATCTTAGGAATAGAGTATTTGTTTATCTTGACGACTTATTAGTTTTGTCTGAGGATTTTGAAACCCATATGCTTTTACTACAAGAGATAGCTTTATGCTTACGTAAAGCAAATCTCACTATCAACGTCAGCAAATCCAAATTTTGTATGAAGGAGATCATATATCTCGGTTTTATAATTGGAAATAGACAAATAAGAACCAATCCAGATAAAGTTAAAGCGATAGTAGAATTTCCACAACCAACTTCGATTAAGCAGTTACGAAGATTTCTAGGATTAGCGGGATGGTACCGACGGTTCGTAGAAAACTTTGCCACTATTAGTTTTCCTTTAACGGAACTTCTTAAAAAGAAGAATACGCTTGAATGGAACGAAGAGGCTCAAACCGCTTTTGAAAACTTGAAATCATGTCTTACTGCTTCACCAATTCTCATAACACCAGATTTTTCTAAGCAATTCATTTTGTTGTGTGACGCCAGCTCTTTTGGTGTTGGTTGCGTACTGGCTCAGGAACGAGATGGAGTAGACCTTCCGATTTCGTATATGTCCGAAAAATTGTCCAAAGCACAACGTAACTATTCAGTTTCCGAATTAGAATGTTATAAAAGGAATTAAAAAATTCCGCGCATATATTGAAGGCCAGGATTTCTTAGTCATAACAGACCATGCAGCCCTTCAATGGCTAATTCGGCAGAAGGATTTATCAGGAAGGTTAGCTCGATGGTCAATGAAGTTGAGAGCGTTTACGTTCACTATAAAACATCGTAGCGGTTCTCAGAACGTCGTTGCAGACACCTTATCCAGACAGAACGACCCAGCCATCGATGAATTTTGTCAGAATGGACCCATAGTTGAGGTAGATTCCCCACATTTCAAATCCACTGAATACTTGGACATAATTAAGACAATATCTAACAATCAATCAAGATTTCCCGATCTACAAATCAGGGATGGATATATTAACAAAAGAACTACTTTTGTATCAGATGATATAAAGCAAGAAATTCCATGGAAACTATGGATACCTTCAGCTTTAGTACCCGATATATTGTTTCAGGCTCATGATGCACCAAGTTCTTCTCATTGTGGCATGAGTAAAACTGTAGAAAAACTAAAAAGATATTTGTTTTGGCCTTGCATGGTTACGCAAATACGCAACTATATATCCAATTGTGTAATTTGTCGTACTACGAAAAGTCCAAACGCGGTTCTAAAACCGCCAATGGGTAAACCGTTAACCTCAGACAGGCCATTCCAAAAATTATATATTGACCTCTTAGGCCCATACCCTCGCACAAAAAAAGGTCACATAGGTTTGTTGATTGTCGTTGACCATAACACCCGTTTCCACTTTTTGTTACCTCATAAGAAGTTCACCGCTCCTAAAATCTGTGACTACTTAAAGGGGGCTATATTCTATACGTTTGGCGTTCCAGAAGTAATACTTTCTGATAATGGAAGTCAGTTTAAGTCAACCTATTTCCAAGCTTTCCTTACTAGTTTTGGCGTACAGCAAAAACTTACAGCCATATATTCTCCACAGGCGAACGCGAGTGAAAGACTTAACAGATCGGTGTTAGCCGTTGTAAGAGCTTATATAGGAAAAGATCATACAAATTGGGATGACAACTTAGACGCTATTAGCGGATCTTTAAGAGCGTCGTTACATAGAAGCACAGGTTCGTCACCTTACTTTCTGACATTGTAGTGTACCGTAGTTCGATCGATTTTTAACTAGTGGGTCTTTTAATAGTGGGTGATAATTACTAATAAAGAGGACCTTGTACTTCCTTCGCTAGGGATGCGCACTCTTGCTATGCTCTGGTCTAGCTCGCCGTAGGTCGGGGTTCTTTTAGCTTAGGATAGTACGAACGCTACTACATTTTAATAAGTGCGTCTTACTCATAAACAATATTCAAAACTGGATTATCGATTAACAAAAGAAATGGCTTTATATTGATACTAATGATACACGCCGACACGTGTGAAGATAAGCTACAGATTCTGATAAGTATTGGGAATTTTGGATGTTAATGATTCCCTAAGTCTTTACCCTCCCTACCATGACAATGCTACTTAAAATATTTACATTGTCCCTTGGCCAAGTTCAAAATAACTCTACCACATATTTAAGAAAGTGTTCAACATAAGTACTCGACAAACCATTAAATCTATTTATTCACAATTCATTATTTTTCAATATATCTTCAATCATAATTTCATTTATATAAATTCAGTTTAGTAAACGTTTCCATTAAATCTCTTTTACAAACTAACAATATTTTTATCTACGCATAATTATCCTAGTCGTTCTCTAACTCTTCATTTTTGTTTATATTCCGTAAGTAAAATAAAGTATATAAAAGTAAAGTATAATGCAAATATATATAAGTAATTGAATATAAAATTAGCAAATATAGTTACATAATCTTTAGTCAAATGCAGATATTATTTTAATTAGACGTTCGAGTGGCATTTTGTTAGAATTTTAATATAGGGGATTCATAATAATGTATTTATCATTGTTGTTGTAGTACTCAAGACCTTAAATATCCACTCCATGATGTGCGTAAAGTTGGGCCCAAGTTCACGTTGACATTGTCGAGCTGTAGGTCAAACTTTAAAGGTTTTAATTTAAATTCCTATTCAAATGCCAAAAGTTCCGTCAATCTGCGAGTATTTAATTCATTATAAATCGCAATACAAAAGAAAATCAAGAATCAAAACAAAACACGAAATATAACTGCAGCACTGCAGCGATAAGACCTTAGGAAACCGCTGGCTGCTACGCTGCGCTGCGATAAGACGAAATCACAAAGTTGGACCTCCGTTGGTCATAGGAGATGATCTTCACTGCGTGACGATGATGATGTTCAAATGTAATTAAATCTGCTCCGGTCGTCTAAACTTCTGCATAGTTGAATAATCTGGATGAGCTCTAGCCTTCCAATATATTTTGGCCAGTTATCATACGGCAGGTGGCCGGTTGCGTAATTTGTTGCTGAAGGTTATGTCGCCTCGTGGCCTCTTCTTGGAGCGACGGGGTTTAAACCATGAGCTGATGCGGGGGTCGACGAGACGGGGGGGGGGGGGGGGGGGGGGGGGGGTAGTCGGCTGTAGAGCAATCACATGCTCTTATATATAGGCCTGGTCTTCCTTACGCCTTGGGGTCGAATCTCGTTGCCACTTTCACACACAAATCGAACACGGAAATTTATTGAAATATACCAACTCTTGTTTTCATGAGATTGGATATATATATAACTAATTATATTTCCACGTGTATGTGAAGTTAAATGGGCAGCGTCAAAAGGTATGAGCGTTCGCCACGAAGATTTATCCGATAATGATCTAAGCTCTGGGGAAGCTGCATGCTGGTGGTCGCTGTTACAGCTTTTCTTTCCCTAACTGTATAATCGTACGATCATATTCTGTTCTGATTGGTCTAAGACAATTCTCTCGCTTTTTGTTTTACACAAAAGCTGCTATAATTTAGGGCGAGGGTGTCTTGAAGAGTTGTTGCAGTGTAAAGTTACGTTGGTCACTACACCACAGATAAGGGTAACGGCACTATTTCAAGGAAGCCTTATCTGAAGAAACTCCTTGTTTTCTAGCTTGTATATCCTTCAAATGGAATACTCCTAATTTCTTTCCTCTCTCATCCTCTAATTCATAGTAGTACGAGCTACGTTTCTTATAAACTTTAGCTGAGATAAACACGGGTGCCAATTTACTACTGAATTTCTTTACGGCATTACTTTGTGTAAAGTTTCTAGCATAAACGAAATCGCCGATTTTAAATTCTATCTGTCGTGTGCGTAGGTTGTATCTATTCGCGTTTTCTTCATGGGATCGGTTTAGGTTCAGCTCATGATATTTTGGAGAATCTTCATCCTCATCCAAAGTACCGATGTCTAATTCAGCAATGGTCGGATTGCTCGTAATTTTATTTAATAATCCGAACTTTTGCCAAAAATCAATGCCTAAATATACATCCTGTTGAAGTTCTGGTATTATAAATAATTCAAGATTGTCTACGGTCTCTCCATACTTAATGGAAGTTATAAGTCTTGACACTACTTTGCTTTTTGTTCCGTTCGCAGCGCGAATTTCGCCAGAACATTTTTTTACGTTGTTGTGTTTAAGGAAGTTCTGTGCAGCTAATCCGCCTACACAACTTATTGTTGCTCCAGAATCTAATAAAGCCTTGTAAGTCTGACCCTCTATATTGATATCCGTATAGAGTCTTTGGTCAGAGCTAAGTACTATAGCGGAAATAAGTTTCTGTCGGTCACGACGAACCTTCTTCCAAAATTCCCTCAATCGGATAGTAGATCGTCTGGGTTTTAAATGAATTCCTATACTATCTACTTTACTAAATATTTCTCTACGCTTATTATTGTAATTTTGAATTCTTATGTGTAAGGGTATAAAAGAAAAATGAATATCAGGCTGACCCAAAGGTTTCATCTCCTGAAATTCACGGGCTTCAGTGGTTGACTTTGACTTAGCAACTTCTGAATCTACGGATGTATCTTGTTGCTCAGAGAAACATCCTTTTGTCGGTTTCCCGGATTACAGTTTGGACAAGTCGGTTTGTATTTTTCTTTAAGTCCGCAACCGTAACAAAATATAATTCTTTTAGCCATACAATCATCAAATCTGTGGCCTTGTTTGTCACAATTCCAACAAGTTGTGGTGTTCCGACGTTGAATTTGGT
Organism: Drosophila erecta; assembly: GCF_003286155.1. NCBI lineage: Eukaryota > Metazoa > Arthropoda > Insecta > Diptera > Drosophilidae > Drosophila > Drosophila erecta. The sequence goes on along the minus strand of NW_020825222.1, from coordinate 1,146,722 downwards.
TTACTTCTTCACCTACTCTTACTAAACCTGTTTCCTCTTCTTCGGTGGTTAATTCTGCCACGCAGGAGCGATAAGGTTTCGGCTTAAACGTCCTGAGATTGTTATAAAACTGTTCATGCCTGCGCACTTCGTATCGGAGTTGTGTTCTGTTTGGGATTTTAAGATGCAACAACTCATGATGTAAGCTAGGCTTCGAATTTCTAACCAATAACTCAACTAATTGTGTTTCGGAAACTCCATTTTGCAGTCTGTCAATCAACCGTTCCATGGTTTCCTGGAAATCTTCAAATGCTTCATTTTCTCCTTGCTTGCGTTTTCGGATTCCCTCCCAAATATCATAATCTGTCTCTATATCTTCGAATCTCTTCCTAAATTCGCCACAAAATGTGTTCCAATCGAAATTTGGATTGTTTCGATGAAACTTCCAATACCAATCGCTTGCTTTTCCGGCAAACAGAAGGTACAGATGGTCGCATAAAAGTCCATAATCATTACCTAGATTTTGTTTGGTGAGTGAACATATCCTGTAAATGAATTCATCTATCCTGATGCTTGTTTTGCTACCGTCGAACTTTAATCCCCATTTTTGAATGATTCCTGATACTTTTTCCGGGCTAACATATGAGCTTGCATTGCTCCTGGTTCCGCATCTTTCTTCTACATTGTTGTCTAAATTCTGAGAATACCGATTTTGATTGGAATTGTTCCTGCTCAAATCTGTATTTGGTTGGACATTGTCAGGTGTGTAATTTGTCTGTGTGGGCTGAGATAATTGTAAGTTATCTAAATGACTTTTAATAGATGTCTCTATAGTCTTCCCTAAATAAGAGGTAAGGTTATCCATGAGTTGAGCCTGTTGTTGGCTAACAGTAAACTGTATAAAGTTCATCAACTCTGGTTGAGTACTAAGAGCCATACTGGAATTCGTTGGAGGTTCTGTTAAGATCCTATCCAAATTTCCTCTGTAAGTATTTCTGGTAGACACTCCTCGTCTAGGAGGTGTACCTCGGATCCTGCCTGATCTGGTATTTCTCCTTAATGGGAAAATATCATTATTATCTTGACATTCGCTTACGCCGGATGTGCCAGCTGTTGCAGCATCTAATTCAGCGAACAGAGTGTTATTAGAGTGAGATAAATTCGATTCGTTGCAATCTGCATTGCAAATTGGACATGTTTGTGTAATTTTTAAGTGGTTTATAATGCACTTTTTATGAAATGTGTGCCTGCACGATGTTGTTGCTGACAAAACGGTTGGTGCTAAGATTTCTTTACATATAACACAGCTATTTTCAACGCCTTGTGAAACTTCAACTGCATTACCTGCACTATTCTTGGCTGCCATAATATTGTTGTTAAGATATGTTGTAATTATTTGGTTTGTCTTTCTTTATGTCGATCACTTCTATCAGAATCTTAGTTGTATCTCTATTTGTTAGTGGATTGTAGCTGGTCTATTGCCTCATGCTTTTATTCACTTGAAAATCGGACAATATACAGACTTATTGAAGTGTAAGTATAATGTATTCCAGAAAAATCAAATTGTAAATAAAGTTGAGTAAAGAAACGTATGGTGATGAGCTCCTGTGGATTCGAAACAGTTCCACTTGGTCGATCAATTCTCTTTCAAATTAACTCGCATGTTCCTAATTTTTACTATCCCTTCCAAATAGATGTTCTCAATCCAATATGTTAATTTATTGGAATTAGTTATATTGTGTTTTAACTGTGGATGGATTAGTTTAGAGCTTAGTGTGCTATAACAAGTTAAGGACTTTTCGAGCTTCACGTCTGAGCCAAAAATGTGTAGTACTTGTCGTGCCTCACGTCTGGCTTCAAAAATGTGTAATGTATTTTCTCGGGCCCCACACGTTCGGGCGCCAAAAATGTGTAGTGTACCGTAGTTCGATCGATTTTTAACTAGTGGGTCTTTTAATAGTGGGTGATAATTACTAATAAAGAGGACCTTGTACTTCCTTCGCTAGGGATGCGCACTCTTGCTATGCTCGGGTCTAGCTCGCCGTAGGTCGGGGTTCTTTTAGCTTAGGATAGTACGAACGCTACTACATTTTAATAAGTGCGTCTTACTCATAAACAATATTCAAAACTGGATTATCGATTAACAAAAGAAATGGCTTTATATTGATACTAATGATACACGCCGACACGTGTGAAGATAAGCTACAGATTCTGATAAGTATTGGGAATTTTGGATGTTAATGATTCCCTAAGTCTTTACCCTCCCTACCATGACAATGCTACTTAAAATATTTACATTGTCCCTTGGCCAAGTTCAAAATAACTCTACCACATATTTAAGAAAGTGTTCAACATAAGTACTCGACAAACCATTAAATCTATTTATTCACAATTCATTATTTTTCAATATATCTTCAATCATAATTCCATTTATATAAATTCAGTTTAGTAAACGTTTCCATTAAATCTCTTTTACAAACTAACAATATTTTTATCTACGCATAATTATCCTAGTCGTTCTCTAACTCTTCATTTTTGTTTATATTCCGTAAGTAAAATAAAGTATATAAAAGTAAAGTATAATGCAAATATATATAAGTAATTGAATATAAAATTAGCAAATATAGTTACATAATCTTTAGTCAAATGCAGATATTATTTTAATTAGACGTTCGAGTGGCATTTTGTTAGAATTTTAATATAGGGGATTCATAATAATGTATTTATCATTGTTGTTGTAGTACTTACGACCTTAAATATCCACTCCATGATGTGCGTAAAGTTGGGCCCAAGTTCACGTTGACATTGTCGAGCTGTAGGTCAAACTTTAAAGGTTTTAATTTAAATTCCTATTCAAATGCCAAAAGTTCCGTCAATCTGCGAGTATTTAATTCATTATAAATCGCAATACAAAAGAAAATCAAGAATCAAAACAAAACACGAAATATAACTGCAGCACTGCAGCGATAAGACCTTAGGAAACCGCTGGCTGCTACGCTGCGCTGCGATAAGACGAAATCACAAAGTTGGACCTCCGTTGGTCATAGGAGATGATCTTCACTGCGTGACGATGATGATGTTCAAATGTAATTAAATCTGCTCCGGTCGTCTAAACTTCTGCATAGTTGAATAATCTGGATGAGCTCTAGCCTTCCAATATATTTTGGCCAGTTATCATACGGCAGGTGGCCGGTTGCGTAATTTGTTGCTGAAGGTTATGTCGCCTCGTGGCCTCTTCTTGGAGCGACGGGGTTTAAACCATGAGCTGATGCGGGGGTCGACGAGACGGGGGGGGGGGGGGGGGGTAGTCGGCTGTAGAGCAATCACATGCTCTTATATATAGGCCTGGTCTTCCTTACGCCTTGGGGTCGAATCTCGTTGCCACTTTCACACACAAATCGAACACGGAAATTTATTGAAATATACCAACTCTTGTTTTCATGAGATTGGATATATATATAACTAATTATATTTCCACGTGTATGTGAAGTTAAATGGGCAGCGTCAAAAGGTATGAGCGTTCGCCACGAAGATTTATCCGATAATGATCTAAGCTCTGGGGAAGCTGCATGCTGGTGGTCGCTGTTACAGCTTTTCTTTCCCTAACTGTATAATCGTACGATCATATTCTGTTCTGATTGGTCTAAGACAATTCTCTCGCTTTTTGTTTTACACAAAAGCTGCTATAATTTAGGGCGAGGGTGTCTTGAAGAGTTTTTGCAGTGTAAAGTTAAGTTGGTCCCTACAACATTTGGACAAAATATGATCCTTAACGGCAAGGACTATAGTCTCCTGCGTACGCTAAATATGTTAGCGGACGACACTCGGTTATCTAAACCGGAGGCTTTAGAACTGCAGAGACGGCAAGCTAAACTGAACCTAAACCGATCCCATGAAGAAAACGCGAATCGATACAACCTACGCACACGGCAGATAGAATTTAAAAACGGCGATTTCGTTTATGCTAGAAACTTTACACAAAGTAATGCCGTAAAGAAATTCAGTAGTAAATTGGCACCCGTGTTTATCCCAGCTAAAGTTTATAAGAAACGTAGCTCGTACTACTATGAATTAGAGGATGAGAGAGGAAAGAAATTAGGAGTATTCCATTTGAAGGATATACAAGCTAGAAAACAAGGAGTTTCTTCGGATAAGGCTTCCTTGAAATAGTCTCGTTACCCTTATTTGTGGTGTAGTGACCAACTTAACTTTACACTGCAATAACTCTTCAAGACACCCTCGCCCTAAATTATAGCAGCTTTTGTGTAAAATAAAAAGCGAGAGAATTGTCTTAGACCAATCAGGACAATATGATCGTACGATTATACAGTTAGGAAAAGAAAAGCTATAACAGCGACCACCAGCATGCAGCTTCCCAGAGCTTGATTCATTATCGGATAAAACTTCGTGGCGAACGCTCACAATTTTTGACGCTGCCCATTTAAACTTCGCATACACGTGGAAATATAATTAGTTATATATATATCCAATCTCATAAAACAAGAGAGGGATATTTCAATAAATTTCCGTGTTCGATTCGTGTGAAAGTGGCAACGAGATTCGACCCCAAGGCGTAAGGAAGGCCAGGCCTATATAAGAGCATTTGGTTGCTCTACAGCCGACTACCCCCCCGTCTCGTCGACCCCCGCATCAGCTCATGGTTTAAACCCCGTTCGCTCCAAGAAGAGGCCACGAGGCGACATAACCTTCAGCCAACAAGTTACGCAACCGGCCACCTGCCGAATGATAACTGGCCAAATATATTGGAAGGCTAGAGCTCATCCAGATTATCCAGCTATGCAGAAGTTTAGACGACCGGAGCAGATTTAATTATATTTGAACATCATCATCGTCATGCAGTGAAGATAATCTCCTATGACCAACGGAGGTCTAACTTTGTGATTTCGTCTTATCGCAACGCAGCGTAGCAGTCAGCGGTTTCGTAAGGTCTTATCGCTGCAGTGCTGCAGTTATATTTCGTGTTTTGTTTTGATTCTTGATTTTCTTTTGTATTGCGATAATAACTGAATATAAACAAAAATGAAGAGTTAGAGAATGACTAGGATAATTATGCGTAGATTAAAAATTGTTAGTTTGTAAAAGAGATTTAATGGAAACGTTTACTAAACTGAATTTATATAAATGGAATTATGATTGAAGATATATTGAAAAATAATGAATTGTGAATAAATAGATTTAATGGTTTGTCGAGTACTTATGTTGAACACATTCTTAAATATGTGGTAGAGTTATTTTGAACTTGACCAAGGGACAATGTAAATATTTTAAGTAGCATTGTCATGGTAGGGAGGGTAAAGACTTAGGGAATCATTAACATCCAAAATTCCCAATACTTATCAGAATCTGTAGCTTATCTTCACACGTGTCGGCGTGTATCATTAGTATCAATATAAAGCCATTTCTTTTTTTTAATCGATAATCCAGTTTTGAATATTGTTTATGAGTAAGACGCACTTATTAAAATGTAGCAGCGTTTCGTACTATCCTAAGCTAAAAGAACCCCGACCTACGGCGAGCTAGACCCGAGCATAGCAAGAGTGCGCATCCCTAGCGAAGGAAGTACAAGGTCCTCTTTATTAGTAATTACCACCCACTATTAAAAGACCAACTAGTTAAAAATCTATCGAACTACGTACACTACAATATATGGGATATTAAAATTTACAAACTGTAGGAATATATATTTATATATAGGCCACTGTGAAAAAGTAACCAGGGTATGTATAAAAATTTAAAATTTTGTATAATATTTATTTTCCATTTTTTTCCTTTTCGTTCTTACTACTTGAAAATATTCGGGGGTATCTGTATATATGTATGAGATATTATAATATAAGGTATAGGTAAAATATAAAAAAAAAATATATCTAGTAGCATATGTACCATAGTATAACACATAGTATAACATATACTCACACACACAGTACATATGTACCACTTGATACATTTACCCAGCAACACACTTAAACTTACCACCCTTACACATAATTCAGACTTCAAGCTCTTGGTGACAATAACAATTTCGGCCGCGTTAACATAAACAATTGATTCATAGACATAAACATCCGCCGATGCCGAATTCGTTATTTCCGCTAAGCAACCAAATAGCTAACGCAGCACAAATCCTGGTAATTTTCAATGCGCAACTATCTTTAAGAGCGCAACCCATTTGAATGAAGAAGAGAACCACTCAACCTCATATAAACAAAGTCGACCAAGGGTTTGCTAAGTGTTCAACTGGCACTCCAGATTTAGATTTAATTCGTTCGCTCTATACTTAAGACGTGAAATGTCTCCGCTTCCGCAATTGTACATGTATTTAATAAAGATTTTATATTCTTTGCTAAATAAATTACCGTGGGTTCGTTATTGGCCTAGTTGGGGGTCCTAAACTTATAGTGACCAACAAAGTACCTTTAACTTTAAACTTTATTTAACTTCAACTTTGTGGCTAATCAGGGCTACAAGAAGTGACTACTTCTCTTCAACTTGGTAGCCCACCATAAAGTTGTGAGCGCTACTAGAAGTGAAAAAATTACATAAGTGCTGCAAAGACAAGACCACTAAAGGTTAACTGAAGCCCCGGGTTTTGCTTATTAACGAAAGACAGTGTGTAGCCCGCAAAACAAAAAGCGTGACCGCTACGAGGTGTGGAAAATAAAATAAAAATAAAACCCCAGTGCAAAAAAATCAAAAAATCAAATCAAAACAAAAAATCAAAATCAACAACAACAACAAAAAGAAGAAAAAAAACAACAATGGCACTACCACTACAACAAGTGCAACTACTCTTCGAGAATCATCTGAACCAGTCTCTTGGTCAGATTCGACAGGTACCAACATTTACCGGTACGACACTGGAGTTCATACGAAAAATCTAGTTCATACTTCATTTAACGATAAACTGACGTTCGTCAGTTACACTTCTTTTTCAGTACAATTAAAATGCAAATTGGAGGCGACGCTCAACGAGTATCCCAGCACAGTGCAGCTAATACACGGCCGGAATTGAAGGAAGCCCCACAATTCAATGAAGCAGTTCGTAAGTTCACAGAAGAGCTTGCAGCAAAACGCTTTGTAATAAGAAATAAGCTAGCTTTAAAAAAATGAAACGCAATGAACAATACAGTAAAAAATGTAATTATTAAAAAACACCCAGATAGACTCTACATGCAATTATGTACAATGGTATTTACATGGTCCTATCGACCAAAAACCCAAAAGCACTCAAAATACCCAAAATAAAAATCAGTACAGCCCAAACTATAACAACGCTTCAAATAATCAAAATAGAAATCAAAATTATAATCAAACATTAACTAGCCAAAGTAAAAATCAAAATATGAATAAAAATATTAATAGCCATGACCAGTCTTTCGAATACCTATCCCAAGAATTTAAGCAAAAACTCGACACAATAAACATCATAAGAGCACAGATTTTTAATTTCATAGTTAAAACTACTAATTTACAAGTTCACATCATTAACGGTGCAATAACCCTAAAAGAAATCATAATTTTCAAACCAAGTCAGCTTTGGCCCACTAAACAAGTTTTTTATATTCATATTTTTTCTGAACATTATGATTTGATCTTAGGTACAGGCTTCCTAGACGACGCCAACGCCCAAATAAATTTTGGCGAAAGAAGCGTAGATTTAAACAACAACAATTTCCTAATGGACTACATACCAGAACGAGTAGGTAACCTAGAAGACAACCTCCACTGTTTGAGTGGTTTACAGCCATCATTATCCACTGATGATGAAGACAAAAATTATGCAATAGGAAACGAAATAAGGGAATCAAATGAATTCAGGCTTGACCATCTAAATAAAGAAGAGTCAAATGCCCTTACTAAAATTCTTCAAGAATTTAGGGACATACAATACAGAGAAGGTGAAAATTTGACCTTCACAAGTACTGTAAAGCATGTCATCTAAACTAAACATGAAGACCCAATCTAGGAAACCTTATAAATACCCCCAGGCCTACGACAAAGAAGTCGAGGTACAAATCAAAGAAATGATTCAATAAGGCATTGTTCGAAAATCGAACTCACCCTACTGTTCTCCTATCTGGATAATACCGAAAAAAAGCGATGCTTCTTGTAAAACAAAGTTCAGGTTAGTAATCGACTATCGCAAACTAAACGAAATTACTATTGATGATAAATACCCAATTCCTGTCATGGATGAAATACTAGATAAACTAGGTAGGTCTCAATATTTCACTACCATAGATTGAGCAAAAAGTTTTCATCAGATCCAAATAGATGAAAGCTCGATTCAAAATACACCTTTTTCCACAAAAAATGGACATTACGAGTACACTCGAATGCCGTTTGGACTGAAGAACGCACCTGCAACATTTCAACGTTGTATTAACAATCTATTAGAAGACCTAATTTACAAAGATTGTTTAGTTTACAAGGCGATATAATATTTTTTTCCACTTCATTGGAAGAACACTTGTTATCTCTACGTAAAGTATTTGCTAAATTAAAAGAAGCTAATCTAAAGTTACAACTTGACAAATGTGAATTTATGAAAAGAGAAACAGAGTTCTTAGGACACATTGTAACTACTGAAGGCATAAAGCCCAACCCAAATAAAATAGAAGCCATACAGAAATTCCCATTACCTAAAACTAATAAAGAAATAAAATCATTTTTAGGACTTTGCGGTTTCTACCGTAAACTTATCCCTAACTTTGCAAAAAATGCTAAACCAATAACACAAAAACTAAAAAAAGGTTCCGTTATAAATTCTAAAGATACCGAGTATATATCAGCTTTCGAAAAATGTAAATTTTTAATTATGTCCGAACCAATATTAATTTACCCAAATTTCGAAAAAACATTCTCATTAACCACTGATGCAAGCAATGCCGCTCTAGGTGCTGTATTATCACAGGATCGTAAACCCGTTTGTTACGCTAGCCGCACTCTCAATAAACATGAACTTAATTATTCAGCAATAGAAAAATAAATTTTAGCTATTGTCTGGGCCACTAAATACTTCAGGTCCTATCTTTTTGGTTTCAGATCAACCTTTAGTTTGGCTCGATAATATCAAGGAACCAAACATTAAACTCCACAGATGGAAAATTAGACTAAATAAGTTTGATTACCATATAAAATATGTACCAGGAAAAGAAAACCATGTCGCCCGTTCACTTTCACGTGTAAAAATAGAAAACTTCTACGGCGAATCTCCACCTTCAGCTACATTTCCTTTAAGGAAAGACCAATAAACTACTATAATAGACAAATAGAATTTGTTAAAAACGACAATGACAATACAGAAATAAGAAAATATTTTCAGAAAACAAAACTAAAAAAACATTATAAAGAAATGATAAGTGCATATGCAAAAGAATTAATAAAAGAATATTTGTGTACAAAAAATATTGTAATTTATTTTCATAATGAAATAGATTTCCCTACACTTCAAAACGCCTACATAGAAATTGAGCAACCAGTAAATTAATAGATATTGAAACATATTCAGAATTTAAAGAAGTAATAATAAAAACCCACAGAGAACTCTTACATCTAGGTAACAAACTAAAATTTTTAAAGAAAAATATTACTACCCAAATTATCAAAAGTTAATACAGAACATTATCAACGAATGTGAAGTATGTAGCATGTGCAAAACAGGACATAGAGACATTAAATTAAATTATGAGTTAACGCCAGAAATTTTCAATCCTAGAGAAAAATGTGTTATCGATTTTTATTTTATCGATAATAAAACATTCCTGTCATGGACAATATGCCGCCTTAATTGAAGTCAGCTCTAGGGATTTTGCTCGAAGCAAAAAGAGCTTTACTTAAAATTTTTAATGAATTGGGAAACCCGTCCGAAATAAAAGCCGATAAAGATTCAGCATTTATGTGTGCTGCATTACATTTATGGCTAAAGTCCGAAAATGTGAACATGAACGTCAAACCAGTAAAAATGGAATTTCTGACATTGAGAATTTCATAAAACTTTCAACGAAAAGTTAAGAATTATTTTTATTTATTTATTTATTTTATTATTTTTTTATTTTATTTATTTTATTTATTTATTTTTATTTATTATTTTATTTATTTTTATTTATTTATTTATTTGCTTAGAACGTTTAGAAGGTTATTATTGTTAAGTATAGATTGTTTGGCTTGTAGGAGGGCATGAGTTTAGAATATGGTTTATTGAAACATAACCTTGGCAATACGGGCAATTTGGTACAGAATTTTGGTTTAGGTAGTGTTGGTGGGTTATTTTTGTTTGTCCTAGTCGAAGTCGTGTTATTTTTATTTGGTCAAGTCTGGGATTATATTAATTTTGGAGGGATTTTTTAAGATAATCGCAGGTGTGTTAGTTACTCGTATTGATTGATTGGTACCATTGACTGCAGTGTATAATGTTTTCTTTTTGTTTTGTCGCTAATTCCTTTCTAAGATGTCTTCTTATGTCTGTGTTGTTTATGTTTCGGGTAAGGATAATTGTCTGCTGATTTTGCAGCTTGGTCGGCAAATTCGTTTCCTTTTATTGCTGTATGGCCAGGGATCCCCATTATTTTAATTTGGGAGCATGTTGTGTTAAACTGTTATTCTGTTATTTGAATTTTGGATTGAGTCTATTGCTGATAGGGAGTCGGAAAAGATAATGAATTTGCCTTTTCCGTTTTTAATACGTTCAATAGCTTCTAGGATAGCGATTGTTTCTGAGTTGAGGACGGAGGTGGGGGCAGTTTGAGGGTCTTGTTTCATTTCCATTGAAGTCTCCTGTGATTAGTGAGGGTGTTTGTTGTATATTAAATTTGTTTTAAAGTGTCTGGTTATTAATGTTTTTGGTTGAGGAAATGTATGTGGAAAATATGTTAAATTTTAGCTTAGATTGTATTTTTATAGCAACTGCTTTGGGATCACTTGTGATGTGGAGAGTAATACCAGGGAACTGGATTGACTTATGAACTAGTAGTGCTACGCCCCCAAAACTGTTGGTGGCTATATTTGTTAACAGCTTATAGTTAATTGGGGTTGGTATGTTATTTGTGTATTGTATGTGGGTTTCTTGGAGGGAAATTATGTGAGGGGAGTGTTTTTTAATAATAAGGAGTTGGTTGTAGTTGCTTACATATCCTTTTAGATTCCATTGAATTATAGTTAGAGACATTTTTTATTAATGGGGGCTTGAAATTTGACTAAGAGGAGGTGTTGATGGTTTGGTTTGAGTTTCACGTTTGAGGGTTGTATAAGGTTTTATTAAGGTTAGTTATTCGGATTTGTAAAGTTTTTAATTGAAGTCTTTTCGGTTTTTTCTTTGGCCTTAAGATAAGACTGGTTTTTCTTTATTATGGCTTCTCATCTTACGGTCTGATTCGGGTGGGTCCTTTTTGATGATTTTCTGAATATAGGCTTCGATGCGGTCGATTTCCATTATAAATAAATTATAAATACTGAGTCCGACCAAGAGAATAAACTTACCCAGATAGATGAAAAACATAACGAAGAGAAAAACTGAGGCAAGAAAATAACCCATTATAAATCAAAATATAAAAAGAAAAAGAAAAATAATGAAACTAGATATAATGATTATTCCAGCGCAACCCAAAACGACCAAGGCAATCCTACATAATTACACATTTTTGATGATCCTTTACTATTTTCTCTTATGTTTTATCCAACATGTCAAAGAACAAAGTTAATTCAAGCCAAAAATGGCTACCTTATATTTAATACTGGATCAATAAGCATATCAATCAATTACGAGTATCTCTAATTATCTGTCAATATTACAAAAATAGAAAAAAAATATGATAACAATGAGAAGAATATAAAACTTTATCACAAGTTCAATATTTAGTAGAGAAATTAAAAAGAGAAATGATTGGCATAAGAATAGCAAAGCGCGGCAATCGCGGCTTAGCTAATTTTATGGCTACAAAATATAAATACCTTTTTGGAACCTTAGATCAAGCAGATAATGAAGAGCTAGAATATAAAATTCAAAATTTGTCTGAAAACAGCGTCCAAGCTAATGAACTCAACGAAGTCATAAAAGCAGTAAATGAAGGCATAAAATTAATAAATTTATTAAGTGCAATAAATGAAGGCGTTCAAAGATTAAACATTTTAATGTATAATTAACAAAGATCACTGAGAATGTAGAAGATATTGAACTTGGAATGCAGTTAACAGGACTTTTCATTTTTAACCCTAAATTTCTAAAACTCAGAAAAACTTTTACATATTAAAACTTTCACTTGGTTGAAAACGGATACAAATGAAATTTTAATATTTTCCCATATTCCAAAAGATATAATTGAAACCCCAATCTTTACAATAATTCCATATCCAAATATTATTATTATCCAAATAAATGTTCAAAATAAATTTTATGTTCAAAATAATGAAACTTATTTGGTATCTTCAAAAACTTTAATAATACAGAATGTAGATATGTAAAAACTCATAAGGAATTTGAAATCAGTTATGTCGTACCTAATATAATATTAACTTGGAACTTACCAAAACTATTCTTAACCAAAGTAGCATAAATAGAGATATAATAATGGAGGGAGACAACATAATAAAAGCTTTAAACTGTTCCATACAAATCGAAGACATCTCAATATGAAATACTATGTTAGATTACACACAAACGATTTATGTCAACAAAAATATCACCAAATTAGTGATATAATTTCACTTTATTATATACAAGGTAAACAATTAAAGTCCATAATAAAGCAAATAATAAATTTCAAATAATTACATTTACATTTACTATTTTAATAGTTTTAGTTGTCATAATAATATTCTATTATAATATATGTACAAATATAAGAATATACCTAAGAAAATTATAATCAAATTCAAAAGACAAGTACCCACTCCTATTTAATCAAATATTGTAAACAATTATGTAACAGAAATAGAAAATAATGTAAATCCTATTTTGTATCCTAAATTATTCCTATTACAGGAAATTTTTAAAAGACTTCGCGCGAATTACTAAACCACTTATCAAACAATTAAAAGGTGGTAGGTGGGTAATAATCGACAACGAATTCCGCGAGGCCTTTGAATTTTGCAAAACACTTCTTATCAACGACCACATTTTAAGACACCCAGACTTCACAGTGCCTTTCACCCTGACAACAGACGCGAGTAAAGTCACATTGGGAGGGGTGCTGTCACAAGGACCAAAAACTTGCGACAGACCAATCTGCTTCTGGAGTAGAACCCTCAATGAGGCTGAAACCCGTTACTCAACGGTAGAAAATAAATTTGAGGAATCGTCTGGGCAGTAAAATACTTCCGACCGTACCTCTACGGTCGAAAATTCAAATTAGTTACCGATTCGCTAAAACCGAACAAAACTTTGGCCGTTTTAATTAATATTAAATAATTAATAAAGCTTATTCCAAATGTTTAGCGGGTACGAATGTGCCCCATCTAAAAGTCTTATCACACAAGCAATTCGGGACTGCGAAACCTGCCTTACCCTCAAGTACGAACCGAATTATTAAAAATAACGAATTATTACTCATTTCGCATATCCCTATTAACCAAAAAACCATAAACACCACTAAAATAATTCCCTATCCAATTCCCTGACCATAATGAGTATCAGTTAGACTATTCAGATCAACAAAGATATTTTGAAGATGAGAATAAAATTTATAATCAAGACATAAAAGAAGTTAACAAAGAAAGCATTAAAAATATAATTAGGCGTAAGAATCCAATTTGTAATTTTATTCCAACTCCCTGAAGGGAAATTATCCAATAAAAAACCAAATATAATACTTACATGGAATTTAACTGAAACCACAATCTCAGAAAATTGTCAAGAATTAAATGGGCATATAAAAATAAATGGAAGCAAAATTATAAGAATAAAACAATGTAATGTTAATATTTGAAATGTTATTTTAAGCGAAAATTCTTTAAGTCCAGCATTTAATTTAACTCCATTGTATGTACCGATTAATGTCACTAAGATAAAAATGGTAGAACATAATGACGTTTTAAAATTAATTTCAGAAAATAATTCAATATTTTATTTTATGTATATTAATAATTGTAATTATTTTTATTATAATTTTTCTTGTCATATCAAAATTTTCTACACTAAATCCAGTACCGTTGTAATATTTAAAACTTAGAAAACAAGAAAAAATAATCAAGAAACACAAGAAAGAAATAACCAAGAACCACAAAAATAAATAGAACCGACACAAAACCAGTTGCATGCATTGTACCCTGTAATGCCAGCACAAGCATAGGCAGCCGTTGTAAGGGGGAGTGACATATTCACATATCTAGTACTGTTCGAATATATAAGAATATGCTGAGTAGGCGCAATATTGGCCACGCAATCCACATTAAATATAAACAACCACATCCGGAGTGAGCGATGCCGCTCTCCAAATCTTTCGTTATTGTATACAACCAATACCCCAAGCGGGATAGCTGGGTCCCAAAATTAATGTAAGCAAAAGGGCAGCACAAGAAGTATTTTTGTCGCAAGAGTTAGTCTTAAGCTGAGATTTGATCAATAAAGACGTGAACATATCTCATTGATTTCTTAGCGTTGTTCTTAGTCCACTGGACGGGACATTTGTTCGACTCTGTTTAACTATAAACATTTCACTATAAACAACGAATCCACGGTAATTTATTTAAAAAAAAAAAAAATTCTTTATTCAAATAAATGTACAAACGCGGAAGCGGATACAACGACTTAAGTATCGAGCGAAGAAATTAAATCTAACTCTGGAGTGTGAGTTTAACGCTTAGCAAACCCTTGGACGACTTTGTTAATATGACCTTGAGTGGCTCTCCTCTTGGTTCAAATGGGTTGTGCTCTTTAACAGAGTTGCGCAAGGAAAATTACCAGGATTTGTGCTGCGTTAGCTATTTGGTTGTTTAGCGGAAATAACGAATTCGGCATCGGCGGATGTTTAACAGTTTCCCAAAAGGAGAGGCCTTTTGGACGGTTTTGAATTTCAGAAATCAAGATGACTCCGTCTTTTTGCATGCGTACATGCGTTTTAAGTTATCCCTAATGCTGTCCCACTCCAGTTTCGTTTCCAGCATGTTCATAATAATTGCCCGTACGGCGTCTGATCCGTCGCTCTGATGAGCATGATCACCTCTTCTACGCTTACGATACATTTTTGGAGGGTCCCTGGAGTCCTCTCGAAGGTTGGCAATTGTTTGACAAAAGTCAATATCCTTCGGGTTGTTTATTGTGGTGTTTATTGAGGTGTTCATGGACGTGTTCAGTAGGGTACTAGCATTGGCCATGTTGTTTGCATTGGGCGAAAGGCTAGTAGTCCTAGATCCAACGGTCGCGTTACCCGAATCAATTCTTATTCAATTCTTATCAATTCTTCCCTTATCTCTGGTAAGCTACTACTGCTCCTAAGAGCTAGTCTGCCCCTTGTCTTGTCAACGATTGTTTTTTTTTTTTGACATTTTTAAGATTGCTAACAGGAAAGATTTTTATTTACCAGTGAGGATTATATAATTTCCCGAGTTCGCGCAAGTGCTGTTTGTTGGTATGAAATTTGCTCGTAGGTTTTTTCTTTTGTTTTTTTTTTTTTTCTTTTAACGAATTTTAGGATTATGGAGATTTTAAGGATTTACACGTGATTTACGCATTCAATTATATATTTACATATAATCCAGAGTGATATAAGAATACGGTTTTTGTTTTCGGGAGAATATATGGATATTACGAAGAAGGGTATACAGGGTATGTATATGGGATATTAAAATTGACAAAATGTAGGAATATATATTTATATATTGGACACTGTGAAAAAGTATCCAGGATATGTATACAAATTTAAAATTTTGTATAATATTTATTTTTCCTATTTTTCCTTTTCGTTCTTACTATTTGAAAATATTCGGGGGCATCTGTGCTGTACTGTATAGGATATTATAATATACGGTATAGGTAAAATATAAAAAAATATATATCTAACATATGTACCATAGTATAACACATAGTATAACACATTCTCACACACCACACACACAGTACATATGTACCACTTGATCACAACCAATATCAAATGATATTTCTTCATAGACATAAGCATCCGCCGATGCCAAATTCGCTATTCCCGCTAAGCAACCAAATAGCTAACGCAGCACAAATTAATTTGAATAAGGAATATACATTTTTTTAAATAAATTACCGTGGATTCGTTCCCCCTGTTACTTACTTTTCAACTAGTACTAGTAATCTAGTACTCCTTTTACTCCACGAGTAACGGGTATAACTAGAGCATCGTCCAGCCGTCAAAGCCCAATACAAGACTTTCATTGAGGAGTACTTGCAGATAGGACATATGTCAGAAGTTCCGACAGGAGAATCCAATTCCGATTTTACAAAAAGGATATGCCTCGCCTGGGATCCGGTGTTTGATCAGCTGTTGTTATCATTTCCAACGCTTCAATCGACATGAAGGCCTTGCCGACGTTCAGTTTTATCCGCAATCTCCCGGTTCTACGAACGTCTTGGTTTGGTTGGCCCAGTAATCACAAAGTCCTAGACCTTCCGTAGTTTTGTGCAAATTCGGCATGCCTTATTCCCACGATCAACCCCGAACAGGTACACAAAATATAATACCGAATTTATACCGAAAACGGTTCGTTAATACTCTTAATCCACTTAATATCCACAGAATTCAAGTCTGCCGAGATAAAGATCAGAATAAGTCAAAATGATTCTGTCCAGCCTGACCTTAAGATCAAAGGATTGAGTAGGATTGAGCATATCATTGGCACTAAAGGCACTATTGACCCAATATGGTTACCGACGTCAAAGAATTCATGCAAAATCTGTAAAGCCACTTAACACCCCAATCAGACAATTAGGCCGCCAATGGGTCAGACAGGTCACACTCAGCGTTTCCTTCAAATATCGTTTGTAGATTTTCTGGCACCACCACACATATCCCCGTAGTAAATCTGGAGATGCGGGAATTTTTGTGCTATTAGATCGGCTTTCTAAAATTCCTTTCTTGAAACCAGTTCGAAAATTTACTACAGAGGCTATAAGAAATGAGACCGTTGGATAGGATCTTATCCACTGTTCTCCACAGAGCCTAGATTAACGAAGGTTGGCTAAGGCGGGGCGAATTTTAAAGAGCGACAGAGAGCTTTATTATGCCCCATATTTGTCCTAAACTTACTTGCACCAAACTTCAAAATTTCACTTCTTAATAATAGACAAAAACAAATAACTACATAACATAGATTCAGCCCACAATCCCCCGTTGAATGCCTCCATGACTTCAACAAACTGACATCGGCGCCATCTTGTGGATCGCCCTCCAAAAAACTACTCCGTCTCTGCTTATGAGGTCGACGACTCTGACCATGACGTGTGTCGCGATGACTTCTTAGAAGCCACTGTTGTGGCGGTAGGTTGTCCTCTGAACGCAAATTGCGACCGCATGCTCTTCGATCCGCTCGACGAAGCTCGTCCTGGTGTCGCAATGAACGTAATGCACATCCTCGTTGACTAATGAACATTTGCAAAGACAATAGGAAAAATCACTACGAAGATTTAATTGTAGAGGTTGGGTGAACAGACTTGGAAGCAAAACTGGATAACAGGATGTCATTTAAGACCACCTAAGACGATGTTTTGCAGGAATCAAAACTTGAACTTTGACGCCTAACACGAGGCGCAACGGGGTACCGCAGATTTGTATCTGCCCGAGACAACCCAACCAAGAAGGTTTTGTAAATTTGTAAACTCACTAACATTTATTCTCGACTACCTTTTTCTTGACTTGAGAATTGGACTCGCCAATACCAAGTATGTTGATACACGACTCCTCTCTACGAATATGTAAGCGATTCGCCAGTTTAAGATCCAGAGTTCAGCAGAGCTCGGATTAAAACGTACTCACCATTTTTCGTGCAGACGCTTACGATTGACGTAGCCTACAACACCCTGTCCAATGGACAACACCTAGGCTGAACTTGGCTAAAAAGACGAGAAATTGTCTTTTGCGGGGGTGGCCTTGCTAAACCAAAGACATCAGAATAACAAGATGCGTAACGGTCATAAATTGGTTTGGAACTATGCAGCCACTTTCTTTCCACACGCACTACATAAGACAGACCCATAATTCAATAACAACTTCGCCGCGTTGACATAAACAATTGATTTAAAGACATAAACATTCACCGAATTCGTTATTCCCGCTAAGCAAATTCAGCCAATTGTTTGCTAAGCGTTCAAGTCGCACTCCAGCCGTAGACTTAATTCATCCACGATTGTCCACGATTCAAAGTTATATTTTTTCCTTAAAATAAAAATTATATTTTTTTGAAAACTTGCTGATTGTTGTATACTCGGATTGTTGACTTGTTGATTGGAACTCTATATGAGTTAACTGGAGCCCAACGTTAAACAGGGCTTGCGCGCGGTACTAAAGTCTAGTTAAACCACGCGAAGTACGCGCAACCTTTAAGTGCACCCGATTAACTGCCCTGGTTATTGTGATCACGATCGAAAAAAGTATTTCATCATATCCGTAGTGAACTGAGAAACCAAAAAAAAAAACCATAAGTGCACCCATTTGGCTGCCAAGGATTAAAACGAACTCCCGGTGATAAACGCACCCAATTGGCTGCTCCAGCGAAACAATCAAGTCCAAGAAGAAAGCGATTTCACTTACATCGGTCTGCAGACGTTGGTCGCAGACAACTGGTTCGATGGTGCTGGAGGAGGTACCACAGTAGATCAACGAAAAGGAAGACCAGGATGTATTTTATAAGGTAAGTAGTATTAAGTGAAAGAAAAACAAATCGAAAGAAGTAGATAATCAAATTAAACAATTCAAATCCCTAAACAAAAGGAATACATTTTAAAATAAGTTGAATATGGCCACTATTCCCGATAGGTACCCGATCCCAGACATTAATTTTGTCTTTGCACAGTTAGAAAAAAACAGGTTTAACGGAAAATTGTTATAGATTTAAAAAGCGTTTTCCATCAAATTCCCTTAGGGAAATCCGACATAGAGAAAACTGATTTTTCAGTGAATCAGGGTAAATATGACCTTACGAGAACTAGACGATATACTTGGAGACAACGTCGGTGTAAGATGCTTCATCTATATAGACATCATCATATTTAGTAAAACAGGAGAACAGCATGCAAGCGAAATTAGTAAAATTTTCCGAACTTTATTAGAGGCAAATATGAAGGTTCAGTTGGACAATTGCGAATTTTTCAAAAAAGAAGTAGAATTTCTGGGATTTTTAATAGCAGACGGTGGAATTAAAACTAATCCAGAAAAAGTAAGAGCTATCGCAGAATTTCCTATTCCCAAGACACTTAAAGACCTTCGATCCTTTTTGGGACTTTCAGGGTTTTATCGGCGTTTCATAAAAGCTGGCTAAACCCCTTTCAGCCCTTTTAAGAGGGGAGGAGGGCCGAATCTCCAAGACTGCCTCAAGCAAAAGTCTAATAAGTCTCGATAGAAATGCAATGGACGCTTTTATGAAGCTAAAGAAAACTCTTGCATCTGAGGAAGTTATGTTAATTCACCCTGACTATAAAAAGAAATTCCAACTGACAACGGACGCCTCAGACTATGCAATAGGAGCAGTATTGTCCCAAGAAGATAGACCTATAATGCTTATTTCAAGAACTCTGAGTAAAGCCCAGGAGCACTACGCTCCAAACAAAAAAGAGATGCTTGCCATCATATGGGCAGTACAGCAATTATCACAGCAATTTTCACAGACCACGAATCACAACGAGTCCCAAAAGTAGGAATGACCAAATGAAGCGATGCGTCTACAAACGATGAAATAAAAACCCTCACCGCAACAGTCCACAGTAGTAACAGCTCGACAGAAAGACTAATTCCAATGGCTTCGGAGCCACTAAACGTCTTTAAGAATCAAATAATACTGAAAATAGGAAACTAGGCCTCTTATAAATTTGAATTAATTTTTCCAAGCTATCATAGACATAGCAAAAAGCAGAAAGGCAAGAAACCATTGAAAAAATAATAAATAAACAGGAGAAAGATTTAGAATTCCACAACGAAACAAAAGACTCTGTAAAGACCTATAAGACCGGTGACAAAGCTGTCATCTAGAGATACAAAAAGGGAAAAGTAAAAGAGGACAGGAATACAAATGTTTTGCAGAAACAGGAAGAGTTATTTACAAAGGACTAATACGAAACTGAAACTTCATTTACATTTCTTACTGGCTGCATGGACAGCTGAAGTACAAATAATTGACTACACCAATTCCGAAATAGTAACGCTGACGACTGGACTAGTAAAAGTACAGACAGGAACTTTTCGATTAATTCATGTGATTGATCTCGAACAATACCAGAACACTCTTGAAAGCCACAGCAAAAATTAAACTAAAATCATATGACCCTATATTACCTTTTATCATGGAGGAAGTTAAGAAATCCCAAACATTAATCGACAATCTAAGAGTTAAGAATAAGAAGAAAAGACACATCGAAATGTTTGGTAGTGCATGGAAATGGTTATCCGAATCTCCAGGTAGCAGGGATTTCGATATAATACAGGAGAAGATTAACGGAGTATTGACAAACAATAATAACCAAGTCATTTTAAGCAGAGTCAAGAAAAATAACATTTCTCACGTTACCAATAGCATTACCAACAGTCTAAAATATGAGGGAAATGCACAAAGAGACATAAGCACCACCATTATGTTCCAGACCCAAATGTTTAAGGAAGACATGCTGAATCTCAACCATGCAGTACAAGGGCCAAAAGCCGAAATTACCAGTCCTCTGATGTTAAGCGATGAGGAAACTAGTCAGATAAAGAAGGTACTAGGTAAGCAATTCGCCCTGCCTACCGAACTTACTAAAAGGGAAACCTGCCAACTGCACCAGAACAAATAACCAACACGTCCCACAGGTGGAAGAGTTACTACCAAGGACCATCCTGCTGAACAGCTTCTTGGGCACAATAAATAATAGGTTGGCAAATATCTCCCTTCCGCTTTTTTGCTCTTTATTCAATGCTTTATAAAAAGTGTTACAGTGATCGGATTTAGTTCAAATATGCGCCGTTTTGTTCGATAATCTGTTTCCATCCAGACGGCAACTTCATAATACCTCCCTCGTAAAAGCCCCCCTCCTTATTTGCGAAGAACTCGGACAGCCACTTTTCACAAGCCTCTTTTGAGTTCAACTTTACACCACCAAGGGCATTCGCCATGGACAGGAACAGGTGGTAATCACTTGGCGCTATGTCCGGGCTATATGGTGGATGCGATAAAACCTCCCATCCGAGCTCCCGTAGTTTCTGTCGAGTCATCAACGAAGTGTGTGGTCTGGCGTTGTCCTGGTGGAACATCCTTCCTGTTGGCCAATTCTGGACGCTTCTGGTCGATCGCCTGCTTCAAGCGGTCCAGTTGTTCGCAGTAGATGGTAGAATTAAGCGTCAGGCCATATGGGAGCAGCTCATAGTGGATGATTCCCTTCCAATCGCACCAAACACACAGCAAAACCTTCCTGGCCGGCCGTCAATCCCGGCTTGGCCCTGGTTTGAGACGATTCATCGGCCTTCGACCACGACCGTTTTCGCTTGATATTGTCGTATGTGATCCATTCTTCGTCGCCAGTCACCATCCGCTTCAAGAATGGGTCGAGTTCGTTCCGTTTCAGCAGCATATCGCAGGCGTTGATTCGGTCCAGAAGGTTTTTTTGTCAAATCATGCGGCACCCAAACATCAAGCTTTTTTTTGTATCCAGCCTTCTGCAGATGGTTTAAAATTGTTTGGTGACTAACTCCCATCTCTTGGGCGATGTCACGAGATGCCACATGCCGGTCTAACTTGATGTATTCCATGATTTGATCGGTATTTGTCGTCACAGGTGTCGTCCATGGTGTCGTTTTCACCGGCTCTGAATCGTCGGAACCATTCCTCCGCGGTTCGAAGTGATAGAGTACCATCCCCCAAAACACCATTATTCTCACGGAACGTTTCTCTAGTGGATTTGCCTTTAACGAAGGAAAACTTTAAAATAGCGCGAATTTCGGCGTTAGTGAACTCCATGTTTACACGTCTATAACTGTTGAACGCAATATCCAAACTAATCAAAGTAATTTTGTAGGTTATGTCAAGACCTTTCAAATTATGTATAGTATTGTCAGATACGAGCTCTGTAGCGCTTTGTAGCCGCGAAATTCAAAAGACAAAAAGGCGGAAGGGAGATATTTGCCAAACTAATATTAACGGGACGACCACCAACCTCAACGGTACGTTCCTCGTAACCTACAACAATTCCACCATAGAAGCAAAGGGTCAAAAATTCGAAGCAAAAGATGCCGTCTACGCCAAGCCAATGCCAGCAATCTTGCAAACTGAAGTGGCCATCACCCAAGTCGAAGAGAAATTATCATTGGAGCTGATGAATGAATTAAATGCCAAAAACATCAAGACGATAAGTTTACTGAAGACGACATCACACCTGGTCGACATATCTTTTGGAGGTGTTATTACCACCATTATCATCTTGGCCCTAATCCGAATGACGATCAAGACGAGGGGAAAGATCAACATTGCCGAAACTCCTGTCATAATCAACGTACCCGACCAGAACGAACAGGGACGTTCGTTTTTGAAGGTGGAAGAGATGGAACAATTATAAATGTTTATGATTATTGTTTCCTTCAATTGTGATTTTATTTTTAATACAGTTTTCATTTACATTGGTTTTTGGCATATTCCATATTTCATAAATTGGGACTTTTATTCTTTCTTTCGGAATGTGGAAAATAATTAGAATTTCGTTTCAATCGGTTTTTATCCATGTAGATGTTTTAATATTTAGAAGTTTCTCTGAATTTTCTGAATTTAAAATATCGTGTTTTAGTAATTTGGGATTGAATATTCCTAGTCTGGTCATTTACATTCCTAATTCGATGTTTTCAATATATTTTGTAAATTGTTGTTGGCTGAATTTCAATTTTTTCGTTTCTTTCATCTTTTTCTCGTGAAGTATTCATTACATTGATGGCAATATTGATGGTGACGATTATTAGATTTATTTCAGTTATTTGAATACTATTTTCTTCTAATTTTTAAATTTTACCTTCCAATTCTTCTTTATCGTTTTCATTTAATAGTCCATAAAAATATTTATATGCTGTTCCAACTATGTTAATTAGACCTCTTTTATTACGTTTAAGAATTTTAATTCCATTGTTTTCACGATTCAGCTTATGTATTAAATATTTGATGTGGATTTACTTCTTTAAATTCTTCGGCTGATTTTAATAAATCTTCATAGGTAGCTTCTGTTTTAGAAATATTAACGGTTAAATACTGATATTCACAATTTGGTGTTTGGGGTATATATCCTATTTAAAAAATAAGAATGACTTTAAATACTTTGTTGCTTAGTTATTTGGGTTAGAGATATTAAGAAAATTACGATGAGAAAGCATCTTTAATATGGTAATTCTTTTATTGCGTTATCTTCGATTTTTGATTCATTTCCGATAATTCTTAATTTCTCATTAATGTTTTATGGATTCATTCTACGTCTGATATACCAATTTAACTGGAAGTTATTTGTATTTTAACATCTTCTGATTTCAACCAATTCTTATCTGCTTTTAATCATTATCTGCTTTTTTTCCTGTGGTTTTCCCTTTTCGTTAAAAATTTTTATTTTAGCTCATTTAGTTTCTAACCAATCTCTGCTATTTACTTCAGTTAATGTTGCGATTTTAGAAGAAAAAATTGTTGGTTACCAACTAAATAAAAATACATTACATATTTTTCTGTGATGTTGTAAATTTATGGGTTGATCTCATATTAAGATTCCGTATTTCTGAGTTTGGTTTTTGCTACATTGCAAATTTCGCATTCGTATATTATATTTTGAATTAGTTTTTGATAATCTGGGAAATATAACTTTTCTTTAAACCATTTCGTTGTTTTCTTATTCCTAGATGAAATAATTCCTTGTGATTCTTTAATATAGTTCCTTTAAATTCTGCAAAAGTTTTAATATCATTTAATTTGATACTAGTTTTAATTACTTTAGTTTTAGTGTTAGGACCTATGATTACTGCAAACGTTTTTTGAAAGGTTGGGAAATCTGGTTGATGATGGAAATAAAGTTTGTCCTATTATCATCCATTCTTGGAATTGGAAATTTGTCATTGGCAGTGATTTCATTTAGATTTCGGTAATCAACCACAAGTCTAAATTTTGTTTTTCCAGATGCATCACTCTTTTTTGGAACTATCCAAATTGGTGATTTAGATTTCCGAATTATACCTTGTTCGATGATCTCTTTTATTTGTCTGTTGACCTCCTCGTCCACTGATAGAGGATATTTATATTGTTTCCTGAATACGGGATCCTCATGTTTGGTTCGAATAGAATGCTTAATCGTGCTTGTAAAGGTCAAATTGTCGCCTTCACGATATTGAATGTTACTAAATTCTAAAATGACTTTTTTAAATTTTCTTTTCTTCTGCATTTAGATGTTCTAATATAAATGCATTGTTTTCTTCCAATGATTTATTAATGGCGAAATTAGTCGGTAGATCTTTCAATGTGGGCAAGTTGATCTGATTAACTGTTTTGTTATTAACAACAAGATTTAAAAATCTTTTGGAAAATTATGATTGAAAAAGTTCTGTGCATTCTTTTGTGCATAATTCATTGGGTTTATCAATAACCCTTTTTTTAATATAATTGATCTATTGATCGTAAAAACTTCTACTTTCTCTTCTTTTATTTTTAATTTAAAGTAATTTTCTTTAGTAATATATATGAATGACCGGTGTCAACCAGACCTTTTAATTTTTTGTTTTTTATTCTGATTCTGAAATAAGAATTTCTTCTTCGGAGTCCGAGGCAGTTTGATGAAAATTTACGTCCTTAGATTGACCGCACTGGCTCTTTTTTTGTCTTTTAACGGGAGGGTTAGCATTATGGCTAGTGGATGGTGGATTCTAATTTAATGGGTTTTGGTTTCTACCTTTATCTAAAATATTTTTAAATTCTTGATATGTGGTAATTTTAGTGTATTAAAATTTTTGTAATAACCTGAAAACGATTTTTCATTATTTCCACAATTTTTATTATATTTTTTTTATTTTGTTTCTATAATTTTTTGTTCCAGTTTTTTGTTCCCTTCCAGTTGAGCTGCAATTTTTAAACCTGAGGTTGTTGTTAGGTCGTGTTTAGCAAGGGTCATGAAAACTCTGTCTGGGAGTTTCTTTGAAATTACATCTTAATAGCTTTTTTCGTAGATGCAGTATAATTTATTGCTTCTTGTTGGTTCGGTTCTAACGATAACTTATTACTTATAACTAGAGCTTTTTACTCGATTTCTTCTACAAACTTACGAAGGCTTCCGTTGAATTTGGTGTTGAATAGTCTTCTTTGTAGATCTTAGAGGTTTTTAAATTCGCTGTTGTCGCTGTTCGTGTTGTCTTCAGGATGTTCCAGTAAATTGCTTATTCGCTTTGTAGTCCACTCTTCTGACAAATGCACTCAATTGTTTGGTGATCCATTATAAGCTTGTATATGTTTAATGTGTAGAAGAGCTTGATTTAGATGGACTTCTGACAACATTGGGGGTGGAGTCTTCATGATGATTTTTTATTTAAAGATTTTTATGTTGTATCAAATTGAATTTTTTGATTTCAGGTTCTTTTTAATACACCGTATTTTAATAAGGATGTTATAAATCACCGACCGAATTGGATTTTCTGATTTCTGGTTCTTTTTGTGGATGACTTTTTAGAATATCGGAGGATCACTACACTTCTCGCTTTTGCTTTTTGTGTTGTTTTATTCCCTCCCTAATACGTTTTAAACTTATGAAGGATACCTTTTAGTTATCCTACCGACTGCGTCAATTACTTATCCGGAGTATCCGTACTAAAAATATAAGAAATATAATTTTTTTTTTCGTTATTAACGAACCCGAATATGGGACAACACTTAAATCGAACTTATGTTCTAACTCGTTTAGCTAATTGTAAGGATCTTTTAAGACCAATGGATGTTTCCATTATTTAAATTATGTCTAATTTAAATTAATTTAAATTATATAAAGACATGTCTGGGTGTCTTTGAATTTGGTTGGGTGCATGTTGAATGTGCAGATCTCTTATTGATCGATAAATTTATAGTGGGTCGGGCAACGCGATACATGGAGATTTGGATATGTCACTATATAATAGGTTGTCAAATATGTCCCGTCCGCTTTTTTGGTCTTTATTCAATGCTTTATAAAAAGTGTTACAGTGATCGGATTTAGTTCAAATATGCGCCGTTTTGTTCGATAATCTGTTTCCATCTAGACGGCAACTTCATAATACCTCCCTCGTAGAAGCCCCCCTCCTTATTTGCGAAGAACTCGGACAGCCACTTTTCACAAGCCTCTTTTGAGTTCAACTTTACACCACCAAGGTCCACCAAGCGGTCCAGTTGTTCGCAGTAGATGGTAGAATTAGGCGTCTGGCCATATGGGAGCAGCTCATAGTGGATGATTCCCTTCCAATCCCACCAAACACACAGCAAAACCTTCCTGGCCGTCAATCCCGGCTTGGCCACTGTTCGGGACGATTCACCGACCACGACCACGACCGTTTTCGCTTGATATTGTCGTATGTGATCCATTTTTCGTCGCCAGTCACCATCCCCTTCAAGAATGGGTCGAGTTCGTTCCGTTTCAGCAGCATATCGCAGGCGTTGATTCGGTCCAGAAGGTTTTTTTGCGTCAAATCATACGGCACCCAAACATCAAGCTTTTTTTTGTAACCAGCCTTCAGCGTGGAAAACATTTTTTTTTGTCAAATTTAAGGAAAAATTTACTAGATATATTCAAAATTAAAAAATAAAGTTTTTTGAAAAGTCTATTAAAATTTACATTTGTGCCTTCAAATCCTTTTCAATTAGTCGATTTTATATTGTTCGACTTCACACTGATGTCTGGAAAGTATTTTTCAGGTCTGTAGACGACATAAAAGAATTTTTTTGGATGTTTGAATCAAAAGGTCGTCGAACTTTTGGGATGTGGCTCGCTTCCTGTCCCGTTTCTCCTTCGTATCTTTATAATGAATCGCGGAAAATACTTTTTTTGCAGAGCAGTGCATTAGTTCAGCAATTTCCCTTATTGTTTTTCCTACTTTTTTTTTTGTTTTTTTATAATATCTCATTCTACAGCTGAACAATGCACTCCGCGCCCAATTCTGAATATTAAAGCCGAAACTAACTATTTTTTTTACAAAATCACTTATTATTAGCTAAACATATTTGAAAGTATTTAATATATTCAAAAATGAAAAAATATTAAAACATTTTTTAAACGTGTGGCGTTATAGTTTTGGATGGTTTGTGGGCGCTTTAGTGGGCGTTGCCAAAAGTTTTTTGGAAAGTATATATAAATTTACAAAATATATTAAAAAATAAAAATATATTACGTTTTTCAAAAGTGTGGTCGTAAGAGTTTTCTACAGTTTCTGAGCGTAGGAGTTTTTGGCAAACTTATAGACATTTTCAAGAGAAATATAGTGACAAATCCATAAGTCCCTTAGACTTAAGCTCATGCCTACTTATTTATACACACAACAAGCATACCCAATACTACCCTATACCTCACAATTGTAAATCAGCATACCCCATATTACCCTTTATGCACTCAGCCCTTAGATAAGAATGAACTCGTCAGCAGAATCCCAGAACCAAAGCCAAGCGGAAAAACCCCAAGTAATACGAATACAGGATGTTATTTAAACAAATCACCCATTGGTAGACTAAACATTCTTTGCCTAATTGTCAAGTTCCCACGTTCAAAGTTCGGACTCGCAAACTAGAAAACAAAAGTTTTAAATTTCAAATAAACAAAATCTTAAGAATCTAAGGGCACGTGTATCCAAGAGCGAACGCACTTGAATCCAAGAGAAATGCAGATAACTCCAAAGCTCTCTCTCTAATCATAAAAATCCAAAGTCCATATTTGAAAAGCTCGAACCCGAGGCTTGAACGTTAATCAATCAGTGTAAATACACTAAGACTCATAAAAATTTTCAGATCAATTACATAGAACCAAATATACTAATAAAATGGAATCTACCCGAAACAACTATCCATCAAGATGGCACTAACAACAAAATTGTAATATCAGGAAATAATATTTTAAAGATTAAAAATTGTACAATCCAAATTGATGAATTCATAATTTCAAACAATCTAGCAGACTTGAACACAATTTACATTACTAATAATGTTACAAAATCAGAACCTATAGAGTATTTACAAACCAAGGAAATAATAAATTTACATGTAAAATATTACAATGTATTCCAAATAAAATGTGTGACAACTTTTGTAATTACAACTATAAGCCTAATTCTGTACTCAACATATAAGTTTAAAAATATACCTAAGAAAATAATGATAAAATATTGTAAACCAAAAGAAGAACATCCACACGCAGTAACTATTGATAATATTCAATCAGAAAACAATTTAATTCAACCACATAATGTTATGCTATACCCAAATTGTCCGAATTTAGTGACCTGAGGACAGGCCAAATACAAAGGTTGGGGGAGTGACATATCCATAAGTCCCTTAGACTTAAGCACATGCCTTCTTATTTAAACACACAACAAGCATACCCAACACTACCCTATACCTCACAATTGTAAATCAGCATACCCCATATTACCCTTTATGCACTCAGCCCCTAGAAAAGAATGAACTCGTCAGCAGAATCCCAGAACCAAAGCCAAGCGGAAAAACCCCAAGTAATACGAATACAGGATGTTATGATGTAATGTAGACTAAACATTCTTTGCCTAATTGTCTAGTTCCCACGTTCAAAGTTCGGACTCGCAAACTCGAAAACAAAAGCTTTAAATTTCAAATAAACAAAATCTTAAGCTCATAGTGGATGATTCCCTTCCAATCCCACCAAACACACAGCAAAACCTTCCTGGCCATCAATCCCGGCTTGGCCACTGTTTGGGACGATTCACCGGCCTTCGACCACGACCGTTTGCACTTGATATTGTTGTATGTGATCCATTTTTCGTCGCCAGTCACCATCCGCTTCAAGAATGGGTCGAGTTCGTTCCGTTTCAGCAGGCGTTGTATTCGGTCCAGAAGGTTTTTTTGCGTCAAATCATACGGCACCCAAACATCAAGCTTTTTTTTGTATCCAGCCTTCAGCAGATGGTTTAAAATGGTTTGGTGACTAACTCCCATCTCCTGGGCGATGTCACGAGATGCCACATGCCGGTCTACCTCGATGTATTCCATGATTTGATCGGTATTTGTCGTCACAGGTCTTCCGCCGGCTGGCTTATCCATGGTGTATTTTCACCGGCTCTGAATCGTCGAAACCATTCCTCCGCGATTCGAAGTCATAGAGTACCATCCCCCAAAACACCATTAATCTCACGGAACGTTTCTCTAGCAGTTTTGCCTATAACGAAGGAAAACTTTAAAATTGCGCGAATATCTACAACATATACCAGCCACTTTATATATTCTCTTACTTAGCAACAATAGAACATAGAACAAATAATGCCTTAGCACAAAAGAACCCCACTTCTTGGTGACAATAACAAAGTCGGCCGATGTAAACAATTTAACATAAACATCCGCAGTCTTATTCGTTATTCCCACTAGAAGGGTGAAAACTGCTTACACAGCTTAAAGGGTCAAAACTTTCCACGTAGCTCAAACTCAGCTGATCTGTATCCATGCGCAATCCACTCAAGAGAGCGCCTAATTAACGTAAACATAAATGAGAGCCTATGTACGCTCAATATGAAGAAGTAAATAAGCTCAGCCAAGGGTTTGCTAAGCGTTCGTTTTGCAAATTAGATTTAGATTTTATTCATACTTCAATTGTGTAAGACGTGAATTTGTCTTCGACGTTCGCTTTAGTTTTTGATTAATAAAAATATTTTTTTTTTCTAAACCAACAAACCGCGAAATTGTTATTGGCGCAGCCGGTAGGATACGCGTGTGAACATAATCTCTTAGAGCTAATAGATTAGTTAGAGATTAATGAAGCGCAGCTCGTGGCGAACAAATTTTCTTTTGTGCTTCAGTTTAAATTAGCCCATCTAACATTGATTGGACCGCTACGAAGGTGTGTGAATTTTAAAATTAAAAAAATAAAACCCCGGTATTAACCTACCGAGTGATTCAAAAGCAAAAAGTAACAATAGACAACAACATGGCACAACCCAGTAAACAAATTATGATTCTATCCGAGTTACATTTGAATCAGGCTTTGGACCAGATTCGCCACATCCCAACATTTGACGGTTCCACAAGAGAACTGGCATCATTTGTGAGACGTGTGGACTTCGTGATGTCCCTATACCCGACAACAGACAAGAGGCAACATAGTGTACTCTACAGTGCCATCGAGATGCAGCTGTCCCTACACGCACAAGTAGTGTCCCAGCTACAACAGTGCAGTGCAACACTTGGGCTGAACTGCGATCAGTCCTCATTGATGAATTCAAAACCCAAATCCCATACGAAGAGCTGCTAAGAAGACTTTACAACACGTACTGGAGGTAGTATTCGTAAGTTTGTAGAAGAACTAGAAAATAAGATGTTCGAAATTTCAAGTAAATTATCACTAGAAAATAATTATACAAATACAACTCTTTATACCGCCGCAATGAATACTATAAAAGATGGATTTAAAAAAGAATTACAGATAGAATGTTCATGACTTTAGCAAGATACGACATTACATTATTAAGACAAGTAGCGCAAAGGGATACAATTTACGATACAATTGTATCAAATACAGAAAAAGCTAAAGCTAAATCAAACAGTCCATCTACATCACAAAGCAGTAGTAAAAATAATGATTCTCAAAAGAATAAAGGAAATAATAATGACCAAGGTACAAAACCTTATTATATTCAAACACAGCAAAATCAAAATAATTATGCACGTAATAATTCAAAAACGGTTGAAAATAACCAAGCAACATACAGTGAGTTCAAACAAAAGTTAGACCAAGGTAGAGCGCAAAACGCTCTAAATTATCAAAAACCCACATCTTATTCTACTACTAACCAACACCAAAAAAAGCAGCGTGAAAGTTCCAGTGGTCAGTCTACAATTGACACCAGATTTCCTTACATTTCAAAACGCTTACATAGAAATTGTCAGTCCGAATAACATAACTAAAGTTATGAAATCAAAAATCAAATTAAAAGATATTGAAACATATTCAGAATTTAAAGAAATAATTATAAAAAGCCACAGGAATAGAGAAACAATCTAACCTTTTCAAAGAAAAATATTATTACCCAGACTACCAAAAGTTAATACACAACATTATTAATGAATGCGAAGTATGTAACATATCCAAAACAGAACATAGAGAACATAAAGTAAACTATGAGTTAACAACAGAAACTTTTAATCCCAGAGAAAAATATGTTATCGATTTTTATTTAATCAATAATAAAACATTCCTGTCATGCATTGACATTTATTCCAAATATGCCGCCTTGATTGAAGTTAGCAGTAAAGACTGGCTGGAAGCGAAAAGAGCTCTCCTTAAATTTTCAATGAAATGGGAAAACCGTCCGAAATAAAGGCCGATAAAGATTCAGCTTTTATATGTTCCGTGTTACACTTATGGCTTAGGTCCGAAAATGTGAATATAAATATCACAACAAGTAAAAATGGAATTTCTGACATTGAAAGATTCCATAAAACAGTCAATGAAAAGTTAAGAATCATTAATAGTGAGTCCGACCCAGAAAATAAGATAACACAATTTGAAACTATTTTCTATGTATATAATCATAAAACCAAACACAATACAACTGGTAGAATACCAGCTGATATTTTCATTTATGCAGAAACACCTGCATATGACACCCAAAAGGAGAAACGATCAAAAATAGATAAGTTGAATAAAGATAGACATAGCTATGAAGTAGATACAAGATATAAACAAGTACCATTGGTAAAAAGTAAAACAACTAAGCCATTTAAGAAAACAGGACGTATGAAACAAATAGATGAGAAACATTACGAAGAAACAAATAGAGGAAGAAAAGTTGAACATTATAAATCTAAATTAAAAAAACAAAAGAAAATTAATGACAGTAAATACAATTCCAGCTCAACTCCCGAAAATCAAGAGAAGTCCGATTAAACAGTTATTCATAATAAAATTTATAATATGTTTCGTCCGTGCCGTCCGTGGTCAAAGCCTAGAGGTGAACCCAATACAAGCTAAAAATGGATATCTTATATTTAAAACAGGATCAATTAATATACCTATAAACTATGAAAATCACTATTTGTCCGTAAACTTAACAAAAACCGAACAAACTTTTGCAAATTTAATTAAACAAGCTGAAGAATATGGTACTATAGCCCAAATCCAATATTTAACTGAAAAATTAGACAGAGAGATGAATGGAATAAGAATAATAAAACGCAATAAACGTTGTTTAATTAATATTATAGGTACCGCATAAATACCTTTTTGGCACTTTAGATCAAAATGACAAAGAAGAATTAGAACAAAAAATAAAAGATCTTTCTCAGCATAGTATTCAAATTAATGAATTGAATGAAGTAGTAGATGTAGTCAATAGAGGCATTGAAGTAATCAACCATTTAAGCGCAATAAGTGAAGGTGACAGAAGATTAGAACTTTTAATATTTAATTTACAACACATTACCGAATACAGAGACATTATAAAAACTGCACTTTTTAACATCGTACCATATCCAGACAAAGATAATAATATACTTATAGAAAATGTAAATGATAAATATTATATTCAAGATAATAAAGTTTATAAACAAAACTCAAGAAAACCAATAATAAACAAATGTATTACAGAAATATTAAATCAAATACAATACCAATGTAGATATTCAAAAACACATAACAATATTGGAATAATGTAGAATTATGTAGAAACAAACATAATTTTAACTTGGAAATTATCAAAAATTGTATTAAATCAAAACTGTATAACTAATACAGAAATTATAATAGAAGGCGACAATATAATAAAAGCTTTTAATTGTTCTGTTCAAATAGAAAACATATTAATCACAAGCACAACACTGGACTACAAACAAACGGTCTATATCAATAACTATGTAACAAAGTTAGAACCATTATCATATCTACAGGCTAAAGAAATAATTAAAGAACACATTATATTATAATTGGTTGGAAAATATCTCCCTTCCGCTTTTTTGCTCTTTATTCAATGCCTTATAAAAAGTGTTACAGTGATCGGATTTAGTTCAAATATGCGCCGTTTTGTTCGATAATCTGTTTCCATCTAGATGGCAACTTCATAATACCTCCCTCGTAGAAGCCCCCCTCCTTATTTGCGAAGAGCTCGGACAGCCACTTTTCACAAGCCTCTTTTGAGTTCAACTTTACACCACCAAGGGCATTCGCCATGGACAGGAACAGGTGGTAATCACTTGGCGCTATGTCCGGGCTATATGGTGGATGCGATAAAACCTCCCATCCGAGCTCCCTTAGCTTCTGACGAGTCATCAACGAAGTGTGTGGTCTAGCGTTGTCCTGGTGGAACACTACACCCTTCCTGTTGGCCAATTCTGGACGCTTCTGGTCGATCGCCTGCTTCAAGCGGTCCAATTGTTCGCAGTAGATGGTAGAATTAAGCGTCTGGCCATATGGGAGCAGCTCATAGTGGATGATTCCCTTCCAATCCCACCAAACACACAGCAAAACCTTCCTGGCCGTCAATCCCGGCTTGGCCACTGTTTGGGACGATTCACCGGCCTTCGACCATGACCGTTTTCGCTTGATATTGTCGTATGTGATCCATTTTTCGTCGCCAGTCCGCTTCAAGAATGGGTCGAGTTCGTTCCGTTTCAGCAGCATATCGCAGGCGTTGATTCGGTCCAGGAGGTTTTTTTGCGTCAAATCATGCGGCACCCAAACATCAAGCTTTTTTTTTGTATCCAGCCTTCTGCAGATGGTTTAAAATGGTTTGGTGACTAACTCCCATCTCCTGGGCGATGTCACGAGATGCCACATGCCGGTCTAACTCGATGTATTCCATGATTTGATCGGTATTTGTCGTCACAGGTCTTCCGCCGGCTGGCTTATCCATGGTGTCGTTTTCACCGGCTCTGAATCGTCGAAACCATTCCTCCGCGGTTCGAAGTGATAGAGTACCATCCCCCAAAACACCATTCACGGAACGTTTCTCTGGCGGATTTGCCTTTAACGAAGGAAAACTTTAAAATAGCGCGAATTTCGGCGTTAGTGATCTCCATGTTTACACGTCTATAACTGTTGAACGCAATATCCAAACTAATCATGCATAGCGTCGTTTTGTAGGTTATGTCAAGACCTTACAAGTTATGTATAGTCTTGCCAGATACGAGCTCTGTAGCGCTTTGTACATAGCCTCGAAATTCAAAAGACAAAAAGGCGGAAGGGAGATATTATTAAAACCAATCTAATATTATTATTATTATAATACTTGCACTTATACTATATTTTATTTATAAATAAAAAGGCATTCCAAAAAAATTAATTGTTAAGTATAGAAAAGAGAATTCACAACAAATAGAACAACAAAATAGTATAACAACAGAAAATATAAATACAGTACTTGATACTAATCCTGTATTGTATCCCAGAATATCCGCCTGAGGACAGGCTAAATTTTAAGCGTGGGGTAGTGACATATGTAATGCTCAACCACATAACATATATCTACAACATATACCAGCCACTTTATATATTCTCTTACTTAGCAACAATAGAACATAGAACCAAGAATGCCTTAGCACATAAGAACCCCAACTTCTTGGTTACAATAACAAATTCGGCCGATGTAAATAATTTAACATAAACATCCGCAGTCTTATTCGTTATTCCCACTAGAAGGGTGAAAACTGCTTACACAGCTTAAAGGGTCTAAACTTTCCACGTAGCTCAAACTCGGCTGATCTGTATCCATGCGCAATCCACTCAAGAGAGCGCCTAATTAACGTAAACATAAATGAGAGCCTATGTACGCTCAATATGAAGAAGTAAATAAGCTCAGCCAAGGGTTTGCTAAGCGTTCGCTTTGCAAATTAGATTTAGATTTTATTCATACTTCAATTGTGTAAGACCTGAATTTGTCTCCGACGTTCGCTTAAGTTTTTGATCAATAAAGATATTTTTTTATAAACCAATAAACCGCGAAGTTGTAATTGCCGCAGTCGGTAGGATCCGCGTGTGAACATAATCTCTTAGAGCTAATAGATTAGTTCGAGATTAATGAAACGCAGCTCGTGGCGAACAAAGTTTCGTTTGTGCTTCAGTTTATACAAAGCAGATCCGCAAAAGAATCTATGCGACAAAATATTTGTGAATAGTTATATAACTCTCGATGTTGGATACTATTAATACAAATTAAAAACTGCAAGTGACCATTAAAGCGTGAAAATAATTATACAAATACAACTCTTTATACCGCCTCAATGGCTAATACTATAAAAGATGTAATTTATAAAAGAATTCCAGACAGAATGTTCATGACTTTAGCAAGATACGATATTACAACAACAACATTATTAAGACTAGTAGCGCAAAGGGAAGGCCTTTACGATACAATTGTATCAAATACAGAAAAAGCTAAAGCTAAATCAAACAGTCCATCTACATCACAAAGCAGTAGTAAAAATAATGATTCTCAAAAGAATAAAGGAAATAATAATGACCAAGGTACAAAACCTTATTATATTCAAACACAGCAAAATCAAAATAATTATGCACGTAATAATTCAAAAACGGTTGAAAATAACCAAGCAACATACAGTGAGTTCAAACAAAAGTTAGACCAAGGTAGAGCGCAAAACGCTCTAAATTATCAAAAACCCATATCTTATTCTACTACTAACCAACCCAAAAAAGGCAGCGTGAAAGTTCCAGTGGTCAGTCTAAAATTGACACCAGTGAAAATTTTCATCAACTTGCCTCGGGATCGGAATCAGAAGTAGAAGAAGAAGAACCTACCCATTCATACAAATAACTATGAACGATATCAAACTCAAATGTTTGATTGACACAGGTTCATCAATAAATTTGATGAATAAAATTTTTTTCAATTGTCCGAATAACTTAAAAGCTCCATTGGATATACACACAACAAACGGTCAAATTATTTTAAAATCAAAAATTGATTTAAAACCTAGTAAACTATGTTCGACAAAGCAAACATTTTATTTACATAAATTCTCAGAAATATACAATATTTTGTTAGGCAGGGAATATTTGGAAGATTCCAAAGCAACTATATGCTATACATCCAATACAAATACAGTTACTTTAAATAAATACACATTTAAATTGCGACTTGAAGATATTAATGAAGAAGAAGAAACACCAAAAGAGAGTTTAAAAGAAAACCTATTAGATTCCCCAAATATTGAGTATGTCAATTATGTAATTGACAACGAACTCAATGAATCAAATGAATTTCGACTTGATCATCTAAACGACGAAGAGAGGAAAGCCCTCACCAGTGTCTTATACGAGTTTACAGTACAAAGAAGGTGAAAATTTGACCTTCACAAGTACAACTAAACATGTCATAACAACTAAACACGAAGACCCAATTTACAAACCAAATGAAATGCAACAAGGCATCATAAGAAAATCGAATTCTCCGTATTGCTCTCCGGTTTGGGTAGTATCCAAAAAGCCAGATGCATCGAAAATCGAAATTTCGCATAGTCATTGACTATCGCAACCTGAACGGGTTGATGACAAATACCCAATACCGGTAATGGATGAAATATTGGACAAGCTTGGAAATTGCCAATACTTTACAACCATTGACCTCGCAAAAGGTTTTCATCAAATACAAATAGATGAAAATTCCATAACGAAGACAGCTTTTTCTACCAAAAATGGTCATTTTGAATATACTCGAATGCCATTTGGTTTAAAAAATGTACCCGCAACTTTTCAACGTTGCATGAATAATCTCTTAGCAGATTTAATATACAAAAACTGTTTCGTATATATGGATGACATAATTGTGTATTCCACTTCATTGGAAGAGCACATAATGTCTTTGCGAAAGGTATTCTTAAAGCTCAGGGAAGCAAATTTAAAATTAGAGCTAGACAAATGCGAATTCCTTAAAAAAGAAACTGAATTCCTAGGGCATATAATTACAGCAGATGGTATAAAACCAAATCCCACAAAAATTAAAGCCGTAGTGAATTTCCCTATACCAAAGTCCACTAAAGAAATAAAATCATTTCTTGGTCTTTGCGGTTTTTACCGCAAATTTATTCCAAACTTCGCTAAAATAGCAAAACCAATGACATTACGACTAAAGAAAGGCTTAATAATAAATATCAAAGACTCAGACTATTACTTAGCTTTTGAAAAACTAAAAGTGTTAATAACGTCCGATCCCATATTAATACACCCAGATTTTAAAAAGTCTTTTTCACTAACTACTGATGCCAGCAATTTTGCTATTGGCGCGCTATTATCGCAAGAGCATAAACCTATATGCTATGCGAGCAGAACTCTGAACGAACATGAAATTAATTATTCCGCAATAGAAAAGGAACTCCTTGCTATTGTTTGGGCCACTAAATATTTCAGGTCCTATTTATTTTTAGAAAATTCGAGATCTATAGTGATCACAGGCCATTGGTTTGGCTTGATTCAATTAAAGAGCCAAACATGAAACTTCAGAGATGGAAAATCAAATTAAATGAATTTGATTACCATATCAAATATCTCCCTGGTAAAGAAAACCATGTACAGATGCTCTATCAAGAGTAAAAATTGAAGAAAACTTCCTAGGAGAAACCTCCAGTAACATTTCGTTATATTTCTATCTTATATTTCCTTAACGGAGAGGCCAATTAATTACTACAACAGGTAGATAGAATTTATAAAAGACGATAATAATACCGTAGAAACTATAGGATACTTTCATAAAACAAAAATTAAAATTCATTACATAGAAATGACAAATGTCCATGCCAAAGAATTAATTGAAGAATATTTATGTACTAAAAGAAGCGTAATTTTCTTTCATAACGAAATAGATTTCCTTACATTTCAAAACGCTTACATTGTCAGTCCGAATAACATAACTAAAGTTATGAAATCAAACATCAAATTAAAAGATATTGAAACATATTCAGAATTTAAAGAAATAATTATAAAAAGCCACAGGAATAGAGAAACAATCTAACCTTTTCAAAGAAAAATATTATTACCCAGACTACCAAAAGTTAATACACAACATTATTAATGAATGCGAAGTATGTAACATATCCAAAACAGAACATAGAGAACATAAAGTAAACTATGAGTTAACAACAGAAACTTTTAATCCCAGAGAAAAATATGTTATCGATTTTTATTTAATCAATAATAAAACATTCCTGTCATGCATTGACATTTATTCCAAATATGCCGCCTTGATTGAAGTTAGCAGTAAAGACTGGCTGGAAGCGAAAAGAGCTCTCCTTAAATTTTCAATGAAATGGGAAAACCGTCCGAAATAAAGGCCGATAAAGATTCAGCTTTTATATGTTCCGTGTTACACTTATGGCTTAGGTCCGAAAATGTGAATATAAATATCACAACAAGTAAAAATGGAATTTCTGACATTGAAAGATTCCATAAAACAGTCAATGAAAAGTTAAGAATCATTAATAGTGAGTCCGACCCAGAAAATAAGATAACACAATTTGAAACTATTCTCTATGTATATAATCATAAAACCAAACACAATACAACTGGTATCTTATAATATTACTTAAATACCTCTATTGACTGCTTTTATTACTTCGTTTAATTTATTAGTTTGAACTGTATTTTGGAAAAGATTAATGATTTTTTGTTAAAGTTCTTCTTTATGAACCATAACAAAAACATGCTAACATGCCAAAAAGTTATTTATATGCAGTATCTAAAATATTTAAACAGGATCAATTTATATACCTATAAACTTACCGTAAACTTAACAAAAACCGAACAAACTTTTGCAAATTTAATTAAACAAGCTGAAGAATATGGTACTATAGCCCAAATCCAATATTTAACTGAAAAATTAGACAGAGAGATGAATGGAATAAGAATAATAATAATAATATTATAGGTACCGCATATAAATACCTTTTTGGCACTTTAGATCAAAATGACAAAGAAGAATTAGAACAAAAAATAAACGATCTTTCTCAAAATAGTATTCAAATTAATGAATGTAGTGACCAACTTAACTTTACACTGCAATAACTCTTCAAGACACCCTCGCCCTAAATTATAGCAGCTTTTGTGTAAAAGAAAAAGCGAGAGAATTGTCTTAGACCAATCAGAACAGAATATGATCGTACGATTATACAGTTAGGGAAAGAAAAGCTGTAACAGCGACCACCAGCATGCAGCTTCCCCAGAGCTTAGATCATTATCGGATAAAACGTCGTGGCGAACGCTCACAATTTTTGACGCTGCCCATTTAAACTTCATACACGTGGAAATATAATTTAGTTATATATATCCAATCTCATAAAACAAGAGAGGGATATTTCAATAAATTTCCGTGTTCGATTCGTGTGAAAGTGGCAACGAGATTAGACCCCAAGGCGTAAGGAAGGCCCGGTCTATATAAGAGCATTTGATTGCTCTACAGCCGACTACCCCCCGTCTCGTCGACCCCCGCATCAGCTCATGGTTTAAGCCCCGTCGCTCCAAGAAGAGGCCACGAGGCGACATAACCTTCAGCAACAAGTTACGCAACCGGCCACCTGCCGTATGATAACTGGCCAAATATATTGGAAGGCTAGAGCTCATCCAGATTATTCAGCTATGCAGAAGTTTAGACGACCGGAGCAGATTTAATTACATTTGAACATCATCATCGTCCCGCAGTGAAGATCATCGCCTATGACCAACGGAGGTCTAACTTTGTGATTTCGTCTTATCGCAAAGCAGCGTAGCAGCCGGGGTTTCCTAAGGTCTTATCGCTGCAATACTGCAGTTATATTTCGTGTTTTGTTTTGATTCTTGATTTTCTTTTGTTTTGCGATTTATAATGAATTAAATACTCGCAGATTGACGGAACTTTTGGCATTTGAATAGGAATTTAAATTAGAACCTCTAAAGTTTGACCTACAGCTCGACAATGTCAACGTGAACTTGGGCCCAACTTTACGCACATCATGGAGTGGATATTTAAGGTCGTGAGTACTACAAAACAACAATGATAAAGATCTTATTATGAATTACCTTTATTAAAATTCTAACAAAATGCCACTCGAACGTCTAATTAAAATAATATCTGCATTCGACTAAAGATTATATAACTATATTTGCTAATTTTATATTCAATTACTTATATATATTTGCTTTATACTTTACTTTTATATACTTTATTTTACTTACGGAATATAAACAAAAATGAAGAGTTAGAGAACGACTAGGATAATTATGCGTAGATAAAAATATTGTTAGTTTGTAAAAGAGATTTAATGAAACCGTTTATTAAACTGAATTTATATAAATGGAATTATGATTGAAGATATATTGAAAAATAATGAATTGTGAATAAATAGATTTAATGGTTTGTCGAGTACTTATGTTGAACACTTTCTTGAATATGTGGTAGAGTTATTTTGAACTTGACCAAGGGACAATGTAAATATTTTAAGTAGCATTGTCATGGTAGGGAGGGTAAAGACTTAGGGAATCATTACCATCCAAAATTCCCAATACTTATCAGAATCTGTAGCTTATCTTCACACGTGTCGGCGTGTATCATTAATATCAATAATAAGCCATTTCTTTTATTAATCGGTAGTCCAAGTTTGAATATTGTTTATGAGTAAGACGCACTTATTAAAATGTAGTAGCGTTCGTACTATCCTAAGCTAAAAGAACCCCGACCTACGGCGAGCTAGACCCGAGCATAGCAAGAGTGCGCATCCCTAGCGAAGGAAGTACAAGGTCCTCTTTATTAGTAATTATCACCCACTATTAAAAGACCCACTAGTTAAAAATCTATCGAACTACGTACACTACACATTTTTGGCGCCCAAACGTGGGGGCTCGAGAAAATACACTACACATTTTTTTGAAGCCCAACGAGTGGAGCACGACAAGTACTACACATTTTTGGCTCAGACGTAAAGCTCGAAAAGTCCGTAACTTGTTATAGCACACTAAGCTCTAAAGTAATCCATCCACAGTTAAAACACAATATAACTAATTCCAATAAATAAACATATAGGATTGAGAGTATCTATTTGGAAGGGATAGTAAAACTTAGGAACATGCGATTCAATTTGAAAGAGAATTGATCGACCAAGTGGAACTGTTTCGAATCCACAGAAGCTCATCACCATACGTTTCTTTACTCAACTTTATTTACAATTTGATTTTTCTGGAATACATTATACTTACACTTCAATAAGTCTGTATATTGTCCGATTTTCAAGTAAATAAAAGCATGAGGCAATAGACCAGCTACAATCCACTAACAAATAGAGATACAACTAAGATTCTGATAGAAGTGATCGACATAAAGAAAGACAAACCAAATAATTACAACACATCTTAACAACAATAATATGGCAGCCAAGAATAGTACAGGTAATGCAGTTGAAGTTTCACAAGGCGTTGAAAATAGCTGTGTCATATGTAAAGAAATCTTAGCACCAACCGTTTTGTCAGCAACAACATCGTGCAGGCATACATTTCATAAAAAGTGCATTATAAACCACTTAAAAAGTACACAAACATGTCCAATTTGCAATGCAGATTGCAACGAATCGAATTTATCTCACTCTAATAACACTCTGTTCGCTGAATTAGATGCTGCAACAGCTGGCACATCCGGCGTAAGCGAATGTCAAGATAATAATGATATTTTCCCATTAAGGAGAAATACCAGATCAGGCAGGATCCGAGGTACACCTCCTAGACGAGGAGTGTCTACCAGAAATACTAACAGAGGAAATTTGGATAGGATCTTAACAGAACCTCCAACGAATTCCATTATGGCTCTTAGTACTCAACCAGAGTTGATGAACTTTATACAGTTTACTGTTAGCCAACAACAGGCTCAACTCATGGATAACCTTACCTCTTATTTAGGGAAGACTATAGAGACATCTATTAAAAGTCATTTAGACAACTTACAATTATCTCAGCCCACACATACAATTTCCACACCTGACAATGTCCAACCAAATACAGATTTGAGCAGGAACAATTCCAATCAAAATCGGTATTCTCAAAATTTAGACAATAATGTAGAAGAAAGAGGCGGAAACAGGAGCAATGCAAGCTCATATGTTAGCCCGGAAAAAGTATCAGGAATCATTCAAAAATGGGGATTAAAGTTCGATGGTAGCAAAACAAGCATCAGGATAGATGAATTCATTTACAGGATATGCTCACTCACCAAACAAAATCTAGGTAATGATTATGGACTTTTATGCGACCATCTGTACCTTCTGTTTGCCGGAAAAGCAAGCGATTGGTATTGGAAGTTTCATCGGAACAATCCAAATTTCGATTGGAACACATTTTGTGGCGAATTTAGGAAGAGATTCGAAGATATAGAGACAGATTATGATATTTGGGAGGGAATCCGAAAACGCAAGCAAGGAGAAAATGAAGCATTTGAAGATTTCCAGGAAACCATGGAACGGTTGATTGACAGACTGCAAAATGGAGTTTCCGAAACACAATTAGTTGAGTTATTGGTTAGAAATTCGAAGCCTAGCTTACATCATGAGTTGCTGCATCTTAAAATCCCAAACAGAACACAACTCCGATACGAAGTGCGCAGGCATGAACAGTTTTGTAACAATCTCAGGACGTTTAAGCTAAAACCTTATCGCTCCTGCGTGGCAGAATTAACCACCGAAGAAGAGGAAACACGTTTAGTAAGAGTAGGTGAAGAAGTAAACCAAATGCAACGTCGAAATACCACAACTTGTTGGAATTGTGACAAACAAGGCCACAGATTCGATGATTGTATGGCTAAAAGAATTATATTTTGTTACGGTTGCGGACTTAAAGAAAAATACAAGCCGACTTGTCCAAACTGTACTCCGGGAAACCGACCAAAGGATGTTTCTCTGAGCAACAAGATACATCCGTAGATTCAGAAGTTGCTAAGTCAAAATCAACCACTGAAGCCCGTGAATTTCAGGAGATAGAACCTTTAGGTCAGCCTGATATTCATTTTTCTTTTATACCCTTACACATAAGAATTCAAAATTACAATAATAAGCCTAGAGAAATATTTAGTAAAGTAGATAGTATAGGAACTCATTTAAAACCCAGACGATCTACTAGCCGATTGAGAGCATTTTGGAAGAAGGTTCGTCGTGACCGACAGAAACTTATATCCGCTATTGTACTTAGCTCTGACCAAAGACTCTATACGGATATCAATATAGAGGGTCAGACTTACAAGGCTTTATTAGATTCTGGAGCAACAATAAGTTGTGTAGGCGGATTAGCTGCACAGAACTTCCTTAAACACAACAACGTAAAAAAATGTTCTGGCGAAATTCGCGCTGCGAACGGAACAAAAAACAAAGTAGTGTCAAAACTTATAACTTCCATTAAGTATGGCGATACGATAGACAATCTTGAATTATTTATAATACCAGAACTTCAACAGGATGTATATTTAGGCATTGATTTTCGGATTATTAAATAAAATTACGAGCAATCCGACCATTGCTGAATTAGACATCGGTACTTTGGATGATGATGAAGATTCTCCAAAATATCATGAGCTGAACGAAAGAGAAAGACTTCGGCTGGAGACAGTAATAAAAACATTTCCATCCTTTGCTTCCGAAGGTTTAGGTCGTACTACCTTGTCCACACATAGCATTGATGTAGGAAATGCGAGTCCTGTTAAACAACGGCATTGGCCAGTTTCACCTGCCATTGAAAAGCTGATGTTCGCTGAAGTGGATAACATGCTAGCCTTAGATGTTATCGAAGAGTCAACTAG
This sequence comes from Drosophila erecta, assembly GCF_003286155.1. Taxonomy (NCBI): domain Eukaryota; kingdom Metazoa; phylum Arthropoda; class Insecta; order Diptera; family Drosophilidae; genus Drosophila; species Drosophila erecta. The sequence continues at coordinate 1,102,632 of NW_020825222.1, read as the reverse complement.
CGCTTGGAGTAGTAATAGCGTGCTAGTAAAGAAAGGAGACAAGTACTGTCTATGTCTTGATTCTAGAGAGGTGAATAAGGTTACTCAGCGAGACGCATATCCTCTACCTCATATAGACGGCATCTTAAGCCGGTTACCACCAGCTAAATTCAGAAGTGGTATCGACATGAAGCATGCATATTGGCAGATACCGCTCGACGAAAATTCTAAGCAATACACTGCGTTTACAATACCGAATAGACCGCTATATCAGTATAAAATGATGCCCTTTGGTCTCTGTAACGCGGCCCAAACTCTTTGTCGTCTTATGGATCGAGTCATTCCAGCTCATCTTAGGAATAGAGTATTTGTTTATCTTGACGACTTATTAGTTTTGTCTGAGGATTTTGAATCCCATATGCTTTTACTACAGGAGATAGCTTTATGCTTACGTAAAGCAAATCTCACTATCAATGTCAGCAAATCCAAATTTTGTATGAAGGAGATCATATATCTCGGTTTTATAATTGGGAATGGACAAATAAGAACCAATCCAGATAAAGTTAAAGCGATAGTAGAATTTCCACAACCAACTTCGATTAAGCAGTTACGAAGATTTCTAGGATTAGCAGGATGGTACCGACGGTTCGTAGAAAACTTTGCCACTATTAGTTTCCCTTTAACGGAACTTCTTAAAAAGAAGAATACGCTTGACTGGAACGAAGAGGCTCAAACCGCTTTTGAAAACTTGAAATCATGTCTTACTGCTTCACCAATTCTCATAACACCAGATTTTTCTAAGCAATTCATTTTGTTGTGTGACGCCAGCTCTTTTGGTGTTGGTTGCGTACTAGCTCAGGAACGAGATGGAGTAGAACTTCCGATTTCGTATATGTCCGAAAAATTGTCCAAAGCACAACGTAACTATTCAGTTTCCGAATTAGAATGTCTTGCCGTTATAAAAGGAATTAAAAAATTCCGCGCATATATTGAAGGACAGGATTTCTTAGTCATAACAGACCATGCAGCCCTGCAATGGCTAATGCGGCAGAAGGATTTATCAGGAAGGTTAGCTCGATGGTCAATGAAGTTGAGAGCGTTTACGTTCACTATAAAACATCGTAGCGGTTCTCAGAACGTCGTTGCAGACACCTTATCCAGACAGAACGACCCAGCCATCGATGAATTTTGTCAGAATGGACCCATAGTTGACGTAGATTCCCCACATTTCAAATCCACTGAATACTTGGACTTAATTAAGACAATATCTAACAATCAATCAAGATTTCCCGATCTACAAATCAGGGATGGATATATTAACAAAAGAACTACTTTTGTATCAGACGATATAAAGCAAGAAAACCCATGGAAACTATGGATACCTTCAGCTTTAGTACCCGATATATTGTTTCAGGCTCATGATGCACCAAGTTCATCTCATTGGGGCATGAGTAAAACTGTAGAAAAACTAAAAAGATATTTGTTTTGGCCTTGCATGGTTACACAAATACGCAACTATATATCTAATTGTGTAATTTGTCGTACCACGAAAAGTCCAAACACGGTTCTAAAACCGCCAATGGGTAAACCGTTAACCTCAGACAGGCCATTCCAAAAATTATATATTGACCTCTTAGGCCCATACCCTCGCACAAAAAAAGGTCACATTGGTTTGCTGATTGTCGTTGACCATAACACCCGTTTCCACTTTTTGTTATCTCTTAAGAAGTTCACCGCTCCTAAGATCTGTGATTACTTAAAGGGGGCTATATTCTATACGTTTGGCGTTCCAGAAGTAATACTTTCTGATGATGGCAGTCAGTTTAAGTCAAGCTATTTCCAAGCTTTCCTTACTAGTTTTGGCGTACAGCAAAAACTTACAGCCATATATTCTCCACAGGCTAAAGCGAGTGAAAGACTTAACAGATCGGTGTTAGCCGCTGTAAGAGCTTATATAGGGAAAGACCACACAAATTGGGATGACAACTTAGACGCTATTAGCGAATCTTTAAGAGGGTCGTTACATAGAAGCACAGGTTCGTCACTTTACTTTCTGACATTTGGACAAAATATGATCCTTAACGGCAAGGACTATAGTCTCCTGCGTACTCTAAATATGTTAGCGGAGGACACTCGGTTATCTAAACCGGAGGCTTTAGAACTGCAGAGACGGCAAGCTAAACTGAACCTAAACCAATCCCATGAAGAAAACGCGAATAGATACAACCAACGCATTCGGCAGATAAAATTTAAAAACATCGATTTCGTTTACGCCAGAAACTTTACACAAAGTAATGTCGTAAAGAGTATTCCATTTGAAGGATATACAAGCTAGAAAACAAGGAGTTTCTTCAGATAAGGCTTCCTTGAAATAGTCTCGTTACCCTTATCTGTGGGTGTAGTGACCAACTTAAACTTTACACTGCAATAACTCTTCAAGACACCCTCACCCTAAATTATAGCAGCCTTTGTATAACCCAAAAAGTGAGAAAATTGTCTTAGACCAATCAGGACAGAATATGATCGTACGATTATACAGTTAGGGAGTGCCCGGCAACATGATCCAGCCTTTGATCGAAATTGTGCAAACTTTGTTTCCAGGAATTTTTCCTAGTCGTCTACTTCGCCGTATTTTTAGACCACTGCGACCGACAACTTTTCATCGAGCCACCCGACATCGCTTAATCTCAACTTAATATCTAGTAATGCCGAGGATCCAAAGCGTCGAGATCCCATCGCAGAGGATTAAATTGGGGTTGGTTTGACGGATCTAAGATCCCTAAATTTGTTATTATCATTCACAAAAGTGTATTACCCATTAAAAATATATTACTTTTGGCCTCTATGAGGGAACGCAATTTTACTGATAAAATGATTAAATGTTATATAATATTTTTTAGAAAAAAATTAAAAGCTGCTTTTTAGCGCCCATTATGTACAAATTTAGAGAAAGTCCAGAAGTTTAACTGTCGTGTGCACCGTGTAGTGACCAACTTAAACTTTACACTGCAATAACTCTTCAAGACACCCTCGCCCTAAATTATAGCAGCTTTTGTATAACCCAAAAAATGGGAGAATTGTCTTAGACCAATCAGGACAGAATATGATCGTACGATTGTACAGTTAGGGAAAGGAAAGCCCATAGCAGTGACCACCGGCATGCAGCTTCCCAGAGCTTAATTAATTATCGGATTAAACCTCGTGTCGAACGCTCACAATTTTTGACGCTGCCCAATTAAACTTCACATACATGGAGATATAATTTAATTATATATTATTTATCCAATCCAATAAAAACAAGAGTGGGATATTTCAATAAATTTCCGTGTGCACTTTGGGAGAAAGTGGCAAAGAGATTCGACCCCAAGGCGTAAGGAAGGCCAGGCCTATATAAGGGCACTTGGTTGCTCTACAGCCGACTTCCCCCCCGTCTCGTCGAACCCCGCATCAGCTCATTGGTTAAACCCAGTTCGCTCCAAGAAGAGGCCAAGAGGCCGACATAACCTTCAGCCAACAAGTTACGCAACCGGCCACCTGCCGAATGATAACTGGCCAAATATATTGGAAGGCTAGAGCTCATCCAGATTATTCAGCTGTGCAGAAGTTTAGACGACCGGATCGGATTTAATTATATTTGGACATCATCAACGTTACGCAATGAGGATCACCTCATATGACCAGCAGAGGTCTAACTTTGTGATTCCGTCTTATCGCAGCGCAGCGTGGCAGCCAGCGGTCTCCTAAGGTCTTATCGCTGCAGTGCTGCAGTTACATTTCGTGTTTTGTTTTGATTCTTGATTTTCTTTTGTATTGCAATTAATAATGAAATAAATACTCGCAGATTGACGGAACTTTTGGCATTTGAATAGGAATTTAAATTACAACCTTTAAAGTTTGACCGACGAAGTCAACATGAGCTTGGGCCCAACTTTACGCACATCATGGAGTGGATATTTAAGGTCGTGAGTACTACAAAACAACAATGATAAAGATCTTATTATGAATTACCTATATTAAAATTCTAACAAAATGCCACTCGAACGTCTAATTAAAATAATATCTGCATTCGACTAAAGATTATATAACTATATTTGCTAATTTTATATTCAATTACTTATATATATTTGCTTTATACTTTACTTTTATATACTTTATTTTACTTACGGAATATAAACAAAAATGAAGAGTTAGAGAACGACTAGGATAATTATGCGTAGATAAAAATATTGTTAGTTTGTAAAAGAGATTTAATGGAAACGTTTACTAAACTGAATTTATATAAATGAAATTATGATTGAAGATATATTGAAAAATAATGAATTGTGAATAAATAGATTTAATGGTTTGTCGAGTACTTATGTTGAACACTTTCTTAAATATGTGGTAGAGTTATTTTGAACTTGACCAAGGGACAATGTAAATATTTTAAGTAGCATTGTCATGGTAGGGAGGGTAAAGACTTAGGGAATCATTAACATCCAAAATTCCCAATACTTATCAGAATCTGTAGCTTATCTTCACACGTGTCGGCGTGTATCATTAATATCAATAATAAGCCATTTCTTTTATTAATCGGTAGTCCAAGTTTGAATATTGTTTATGAGTAAGACGCACTTATTAAAATGTAGTAGCGTTCGTACTATCCTAAGCTAAAAGAACCCCGACCTACGGCGAGCTAGACCCGAGCATAGCAAGAGTGCGCATCCCTAGCGAAGGAAGTACAAGGTCCTCTTTATTAGTAATTATCACCAACTATTAAAAGACCCACTAGTTAAAAATCTATCGAACTACGTACACTACATGAATTGAATGAAGTAGTAGATGTAATCAATAGAGGCATTGAAGTAATCAACCATATAGGCGCAATAAGTGAAGGTGACAGAAGATTAGAACTTTTAATATTTAATTTACAACACTTTACCGAATACATTGAAGATATAGAACTCGGTATGCAATTAACAAGACTTGGTATTTTTAATCCCAAATTATTAAAACATGATCCATTATCACGTGAAAATTCCGAAAATTTACTAAATATAAAAACTTCTACGTGGTTGAAATCAGATGCAAATTAAATACTTACTATTTCCCATATTCCTAGAGACATTATAAAAACTGCACTTCTTAACATCGTACCATATCCAAACAAAGATAATAATATACTTATAGAAATGTAAATGCACAAAAGAACCCCAACTTCTTGGTGACAATAACAAATTCGGCCGATGTAAACAATTTAACATAAACATCCGCAGTCTTATTCGTTATTCCCACTAGAAGGGTGAAAACTGCTTACACAGCTTAAAGGGTCAAAACTTTCCACGTAGCTCAAACTCGGCTGATCTGTATCCATGCGCAATCCACTCAAGAGAGCGCCTAATTAACGTAAACATAAATGAGAGCCTATGTACGCTCAATATGAAGAAGTAAATAAGCTCAGCCAAGGGTTTGCTAAGCGTTCGCTTTGCAAATCAGATTTAGATTTTATTCATACTTCAATTGTGTAAGACGTGAATTTGTCTCCGACGTTCGCTTAAGTTTTTGATTAATAAAAATATTTTTTTTTTCCAAACCAACAAACCGCGAAGTTGTAATTATATATTTATTCAGATATATATATATATACACAATACACAATTATGTCATCCATATATACGAAACAGTTTATGTATATTAAATCTGCTAAGAGATTATTCATGCAACGTTGAAAAGTTGCGGGTACATTTTTTAAACCAAATGGCATTCGAGTATATTCAAAATGACCATTTTTGGTAGAAAAAGCTGTCTTCGCTATGGAATTTTCATCCATTTGTATTTGATGAAAACCTTTTGCGAGGTCAATGGTTGTAAAGTATTGGCAATTTCCAAGCTTGTCCAATATTTCATCCATTACCGGTATTAAGTATTTGTCATCAACCCGTTCAGGTTGCGATAGTCAATGACTATGCGAAATTTCGATTTTCCCGATGCATCTGGCTTTTTGGATACTACCCAAACCGGAGAGCAATACGGAGAATTCGATTTTCTTATGATGCCTTGTTGCATTTCATTTGGTTTTTGACTTCTTCGTCGAAGCTTTGTGGGTATTTGTATGGACGTCTGTAAATTGGGTCTTCGTGTTTAGTTGTTATGACATGTTTAGTTGTACTTGTGAAGGTCAAATTTTCACCTTCTTTGTACTGTATGTCACTAAACTCGTATAAGACACTGGTAAGGGCTTTCCTCTCTTCATCGTTTAGATGATCAAGTCGAAATTTATTTGTTTCATTGAGTTCGTTGTCAATTACATAATTGACATACTCAATATTTGGAGAATCTAATAGGTTTTCTTTTGAACTTTCTTTAGGTGTTGATTCTTCTTCCTTAATATCTTCAAGTCGCAATTTAAATGTGTATTTATTTAAAGTAACTGTATTGGATGTATAGCATATAGTTGCTTTGGAATCTTCCAAATATTCCCTGCCTAACAAAATATTGTATATTTCTGAGAATTTATGTAAATAAAATGTTTGCTTTGTCGAACATAGTTTACTAGGTTTTAAATCAATTTTTGATTTTAAAATAATTTGACCGTTTGTTGTGTGTATATCCAATGAAGCTTTTAAGTTATTCGGACAATTGAAAAAAATTTTATTCATCAAATTTATTGATGAACCTGGGTCAATCAAACATTTGAGTTTGATATCGTTCATAGTTATTTGTATGAATGGGTAGGTTCTTCTTCTTCTACTTCTGATTCCGATCCCGAGGCAAGTTGATGAAAATTTTCACTGGTGTCAATTTTAGACTGACCACTGGAACTTTCACGCTGCCTTTTTTGGGTTGGTTAGTAGTAGAATAAGATATGGGTTTTTGATAATTTAGAGCGTTTTGCGCTCTACCTTGGTCTAACTTTTGTTTGAACTCACTGTATGTTGCTTGGTTATTTTCAACCGTTTTTGAATTATTACGTGCGTAATTATTTTGATTTTGCTGTGTTTGAATATAATAAGGTTTTGTACCTTGGTCATTATTATTTCCTTTATTCTTTTGAGAATCATTATTTTTACTACTGCTTTGTGATGTAGATGGACTGTTTGATTTAGCTTTAGCTTTTTCTGTATTTGATACAATTGTATCGTAAAGGCCTTCCCTTTGCGCTAATAGTCTTAATAATGTTGTTGTTGTAATATCGTATCTTGCTAAAGTCATGAACATTCTGTCTGGAATTCTTTTATAAATTACATCTTTTATAGTATTAGCCATTGAGGCGGTATAAAGAGTTGTATTTGTATAATTATTTTCACGCTTTAATGGTCACTTGCAGTTTTTAATTTGTATTAATAGTATCCAACATCGAGAGTTATATAACTATTCAAAAATATTTTGTCGCATAGATTCTTTTGCGGATCTGCTTTGTATAAACTGAAGCACAAACGAAACTTTGTTCGCCACGAGCTGCGTTTCATTAATCTCGAACTAATCTATTAGCTCTAAGAGATTATGTTCACACGCGGATCCTACCGACTGCGGCAATTACAACTTCGCGGTTTATTGGTTTATAAAAAAATATCTTTATTGATCAAAAACTTAAGCGAACGTCGGAGACAAATTCAGGTCTTACACAATTGAAGTATGAATAAAATCTAAATCTAATTTGCAAAGCGAACGCTTAGCAAACCCTTGGCTGAGCTTATTTACTTCTTCATATTGAGCGTACATAGGCTCTCATTTATGTTTACGTTAATTAGGCGCTCTCTTGAGTGGATTGCGCATGGATACAGATCAGCCGAGTTTGAGCTACGTGGAAAGTTTAGACCCTTTAAGCTGTGAAAGCAGTTTTCACCCTTCTAGTGGGAATAACGAATAAGACTGCGGATGTTTATGTTAAATTATTTACATCGGCCGAATTTGTTATTGTAACCAAGAAGTTGGGGTTCTTATGTGCTAAGGCATTCTTGGTCCTATGTTCTATTGTTGCTAAGTAAGAGAATATATAAAGTGGCTGGTATATGTTGTAGATATATGTTATGTGGTTGAGCATTACTTATGTCACTACCCCACGCTTAAAATTTAGCCTGTCCTCAGGCGGATATTCTGGGATACAATACAGGATTAGTATCAAGTACTGTATTTATATTTTCTGTTGTTATACTATTTTGTTGTTCTATTTGTTGTGAATTCTCTTTTCTATACTTAACAATTAATTTTTTTGGAATGCCTTTTTATTTATAAATAAAATATAGTATAAGTGCAAGTATTATAATAATAATAATATTAGTTTGGCAAATATCTCCCTTCCGCCTTTTTGTCTTTTGAATTTCGAGGCTATGTACAAAGCGCTACAGAGCTCGTATCTGGCAAGACTATACATAATTTGTAAGGTCTTGACATAACCTACAAAACGACGCTATGCATGATTAGTTTGGATATTGCGTTCAACAGTTATAGACGTGTAAACATGGAGATCACTAACGCCGAAATTCGCGCTATTTTAAAGTTTTCCTTCGTTAAAGGCAAATCCGCCAGAGAAACGTTCCGTGAATGGTGTTTTGGGGGATGGTACTCTATCACTTCGAACCGCGGAGGAATGGTTTCGACGATTCAGAGCCGGTGAAAACGACACCATGGATAAGCCAGCCGGCGGAAGACCTGTGACGACAAATACCGATCAAATCATGGAATACATCGAGTTAGACCGGCATGTGGCATCTCGTGACATCGCCCAGGAGATGGGAGTTAGTCACCAAACCATTTTAAACCATCTGCAGAAGGCTGGATACACCAAAAGAGCTTGATGTTTGGGTGCCGCATGATTTGACGCAAAAAACCTTCTGGACCGAATCAACGCCTGCGATATGCTGCTGAAACGGAACGAACTCGACCCATTCTTGAAGCGGACTGGCGACGAAAAATGGATCACATACGACAATATCAAGCGAAAACGGTCATGGTCGAAGGCCGGTGAATCGTCCCAAACAGTGGCCAAGCCGGGATTGACGGCCAGGAAGGTTTTGCTGTGTGTTTGGTGGGATTGGAAGGGAATCATCCACTATGAGCTGCTCCCATATGGCCAGACGCTTAATTCTACCATCTACTGCGAACAATTGGACCGCTTGAAGCAGGCGATCGACCAGAAGCGTCCAGAATTGGCCAACAGGAAGGGTGTAGTGTTCCACCAGGACAACGCTAGACCACACACTTCGTTGATGACTCGTCAGAAGCTAAGGGAGCTCGGATGGGAGGTTTTATCGCATCCACCATATAGCCCGGACATAGCGCCAAGTGATTACCACCTGTTCCTGTCCATGGCGAATGCCCTTGGTGGTGTAAAGTTGAACTCAAAAGAGGCTTGTGAAAAGTGGCTGTCCGAGCTCTTCGCAAATAAGGAGGGGGGCTTCTACGAGGGAGGTATTATGAAGTTGCCATCTAGATGGAAACAGATTATCGAACAAAACGGCGCATATTTGAACTAAATCCGATCACTGTAACACTTTTTATAAGGCATTGAATAAAGAGCAAAAAAGCGGAAGGGAGATATTTTCCAACCAATTATAATATAATGTGTTCTTTAATTATTTCTTTAGCCTGTAGATATGATAATGGTTCTAACTTTGTTACATAGTTATTGATATAGACCGTTTGTTTGTAGTCCAGTGTTGTGCTTGTGATTAATATGTTTTCTATTTGAACAGAACAATTAAAAGCTTTTATTATATTGTCGCCTTCTATTATAATTTCTGTATTAGTTATACAGTTTTGATTTAATACAATTTTTGATAATTTCCAAGTTAAAATTATGTTTGTTTCTACATAATTCTACATTATTCCAATATTGTTATGTGTTTTTGAATATCTACATTGGTATTGTATTTGATTTAATATTTCTGTAATACATTTGTTTATTATTGGTTTTCTTGAGTTTTGTTTATAAACTTTATTATCTTGAATATAATATTTATCATTTACATTTTCTATAAGTATATTATTATCTTTGTCTGGATATGGTACGATGTTAAAAAGTGCAGTTTTTGTCTCTCTCTTTTTTCTCTTTTTTTTTCTCTTTTTTTGTCTCTGTATTCGGTAATGTGTTGTAAATTAAATATTAAAAGTTCTAATCTTCTGTCACCTTCACTTATTGCGCTTAAATGGTTGATTACTTCAATGCCTCTATTGACTACATCTACTACTTCATTCAATTCATTAATTTGAATACTATGCTGAGAAAGATCTTTTATTTTTTGTTCTAATTCTTCTTTGTCATTTTGATCTAAAGTGCCAAAAAGGTATTTATGCGGTACCTATAATATTAATTAAACAACGTTTATTGCGTTTTATTATTCTTATTCCATTCATCTCTCTGTCTAATTTTTCAGTTAAATATTGGATTTGGGCTATAGTACCATATTCTTCAGCTTGTTTAATTAAATTTGCAAAAGTTTGTTCGGTTTTTGTTAAGTTTACGGACAAATAGTGATTTTCATAGTTTATAGGTATATTAATTGATCCTGTTTTAAATATAAGATATCCATTTTTAGCTTGTATTGGGTTCACCTCTAGGCTTTGACCACGGACGGCACGGACGAAACATATTATAAATTTTATTATGAATAACTGTTTAATCGGACTTCTCTTGATTTTCGGGAGTTGAGCTGGAATTGTATTTACTGTCATTAATTTTCTTTTGTTTTTTTAATTTAGATTTATAATGTTCAACTTTTCTTCCTCTATTTGTTTCTTCGTAATGTTTCTCATCTATTTGTTTCATACGTCCTGTTTTCTTAAATGGGTTAGTTGTTTTACTTTTTACCAATGGTACTTGTTTATATCTTGTATCTACTTCATAGCTATGTCTATCTTTATTCAACTTATCTATTTTTGATCGTTTCTCCTTTTGGGTGTCATATGCAGGTGTTTCTGCATAAATGAAAATATCAGCTGGTATTCTACCAGTTGTATTGTGTTTGGTTTTATGATTATATACATAGAAAATAGTTTCAAATTGTGTTATCTTATTTTCTGGGTCGGACTCACTATTAATGATTCTTAACTTTTCATTGACTGTTTTATGGAATCTTTCAATGTCAGAAATTCCATTTTTACTTGTTGTGATATTTATATTCACATTTTCGGACCTAAGCCATAAGTGTAACACGGAACATATAAAAGCTGAATCTTTATCGGCCTTTATTTCGGACGGTTTTCCCATTTCATTGAAAATTTAAGGAGAGCTCTTTTCGCTTCCAGCCAGTCTTTACTGCTAACTTCAATCAAGGCGGCATATTTGGAATAAATGTCAATGCATGACAGGAATGTTTTATTATTGATTAAATAAAAATCGATAACATATTTTTCTCTGGGATTAAAAGTTTCTGTTGTTAACTCATAGTTTACTTTATGTTCTCTATGTTCTGTTTTGGATATGTTACATACTTCGCATTCATTAATAATGTTGTGTATTAACTTTTGGTAGTCTGGGTAATAATATTTTTCTTTGAAAAGGTTAGATTGTTTCTCTATTCCTGTGGCTTTTTATAATTATTTCTTTAAATTCTGAATATGTTTCAATATCTTTTAATTTGATGTTTGATTTCATAACTTTAGTTATGTTATTCGGACTGACAATGTAAGCGTTTTGAAATGTAAGGAAATCTATTTCGTTATGAAAGAAAATTACGCTTCTTTTAGTACATAAATATTCTTCAATTAATTCTTTGGCATGGGCATTTGTCATTTATCCTATAGTTTCTACGGTATTATTATCGTCTTTTATAAATTCTATCTACCTGTTGTAGTAATTAATTGGCCTCTCCGTTAAGGAAATATAAGATAGAAATATAACGAAATGTTACTGGAGGTTTCTCCTAGGAAGTTTTCTTCAATTTTTACTCTTGATAGAGCATCTGTACATGGTTTTCTTTACCAGGGAGATATTTGATATGGTAATCAAATTCATTTAATTTGATTTTCCATCTCTGAAGTTTCATGTTTGGCTCTTTAATTGAATCAAGCCAAACCAATGGCCTGTGATCACTATAGATCTCGAATTTTCTAAAAATAAATAGGACCTGAAATATTTAGTGGCCCAAACAATAGCAAGGAGTTCCTTTTCTATTGCGGAATAATTAATTTCATGTTCGTTCAGAGTTCTGCTCGCATAGCATATAGGTTTATGCTCTTGCGATAATAGCGCGCCAATAGCAAAATTGCTGGCATCAGTAGTTAGTGAAAAAGACTTTTTAAAATCTGGGTGTATTAATATGGGATCGGACGTTATTAACACTTTTAGTTTTTCAAAAGCTAAGTAATAGTCTGAGTCTTTGATATTTATTATTAAGCCTTTCTTTAGTCGTAATGTCATTGGTTTTGCTATTTTAGCGAAGTTTGGAATAAATTTGCGGTAAAAACCGCAAAGACCAAGAAATGATTTTATTTCTTTAGTGGACTTTGGTATAGGGAAATTCACTACGGCTTTAATTTTTGTGGGATTTGGTTTTATACCATCTGCTGTAATTATATGCCCTAGGAATTCAGTTTCTTTTTTAAGGAATTCGCATTTGTCTAGCTCTAATTTTAAATTTGCTTCCCTGAGCTTTAAGAATACCTTTCGCAAAGACATTATGTGCTCTTCCAATGAAGTGGAATACACAATTATGTCATCCATATATACGAAACAGTTTTTGTATATTAAATCTGCTAAGAGATTATTCATGCAACGTTGAAAAGTTGCGGGTACATTTTTTAAACCAAATGGCATTCGAGTATATTCAAAATGACCATTTTTGGTAGAAAAAGCTGTCTTCGTTATGGAATTTTCATCTATTTGTATTTGATGAAAACCTTTTGCGAGGTCAATGGTTGTAAAGTATTGGCAATTTCCAAGCTTGTCCAATATTTCATCCATTACCGGTATTGGGTATTTGTCATCAACCCGTTCAGGTTGCGATAGTCAATGACTATGCGAAATTTCGATTTTCCCGATGCATCTGGCTTTTTGGATACTACCCAAACCGGAGAGCAAAACGGAGAATTCGATTTTCTTATGATGCCTTGTTGCATTTCATTTGGTTTGTAAATTGGGTCTTCGTGTTTAGTTGTTATGACATGTTTAGTTGTACTTGTGAAGGTCAAATTTTCACCTTCTTTGTACTGTAAACTCGTATAAGACACTGGTGAGGGCTTTCCTCTCTTCGTCGTTTAGATGATCAAGTCGAAATTCATTTGATTCATTGAGTTCGTTGTCAATTACATAATTGACATACTCAATATTTGGGGAATCTAATAGGTTTTCTTTTAAACTCTCTTTTGGTGTTTCTTCTTCTTCATTAATATCTTCAAGTCGCAATTTAAATGTGTATTTATTTAAAGTAACTGTATTGGATGTATAGCATATAGTTGCTTTGGAATCTTCCAAATATTCCCTGCCTAACAAAATGTATTTTTCTGAGAATTTATGTAAATAAAATGTTTGCTTTGTTGGACATAGTTTACTAGGTTTTAATGCAATTTTTGATTTTAAAATAATTTGACCGTTTATTGTGTGTACATCCAATGGAGCTTTTGAGTTAATCGGACAATTGAAAAAATTTTTACTTATCAAATTTATTAATGAACCTGTGTCAATCAAACATTTGAGTTTGATATCGTTCATAGTTATTTGTATGAATGGGTAGGTTCTTCTTCTTCTACTTCTAATTCCGATCCCGAGGCAAGTTGATGAAAATTTTCACTGGTGTCAATTTTAGACTGACCACTGGAACTTTCACGCTGCTTTTTTTGGTGTTGGTTAGTAGTAGAATAAGATGTGGGTTTTTGATAATTTAGAGCGTTTTGCGCTCTACCTTGGTCTAACTTTTGTTTGAACTCACTGTATGTTGCTTGGTTATTTTCAACCGTTTTTGAATTATTACGTGCATAATTATTTTGATTTTGCTGTGTTTGAATATAATAAGGTTTTGTACCTTGGTCATTATTATTTCCTTTATTCTTTTGAGAATCATTATTTTTACTACTGCTTTGTGATGTAGATGGACTGTTTGATTTAGCTTTAGCTTTTTCTGTATTTGATACAATTGTATCGTAAATTGTATCCCTTTGCGCTACTTGTCTTAATAATGTAATGTCGTATCTTGCTAAAGTCATGAACATTCTATCTGTAATTCTTTTTTAAATCCATCTTTTATAGTATTCATTGCGGCGGTATAAAGAGTTGTATTTGTATAATTATTTTCTAGTGATAATTTACTTGAAATTTCGAACATCTTATTTTCTAGCTCTTCTACAATCTTACGAATACTACCACTCCAGTACGTGTTGTAGAGTCTTCTTAGCAGCTCTTTGTATTGGATTTGGGTTTTGAATTCATTAATGAGGACTGATCGCAGTTCAGCCCAAGTGTTGCACTGCACTGTTGTAGCTGGGACACTACTTGTGCGTGTCGGGACAGCTGCATCTCGATGGCACTGTAGAGTACACTATGTTGCCTCTTGTCTGTTGTCGGGTATAGGGACATCACGAAGTCCACACATCTCACAAATGATGCCAGTTCTCTTGTGGAACCGTCAAATGTTGGGATGTGGCGAATCTGGTCCAAAGCCAGATTCAAATGTAACTCGGATAGAATCATAATTTGTTCACTGGGTTGTGCCATCTTGTTGGCTATTATTGATTTTTGCTTTTGAATCACTCGGTAGGTTAATACCGGGGTTTTTATTTTATTTTTTTCAATTTTAAGATTCACACACCTTCGTAGCGGTCCAATCAATGTTAGATGGGCTACACTGACCTGGTCACGCTTTAATGGTCACTTGCAGTTTTTAATTTGTATTAATAGTATCCAACATCGAGAGTTAGATAACTATTCACAAATATTTTGTCGCATAGATTCTTTTGCGGATCTGCTTTGTATAAACTGAAGCTCAAATGAAACTTTGTTCGCCACGAGCTGCGCTTCATTAATCTCGAACTAATCTATTAGCTCTAAGAGATTATGTTCACACGCGGATCTTACCGGCTGCGCCAATAACAACTTCGCGGTTTGTTGGTTTATAAAAAAAATATTTTTATTAATCAAAAACTTAAGCGAGCGTCGGAGACAAATTCACGTCTTACACAATTGAAGTATGAATAAAATCTAAATCTAATTTGCAAAGCGAACGCTTAGCAAACCCTTGGCTGAGCTTATTTACTTCTTCATATTGAGCGTGAATAGGCTCTTATTTATGTTTACGTTAACTAGGCGCTCTCTTGAGTGGATTGCGCATGGATACAGATCAGCCGAGTTTGAGCTACGTGGAAAGTTTTGACCCTTTAAGCTGTGTAAGCAGTTTTCACCCTTCTAGTAGGAATAACGAATAAGACTGCGGATGTTTATGTTTTTGTTATTGTCACCAAAAAGTTGGGGAAATAGAGAAACAAATTAACGTTTTTAAAGAAAAATATTACTACCAAAAGTTAATACAGAACATTATTAATGAATGCGAAATATGTAACATTTGCAAAACAGAACAAAGAGACACTAAACTTAGTTATGAATTAACTCCAGAAATTTCCAGTCCCAGAGAAAAATATGTTATCGATTTTTATTTAATCGACAATAAAACATTTTTGTCATGCATTGAAATTTATTCAAAATACGCCGTCTTAATTGAAGTCAATTCTAGAGACTGCCTTGAAGCAAAAAGAACTTTACTCAAAATCTTTAATGACATGGGAAAACCGTCTAACACAAAAACCGATATGGATTCAGCATTCATTTGTGCCGTATTACATTTATGGCTAAAGTTCGAAAATGTGTACATAAATTTCACAAGAAGCAAAAATGGAATTTCTGACATTGAAACTATAAACTATAAACGAAAAGCTAAGAATCATTAATAGTGAATCCGACTCAGAAATTAAATTAACAAAATTTGAAATTGTACTATGAATTTGAAACTATGTCTATAATCATTAAACTAAACATAATATACACCAGCTGACATCTTCATTTCTGCAGGAACACCTGCATATGACACCCAGCAAGAAAAAATCAATGATAACAGTCATAGTTACGAAGTAGATACCAAATATAGACAAACACCGTTAGTTAAGACTATAAGTACACTAACCCTTTTAGGAAAACAGGGCAAATAAAACAAACAGATGACAAACATTACGAAGAAACTAAAAGAGGAAGAAAAATTGATCACTACAAATCTTAATTCAAGAAACAAAAGAAAATTCCAAATAGAACTCAATTAAAAAACAAGCTGAAGAATATAGCAGTATAGCCCCAATCCAATATTTACCAGAAAAATTAGACAGGGAAATGAATGGAATAAGAATAATAAAAAACACGCAATTAGCGTGGTTTAATTAATATTATGGGTACCGCATGTAAATATCTTTTTTGGCACGTTAGATGAGAATGATAAAGATTAACTTAACAAAAAATAAATAATCACTTCCAAAACTCAGTTCAAATCAATGACTGAATTAAATGAAGTAATAAAAGCAGTCAATAGATTTAATAAATCATCTTAGCGCAATTTATAAAGGTGATCAAAGACTGGAACTTTAAATATTCAATTTGCAAGACTTCACGTAATACATTATAGGCATTAAACTCGGTATGCAACTTATCACATGTAAATTCTGAGAAATTATATATGTATTACAGGCATACTAAACCAAAAACCAGAAGACTGTAGATATTCCAAAATTCATAATAATCTTGCAGTAATTTATATAAAGCCAAATATTATATTAAAATGGAAATTATCAAAAATTGTAATAGAGAAATTATAATAGAAGGAAATAACATAATAAAACCTTTTAATTGTTCTGTTCAAATAGATAATATCTTAATAAGAAGCACAACATTAGATTATACTAAAACCAGCTACAACAATAATGTAACAAAATTAGAACCATTATCATATTTACAAACTAAAGAAATAATACTTACAACATATTTTATTTATAATTTAAAGGCATTCCCAGAAAAATAATTGTAAAATGTACAAACGAAAATGGAACACAGATACAAAATCCAAATAATACACGAATAGAATTTGTAACAGAAAACGAAAATAATGTAAGCCTGAGGACAGGCTAATTTCTAAGAGTGAAGTAGTGACATATATGTATACCACTAAACCACTTGACCACACACAATATCAGAATACAAATTCTTGGTGACAATAACAACTTCGGCCAACATAACAATTCGACATAACAATTGAATTATAGACATAAACATCCGTCGATACCGAATTCGTTATTCCCGATAAGCAACTAAATTGCTAACGCAGCACAAATTCAGGCGCAACTCTCTTAAAACAGCGCAGTCCACATAAACATAGAAAAGAGCCACTTCTGCTTCATATACACAAATTCAGACAAGGGTTTGCTAAGCGTTCAACTTTCACTCCAGCTTTAGATTTAATTTATCCTCAATTACCTCCAATTCGTCCTACCATTAAGACGTGAATTGTCTCCGATTCAAAGTTGTATTTTTGTCTTGAAATAAAAATTATATTTTTTTCAAAACTTGCATCCGCGAACTCTTAAATATATATATATAATATAAAATTCGATCACTTTACTATAAAGACGTGAATTGTCTCCGATAGTAAGTTGTATTTTTGCCATGAAGTAAAATTATATATTTTTTTCAAAACCTGCAACCGTGAACTCGTTATTGTCGCTGCTGGTGGTCCTAGTGACCCGCAAAAGGAATCTTTGTGTGTGAAATAAAAACTTCAACTTGGTAGCAACAAAGTGCTACGAGAAGTGACTAATTCGCCAAACAGCCAGTGCTTAAAAAGTTCTTCAAATTAATTTAACTCGGTAGCACACCATAAAGATGTGACGTGTTAAAATTTTTAATTAGTGGTGCAAATCAAAAAGGATGACCGCTACTGTCGGAGGATCACCTAAACCAAACATACGGTCAAATTATACAAGTCCATATTCACTGGAGTGACACAAGAATCGAGCTCATTCATTAAAAGTATTGAGTTCATATTGCAGCTGTACCCAACGAAGACTGTCCATCTAATTTATAGTGCTATAGAATGGCAAATCGGCAGCGATGCCCAGAGTAAGTTCATTTATAATGCTTATCGATAGCATTATATAACTTGTTTACACTAAGGCGCGCAATACAAAAATGGGATGTTTCGGGCAACCTGGCATTTGATCGACCTCTTGGATTTTCCGATACCTATACTGTTACTATACTCTTAATCTTACTATACACTTGTCTTTTCATGTTCTTATAAATGAAATAAAATATATAAACGAACATTCTAAGCAGGAACGAGACTCCCTCGTTGACATCAGGCAAATCGAAAGTTTGCACAGTCTTCTTTGCTTCCTGATCCAAGACTTCATCATCCAGCTCGAAATAGGCGTTTTTGGGCCAGTTTTCTTCTTGGTCCCTGACCAAGTTAACAAAATTGACTACCCAATTTCTTCTAGGTCGTGCCGCCACAAAGCTTCTCCTGACCATTCTTGAATCTCCTCTACCCTGTCCGAAAGTAATTTTTCATGACAACGAAGATGGATATGATCGAATCCCATGAAGAGTAACCTTACAATCCGAACAGTATACAGTATCGATAGGGTCTTTTACTAAGGGCAGAGATCTGCGAGAAGGTGAGCGGCACATAACTCAAGCCTTGGGAGGGTTTTGGTCTTCATCAGCGCTACTGTTGACTTTGAAGTCAACATTAAATAGGCAACCTAGACATTCCTAACGTCTTTGTTGACTCTGAATCCGGTATCGACTTAACTGTGCTCTCAGATGCAGTGACCTCAGGTGAGTTTGAAAACCACTTTGTCAATTCAGAACCTGAGATAATTCAGACTGAAGACAATTCAGCTGCTCTACGTATGCAGCACCAGTTAAGATGTCATAGACATAAAAATCGTATCCAATTACTTCTGCAGTTCTAGGAAATAAATATTTTGCAGATTCACTCAACCTTCTTAAACACCGAACTCTCTTTCACACTTTGAGTTAAAACTTCCTATCGAGCGGATAAGGCATCACTTGACAATTTTTTAATTTTATTTTTAAATCGGCAATCAGGAGTGGAGTACAACTCTTCTTGAATCGTCGGACCCACCATCAGTATGTCATTTAATGCCACCTAATGTTTTGCAGGAATCATCAAACACGAGGCGCAACTTTGTTGACGTACTCTGTGGCCTTAACACGCATTGATGGGGAATGACATAATGTGGAGTGGAACGGATTTTGTTTTCTGTAGGCGAGCTATTCTTCCATGAATTCCAAGTACATGGTCTTTATGTTAGGATCTTGAGACAACCTTCGCTCAGGCGACAAAAACCGCCGTTTTGCAACCTCGAAGGAGTTGACCAACCGATTTGGATCGGAGTTTAACGGCAGCCTAACTTCAAATCGACCTGATGTCTTCCTGTAATAATTTCACATCATTTTTGCTAAGATGACAGAATTGTTGTTGAATTTCGCATTTCCTCAAGTGACCAAAATTTCTGTAGTGTGCCAATCGATTCTAACGCCAATCGATTCACCTGGACCGCAGATTTGTATCTGCCCGAGACAACCCAACCAAGAAGGGTTTGTAACTTTGCATATTTAGGGCCTTGTTTAATTTGACCAACTGCTAGGAATTCGAAAAATAATTCTGCGCCTATCAACATGTCAAATTTTTGTGACTTTTAGAAATGGGGGTCTTCGGGAGCTTTCGGGATCACTGACGTTCATGGATTGATCAGTATGGTAACTGGAGATCGATCGAAAAATCGAACGAGAACTCACTAACATTTATTTTCACCTAACATTTTCTTGACTTGAATTGGTCTCGCCAATACCAAGTAACTTGATACATGACTCCTCTCTACGAATCTTTAAGCGATTCGCCGGTTTGAGACCCAGAGTCCAGCAGAGCTCGGACTAAAACGTACTCACCGTTTTTCGTGCAGACGCTTACGATTGACGTAGCCAACAACAACCTGTCCAATAGACAACTCCGTGGCTGATCTTGCCTAAAAGGAGGAGAAATGGTCTCTTGCGGGGGTGGCCTCGCTAATCCAAAGACATTAGAATAACAAGATGCGTAACGGGCATAAATTGGTTTAGCACTACGCAGCCACTTAATGGCAGCAATAATTGCTCTGTCCACGCTCACGTAAAATTGAGAGCATAAAAATCTGAAAATATAATTCACTTGCTTGTGTGAGTGAAAACAGTAAGCAAGAATATAACCTTTTTTTTCACGTCCGCCCAAAGGTTTTCGATTGGATTCAAGTCGGGTGACTGAGCAGGCCATTTCATTACTCGGATCGATTTCTGCTCAAACCACTTTCGAAATGTCTTGTTGAACTACCTAGTTGAAAGGTCCAAACCAACGGCATTTCATCCTTGGCATATGGCAGCATCACATTTTCCAGGATATCTGTGTAAATGTGCTGATCCATGATGCCTTGAATCCAATGGATCGGACCTACTCCATAGTATGAAAAGTGTATATTTGTGCGTAATTGCGCTAGAGGACGATTTTCGGTCCGAATTCAGTTTTGATCCATGAATTGAATTATTTTAGTTGTCTAGCTTTCTAACTAATGACATTCGTTATATTTTGCTCCTTTTTTTATTAATTATATTATATTTTTGTACTATGTATACATGAATATAATGACATATGTGCAATGTAACCACTTGACCACACACACACATAATATGAAACTTCATAGCAACACATAAGTCAGACCCCAAATTCTTAGTGACAATAACCACTTCGGGCGCGTTGACATAAACAATTGGCTTATAAACATAGACATCCGCCGATACCAAATTCGTTATTCCCGCTAAGCAACCAAATTGCTAACGCAGAACAAATCCCTGCCTGGTAATTTTTCATGCGCAACTCTCTTCAAGCGCGCAATCCACTTGAATATAGAAGAGAGCCACATGGCATTTGATCGACCTCTTGGATTTTCCGATACCTATACTGTTACTATACTCTTAATCTTACTATACACTTGTCTTTTCATGTTCTTATAAATGAAATAAAATATATAAACGAACATTCTAATCAGGAACGAGACTTCCTCGTTAACATCAGGAAAATCGAAAGTTTGCACAGTCTTCTTTGCTTCCTGATCCAAGACTTCATCATCCAGCTCGAAATAGGCATTTTTGGGCCAGTTCTCTTCTTGGTCCCTGACCAAGTTAACAAAATTGACTGCCCAATTTCTTCTAGGTCATGCCGCCACAAAGCTTCTCCTGACCATTCTTGAATCTCCTCTACCCTGTCCGAAAGTAATTTTTCATGACAACGAAGATGGATATGATCGAATCCCATGAAGAGTAACTTTACAATCCGACCAGTATACAGTATCGATAGGGTCTTTTACTAAGGGCAGAGATCTGCGAGAAGGTGAGCGGCACATAACTCAAGCCTTGGGAGGGTTTTGGTCTTCATCAGCGCTACTGTTGACTTTGAAGTCAACATTAAATAGGCAACCACTATATTCCTAACGTCTTTGTTGACTCTGAATCCGGTATCGACTTAACTGTGCTCTCAGATGCAGTGACCTCAGGTGAGTTTGAAAACCACTTTGTCAATTCAAAACATGCTGTTTGAAGATCCTGAGATAATTCAGACTTAAGATAATTCAGCTGCTCTACGTATGCAGCACCAGTTAAGATGTCATAGACATAAAAATCGGATCCAATTACTTCGGCAGCTCTAGGAAATAAATATTTTGCAGATTCACTCAACCTTCTTAAACACCGAACTCTCTTTCACACTTTGAGTTAAAACTTCCTATCGAGTGGATAAGGCATCACTTGACAATTTTTTAATTTTATTTTTAAATCGGCAATCAGGAGTGGAGTACAACTCTTCTTGAATCGTCGGACCCACCATCAGTATGTCATTTAATGCCACCTAAGACGATGTTTTGCAGGAATCATCGAACACGAGGCGCAACTTTGTTGACGTACTCTATGGCCTGAACACGCATTGATGGGGAATGACATAATGTGGAGTGGAACGGATTTTGTTTTCTGTAGGCGAGCTATTCTTCCATGAATTCCAAGTACATGGTCTTTATGTTAGGATCTTGAGACAACCTTCGCTCAGGCGACAAAAACCGCCGTTTTGCAACCTCGAAGGAGTTGACCAACCGATTTGGATCGGACTTAAACGGCAGTCTAACTTCAAATCGACCTGATGTCTTCCTGTAATAATTTCATATAATTTTTGCCAAGATGACAGAATTTTTGTTGAATTTCGCATTTCCTCAAGTGACCAAAATTTCTGTCCTGTGCCAATCGATTCTAACGGTTCTTCACCTGGACCGCAGATTTGTATCTGCCCGAGACAACCCAACCAAGAAGGGTTTGTAACTTTGCATATTTAGGGCCTTGTTTAATTTTACCAACTGCTAGGAATTCGAAAAATAATTCTGCGCCTATCAACATATCAAGTTTTTGTGACTTTTAGAAATGGGGGTCTTCGGGAGCTTTCGGGATCACTGACGTTCATGGATTGATCAGGATGGTAACTGGAGATCGATCGAAAAATCCAACGCGAACTCACTAGCATTTATTCTCACCTAATATTTTCTTGACTTGAATTGTTCTCGCCCATACCAAGTAAGTTGATACACGACTCCTCTCTAAGAATCTTTAAGCGATTCGCCAGTTTGAGACCCACAGTCCAGCAGAGCTCGGACTAAAACGTACTCACCGCACATGTGCTCCATATAAACAAATTCAGCCAAGGGTTTCCTAAGCGTTCAACTCGCTTCATATATGTTTTTATAAGCCTGTTTATTGTTTATAAATATAGTTATGTTGGATATAACAAGAATTGTGGTGTGGCAAATAAATGGAACGGCGACTTCTCTAATCTGGTGACAATGGCCGCAACTTAACAACTTGACCGGAGATTGACCCACCGACCCACCAACTTCTATGCTCGGACCTCGACGATTCCTTTTACTACTTGACAACAATCTTCACAATCCCAATTTTCTCGCTTGATTTTTCTCGATGCTCGGTCCTCTTCTTCGTTTGTTCTGGTGATGTTACTTCGTATACTATTACATAGCAGGCACGTTTATAACTATCGATACCCAACTCTACTTTACCATCCTGATATTCTGAGTCTGACCAAGACGACGCAGCATCGTCGTTTTCCACTACATATTTTCAAAGCTTCATGTTATCAACGCTGTTAGAATTAAAAGCTGGTCCTTCACAGAATTATGCCTTTATTTTAATTGAGATCTCCGACGCTACTTCGAAAATATAAAGCGGATAGCGACTCAGACTGTCGACGTGTTTCATTTTATCTCCTGCACGATGCTCAACTTGGAATGTGAAATCTTTAAGATACAGAATCCATTCAGCTACTTCTCTGCGTACATCCTTCGTTTTCGCCGTCTGAGAAAACGCTGCGCAATCGATGAGCAGCTTGAACTTGACTCCCAGTAAGTAATGGCGAAACTTCTTGACAGATAAATACGCAGCATTAACTTCAAGAATATAATTGTGGCGCTTTGAATCTGCTGCTGAAGTTTTCTTCTTCCAATATGCAACTGGATGAAGTTCGCTTTCGAATCTCTGCATTAATATGCCGCCAAACCCATTCATAAAAGCATCAGTTGATGCTTCCCTGTTATACAGACAGGTTCATTCGACATTACCGGGTTCATTGCGATCATTTTTTTAGCCTCAAATATAAGCTCGGTGTCTTTCTTTAACAGGTTTGCTAGCGGCTATAACTGCATACCCTCGTACAATTTAAAAAAAAAAAAATTCTGTCAGTCCTAAGAATGATTGGACATCTTTAATGTTCTTGGGTCGGGCAAGCTTCTGAACAGCCTGTATTTTTTTCCTTTCCGGCCCAGATATTGCCGTCCTCCAAAAGCTAATCCTCAAAAACATGCGTAATCCATATTTATCTGCCTCCTCCAGGACTTTCCTTAACTTTCGTTTGTTTGAGCGAATATGATAAACATAAATCTGCATGACATCTTCTTTTATCAAGTTTTGAAAAGTGGCACTGACAAAACGGTTAAAAACGGCAGGTGACGGTGCTAAACGGCCCTCCTAAACCCTCCTTGGTTATAAAAGCAAAGTAGCGTCGACTAGGCTCTTCGATCGGTACATGTAAAAAGCTGTTCTCGAGATCCATGATCCATGATCCATGTACAGGGAAACTGTCGCTAAGTACCATCCTGTTCAAGTGACGGATATCAATACAAATTCTGTTTGTTCCGTCTTTCTTCTTTACTATGACCACTTTGATGTTGACTTCCGAACTATTTCATTTTTAAGCCAATCGTCCACTTGCTCTCTTACTGCGGCCGGTTCCTTAGCTTGGTTGGTGATCCTCATTTGTACGGGACACTCGATTGGAGATTCAGCTGGCTTGTAATTGTCGACGAACGGCTGAATTATCGGCTTCAACTGTTCAGAAACGCTCATATATTGTATATACTTAGGTCACTCCATTCATGTCCAGCGCTGACACCTTGGTGAAAGAGAACCCCTCCTCGTCCAATGTGACAAGCAGGGCGTCATCTTCAATATTCCTATCCGGAACAACAACAAATTTTTGTTCTAGCTCAGCTACATAGACGCACACGGCTCCCGTAAATGTACCTAGCAGTATTGTTTTTACATATTCTAGGCCTCGCAGTACAGTGAATCCTTGCAAGCCCTTTTAAGCCATGATATTGACGTCGGTGACGCTAAGCCAATTTTTATCCCGTTTCTCCCGCTATAGAGAAACTTATCTACGTAGAGATGGATAGAATGTTGTCAGAAGGCGTCATTGAGCCCTCCGATGAGGCTTGTTATTAAGCCAGGCTAGGTACGCCTTTGCTTAGATGCACGTCGCATAAACGAGTGCACAAAAAAGACGCGTACTCGCTGCCAAATATAGAAGGCATTTTTTCTTGGCTTCCCAAAGCCAATATCATAACCAAATTGGATCTGAAGGATGCATTCTGGCAAATACCCCTCACAGATGAGGCTAAAGCCATTACAGCTTTTACAGTGCCAGGGCGGCCACTATATCAATTTACAGTGATGCGGTTTGGTCTTTGTAATGCTCCACAGACCATGTACCGTTTAGTCGATGAATTGATCACTGCAGACTTGAAAAAATGTGTTTTTACCTGGATGATGTTTTTACCTTGATGATGTGTGTTTAGTGTCGTAGGGCTAATTTGACTTTGAATGTGGCTAAAAGTCGTTTTTGCGTAATGGTGGTATCGCGACTGATCCTAACAAATTCGAGGCTATAAAAACATAGCCATCCCCAAAGACGATCAAACAAGTGAGAAGCTTTTTAGGCCTGGTTGGATGGTATCAAAGATTCATCAGTTATTATTATTATTCTATTATTATTCTATCAAATACACAACATTGACACCAATCACGGCTATCTCCTTTTTTTAAGTAAACCAATTCAAATACCACCAGCACTTGAAAATCATTGCCTAAATATTAGTTTGGCAAATATCTCCCTTCCGCCTTTTTGTCTTTTGAACAGAGCTCGTATCTGGCACTACTATACATAATTTGAAAGGTCTTGACATAACCTACAAAACGACGCTATGCATGATTAGTTTGGATATTGCGTTCAACAGTTATAGACGTGTAAACATGGAGTTCACTAACGCCGAAATTCGCGCTATTTTAAAGTTTTCCTTCGTTAAAGGCAAATCCGCCAGAGAAACGTTCCGTGAGATTAATGGTGTTTTGGGGGATGGTACTCTATCACTTCGAACCGCGGAGGAATGGTTTCGACGATTCAGAGCCGCTGAAAACGACACCATGGATAAGCCAGCCGGCGGAAGACCTGTGACGACAAATACCGATCAAATCATGGAATACATCGAGTTAGACCGGCATGTGGCATCTCGTGACATCGCCCAGGAGATGGGAGTTAGTCACCAAACCATTTTAAACCATCTGCAGAAGGCTGGATACAAAAAAAAGCTTGATGTTTGGGTGCCGCATGATTTGACGCAAAAAAACCTTCTGGACCGAATCAACGCCTGCGATATGCTGCTGAAACGGAACGAACTCGACCCATTCTTGAAGCGGATGGTGACTGGCGACGAAAAATGGATCACATACGACAATATCAAGCGAAAACGGTCGTGGTCGAAGGCCGGTGAATCGTCCCAAACAGGGGCCAAGCCGGGATTGACGGCCAGGAAGGTTTTGCTGTGTGTTTGGTGGGATTGGAAGGGAATCATCCACTATGAGCTGCTCCCATATGGCCAGAAGCTTGATTCTACCATCTACTGCGAACAACTGGACCGCTTGAAGCAGGCGATCGACCAGAAGCGTCCAGAATTGGCCAACAGGAAGAGTAGTGTTCCACCAGGACAACGCCACACTTCGTTGATGACTCGTCAGAAGCTAAGGGAGCTCGGATGGGAGGTTTTATCGCATCCACCATATAGCCCGGACATAGCGCCAAGTGATTACCACCTTTTCCTGTCCATGGCGAATGCCCTTGGTGGTGTAAAGTTGAACTCAAAAGAGGCTTGTGAAAAGTGGCTGTCCGAGTTCTTCGAGGGAGGTATTATGAAGTTGCCATCTAGATGGAAACAGATTATCGAACAAAACGGCGCATATTTGAATAAAGAGCAAAAAAGCGGAAGGGAGATATTTTCCAACCTATTATTAATTAAACTGAAATTAACACTTTGACTACTTATTTTGGCAATAATATACAAAACGTCACCGACACACACCGCATGAAATATTTCCTTAATAAATTACTTAAAGAATTAAACGGAATAACTATTCACCAAAAAAATAGACAGAATCGTGGACTATTAAACGTACCCAATCAATACCAGATAAGAACTAAACTGTCATATGAATACAGGATGTAACTGAGACAAATCACCCACTGGTGGACTATACATTCCTTGCCTAAACCCTCACAAACTCGAAAACAAAAGTTTTAATTTCAAATAAACAAAATCGTAAGAATCTAAGAGCACTTGTACCCAACAGCGAATGCACGTGAATCCAAGAGAAATGCAAATAACCCCAAAACTCTCTCTCTCCAAATCCTAAAATCCAAAGTCCATATTTGAAAAGCTCGAAACCGAGGCTTGAACGTCAATCAATCCAGATCAAGAAGAAGAGTTGAGTTTGAGACCTAAATTAAGAAGGTCGGTGTTCTTCAAAATAAAGAGTTGTAATTATTCAGTTAGGAAAAATTATATTTTTTTGACTTTTGAATATTACCAACATATAATACTATTTGTTGAATTCATTTTTTAATTTTTTTATTTAGTTTTAGCAAACTACGAGAAACAGTGCTATTTTTGTTACCGCCTAAATATGAAGGTTTTTTTATTTTGCCAATTATTTTTAAAATATCCATTAGATCTGTTACTAATTTTGTTATTTCGATTGAAAATCATTGTAGTATTTAAGTTTATTGAGTAAAATTATGAAAAAGTGTCAGAAAATACAGAAACGCTGGGACAAACACGAAATGTGCTTATGGCGCTATTATTGTTACCGCAACTGTATGTGCTGCATATTGTGGAATCTCAAGGTGCAGTTGGTGGGCCAAGCCACAGTCAAAGGAAAAGCCTTAGCACAAGTCAAGTGCAGCTGCTCAAAGCCGTTTTTGTGTGTTTCTGTTTGGGCCAGACAACAAGGAGCTATAAAAGCAGAGACACGAAAGTGAAAATTTCTTGCATTCATTGCGTATTTCTTCGACAGAAAGTTAAAGGCTGTTGAGCAGTAGATAGATAGAGCTGTCTGCTTGATTACGAGCTCCCAAATATTGCAATCATTTTGAGCGACCCACTTATATTACTCTTTCATAAATCCAGCACTTATTAATGAAGATCATATTAAAAAACTAACCTCAGATATCAATATCCACACTGTCCTCAGTACATTCAAAATTCGGGAATATACAGATAAATTAAATTTCAAACAATTCGGAAAAATTATCAATTTTAAGTTCTTATTATTTGATTTCCACTCCCACTTCAATGGTCTCCTAGGCATGAATATCCTATCTAGCCTAAATGCAAACATAAACTTTGCCGAATCCATACTAGAAACACCAGAAACCATCCCAATCCTCACAAGGGCAAACCCTGTAGACACATTACATAACCTGCCACAAAATACCAAAATGCTACTTCCGCTCCCAGTAAACTTCATGCAGGGAGACTTTATATGCGAAACCACAAATTTGGATAATCAAATATCCATAACAGGCGGTTTATACACCGCAAACGCAGGATCCGCCTATTTCGAAGTCTGCAATAACTCAGACCAGATCCAAACACTTTACCTCGAGGAACCGTTACAGGCAGAAGAGTTCTCTCCACGAACCCACCAATATTTAAACAGCATGTCCACGGCAACAGATACAGAACGACCGGACGACCAACAATTAAACATTCAGAAGGAACACCTCAACAGCGAGGAGAAACAACACATACTAAAACTATGCAAGGCATTCAAAAGACTTTTCCACAACGAAAATAACCAACTAACGTTCTCTAACGCCGTCAAACACTCTATACCAACAACAGATAAAATACCGATTCACACAAAATCTTATCGTTATCCATTTGTACATAAAGACGATTTCGAAAGCAAATTTCAAAAACATAAAAAACAGCCATTCCCCCTGGAGTGAACCCGTCTGGGTCGTACCTAAGAAAAGTGACATCATAGGCGAAATGAGAAGACTGTCTCTGATAGATAACCTATCCCGAACATTGCAGATATACTAAACAGCATAGGAAAGACCATGTATTTCACAACGATAGACTTAGCAAGTGGCTTTCACCAAATTCAAATGAACCCACGTGACGCGAGCAAGACGGCATTCACCGTCGAAAATGGGCATTACGAGTTCACGAGAATTCCCTTCGGCCTTAAGAACGCCCCTGCCACGTTCCAACGCGTTATGGACATCGTTTTAGGTGACTTGGTCGGTAACGTCTGTCTCGTCTATCTCGACGATATAATAGTATTCTCACCCTCACTCCAAAAACATATAGCAGATATTAAATCGGTTTTCACAAAACTCCAAAACGCAAATCTAAAAGTCCAACCAAGCAAGTGTAGCTTTTTTAGGAAGGAAATCGATTTCCTGGGGCATATCGTAACCCAGGAAGGAGTCAAACCAAACCCACTGAAGATTCAAACCATCAAAGACTTCCCCTGCCCAAAGACAACCAGGGAAATAAAAACATTTTTAGGATTATTGGGTTATTACAGGAAATTCATAAAGGACTTCGCGAAAATAACTAAACCCATAACGAGACAGTTAAAAGGGAAGAAATCTATAATAATAGACGATGAATTTAAACAAGCATTCGAAATGTCGAAAGATCTTCTTTGTAATGATCCCATACTCATATACCTTGATTTCAATAAACCGTTCACGCTGACCACAGACGCAAGTAATTATGCGATAGGCTCTGTGTTGCTAGCAGAACACTATCGGACATGGAAATCCGCTATTCTACGATAGAGAAAGAAATGCAAGCCATCATTTGGTCTGTAGGTCATTTCAGACCATACCTCTTCGGGCGTAGATTCAAAATAGTCACAGACCATAAGCCCTTAATCTGGCTAGAAAATCTGAAAGGCCAGAATCCAAAACTACTTCGATGGAAAACTATCCTGGCCGCTTACGACTACGAAGTCGTATACAAAAAAGGGTAGCAAAACGTAGTTGCTGACGCACTCAGCAGAATTGAGCCAAACTTAAACATAAACGAAGACCCACAAATTATACCGATCGCTTCGCAACCATTAAATCACTTCAATTGCCAAATAATATTCCGTACCGGATCAGCAACTGTGAGACAAGTAGAAACACCATTTATCCATAAAGTAAGACACATAATCACAGAACCCGTACATACTTTCGACTCCGTTACAAACACCCTCCAAACAATCCTGAAACCGAATAAAACATTCGCAATATTTGCACCAGACGATATTTTCAAAATAATAGAAGAGTCCTATAATAACTATTTCTTTGAAAATGACTTATACAAAATTTTCCGCTGCAATATATGCCTAACCGAAATTACGAATCCTCTTGACCAGGAAAACGAAATTCGTGCGTACCGCTTTAACACTAATCATAGGGGGATAGATGAAACATATAACCATTTAAAAAGGGACATTTATTTTCCGCATTTAAAAGACATTATCACAAAAATTATACAAAATTGTGATACCTGCCTAACCCTAAAATACGATAGACACCCCCATAGACCATTAATGAAAAGCCCAACCGCCCCAGAGGGACCATTGGCAGTCGTACATAAAGAAATATATTTCATTAACAATACTTGTAACCTCACAATTATCGATAAATTCACCAAGCTAGCGCAAGCTTACCTCCTTAGCAATAGGAATTCAATAAAAGTCGCCGATGCCCTACTACAATTCATAAGTCACTATGGCGCACCACAGAAAATAATCTTCGACCAGGGCGCGGAATTTTCAAGCAGTCTATTCAACGACCTCTTAACTCAATTCCAAATAACAGCTCATACAACTTCATTCCAACAATCTACGGGAAATGCTTCTGTCGAGAGACTGCACTCCACCTTAACCGAACTATACAGGATAATCATGAACAAAAGAAAAGAAGCACGCCTTGTAGTGACCAACTTAACTTTACACTGCAAAAACTCTTCAAGACACCCTCGCCCTAAATTATAGCAGCTTTGATGCAAAACAAAAAGCGAGAGAATTGTCTTAGGCCAATCAGAACAAAATATGATCGTACGATTATACAGTTAGGGAAACAAAAGCTGTAACAGCGACCACCAGCATGCAGTTTCCCCAGAGCTTAGATCATTATCGGATAAATCTTCGTGGCGAACGCTCATACATTTTTGACGCTGCCCATTTAACTTCACATACACGTGGAAATATAATTAGTTATATATATATCCAATCTCATAAAACAAGAGTTGGTATATTTCAATAAATTTCCGTGTTCGATTTGTGTGTGAAAGTGGCAACGAGATTCGACCCCAAGGCGTAAGGAAGACCAGGCCTATATATAAGAGCATGTGATTGCTCTACAGCCGACTACCCCCCCGTCTCGTCGACCCCCGCATCAGCTTATGGTTTAAACCCCGTCGCTCCAAGAAGAGGCCACGAGGCGACATAACCTTCAGCATCAAATTACGCAACCGGCCACCTGCCGAATGATAACCAAATGTATTGGAAGGCTAGAGCTCGTCCAGATTATTCAACTATGCAGAAGTTTAGACGACCGGAGCAGATTTAATTACATTTGAACATCATCATCGTCACGCAGTGAAGATCATCTCCTATGACCAACGGAGGTCCAACTTTGTGATTTCGTGTTATCGCAGCGCAGCGTAGCAGCCAGCGGTTTACTAAGGTCTTATCGCTGCAATACTGCAGTTATATTTCGTGTTTTGTTTTGATTTTCGATTTTCTTTTGTATTGCGATTTATAATGAATTAAATACTCGCAGATTGACGGAACTTTTGGCATTTGAATAGGAATTTAAATTAGAACCTTTAAAGTTTGACCTACAGCTCGACAATGTCAACGTGAACTTGGGCCCAACTTTACGCACATCATGGAGTGGATATTTAAGGTCGTGAGTACTACAACAACAATGATAAATACATTATTTGAATTACCCATATTAAAATTCTAACAAAATGCCACTCGAACGTCTAATTAAAATAATATCTGCATTTGACTAAAGATTATGTAACTATATTTGCTAATTTTATATTCAATTACTTATATATATTTGCTTTATACTTTACTTTTATATACTTTATTTTGCTCATTGAATATAAACAAAAATGAAGAGTTAGAGAACGACTAGGATAATTATGCGTAGATAAAAATATTGTTAGTTTGTAAAAGAGATTTAATGAAACCGTTTACTAAACTGAATCTATATAAATGGAATTATGATTGAAGATATATTGAAAAATAATGAATTGTGAATAAATAGATTTAATGGTTTGTCGAGTACTTATGTTGAACACTTTCTTAAATATGTGGTAGAGTTATTTTGAACTTGACCAAGGGACAATGTAAATATTTTAAGTAGCATTGTCATGGTAGGGAGGGTAAAGACTTAGGGAATCATTAACATCCAAAATTCCCAATACTTATCAGAATCTGTAGCTTATCTTCACACGTGTCGGCGTGTATCATTAGTATCAATATAAAGCCATTTCTTTTATTAACCGGTAGTCCACTTTTGAATATTGTTTATGAGTAAGACGCACTTATTAAAATGTAGTAGCGTTCGTACTATCCTAAGCTAAAAGAACCCCGACCTACGGCGAGCTAGACCCGAGCATAGCAAGAGTGCGCATCCCTAGCGAAGGAAGTACAAGGTCCTCTTTATTAGTAATTATCACCCACTATTAAAAGACCCACTAGTTAAAAATCTATCGAACTACGTACACTACACATTTTTGGCGCCCGAACGTGTGGGGCTCGAGAAAATACACTACACATTTTTGAAGCCCTACGAGTGGAGCACGACAAGTACTACACATTTTTGGCTCAGACGTGAAGCTCGAAAAGTTCTTAACTTGTCATAGCACACTAAGCTCTAAAGTAATCCATCCACAAGTAAAACACAATATAACTAATTCCAATAAATTAACATATTGGATTGAGAGTATCTATTTGGAAGGGATAGTAAAACTTAGGAACATGCGATTCAATTTGAAAGAGAATTGATCGACCAAGTGGAACTGTTTCGAATCCACAGGAGCTCATCACCATACGTTTCTTTACTCAACTTTATTTACAATTTGATTTTTCTGGAATACATTATACTTACACTTCAATAAGTCCGTATATTGTCCGATTTTCAAGTGAATAGAAGCATGAGGCAATAGACCAGCTACAATCCACTAACAAATAGAGATACAACTAAGATTCTGATAGAAGTGATCGACATAAAGAAAGACAAACCAAATAATTACAACATATCTTAACAACAATAATATGGCAGCGAAGAATAGTGCAGGTAATGCAGTTGAAGTTTCACAAGGCGTTGAAAATAGCTGTGCCATATGTAAAGAAATCTTAGCACCAACCCTTTTGTCAGCAACAACATCGTGCAGGCACACATTTCATAAAAAGTGCATTATAAACCACCTAAAAAGCACACAAACATGTCCAATTTGCAATGCAGATTGCAACGAATCAAATTTATCTCACTCTAATAACACTCTGTTCGCTGAATTAGATGCTGCAACAGCAGGCACATCCGGCGTAAGCGAATGTCAAGATAATAATGATATTTTCCCATTAAGGAGAAATACCAGATCAGGCAGGATCCGAGGTACACCTCCTAGACGAGGAGTGTCTACCAGAAATACTTACAGAGGAAATTTGGATAGGATCTTAACAGAACCTCCAACGAATTCCAGTATGGCTCTTAGTACTCAACCAGAGTTGATGAACTTTATACAGTTTACTGTTAGCCAACAACAGGCTCAACTCATGGAAAACCTTACTTTCTGACATTTGGACAAAATATGATCCTTAACGGCAAGGACTATAGTCTCCTGCGTACTCTAAATATGTTAGCGGACGACACTCGGTTATCTAAACCGGAGGCTTTAGAACTGCAGAGACGGCAAGCTAAACTGAACCTAAACCGATCCCATGAAGAAAACGCGAATAGATACAACCTACGTACACGGCAGATAGAATTTAAAAACGGCGATTTCGTTTATGCTAGAAACTTTACACAAAGTAATGCAGTAAAGAAATTCAGTAGTAAATTGGCACCCGTATTTATACCAGCTAAAGTTTATAAGAAACGTAGCTCGTACTACTATGAATTAGAGGATGAGAGAGGAAAGAAATTAGGAGTATTCCATTTGAAGGATATACAAGCTAGAAAACAAGGAGTTTCTTCAGATAAGGCTTCCTTGAAATAGTCTCGTTACCCTTATCTGTGGTGTAGTGACCAACTTAACTTTACACTGCAAAAACTCTTCAAGACACCCTCGCCCTAAATTATAGCAGCTTTGATGCAAAACAAAAAGCGAGAGAATTGTCTTAGGCCAATCAGAACAAAATATGATCGTACGATTATACAGTTAGGGAAACAAAAGCTGTAACAGCGACCACCAGCATGCAGTTTCCCCAGAGCTTAGATCATTATCGGATAAATCTTCGTGGCGAACGCTCATACATTTTTGACGCTGCCCATTTAACTTCACATACACGTGGAAATATAATTAGTTATATATATATCCAATCTCATAAAACAAGAGTTGGTATATTTCAATAAATTTCCGTGTTCGATTTGTGTGTGAAAGTGGCAACGAGATTCGACCCCAAGGCGTAAGGAAGACCAGGCCTATATATAAGAGCATGTGATTGCTCTACAGCCGACTACCCCCCCGTCTCGTCGACCCCCGCATCAGCTTATGGTTTAAACCCCGTCGCTCCAAGAAGAGGCCACGAGGCGACATAACCTTCAGCATCAAATTACGCAACCGGCCACCTGCCGAATGATAACCAAATGTATTGGAAGGCTAGAGCTCGTCCAGATTATTCAACTATGCAGAAGTTTAGACGACCGGAGCAGATTTAATTACATTTGAACATCATCATCGTCACGCAGTGAAGATCATCTCCTATGACCAACGGAGGTCCAACTTTGTGATTTCGTGTTATCGCAGCGCAGCGTAGCAGCCAGCGGTTTACTAAGGTCTTATCGCTGCAATACTGCAGTTATATTTCGTGTTTTGTTTTGATTTTCGATTTTCTTTTGTATTGCGATTTATAATGAATTAAATACTCGCAGATTGACGGAACTTTTGGCATTTGAATAGGAATTTAAATTAGAACCTTTAAAGTTTGACCTACAGCTCGACAATGTCAACGTGAACTTGGGCCCAACTTTACGCACATCATGGAGTGGATATTTAAGGTCGTGAGTACTACAACAACAATGATAAATACATTATTTGAATTACCCATATTAAAATTCTAACAAAATGCCACTCGAACGTCTAATTAAAATAATATCTGCATTTGACTAAAGATTATGTAACTATATTTGCTAATTTTATATTCAATTACTTATATATATTTGCTTTATACTTTACTTTTATATACTTTATTTTGCTCATTGAATATAAACAAAAATGAAGAGTTAGAGAACGACTAGGATAATTATGCGTAGATAAAAATATTGTTAGTTTGTAAAAGAGATTTAATGAAACCGTTTACTAAACTGAATCTATATAAATGGAATTATGATTGAAGATATATTGAAAAATAATGAATTGTGAATAAATAGATTTAATGGTTTGTCGAGTACTTATGTTGAACACTTTCTTAAATATGTGGTAGAGTTATTTTGAACTTGACCAAGGGACAATGTAAATATTTTAAGTAGCATTGTCATGGTAGGGAGGGTAAAGACTTAGGGAATCATTAACATCCAAAATTCCCAATACTTATCAGAATCTGTAGCTTATCTTCACACGTGTCGGCGTGTATCATTAGTATCAATATAAAGCCATTTCTTTTATTAACCGGTAGTCCACTTTTGAATATTGTTTATGAGTAAGACGCACTTATTAAAATGTAGTAGCGTTCGTACTATCCTAAGCTAAAAGAACCCCGACCTACGGCGAGCTAGACCCGAGCATAGCAAGAGTGCGCATCCCTAGCGAAGGAAGTACAAGGTCCTCTTTATTAGTAATTATCACCCACTATTAAAAGACCCACTAGTTAAAAATCTATCGAACTACGTACACTACAGCCTAGAACGCGATCATGTCCAAATACTCTCAGAAGCAATAGCAACTTATAACAATGCAATACACTCCAGCACTTCATATACCCCTTTCGAGCTCTTCCACGGAAGAACTCACATATTCAACAAAACAATAACATTCGACAATCACCACGATTACCTTAAGAAATTAAACGAATTTAGAAAAGACATATACCCAAAAGTACAGGAACATTTAAACGCGACCACAGAAAGAAGACTGGCTAAATTAAACGAGGACAGAGAGACACCAATCCAAGTCGAGCCTAATGATAAAATATTTAGAAAAGAAAACCGTAGAAACTAGATAGCACCGAGATTTTCACTACACAAAGTAGATAGAGACAAAGGCATCACTTTCATAACAACTAAAGGTCAAAAGTTACACAAACAAAAAATTAGGAAAACAGTTAAGAAAACAGTGGAAGAAACATAAGATAGACAAGCACTATTCAATAAATATATTATTAACAAAAAACAATCTACAAAAAAAAAAAAAAAAATCTGAAAAGGCACAAACATTGTTCTTTAACGAACTTAAGGAAGTCAGAAATAACACATATTCATTATAAAATAGGATTAACTACAATATAGACACTGTCTGATAATATAAACAAAGTAGTAGTTATTAGCCAGTAAACTAAACATTATCCCTAAATTGTTATTTCATAAGGAACAAATAATAATATAAGAATAAGTAAACAAAGTGTAACTTTAGCATAAGATATAACGCTTATAAAAACAACACTCATGTTTAACAATAAGATACCCATTTAAAAAAAAAAAAACTGTCAAATTCAAAATGTCGTCGGAGTTCGTGGCATACACCAACAACACGTCACCTAATCACCTTTCTCCGATCCGGCCCTTCCCCTTATGGCCTTCTCTTCGGACTGGGGGGGGAGGAGTTAACATGCCCCTCTCCCCGGCCACAGGGAAACAACACCGACCAAGCAACAAATCCAGTGCCGAGGAGTTTTAACGAAGATCGCCAGCACGAACTCGGCCGAACAGACATTTTGCCTAAGCATACAATTTTTGTAATAAAGAGACTAACTCTCGTTCCATACCCCGAACTACACAGTTGTTTTCTGAAAGCTTTTCCTCCCCCGGCCACAGGATTGTAACTCGCGAGCATCCGGCCCAATGCTGGGTCAGCACGCCGGTATTAGGTTTCATGCACTGAGCCAACTGTTCTAGTACGTTGGGTCGTGTTAACTTATATAAATTAGTTTATTCTGTGTGTTAGGAGACGGTCCCCCGCTGCAGTCTCTCTACCTTGGCCGGTTGGCCGATGAGCGTAGTCCACAGGTAGCGGGCGGTCGTTCCTCGCTCAAGTTGGAGATCGCTAAGAGCGTCTAGCCGCCTGGCTGTAGTTCCTATGTTGGAATAGGAAGATTATGTTGGAAGGGGAACTACCCTTCTTAGCTGCTGGCCTAGAGACTCAGTCAGTTTTCAAAATGATAAAAGATATTTAACGGCTGTTGCCGGAGTAACTAGCTCTTTATTAGTAGAGGTCTCGCTTAGAACTAAATACAAAAGAATATGAAAAGTGTGGATCTACTCTGGCTCCAATGTATCACGCCATAAACCCATGGTCGGCAAGCCGACTCAGCATTTATGCAACATAGCTCGGCACCCGGATAAGGGGTGTCCGTTTGCTGTTGCAGACCGTTCGTAGCGCGGAGCTCTGAACTCAGTTGGGGCGCGTCAGCATTGTTTATATATTATGAAGTACTTAGTGTTTGTGTATTGCTGACATAAATGTTGGTGCTCTTAGTTGTTAACTACTCCCCCTCTAAGATTATGACCGTCCTCGGTTATATTGAGTTTATCGATGGTTTGTTGAATCTCAGCGGAGGCTCGCCTTCTCCTTAATGCCAGAAAAAGGATGAGTGAACCAATCAGACCAATGTTAAGGACTACTCCAGCCTCAAACCAAAGTTTGGGGGAACCCGCGGCGTCAGCCTCGTCTTTGAACCCTTGGATAAGGCGCAGGTTGTCGTTGTTCATGCGGTGTAGCAAGGGTATGCTCAGTGCCTGGTCATGGCCGACGATGTTCATGGCGATCTTGCTACGCCAGGCTGCTTGTCTATTGTTTTCCGGAAGCTTACGAACTCCGTTCCGTTGATGGTAGCTGATCGTTCGAATGTAACAAGAACCCCTGAAGAACCCTAATCTTAGAGGCTTCTAATAAGCTAACTATTGGAGTGTCTTGTTCAATTAATGAGCTCAAATCGGCATGATTAAGGATTGTGGGATTTACTATGTTAGCTTTAGCCAGTGTTATTGTGAGAATTAAATTTTGGATCTCTGTTGTCAGCATTCCATTTCTCGCTAGTAATGCCTCGTACAGATGCGGGGTGTCGACCAAGTCGTTGTTTCGGGCTTTAATAATTCTGTTCACGGTGTCGGTCAGTTTGTTTATTTGTATTTGGGTTTCGGAATTTATATTAATTTGCCTGGAGTTGGAATCTATTAGCTGGGCTTCGGTCATTTTGATCTTTAGAAAATCTGAGGCGTCGGGAGTTCCCGCAACTACCTTAAGAGCTGTCCATAAAAAGTCTAAGCTTCTAGCGATACGGTGGTGTATTTTTAAAACGGACAACAAGTTTATAATGTGATCTGTATCCACGTCTAACAACTTGCGCATATGCCACTGTGGAAAGGAAGCGGACAATTTCTTTGTTTCATCTACCATGTAAATATAATCAGACAGGTTGCTCGAATGCCTCAGGCAGTTACGATGCTCGAACACCAATACATCTCCATCTACGACGGGAATGTACTTGGCGTGGGAAAAGTCGGTAATCCGAGCACTTGCCACTGCCAGGGTGGTGAGTGTTATGATGGCGAACCTGCAAACCAAACGTAGAATGAGACCACGGCACATATACTTAAATCTGGCTTACTACTAGGAATAGGCAAATAAAAGTGGGAAATTTATTTGAGGTTGTCCTTGTGGACCACCCTCCCCTTAATAAGAACAGACGTTCCCAGGTCTGCTTGCACCTTTTGTTCTGTGCATAACGGGGTTAGCTTGTTTCCTAACCTTTTATTGTTTTTGACAAAAACTTCGTCTCCTACCTCAAAAACACGGTTTTGCCTAGCTGGGTTGCATCTTTCGATGTTGTTTTGCTGAGCCTTTACCAGCCTGTCTTTTATGCCTAGGCAGCGATCATCAGAACCCGTGTGGAGGATCTCGACTGGTTTCTCCTGAGTGACAGAATGTAGGGTCTTATTATACTCTATTGTTGCCCTCAATATTAATTCTGTCGTATCGCTGATTTTTTTGTCTAACTTAAGACACCTGGCTATTTCTGTCAAGGTACTGTGAAATCGTTCCACTTGACCGTTTGACAGGCTATGCAGCGGGGCCACATTCACAATGTCTATGTGGTAGTTTTTTTTAAGTAAGGAGGTGATAGTCTCCGAATTGAAGGCGGCTTCATTGTCGCAATATATCGTTTTGATTTTGGGGAATTTACGAGTTGAAGCAGGGGCCCCTTGACGTCCACTATTGTTCTGGACAACACTGGTTGCACTATTGCAAATTTCGAGAACTTGTCAACGCATGTTAAGAATTGCTTCTTATCAGTTCAGAAGATATCGATGTGCAACATTTCGCCGGTATAGCCTGGTATGGGTGTTTCCCCGAGCTCTTGTTTCTTAGGGTGCCTGTCGTATTTG
Source organism: Drosophila erecta (assembly GCF_003286155.1). Classification (NCBI taxonomy): domain Eukaryota; kingdom Metazoa; phylum Arthropoda; class Insecta; order Diptera; family Drosophilidae; genus Drosophila; species Drosophila erecta. The sequence goes on along the minus strand of NW_020825222.1, from coordinate 1,063,144 downwards.
GCTTTGGTGCATGTTTTGCAATTTGCAACCACTTCCTTTGCTAGGCTGCTCATTTTGGGGAAATAGTAATCGCGGAGAACTTGCTTGGTATTCTCCTGAGCCGCCCTGTGTGCACGATTGTGCTCTGTCGTGATAATTTTCAACTGCTCATTTCTATTGGTAACGTCAATCACCATGTTCTTACAGTATCGAAACTGCGTAGCCGGGAAATGAGAAATTAAATCATGTTGAAAACTTGCCAGGGTGGGCAGATCGCAGTGTATCGCATTCACGACTTCGGGGTTCACGACCTCCTTCAGCATTTCCAAAATGGTGCTTTTGTCGGCGAAATTGATTAAGTGGCGAGTTTTACTACGAAACAACACCAAGCTCCGCTTTAGTCGGAAACGTGCTTCTTCTATAATAATCTGATTTCTGAAGCAGTTTGGTCTGTCGCTTCGACCGTGTAGGTCAATGACAGTTCGCTGTGAATAGTCGCAGCGTCTGACTGAGGCTCATTTTGTAGGGCATTAATGTTTTGCCTAGAAAGAGCGTCAGCCACATGGTTGTCCTTACCCGGTTTGTAGTGGATTTTTGCGTTATGATCATCAATATACGCTTTCCATCTTTTTATCTTCGGGTTTGGATTCCGATCGGACACCGCGAATGTCAACGGCTGATGGTCCGTATAAATATTTATATCGCGAGTGCCGTAGAGGTAGTGCTGTAACTTGCCTAAGGCCCACACTATGGCCAACAGTTCTCTTTCATTTGTGGCGTAATGTGACTCGCTTTCTTTCAGGGTCCTAGAGATCATAGTGATGGGTCTTTTATCTTGCGATAAAACCGCACCAATACCGTTCGCAGACGCATCCGTCGTTAGATCGAATGGCTTCTTGAAATCGGGGTATCTGAGAATTACATCTTCAGAAGCCAAGATGTTTCTCAGCCTCTCAAATGCATCTCTCTGCAAGTCACTGAAGTCAATAGGTGTTTTCTTGGACATGTGTTTACTCCTTTCAGCAAATCTGTCAAAGGCCTCGCTATCGCCGCAAAGTCCTTCACGAAGAAACGGTAATAACTGGCCAGACCCAAATATGACCTTAGCTCATACAAATTTGTAGGCTCTGGATATTCCTTTATAGCCTTTACTTTTTCTGGGTCGGTCTTTGCACCTCCATTGGTAACAATAAATCCCAGATATTCAACACTCTGCTTAAAGAAGTGTGTTTTTTCGCTGGATACCTTCATGTTGGCATTGCACAGGCTTTTTAAGACCCAATCTATATGCTTGACGTGGTCATTTTCGTTTTCAGAAAAAATAATGACGTCATTTACGTAGACATAGCATGATTTGCCAATTTGTTCTCGTAAGACGTCGTCGATCGCTCTGTGGAAGATGCTTCCCGCATTCTTCAACCCGAACGGTAACCGACAAAACTCATACTTTCCGCCGTTTACCGAAAAAGAGGTCTTTTCGCGGTCATGTTCGGCCAAGTATATCTGGTGGTAGCCGGACTTTAGATCTAACGTCGTAAAGTACTTAGCTTTTCCTAAGTTCGCCAGTATCGTGGGGATGTTTGGCATTGGGTACTTATCAGCGATGGTTTTTTCTTTAAGTTTCCTAAAGTCTATAACCAAACGCTTATTTTTGTTCCCCAATTCATCCTGGCCTTTTTTGTCTACAACCCATGTTGTATTGTTGTACGGCGACTTAGAGGTTCTAATGATGCCTTTCTGAAGTAAGTCTGCGATTTCTCGCTTTACAAACTCAGATACACCCATGGGATGCGGGTATAGCTTGGAGTATACCGGCTTATCATCGCTTGTGCGAATTGTGGCGACAACAGAGGTGTTAAACGGCAGTGCCTCGTTAGAGGCTGAAAATGCCTTAGATCTGTTTTCGATCATGCCTCGAAATTGAGCTTTTACAGGCTCTGGTACGGCGATGTCATCTACGTTAGTAAAATTAACATTATCGCAATTATGATGCTGAAGCTTCTCAGAAACAGAACCATAATTTATCGTACCTTTCTCTGCGTCGAGTTTTGCTCCTACTTGAGCTAGGAGGTCAAATCCAATTATACCATCGAATGGTGTCAGTGCGTCCAAAAGAAAGAACGCAGATGTTTTTCCAAAAATATTCATTAAACATTTTTGGTGAACCCTGTTAGAGCCATGAATGGAACTAACCGTGAAAGGGGAATCGACGGGCACTACATGTTTAAGCTCCTTTACGGGCTTGATGTAGTTTTTTGCCGCTCCCTGTGTCGATTAAAATTTTTAGTAGTCTCCCTTGGAGCTGTCGTTCAATGAACGGCAGTCGGGAGCGCTCCCTAAAAAATTGATCTGATCATTTTCATCAGACTCGTCATCTATCTCGGTAACGGCCGCTGCGGCCGCGCCATCATACTCGCTGTCATTCTTCTCTTCAGCCTGTTGCATAGTGTTCTGCAACCTCTGACGCCTCTGACCGGTCATGCGAGCGGAGCCGAATCTTTTCTGGCCTCGAGTACTCTCGGCCTTGGCGTTTGTAGGCTGACCGTTTCCAAAGGAGGTCTGTTGCCTATGTTGGGTTACAGTGGAGCCTAACTCCATAGGCTCAGGTGCTTGATTCTGATAGCTGTTATTATTCAGGGCAAAATTATTTTGTTTACCCTGCTTCTTGTAAAAATTAGGGTTTTTCCCTAGGCTGTCCTCGGCCCTGCTATATCATCCATGCGGCTCCTTTGAGCGGTTTCGATCCTTTCGGTGCCCAGAGGTGGTTGCCTTGTCCTCTAAAACCTTTGCATATGTATTGGCAAAGTTTGTGCGTTCTATGGTAGCCTCGGACTCCCTAGCCAAAGCTAAAGCTGAGGGCAAATCCTTGGGCTGCACTGGCAAGACTATGGCCCTCAAGGGCTTCCTAAGACCAGCAATAAACGCGTGGAGAGCATCCTCTCTAACTTCATTATTAAACAGAATAGCACTGTCGGGTTCGTGAGTCATAACGATCTTGTTTGTTATTAACGTCAATCATTTCTCTACATCGTCGTAATATTCCATTAGGCTAAGCTCTCCTTGCATAACTGTTTCAAGTCCCTGCCTAAGTACGCGCAGCGACGTTTTGTCTGCGTAGGTACAGTCCAGTCTAGCAATAATGGCATCGAAATTTAGGACTGTCTTATGGGCAACTAGTAGCCCTCTCGCTGACCCCCTAACTTTGTTCTTGATAATCGAGACAGCCTGGTAGTGTGCCTCGCTACCCTCATACCGTTTGAAGATTTCGTATGCGTCTACGGCTGACTGCCGCCATGAAACATAGTCTTCCTGTTCCCCCGAAAAGTCTGGCAATGCCTTCACAATGTCAAGCTTGACCTCGCACCGTACGGTAGGGTCTGGGACTATTTTTTCGTATGCCTTTACTTGTGGTGCTTCTACACGCAAGTTTTGCATCTGCTGTTTAACCTCATCTAATTGTGCCTGGAAATCCTGCTTTAGTCTGATTTCTTGTTCAGCCAAAGCCTGGCTAACAGCTCCAGCTATAATAGCTTGTAGCTGTGCGGCGTCCATGGCTGCAGTGTTACTTGTAGTATTCGGACAAAAACCTACTGGCTCTACACCAAACTCGTCGTCACTATCGCCCTCGACTTTTATTTCTCTATATGCCGTCCAACTCATTTACCATTGGCTGACACCACGCAAATTAATTCTTTCCGAACACGGTCGGTCGGCTATGCGAGGCGTGATATTTGCACGCGTGAGAAATATAAGGCGACACAAAGGAAAAAAAAATGTTTCCCCTAAAAACGACAAAGAAAAGGTCTGCGCAGAAGAAATATTTATTCCTTATTAATTTCTTTGGGCAGTAGCTCAAAGTAAAGTAGGTTTTACGTTTGGTAAAAGTAACTTGGGGTATGCTACAGAATTTACTCTTGTAAAAAATAAGCTGTGGAAAATCAATAGCTCAAGGTAAAGTAAAGTAGAATTTACGTTTGGTAAAAGTATGCTGTGGAAATATTGCTCCCGAAAAGCATGCAAAAAAAAGGCTGTTAGCTTTTTTTATCTATTTGATATTCCACACTAAATTCCTCAGGTTGCCGAGTGACTTCACTAATCAAACTTACATGGCCTGTACTCTTAACTTCGTTGTTATGTTAAGATATTACTAAGTCCAGGTCCTTAATGCACGTTGGGCGCCAATTAGTTTATTCTGTGTGTTAGGAGACGGTCCCCCGCTGCAGTCACTTTACCTTGGCCGGTTGGCCGGTGAGCGTAGTTCCTCGCTCAAGTTGGAGATCGCTAAGAGCGTCTAGCCGCCTGGCTGTAGTTCCTATGTTGGAATAGGAAGATTATGTTGGAAGGGGAACTACCCTGCTTAGCTGCTGGCCTAGAGACTCAATCAGTTTTCAAAATGATAAAAGATATTTAACGGCTGTTGCCGGAGTAACTAGCTCTTTATTAGTAGAGGTCTCGCTTAGAACTAAATACAAAATAATATGAAAAGTGTGGATCTACTCTGGCTCCAATGTATCACGCCATAAACCCATGGTCGGAAAGCCTACTCAGCATTTATGCAATTATACTTAGGTCATTCCATTCATGTCCAGCGCTGTATATATTTTTCTTGCCACCACTCTACGACTTTGTTTGATTGGACGTTCATTTGCGTTCGTATATCTCGAATTTCTCTTGCAGCTCGTGAAATTATTTGCAGCTGTACAGGTAAAATTTGAATTCACTTGGTATATCTAACACAATGTGTCCAATAAGGGACTCTTCGTCCATCGATCCCTGTGCTGCTATGTTATTCATAATCAAAATATACTCGTGGAAGCTCTCATATTTCTTTTCCTTTTGCACTTCCAGTTTGGCATGTAAGTCTGCACGTCTCTTTGTATTCTCTAGTTGATACGTTTGCAACTGCTCCAACGTAATAAAAACTTACGAATCTAAGAACAGTTTTAACAGCTTTATTTTCTTTCGACGTGCTTGTACGTATTTCTTTTGTTCACTCTAGCCATACGCCTCTGCATTTTGTTCAAAATTATTGAACCAATTTTCCACAGGAATGGTCTTTCCGTCATAGTACGGAACCATATTCGCAAAATTTTTTGCTGAAATTTTTGTTTTATTCCGCTCTCTATCAGTGGCTTTATCCGCTTGAATTATCAGCGATTGTAACTGAATTATTTGTTGAAGACTCTCGTTACTTATTTCTTCTTCCGTTTGTATTTCCATTTCACTTATTTTCTGGTGATTCTCTCCTTTTCCAACTTCCCTTCCGTAGCGCGTTTGCGATCGTGTTAAAGCATGCGTTCTTCTATCGCTCATGCTCATGTACTGGCTCTCTTCTGACGACGTTTTGAATTTCACCACGGATTGCTATAGCTTATTTATCCAACCAATTTGACCGGATCGAGCCTCAGATGTAAGGCTTTAGACCGAGACGATCCACCAAATGTAAGGCATAAAATCCTGTTTATTAATATTGTTATGTTGAATATAACAAGAATTGCGGTGTGACAAATAAATGGAACGGCGACTTTTCGAATCTGCTGACAATGGCTGCAACTCAACGACTTGACCGAAGATTGACCCTCCGACCCACCGACTCCTATGCTCGGACTTGATCACAATCCCAATTTTTTGCTCTTCGTACGCCCGTTCCTCTTTTTCGTTTGTTCTGCTGATGTTACTTCGTATGCAGTCGAATAGCAGGCACGTTGATAAGTATCGATACCCAACTCTACTTTACATATATATAGTGACATATGTACCAAACCATTTAATCAAAAATTCGTTATTCGAATTCGTTATTCCCGCTAAGAAACTAAATTGCTAACGCAGCACAAATTCCTGCCTGGTAATTTTTCAGGCGGAACTCTCTTAAAACAGCGCAGTCCACTTAAACATAGAAGAGAGCCACTTGTTCTTCATATACACCAATGCAACCAAGGGTTCAACTTGCACTCCAACTTCAGATCTAATTCATCCACTTTACCATTAAGACGTGAATTATCTCCGATTCAAGTTGTATTTTCGTTTTGAAATAAATATTATATTTTTTTTTAAACTTGCAACCGCGAACTCGTTATTGGCGCAGTAGGTGGTCCTAGTGATAGTGACCCGCAAAAGAAACTTCGTGTGTGATATAAAAGCTTCAACTTCGTAGCAACAAAGAGCTACGAAAAGTGAGCTAGAAATGTTAAAATTTTAAATAAGTGCTGCAAGTTCAAAACAACTAAAGGCAAATGAATCCTCAGGTTTTGTGTGGACGTAAGTGTAGCCCGCAAATCAAAAAACGTGGCCGCTACGAGGAGTGACAAAACTTAAGATCCCAGTGCAAAGTGAGCTCACAAAAGTTAAAAATGACAACAACAAAAACAAACAACACATCCCAACATGCAACAGCCAGTTGAACCAATGCAACAAGTGCAGTTACTGTCGGAGAATCACCACAACCAAGCACTCGGTCAAATTAGACAAGTGCCCATATTCACTGGAGTGACACAAGAATTGAGCTCATTCATTAAAAGTATTGAGTTCATATTGCCGCTGTAGCCAACAACGGATATTCGCCAGACCCATGTATTCTACAGTGCTATAGATATGCAGATCAGCGGCGATACCCAAAGGGTGTACCAAAGAAGTGCGGCCAGAAATTGGATTGAGCTGAAAGAAGCATTAATATCCGAATTCAAAACCAAAACACCGTTCGAAGATTTACTAAGACGACTCTACAATACCCCATACACAGGCTCAGTCCGTAGGCTCGTCGATGAAATTGAACAGAAATGTTTTGTAATTGTCAACAAATTAGCAACAAATTAGTAATCAATTAAACAATCAAATATACACGAATGCCATGAATAATACTTTAAAAGATAGGAACTTACCCAAAAACATATTCAGGGAATCACACAAAATTCCATGAACCATTTACATAGTCAGCCAAGCACCATTGGTAAATTTGAAATATACACTTCACAAAATTTTCATCAACATACCGCGGACAGCGAACAGGAACAAGATCAAGAAGAAATAGAACAAACCCGTTCATAAATATTGTTATGACCAACATTAAGCTCCGTTGTATAATAGATACCGGATCTTCAATAAACATAATGAAACAAAATTTCTTAAATTTTTCCATAAAAAATTAGCAGTGTATGGTACAATTAAACTAAATAAAAGTATAAATTTAAAACCAAGTAAACTTTGCCCAACAAAGCAAACATTTTACATTCATAATTTTTCGAATAATTATGATATTCTATTAGGGAGACACTTTTTAGAAGACACTAATGCCTTAATAGACTATGCATAACAACCCGTTAACTTAAATAGGCATAACTTCATAATGCATTATTTAAGTAAAGAAAATTTATATTCTCAGGACGAGACTGCATTAAAATGCCTTGATCCGCCATCGTCAAATATGCAGAATTTAACTTCTATTTACAAAATGAGTTAAGGGAATTTAATGAATTCAGACTTGACCATTCAAACAATGAACAGGAAATAGCCCTCACAAAGGTTTTGCATGAGTTTATAGATATTCAGTACAAAGAGGGTGAAAATTTGACCTTCACTAGTACAATAAAACATTCAATATATACAAAACATGAGGACCCAATATATAAATGGCCTTATAAATACCCCCAAAGTTTCGATGAAGAAGTCAAAAAACAAATGAAAGATATGATACGACAAGGCATCATAAGAAAGTCCAATTCCCGTATTGCTCTCCTATTTGGGTAGCACGAAAAAAAAGCCGCATCTGGAAAGGCAAAATTTCGCATAGTCATCGAATATCGCATCCTCAACGACAACCGTTGCCGACAAATACCCTATACCAGTAATGGATGAAATATTAGTCAAGCTTGGTAATTGCCAGTATTTCACAACCATTGACTTAGCAAAAGGTTTTCATCAAATACAAATGCATGAAAATTCAATATCGAAGACAGCTTTTCCCTCTAAAAATGGCCATTTCGAATACACTCGAAAGCCATTTGATTTAAAAAATTCACCAGCAACTTTTCAGCGTTGCATGAATATGTGGCGCCCAGACTAAAGCCCAGTCCGGCAGCACGAAATAAACAAGTACTAACGCCAAGACCTTTCCTGGAGGACGATATCTTCTGATATCGTCAGACTGGTCACTCTCGACTTCAGCCTTGCCGCGCAACAAGCTTACGGCATCAAATTAACTTTCCATTGTATCTCTTAATTAAATAAAGCGGTAACTACATAAGTTACTATAAATAATCTCTTAGCAGATTTAATTTTCAAAAACTGTCACGTATACATGGACGACATAATTGTGTACTCCACTCTTTGGAAGAACACGTATTGTCCTTGCGAAAGCTTAGAGAAGCATACTTAAAGCTACAACTGGATAAATGCGAATTTTTGAAGAAAGAAACTGAATTCTTAGACCATATTATATCAAAAAATTGTATCAGACCAAACCCAATAAAAAACAAAGTCGAACAATGAAATATAATCATTTCAGGGCCTTTGCCGTTTTTTACTGAAAATTTATTTCCAACTTCGAAAATATAGCGAAACTACTCACATTAAGATAAGAAAAAGATTCAATAATTAAGACTATAACTTAGCTTTTGATAAAATAAAATTTTAATAACGTCATTTCCAATACTCACACACTCTGACTTTAAAAAGCCTTTTTCATTAACTATTAACAGCATTATTTTATTTTTTATTATTAACAATTAACAGCAATTTAGCTGTCGGCGCGGTACTTTCGCAAGAGCATAAACCCATTTGAAATGCAAGCAGAACTCTAAGCATTATTATTATTCCTCAATAGAGAAAGAACTCCTTGGAGTCGTGTGGGCCACTAAATATTTCAGGTCCTATCTCTTTGGTAGAAACCATCCTTAACCAGATCTTAAGCGATCACAAGCCGTTAGTATGGTTCGATTCAATAAAGAAACCAAATATGAAACTTCAAAGTTGGAAAATCAGATTAAATGAGTTTCATTACCACATAAAATATCTCCCAGGTAAAGAAAATCATGTAGCCGAAGCTTTATCAAGAGTAAAAATTTAAGAAAATCTCTTAGGAGAAACTTCTAGTGAAATTTCGTTACCAACACAAGCTTCCATTCATAGCGCTCAAGAAGACAACCAATCCTAACTTTCCCTAACAGAAAAAATCAATAAATTACTATAATAGGCAAATAGAATTTATTAAAGATAAATACTAAAATACTTACACAAAACCAAATTTTAAAATTCATTATGAAGAAATTACGAATTCCAATGCGAAAGATAAATAAAATAATATTAACACAAAGAATAGCATAATTTACTTTCACAACGAAACAGATTTCATTAAATTTTAAAACGGCTATATTGAAATTGTCAGTCCGAACAATATAACTAAAGTTATGAGAGCAACCATTAAATTAATAGATATTCAAACATATTCTGAATTTAAAGAAATAACAATAAAAACCCACAGAGAACTTTTACATCCGGGAATAGAGAAACAAATTAACATTTATAGAGAAAAATATTGCTACCCAGACTACCAAAAGTTAATTATTAGTTAATTAACAGTTAAGAACATTATTAATGAATGCGAAACAGAACATAGAGACACTAAACTTAGAATTAACTACAGAAATTTTCAGTCCCAGAGAAAAAATATTATCGATTTTCATTTAATCGACAATAAAACATTTTTGTCATGCATTGACATATATTCAAAATACGCCGTCTTAATTGAAAGTTGATTTCAATGTTGACTGCCTTGAAGCTAAAAGAGCTTTACTCAAAATCTTTAATGACATGGGAAAACCTTCCGAAAATGTTACAACAAGGAAAAATGGAATTTCTGACATTGAAAGATTCCATAAAACTAACAACGAAAAGCTAAGAATTATAAGAATTAATAGTGAGTAAGACCCAGAAATTAAATTACCAAAATTTTAAGCTGTACTATGAATTTGAAACTATCATAAAACAAAACATAATACAACTGGTAAAACACCAGCTGACATATTCATTTATGCAGGAACACCTGCTTATGACACCAGCAAGAAAAAATCAATAGAATAGATAATCTGAAAGAAAACAGACATAGTTACGAAGTAGATACCAAATATAGACAAACACCGTTAGTTAAGAATATAACTACAACAATCCTTTTAGGAAAATAGGGCAAATAAAACAAACAGATGTCAAACATAGTGAAGAAACTAATAGAGGAAGAAAAATTGATCACTACAAATCTTAATTCAAGAAACAAAAGAAAATCCCAAATAGAACCTAATTAAACAAGAAATCGCAATAACGTTCATATGTTCTGTCCGATTCGTCCATGGTCAAAAACTAGAAGTAAACCCAATACAAGCTAAGAGTGGATATTTAATATTTAACACCTATTAACTTTGAATATCATTATCTGTCGGTAAATTTAAAAAAACCTAACCCTCTTTTAACGATTTAATTAAACAAGCTGAAGAATATAGCAGTGTAGCCCCAATCCAATATTTAACAGAAAAATTAGATAGGGAAATGAATGGAATAAGAATAATAAAACGTAATTAGCGTGGTTTAATAAATATAATAGGTACCGCATATAAATATCTTTTTGGCAAGTTAGATGAGAATGATAATTTTGTTCAAGAACAACTTGAACAAAAAATCAATAATCCCTCCCAAAACTCGGTTCAAATTAATTAACTGATTTAATTTGATTTAAAAGCAGTCAATAGATTTATAGAAGTAATAAGTAAGAAGTAATTTATAATAATCAAGTTTATAAGCAGTACTCCAGTAAACCAATAACAATGAATGTATTACAGGCATACTAATCCAATCACCAGAAGAGTGTAGATATTCTAAAATCCATAATAATCTTGGAGTAATTTATATAAAGCCAAATATTATATTGTTGGAAATTATGAAAAATTGTAATAGAGAAATTATAATAGAAGGAAATAAAATAATATTAAAAGTTTTTAATTGTTCTGTTCAAATAGATAATATCATAATAAGAAGCACAACATTCTAATGTAATTATACTAAAACCAGTTACATAAACAATAATGTAACAAAATTAGAACCATTATCATATTTACAAACAAAAGAAATAATACAAGATGACTTACAACATATTTTATTTATAAGTATAAAGGCATTCCCTGTAGTGACCAACTTAAACTTTACACTGCAATAACTCTTCAAGACACCCTTGCCCTAAATTATAGCAGCTTTTGTGTAACCCAAAAAGTGAGAGAATTGTCTTAGACCAATCAGGACAGAATATGATACGATTGTACAGTTAGGGAAAGGAAAGCTATAGCAGTGACCACCGGCATGCAGCTTCCCAGAGCTTAATTCTTTATCGGATTAAACCTCGTGGCGAACGCTCACCATTTTTGACGCTGCCCAATTAAACTTCACATACACGTGGAGGTATAATTTAATTATATATATCCAATCCAATAAAAACAAGAGTGGGATATTTCAAGAAGAGGCCACGAGGCCGACATAACCTTCAGCCAACAAGCTACGCAACCGGCCACCTGCCGAATGATAACTGGCCAAATATATTGGAAGGCTAGAGCTCATCCAGATTATTCAGCTGTGCAGAAGTTTAGACGACCGGATCGGATTTAATTATATTTGGACATCATCAACGTTACGCAGTGAGGATCACCTCATATGACCAGCGGAGATCTAACTTTGTGATTCCGTCTTATCGCAGCGCAGCGTAGCAGCTAGCGGTCTCCTAAGGTCTTATCGCTGCAATGCTGTAGTTACATTTCGTTGTTTTGTTTTGATTCTGGATTTTCTTTTTTATTGCAATTAGTAATGAATTAAATACTCGCAGATTGACGGAACTTTTTGCATTTGAATACGAATTTAAATTAGAACTTTTAAAATTTGACCTACAGCTCGACAATGTCAACGTGAACTTGCCCAACTTTACGCACATCATGGAGTGGACATTTAAGGTCGTGAGTACTACAAAACAACAACGATAAAAACATTATTATGAATTACCTATATTAAAATTCTACAAAATGCCTCTCGAACGTCTAAATAAAATAAGAGCTGGATTTGGCTAAAGATTGTATAACTATATTTGCTAATTTCATATTGAATTACTTATATCTATTTGCTTTATACTTTATTTTATATACTTCCTTTTATTCACTAAAAGAAACGAAAATTAAGAGTTACAGAAGGATTAGGATAATTATGCGTAGGTTAACATTTGTTTGTTTGTAAAAGAGATTTAATGGAACCGCTTACTAAACTTAATTTATATAAATGGAATTATAATTGTAGAATATTGAAAAAGAATGAATTGTGAATAAATAGATTTAATGGTTTGTCGAGTACTTATGTTGAACACTTTCTTAAATATGTGGTAGAGTTATATTGAACTTAGCCAAGGGATAATCTAAATATTTTAAGTAGCATTGTCATGGTAGGGAGGGTAAAGACTTAGGGAATTATTAACATCCACAATTCCCAATACTTATCAGAATCTGTAGCTTATCTTCACACGTGTCGGCGTGTTTCCGTAGTATAAATACAAAGCCATTTCTTGTATTAATCGATAGTCCAGTTTTGAATATTGTTTTTGAGTAAGACGCACTTATTAAATGTAGTAGCGTTTCGTACTATCCTAAGCTAAAAGAACCCCGACCTACGGCGAACAAGGAAGTACAAGGTCCTCTTTATTAGTAATTACCACCCACAATTATAAGACCATCTAGTTAAAAATCTGTCGAACTACGTACACTAATCCCAGAAAAATAATTGTAAAATATACAAAAGAAAATGCAACACAGATACACATGCCACACATGCAAATGCAACAGATCCAAATAATACACGAATAGAATTTGTAACCTGAGGACAGGCTATTTTCTAAGAGTGGGGTAGTGACCTGTATGTATACCATTAAACCACTTGACCACACACAATATCAGAACACAAATTCTTGGTGACAATAACAACTTCGGCCGCGTTAAAATAAACAATTGACAAATAGACATAAACATCAATCGATACCGAATTCGTTATTCCCGCAAAGCAACTAAATTGCTAACGCAGCACAAATCCCTGCCTGGTAATTTTTCAAGTGGAACTCTCTTAAAACAGCGCAGTCCACTTAAACATAGAAGAGACCCACTTGTTCTTCATATACACAAATTCAGACAAGGGTTTGCTAAGCGTTCAACTTGCACTTCAGCTTTAGATTTAATTCATCCTCCATTTCCTCCAATTCGTCCTACGATTAAGACGTGAATTGTCTCCGATTCAAAGTTGTATTTTTGTCTGGAAATAAAAATTATATTTTTTTCAAAACTTGCATCCGCGAACTCTTAACTATATATATAATATAAAATTCGATCACTTTACTATAAAGACGTGAATTGTCTCCGATAGTAAGTTGAATTTTTGCCATGAAGTAAAATTATATTCTTTTCAAAACCTGCATCTGGGAACTCGTTATTGTCGCTGCTTGTCCTAGTGACCGGCAAAAAGAATCTTCGTGTGTGAAATAAAAACTTCAACTTGGTAGCAACAAAGTGCTACGAGAAGTGACTAATTCGCCATACAACCAGTGCTTAAAAAGTTTTTCAAATTAATTTAACTCGGTAGCACACCATAAAGATGTGACGTGTTAAAATTTTAAATAAGTGGTGCAAATCATAAAGCATGACCGCTACAAGTGCAGTTACTGTCAGAGGATCACCTCAACCAAGCACACTGTCAAATTATACAAGTGCATATTCACTGGAGTGACACAAGAATTGAGCTCATTCATTAAAAGTATTGAGTTCATATTGCAGCTGTACCCAAAGAAGACTGTCCGCCCATTTAATTTATAGTGCTATAGAATTGCAGATTGGCGGCGATGCCCAGAGGGTGTCCCAACTACTTTGGAAGGAACCATTAATATCGGAATTCAAAACCCAAACACCGTTCCAGAAGTTACTAAGCCGACTCTGCAATACACCATTTACAGGATCCGTCCGTAAGTTCGTCGAAGAAATCGAACAGAAATGTTTTATAATCGGTAACACAGTAGCGTTAGAAAATAATCAATTAAACAATCAAATATAACGAATGCCATGAATAATACTGTAAAAGATACTATTGTACGAAAACTCTCAGATAAATTATTTATGTAATTGGCTAGGTACAACTTAACTACTTAATTGCAGAACCTTAATTGAAACTTGATTTCACAAGATTCCATGAACCATTTACAAAGTCAGGGTTCCGTTAACACTCCAAATCCGGCATTAAAAAGGCAAAGACCTACCACCAGTGGCCAATCTAAAATGGACACTTCAGAAAATTTTCATCAACATGGCTCGGACAGCGAACAGAACAGAGAACAACCCGTTCATAAATATTATTATGAACAATATTAAGCTTCGTTGTATAATAGATACCGGACATTCAATAAACAGTTTCATTCTGTATTTCATAAATTTTCTCATTAAAATTTGCAATTGCAAGTATATACCATTAATGGTACTAATTCAATTAAATAAAAATATAACTTTAAAACCAAGTTTAATACTACAGATTTTTTATTTCAATGGATAAATGTAGGATCGCATTTATTTTTAATGATTGTTTTCATTCCGCTCTTTTGTTGCGTCTCGATTGTTTTTCCGCCAAAATACAATTGACCGATCGTCCTTCTTCGAAAAAAGTGCCCGTGTCTTCTTGCTCCTAAAATCTACTTCATTAATTAACCAAAATAATCTTCAAGGTCGCAACGTCTAGAAACGATATCTGCTGAGTTCTGCTTTGTGGGAACATGCCGCCAAAGCTTCTACTGACCATTCTTGAATCTCCGCTACCCTGTTCAAAACGAAATTTTTCATCACAACGAAAATGGAAGAGATCGAATACCGTGAAGAGTAAGTTCAGAATCCGACCAGTATACATTTCGTTCGATAGGGACTTTTACGAAGGGCAGAGATCTGCGAGAAGGTCAGCGGCACATAACTCAAGCCTTGGGAGGGTTTTGGTCTTGATTGACTTAATTGTCTGCAGCTGCTCTACGCATGCAGCACTCATGCAGATGTCATCGACATAAAAATCGGATTTAATTTCTTCGCAGCTCTGGGGAATAAATATTTTGCAGATTCCCTCAACCTTCTTAAACACCGAACTCTCTTTCACAATTTGAGTTAAAACTTCCTATCAAGCGGATAAACCATCACTTGACAATACGTCTTTTTTAAATCGGCAATCAGGAGTGGAGTACAACTCTTCTTGAATCGTCGGCCCCACAATCAGGATGTCATTTAATGCCACCTAAGACGATGTTTATCGAATCATCGAGCACGAGGGGCAACTTTGTTGACGTACTCTGGGGCCTTAACACGCATTGATGGGGAATGATATAATATGGAGTGGAAGAGATTTTGTTGTCTGTAGCTGACATATGACCTAGGGCGAGGTGCTTCCCTGTTATACAACTGCAGGACAGGTTCATTTGACATTACCGGGTTCATTGTCCTCTTTTTTAGCCTCAAATATAAGCTCGGTGTCTTTCTTTAACAAGTTTGCTAGCGGTCGGGCTATAGCTGCATACCCTCGTATAAATTTTCAAAAAAATCCTGTCAATCCTAAGAATCTTTAATGTTCTTGGGTCGGGCCATCTTCTGAACAGCCTGTGTTTTTTCCTTTCCGGGATTTTGCCGTCCTCCACTGTGTGACCCAAAAGGCTTATCCTCTTTTCCAAGACAATTTTTTCCACTTAATGCGTAATCCAGGACCGCCTCCAGGACTTTTCTTAACCTTCTTTGGGTTATGATTATATATCGAATATGATAATATCCTTTTTCGGTGCCTATCGTATTTGGCTATGTAGTGTACGTAGCTCGACAGATTTTTAACTAGCTGGTCTTTTAATAGTGGGTGGTAATTACTAATAAAGATGACCTTGTACTCGGGTCTAGCTCGCCGTAGGTCGGGGTTCTTTTAGCTTAGGATAGTACGAAACGCTACTACAGTTAATAAGTACGTCTTATGCAAAAACAATATTCAAAACTGGACTATCGATTAATAAAAGAAATGGCTTTGTATTGATACTACGGATACACGTTGGGCCCAAGTTTTCACGTTGACATGGTCGAGCTGTAGGTCAAATTTTAAAGGTTCTAAGTTAAATTCCTATTCAAATTCCAAAAGTTCCGTCAATCTGCGAGTATTTAATTCATTATTAATTGCAATACAAAAGAAAATCAAGAATCAAAACAAAACACCGAAATGTAACTGCAGCACTGCAGCGATAAGACCTTAGGAGACCGCTGGCTGCTACGCTGCGCTGCGATAAGACGGAATCACAAAGTTAGATCTCCGCTGGTCATATGAGGTGATCCTCACTGCGTAACGTTGATGATGTCCAAATATAATTAAATCCGATCCGGTCGTCTAAACTTCTGCACAGCTGAATAATCTGGATGAGCTCTAGCCTTCCAATAGAAACTTCTAGTGAAATTTCGTTACCAACGCAAGCTTCCATTCATAGCGCTCAAGAAGACAACCAATCCTAACTTTCCCTAACAGAAAAAATCAATAAATTACTATAATAGGCAAATAGAATTTATTAAAGATAAATACTAAAATACTTACACAAAACCAAATTTTAAAATTCATTATGAAGAAATTACGAATTCCAATGCGAAAGATAAATAAAATAATATTTAGCACAAAGAATAGCATAATTTACTTTCACAACGAAACAGATTTCATTAAATTTCAAAACGCCATTATTGAAATTGTCAGTCCGAACAATATAACTAAAGTTATGAGAGCAACCATTAAATTAATAGATATTCAAACATATTATGAATTTAAAGAAATAACAATAAAAACCCACAGAGAACTTTTACATCCGGGAATAGAGAAACAAATTAACATTTATAGAGAAAAATATTGCTACCCAGACTACCAAAGTTAATTATTAGTTAATTAACAGTTAAGAACATTATTAATGAATGCGAAACAGAACATAGAGACACTAAACTTAGAATTAACTACAGAAATTTTCAGTCCCAGAGAAAAAATATTATCGATTTTCATTTAATCGACAATAAAACATTTTTGTCATGCATTGACATATATTCAAAATACGCCGTCTTAATTGAAAGTTGATTTCAATGTTGACTGCCTTGAAGCTAAAAGAGCTTTACTCAAAATCTTTAATGACATGGGAAAACCTTTCGAAAATGTTACAACAAGCAAAAATGGAATTTCTGACATTGAAAGGTTCCATAAAACTAACAACGAAAAGCTAAGAATTATAAGAATTAATAGTGAGTAAGACCCAGAAATTAAATTACCAAAATTTTAAGCTGTACTATGAATTTGAAACTATCATAAAACAAAACATAATACAACTGGTAAAACACCAGCTGACATATTCATTTATGCAGGAACACCTGCTTATGACGCCAGCAAAAAAAAAGCCAATAGAATAGATAATCTGAATGAAAACAGACATAGTTACGAAGTAACTATAGACAATAGACAATATAGACAAACACCGTTAGTTAAGAATATAACTACAACAATCCTTTTAGGAAAATAGGGCAAATAAAACAAACAGATGTCAAACATAGTGAAGAAAATAATAGAGGAAGAAAAATTGATCACTACAAATCTTAATTCAAGAAACAAAAGAAAATCCCAAATAGAACCTAATTAAACAAGAAATCGCAATAACGTTCATATGTTCTGTCCGATTCGTCCATGGTCAAAAACTAGAAGTAAACCCAATACAAGCTAAGAGTGGATATTTAATATTTAACACCTATTAACTTTGAATATCATTATCTGTCGGTAAATTTAAAAAAACCTAACCCTCTTTTAACGATTTAATTAAACAAGCTGAAGAATATAGCAGTATAGCCCCAATCCAATATTTAACAGAAAAATTAGATAGGGAAATGAATGGAATAAGAATAATAAAACGTAATTAGCGTGGTTTAATTAATATAATAGGTACCGCATATAAATATCTTTTTGGTAAGTTAGATGAGAATGATAATTTTGTTCAAGAACAACTTGAACAAAAAATCAATAATCCCTCCCAAAACTCGGTTCAAATTAATGAACTGATTTAATTTGATTTAAAAGCAGTCAATAGATTTATAGAAGTAATAAGTAAGAAGTAATTTATAATAATCAAGTTTATAAGCAGTACTCCAGTGAACCAATAACAATGAATGTATTACAGGCATACTAAACCAATCACCAGAAGAGTGTAGATATTCTAAAATCCATAATAATCTTGGAGTAATTTATATAAAGCCAAATATTATATTGTTGGAAATTATGAAAAATTGTAATAGAGAAATTATATAGAATTATATATCGGATTAAACCTCGTGGCGAACGCTCACCATTTTTGACGCTGCCCAATTAAACTTCACATACACGTGGAGGTATAATTTAATTATATATATCCAATCCAATAAAAACAAGAGTGGGATATTTCAAGAAGAGGCCACGAGGCCGACATAACCTTTAGCCAACAAGCTATGCAACCGGCCACCTGCCGAATGATAACTGGCCAAATATATTGGAAGGCTAGAGCTCATCCAGATTATTCAGCTGTGCAGAAGTTTAGACGACCGGATCGGATTTAATTATATTTGGACATCATCAACGTTACGCAGTGAGGATCACCTCATATGACCAGCGGAGATCTAACTTTGTGATTCCGTCTTATCGCAGCGCAGCGTAGCAGCCAGCGGTCTCCTAAGGTCTTATCGCTGCAGTGCTGTAGTTACATTTCGTTGTTTTGTTTTGATTCTGGATTTTTTTTTTATTGCAATTAATAATGAATTAAATACTCGCAGATTGACGGAACTTTTTGCATTTGAATACGAATTTAAATTAGAACTTTTAAAATTTGACCTACAGCTCGACAATGTCAACGTGAACTTGCCCAACTTTACGCACATCATGGAGTGGACATTTAAGGTCGTGAGTACTACAAAACAACAACGATAAAAACATTATTATGAATTACCTATATTAAAATTCTACAAAATGCCTCTCGAACGTCTAAATAAAATAAGAGCTGGATTTGGCTAAAGATTGTATAACTATATTTGCTAATTTCATATTGAATTACTTATATCTATTTGCTTTATACTTTATTTTATATACTTCCTTTTATTCACTAAAAGAAACGAAAATTAAGAGTTACAGAAGGATTAGGATAATTATGCGTAGGTTAACATTTGTTTGTTTGTAAAAGAGATTTAATGGAACCGCTTACTAAACTTAATTTATATAAATGGAATTATAATTGTAGAATATTGAAAAAGAATGAATTGTGAATAAATAGATTTAATGGTTTGTCGAGTACTTATGTTGAACACTTTCTTAAATATGTGGTAGAGTTATATTGAACTTAGCCAAGGGATAATCTAAATATTTTAAGTAGCATTGTCATGGTAGGGAGGGTAAAGACTTAGGGAATTATTAACATCCACAATTCCCAATACTTATCAGAATCTGTAGCTTATCTTCACACGTGTCGGCGTGTTTCCGTAGTATAAATACAAAGCCATTTCTTTTATTAATCGATAGTCCAGTTTTGAATATTGTTTTTGAGTAAGACGCACTTATTAAATTTAGTAGCGTTTCGTACTATCCTAAGCTAAAAGAACCCCGACCTACGGGGAACAAGGAAGTACAAGGTCCTCTTTATTAGTAATTACCACCCACAATTAAAAGACCATCTAGTTAAAAATCTGTCGAACTACGTACACTAATCCCAGAAAAATAATTGTAAAATATACAAAAGAAAATGCAACACAGATACACATGCCACACATGCAAATGCAACAGATCCAAATAATACACGAATAGAATTTGTAACCTGAGGACAGGCTATTTTCTAAGAGTGGGGTAGTGACATGTATGTATACCATTAAACCACTTGACCACACACAATATCAGAACACAAATTCTTGGTGACAATAACAACTTCGGCCGCGTTAAAATAAACAATTGACAAATAGACATAAGCATCAATCGATACCGAATTCGTTATTCCCGCAAAGCAACTAAATTGCTAACGCAGCACAAATCCCTGCCTGGTAATTTTTCAAGTGGAACTCTCTTAAAACAGCGCAGTCCACTTAAACATAGAAGAGACCCACTTGTTCTTCATATACACAAATTCAGACAAGGGTTTGCTAAGCGTTCAACTTGCACTTCAGCTTTAGATTTAATTCATCCTCCATTTCCTCCAATTCGTCCTACGATTAAGACGTGAATTGTCTCCGATTCAAAGTTGTATTTTTGTCTTGAAATAAAAATTATATTTTTTTCAAAACTTGCATCCGCGAACTCTTAATTATATATATAATATAAAATTCGATCACTTTACTATAAAGACGTGAATTGTCTCCGATAGTAAGTTGAATTTTTGCCATGAAGTAAAATTATATTCTTTTCAAAACCTGCATCTGGGAACTCGTTATTGTCGCTGCTTGACCTAGTGACCGGCAAAAAGAATCTTCGTGTGTGAAATAAAAACTTCAACTTGGTAGCAACAAAGTGCTACGAGAAGTGACTAATTCGCCATACAGCCAGTGCTTAAAAAGTTTTCCAAATTAATTTAACTCGGTAGCACACCATAAAGATGTGACGTGTTAAAATTTTAAATAAGTGGTGCAAATCATAAAGCATGACCGCTACAAGTGCAGTTACTGTCAGAGGATCACCTCAACCAAGCACACTGTCAAATTATGCAAGTGCATATTCACTGGAGTGACACAACACCTGCTTATGACGCCAGCAAAAAAAAACCAATAGAATAGATAATCTGAATGAAAACAGACTTAGTTACGAAGTAACTATAGACAATAGACAATATAGACAAACACCGTTAGTTAAGAATATAACTACAACAATCCTTTTAGGAAAATAGGGCAAATAAAACAAACAGATGTCAAACATAGTGAAGAAAATAATAGAGGAAGAAAAATTGATCACTACAAATCTTAATTCAAGAAACAAAAGAAAATCCCAAATAGAACCTAATTAAACAAGAAATCGCAATAACGTTCATATGTTCTGTCCGATTCGTCCATGGTCAAAAACTAGAAGTAAACCCAATACAAGCTAAGAGTGGATATTTAATATTTAACACCTATTAACTTTGAATATCATTATCTGTCGGTAAATTTAAAAAAACCTAACCCTCTTTTAACGATTTAATTAAACAAGCTGAAGAATATAGCAGTATAGCCCCAATTCAATATTTAACAGAAAAATTAGATAGGGAAATGAATGGAATAAGAATAATAAAACGTAATTAGCGTGGTTTAATTAATATAATAGGTACCGCATATAAATATCCTTTTGGTAAGTTAGATGAGAATGATAATTTTGTTCAAGAACAACTTGAACAAAAAATCAATAATCCCTCCCAAAACTCGGTTCAAATTAATGAACTGATTTAATTTGATTTAAAAGATTTAAATAGATTTATAGAAGTAATAAGTAAGAAGTAATTTATAATAATCAAGTTTATAAGCAGTACTCCAGTGAACCAATAACAATGAATGTATTACAGGCATACTAAACCAATCACCAGAAGAGTGTAGATATTCTAAAATCCATAATAATCTTGGAGTAATTTATATAAAGCCAAATATTATATTGTTGGAAATTATGAAAAATTGTAATAGAGAAATTATAATAGAAGGAAATAAAATAATATTAAAAGTTTTTAATTGTTCTGTTCAAATAGATAATATCATAATAACAAGCACAACATTCTAATGTAATTATACTAAAAACAGTTACATAAACAATAATGTAACAAAATTAGAACCATTATCATATTTACAAACAAAAGAAATAATACAAGATGACTTACAACATATTTTATTTATAAGTATAAAGGCATTCCCTGTAGTGACCAACTTAAACTTTACACTGCAATAACTCTTCAAGACACCCTTGCCCTAAATTATAGCAGCTTTTGTGTAACCCAAAAAGTGAGAGAATTGTCTTAGACCAATCAGGACAGAATATGATACGATTGTACAGTTAGGGAAAGGAAAGCTATAGCAGTGACCACCGGCATGCAGCTTCCCAGAGCTTAATTCTTTATCGGATTAAACCTCGTGGCGAACGCTCACCATTTTTGACGCTGCCCAATTAAACTTCACATACACGTGGAGGTATAATT
This sequence comes from Drosophila erecta, assembly GCF_003286155.1. Lineage (NCBI taxonomy): Eukaryota > Metazoa > Arthropoda > Insecta > Diptera > Drosophilidae > Drosophila > Drosophila erecta. Next base: position 1,040,937 of record NW_020825222.1, on the reverse strand, counting down.
TAATTATATATATCCAATCCAATAAAAACAAGAGTGGGATATTTCAAGAAGAGGCCACGAGGCCGACATAACCTTCAGCCAACAAGCTACGCAACCGGCCACCTGCCGAATGATAACTGGCCAAATATATTGGAAGGCTAGAGCTCATCCAGATTATTCAGCTGTGCAGAAGTTTAGACGACCGGATCGGATTTAATTATATTTGGACATCATCAACGTTACGCAGTGAGGATCACCTCATATGACCAGCGGAGATCTAACTTTGTGATTCCGTCTTATCGCAGCGCAGCGTAGCAGCCAGCGGTCTCCTAAGGTCTTATCGCTGCAGTGCTGTAGTTACATTTCGTTGTTTTGTTTTGATTCTGGATTTTTTTTTTATTGCAATTAATAATGAATTAAATACTCGCAGATTGACGGAACTTTTTGCATTTGAATACGAATTTAAATTAGAACTTTTAAAATTTGACCTACAGCTCGACAATGTCAACGTGAACTTGCCCAACTTTACGCACATCATGGAGTGGACATTTAAGGTCGTGAGTACTACAAAACAACAACGATAAAAACATTATTATGAATTACCTATATTAAAATTCTACAAAATGCCTCTCGAACGTCTAAATAAAATAAGAGCTGGATTTGGCTAAAGATTGTATAACTATATTTGCTAATTTCATATTGAATTACTTATATCTATTTGCTTTATACTTTATTTTATATACTTCCTTTTATTCACTAAAAGAAACGAAAATTAAGAGTTACAGAAGGATTAGGATAATTATGCGTAGGTTAACATTTGTTTGTTTGTAAAAGAGATTTAATGGAACCGCTTACTAAACTTAATTTATATAAATGGAATTATAATTGTAGAATATTGAAAAAGAATGAATTGTGAATAAATAGATTTAATGGTTTGTCGAGTACTTATGTTGAACACTTTCTTAAATATGTGGTAGAGTTATATTGAACTTAGCCAAGGGATAATCTAAATATTTTAAGTAGCATTGTCATGGTAGGGAGGGTAAAGACTTAGGGAATTATTAACATCCACAATTCCCAATACTTATCAGAATCTGTAGCTTATCTTCACACGTGTCGGCGTGTTTCCGTAGTATAAATACAAAGCCATTTCTTTTATTAATCGATAGTCCAGTTTTGAATATTGTTTTTGAGTAAGACGCACTTATTAAATGTAGTAGCGTTTCGTACTATCCTAAGCTAAAAGAACCCCGACCTACGGGGAACAAGGAAGTACAAGGTCCTCTTTATTAGTAATTACCACCCACAATTAAAAGACCATCTAGTTAAAAATCTGTCGAACTACGTACACTAATCCCAGAAAAATAATTGTAAAATATACAAAAGAAAATGCAACACAGATACACATGCCACACATGCAAATGCAACAGATCCAAATAATACACGAATAGAATTTGTAACCTGAGGACAGGCTATTTTCTAAGAGTGGGGTAGTGACATGTATGTATACCATTAAACCACTTGACCACACACAATATCAGAACACAAATTCTTGGTGACAATAACAACTTCGGCCGCGTTAAAATAAACAATTGACAAATAGACATAAACATCAATCGATACCGAATTCGTTATTCCCGCAAAGCAACTAAATTGCTAACGCAGCACAAATCCCTGCCTGGTAATTTTTCAAGTGGAACTCTCTTAAAACAGCGCAGTCCACTTAAACATAGAAGAGACCCACTTGTTCTTCATATACACAAATTCAGACAAGGGTTTGCTAAGCGTTCAACTTGCACTTCAGCTTTAGATTTAATTCATCCTCCATTTCCTCCAATTCGTCCTACGATTAAGACGTGAATTGTCTCCGATTCAAAGTTGTATTTTTGTCTGGAAATAAAAATTATATTTTTTTCAAAACTTGCATCCGCGAACTCTTAACTATATATATAATATAAAATTCGATCACTTTACTATAAAGACGTGAATTGTCTCCGATAGTAAGTTGAATTTTTGCCATGAAGTAAAATTATATTCTTTTCAAAACCTGCATCTGGGAACTCGTTATTGTCGCTGCTTGTCCTAGTGACCGGCAAAAAGAATCTTCGTGTGTGAAATAAAAACTTCAACTTGGTAGCAACAAAGTGCTACGAGAAGTGACTAATTCGCCATACAACCAGTGCTTAAAAAGTTTTTCAAATTAATTTAACTCGGTAGCACACCATAAAGATGTGACGTGTTAAAATTTTAAATAAGTGGTGCAAATCATAAAGCATGACCGCTACAAGTGCAGTTACTGTCAGAGGATCACCTCAACCAAGCACACTGTCAAATTATACAAGTGCATATTCACTGGAGTGACACAAGAATTGAGCTCATTCATTAAAAGTATTGAGTTCATATTGCAGCTGTACCCAAAGAAGACTGTCCGCCCATTTAATTTATAGTGCTATAGAATTGCAGATTGGCGGCGATGCCCAGAGGGTGTCCCAACTACTTTGGAAGGAACCATTAATATCGGAATTCAAAACCCAAACACCGTTCCAGAAGTTACTAAGCCGACTCTGCAATACACCATTTACAGGATCCGTCCGTAAGTTCGTCGAAGAAATCGAACAGAAATGTTTTATAATCGGTAACACAGTAGCGTTAGAAAATAATCAATTAAACAATCAAATATAACGAATGCCATGAATAATACTGTAAAAGATACTATTGTACGAAAACTCTCAGATAAATTATTTATGTAATTGGCTAGGTACAACTTAACTACTTAATTGCAGAACCTTAATTGAAACTTGATTTCACAAGATTCCATGAACCATTTACAAAGTCAGGGTTCCGTTAACACTCCAAATCCGGCATTAAAAAGGCAAAGACCTACCACCAGTGGCCAATCTAAAATGGACACTTCAGAAAATTTTCATCAACATGGCTCGGACAGCGAACAGAACAGAGAACAACCCGTTCATAAATATTATTATGAACAATATTAAGCTTCGTTGTATAATAGATACCGGACATTCAATAAACAGTTTCATTCTGTATTTCATAAATTTTCTCATTAAAATTTGCAATTGCAAGTATATACCATTAATGGTACTAATTCAATTAAATAAAAATATAACTTTAAAACCAAGTTTAATACTACAGATTTTTTATTTCAATGGATAAATGTAGGATCGCATTTATTTTTAATGATTGTTTTCATTCCGCTCTTTTGTTGCGTCTCGATTGTTTTTCCGCCAAAATACAATTGACCGATCGTCCTTCTTCGAAAAAAGTGCCCGTGTCTTCTTGCTCCTAAAATCTACTTCATTAATTAACCAAAATAATCTTCAAGGTCGCAACGTCTAGAAACGATATCTGCTGAGTTCTGCTTTGTGGGAACATGCCGCCAAAGCTTCTACTGACCATTCTTGAATCTCCGCTACCCTGTTCGAAACGAAATTTTTCATCACAACGAAAATGGAAGAGATCGAATACCGTGAAGAGTAAGTTCAGAATCCGACCAGTATACATTTCGTTCGATAGGGACTTTTACGAAGGGCAGAGATCTGCGAGAAGGTCAGCGGCACATAACTCAAGCCTTGGGAGGGTTTTGGTCTTGATTGACTTAATTGTCTGCAGCTGCTCTACGCATGCAGCACCCATGCAGATGTCATCGACATAAAAATCGGATCCAATTTCTTCGCAGCTCTGGGGAATAAATATTTTGCAGATTCCCTCAACCTTCTTAAACACCGAACTCTCTTTCACAATTTGAGTTAAAACTTCCTATCAAGCGGATAAACCATCACTTGACAATACGTCTTTTTTAAATCGGCAATCAGGAGTGGAGTACAACTCTTCTTGAATCGTCGGCCCCACAATCAGGATGTCATTTAAGGCCACCTAAGACGATGTTTATCGAATCATCGAGCACGAGGGGCAACTTTGTTGACGTACTCTGGGGCCTTAACACGCATTGATGGGGAATGATATAATATGGAGTGGAAGAGATTTTGTTGTCTGTAGCTGACATATGACCTAGGGCGAGATATTCATCCATGAATTCCAAGTACATGGTCTTCATGTTAGGATCTTGAGACAACTTTCGCTCAAGTGACAAAAACCGCCGTTTTGCAACCTCGAAGGAGTTGACCAACAGATTTGGATCGGACTTAAACGGCAGCCTAACTTCAAATCGACCTGATGGCAATACCTGATTAGTCTTCCTGTAATAATTTCACATAATTTGTGCTCAGATGACAGAATTTTTTTTAAATTTCGCATTTCCTTCAGTAACCAAAATTTCTGCAGTGTGCCAATCGATTCTAACGGTTCTTCACCTGGACCGCAGATTTGTATCTGCCCGAGACAACCAAACCAAGAAGGGTTTGTAAATTTGGATATTTAGGGCCTTGCGCTCATTAACATATCAAGTTTTTGTGACCTGTAGAAAAAGGGGTCTTCGGGATCTAACCGGAGATCGATCGAAAAATCGAACGAGCATTTATTTTCACCTAACATTTTCTTGACTTGAATTGGTCTCGCCAATACCAAGTAAGTTGATACACGACTCCTCTCTAAGAATCTTTAAGCGATTCGCCAGTTTGAGACCCAGAGTCCAGCAGAGCTCGTACTAAAACGTACTCACCGTTTTTAATGCAGACGCTTTCGATTGACGTACCCAACAACAACCTGTCCAATAGACAACACCGTGGCTGATCTTGGCTAAAAGGAGGAGATTGACCCTCCGACCCACCAACTTCTATGCTCGGACTTGATCCCTCGACGATTTCTTTTACTACTTGACAACTTGACTCTATCTTCACAATCCCAATTTTCTCTCTTGATTTTTCTGATTGCTCGTTCCTCTTCTTCGTTTGTTCTGGTGATGTTACTTCGTATACTATCGCATAGTAGGCACGTTGATAACTATCGATACCCAACTCTCCTTTACCATCCTGATATTCTGAGTATGACCAAGACGACGCAGCATCGTGTTAGCAGCATCCAAAGCTTCATGTTATCAACGCTGGTAGAATTAAATGCTGGTCCTTCTGGTCCCGCTCAAATTAGAATATGAAATCTTTACGATACAGAATCCATTCAGGTACTTCTTTATCGCCGTCTGAGAAAACGCTGCAATCGGTGAGCAGCTTGAACTTGACTCCCAGTAAGTAATGGCGAAACTTCTTGACAGATAAATACGCAGCTTTAACTTCCAGAATATAACTGTGGCGTATTGAATCTGCTGCTGAAGTTTTCTTCTTCCAATTGCAACTGGATTAAGTTCGCCTTTGAGTCTCTGCATTAATATGCCGCCAAACCCATTCATAAAAGCATCAGTAGGTGCTTCCCTGTTATACAACTGCAGGACAGGTTCATTTGACATTACCGGGTTCATTGTCCTCTTTTTTAGCCTCAAATATAAGCTCGGTGTCTTTCTTTAACAAGTTTGCTAGCGGTCGGGCTATAACTGCATACCCTCGTATAAATTTTCAAAAAAATCCTGTCAATCCTAAGAATCTTTAATGTTCTTGAGTCGGGCCATCTTCTGAACAGCCTGTGTTTTTTCCTTTCCGGGATTTTGCCGTCCTCCACTGTTTGACCCAAAAGGCTTATCCTCTTTTCCAAGACAATTTTTTCCACTTAATGCGTAATCCAGGACCGCCTCCAGGACTTTTCTTAACCTTCTTTGGGTTATGATTATATATCGAATATGATAATATCCTTTTTCGGTGCCTATCGTATTTGGCTATGTAGTGTACGTAGCTCGACAGATTTTTAACTAGCTGGTCTTTTAATAGTGGGTGGTAATTACTAATAAAGATGACCTTGTACTCGGGTCTAGCTCGCCGTAGGTCGGGGTTCTTTTAGCTTAGGATAGTACGAAACGCTACTACATTTAATAAGTACGTCTTATGCAAAAACAATATTCAAAACTGGACTATCGATTAATAAAAGAAATGGCTTTGTATTGATACTACGGATACACGTTGGGCCCAAGTTTTCACGTTGACATTGTCGAGCTGTAGGTCAAATTTTAAAGGTTCTAAGTTAAATTCCTATTCAAATTCCAAAAGTTCCGTCAATCTGCGAGTATTTAATTCATTATTAATTGCAATACAAAAGAAAATCAAGAATCAAAACAAAACACCGAAATGTAACTGCAGCACTGCAGCGATAAGACCTTAGGAGACCGCTGGCTGCTACGCTGCGCTGCGATAAGACGGAATCACAAAGTTAGATCTCCGCTGGTCATATGAGGTGATCCTCACTGCGTAACGTTGATGATGTCCAAATATAATTAAATCCGATCCGGTCGTCTAAACTTCTGCACAGCTGAATAATCTGGATGAGCTCTAGCCTTCCAATATATTTGGCCAGTTATCATTCGGCAGGTGGCCGGTTGCGTAGCTTGTTGGCTGAAGGTTATGTCGGCCTCGTGGCCTCTTCTTGAAATATCCCACTCTTGTTTTTATTGGATTGGATATATATAATTAAATTATACCTCCACGTGTATGTGAATTTTAATTGGGCAGCGTCAAAAATTGTGAGCGTTCGCCACGAGGTTTAATCCCATAAAGAATTAAGCTCTGGGAAGCTGCATGCCGGTGGTCACTGCTATAGCCTTCCTTTCCCTAACTGTACAACTGTACAACTAACTGCACAACTGTATTCTGTCCTGATTGGTCTAAGACAATTCTCTCATTTTTTGGGTTATACAAAAGCTGCTATAATTTAGGGCGAGGGTGTCTTGAAGAGTTATTGCAGTGTAAAGTTTAAGTTGGTCCCTACAGCTATTGCGCACGTTCTGCAATTTTGAACGATTTGTTGGCAAGTTTGGCCATTTTCAGGAAGTAGTACTCTGTAAGTACTTGCTTCACGTTTTCTAGGGCCGATCGGTGGGCCCTATTGTGCTCAGCCAACACGATCTCCCTCTTTTCCTCGACTCCAAAAATATCTGTAACACGATTTTTTCAGTGCCAGAATTTTGTTGTTGGGAATCTCCGAACTAAATCGTCCTGTATCATTGATAGCGTATGCAAATCGCAATGGAGGGCGCTTACACCCCTAGGAACTATAGTACCTGCAAGCAAGGACTCTTTGCCGGTGAAGTTAATCGCGTGCCGTTTCTTGTTCTTAAGCAGAACGAACGAGCGTTTTAAAGGAAAGCGGGCCTCCTCTAGAACTATTTGATTCTGAAAGCAATTTAGGGGCTTGTCCGTTGTTTCTATCGTGTGCGTCAGGGAAATTTCACTATGAGTTGTCGCAACGCACGAATCTGCGTCCTGCTCTCCCTTGACATTAACGTGCTGCCTGGAGAGGGCACTTGCACCCATATTTTCTTTTCCGGTTTCGCACCTATTTCCACGATTCTTCCCTTCCACCTTTTAATTTTTTCGTTAGGGTTTGAATCGGACACTGCGAACGCCAACGGCTAATGGTCGGTGTAGATAGTTATATCCCTTACCGCATACAGGTAGTGTCGCAGCTTAGCTAACGCCCAAACAATGGCCAATAGTTCTCTTTCGTTTTTCGCATAGTTATTTTCCCTGTCCTTTAATGCCTTCGAGATCACCGTAATAGGACGCCCCTCTCGGGAAAGTACTGGTCCAATACCGTAGGCTAAAGCATCCTAAAGCATGGCTTCTTGTAATCTGGGTATCGGAGCATGACATCTTCGGGTGCCAAAATGTTGCGCAGCTTTTCAAAAGCATTTTTTTCGTTTCATTGAACTCTATCTGGATGTGTCGCGATCCATGTTCTCGCCTTTTAAGATGTTCGAAATAGGCCTTGCTATCGCTGCAAAGTCTTAATGAAGCACCTATAATAGCTCGCGAGGCCTAGGAACGATCTAACATCATGTACTCTTCTTGGTTCGGGAAATTCCTTTATGGCCCTGACCTTATCCGGGTCGGTAGTAGTGCCATCGCCTGTGACTATGAATCCAAAAAAATTTACGCTTTAGAAAAAAAAAATAGATTTTTCAACCGAGACCCCCATGTTCGCATCGCTAATAGTTTTCAAAACCCAATCTTCTGAGAAGATTATTTCGTCGCCATAAACGTAGCACGTTTTGCCGATTTGTTCTCTGAGAATTCGTTTTTTCCTCCATTAACTGAGAAGGCAGTTTGTTCACGATCCCTCTCCGGTAACACAATCTGGTGGTACTTGTAGTTGGAAAACTTCATAGTAGATTGAGTGGTGAATCGCTAAATTGTTGGCCGTTGGGACCCTGGTTACAGCTAACTTACAGTCTGCATTGGGGGGGTTCGTTGGCCAAATAATAAAGCCGATCAGAAAACCACATTGAATTTAATTTATAGTCCCGTGCATATTACGTAGATGAGTAAGATTTATAATTAATGCAAAAAAAAATGGGTGTTGCTGCCGCTTGCCAGTATATCTAATGGAAATGAGGCTGATAGTATAGTAACCCGCCTCTGTACCCACCCTCCATGATTTACCTTTGGCACTCTATGGTAAATCCCTAATTTATGTGTTACCCTTTCATCATACTTTTCGCCTTTTCACATAAGGAAAACTATATTTTTTTATCCAAACATTTAAACAATTTTATTCATTTAATAATAATAATATATTTTAGTATATAATGCCATGTTTTATAGTTGATAGGAGCAAAAAAAAAATAAGAACTTAATTTTTTTTTTGGGATCTAACCGGAGATCGATCGAAAAATCGAACGAGCATTTATTTTCACCTAACATTTTCTTGACTTGAATTGGTCTCGCCAATACCAAGGAAGTTGATACACGACTCCTCTCTAAGAATCTTTAAGCGATTCGCCAGTTTGAGACCCAGAGTCCAGCAGAGCTCGGACTAAAACGTACTCACCGTTTTTCGTGCAGACGCTTTCGATTGACGTACCCAACAACAACCTGTCCAATAGACAACACCGTGGCTGATCTTGGCTAAAAGGAGGAGATCGACCCTCCGACCCACCAACTTCTATGCTCGGACTTGATCCCTCGACGATTTCTTTTACTACTTGACAACTTGAATCTATCTTCACAATCCCAATTTTCTCGCTTGATTTTTCTCGATGCTCGTTCCTCTTCCTCGTTTGTTCTGGTGATGTTACTTCGTATACTATCGCATAGTAGGCACGTTGATAACTATCAATACCCAACTCTCCTTTACCATCCTGATATTCTGAGTCTGACCAATACGACGCAGCATCGTGTTAGCAGCATCCAAAGCTTCATGTTATCAACGCTGGTAGAATTAAAAGCTGGTCCTTCTGGTCCCGCTCAACTTAGAATGTGAAATCTTTACGATACAGAAACCATTCAGGTACTTCTTTTTCGCCGTCTGAGAAAACGCTGCAATCGGTGAGCAGCTTGAACTTGACTCCTAGTAAGTAATGGCGAAACTTCTTGACAGATAATTACGCAGCTTTAACTTCAAGAATATAACTGCGGCGTATTGCATCTGCTGCTGAAGTTTTCTTCTTCCAATATGCAACTGGATGAACCATTCATAAAAGCATCAGTTGTTACTTCCCTGTTATACAACTGCAGGACAGGTTCATTCGACATTACCGGGTTCATTGTCCTCTTTTTTATCCTCAAATATAAGCTCGGTGTCTTTCTTTAACAAGTTTGCTAGCGGTCGGGCTATAACTGCATACCCTCGTACAAATTTTCAAAAAAATCCTGTCAATCCTAAGAACGATTTGATATCTTTAATGTTCTTGGGTCGGTCCATCTTCTGAACAGCCTGTGTTTTTTCCGTTCCGGGATTTTGCCGTCCTCCACTGTGTGACCCAAAAGGCTTATCCTCTTTTCCAAGACAATTTTTTCCACTTAATGCGTAATCCAGGACCGCCTCCAGGACTTTTCTTAACCTTCTTTGGGTGAATATGATTATATCCTTTTTCGGTGCCTATAGTACTTGGCTATGTAGTGTACGTAGTTCGACAGATTTTTAACTAGCTGGTCTCTTAATAGTGGGTGGTAATTACTAATAAAGACGACCTTGTACTCGGGTCTAGCTCGCCGTAGGTCGGGGTTCTTTTAGCTTAGGATAGTACGAAACGCTACTACATTTTAATAAGTACGTCTTACTCATAAACAATATTCAAAAGTGGACTACCGATTAATAAAAGAAATGGCTTTATATTGATACTAATGATACACGCCGACACGTGTGAAGATAAGCTACAGATTGTGATAAGTATTGGGAATTTCGGATGTTAATAATTCCCTAAGTCTTTACCCTCCCTACCATGACAATGCTACTTAAAATATTTACATTGTCCCTTGGCCAAGTTCAAAATAATTCTACCACACATTTAAGCAAGTGTTCAATAAAGTACTCGACAAACCATTAAATCTATTTCTTCACAATTCATTCTTTTTTAATATATCTTCATTTATAATTCCATTTATATAAATTCAGTTTAGTAAGCGGTTCAATTAAATCTCTCTTACAAACTAACAAATTTTAACCTACGCATAATTATCCTAGTCATTCTCTAACTCTTAATTTTCGTTTATATTTAGTGAGTAAAAGAAGTATATAAAAGTAAAGTATAAAGCAAATATATATAAGTAATTGAATATAAAATTAGCAAATATAGTTATACAATCTTTAGCCAAATGCAGATCTTATTTTATTTAGACTTGTAGTGACCAACTTAACTTTACAAAAAGCGAGAGAATTGTCTTAGACCAATCAGGACAGAATATGATCGTACGATTATACAGTTAGGAAAATAAAAGCTATAACAGCGACCACCAGCATGCAGCTTCCCAGAGCTTGATTCATTATCGGATAAAACTTCGTGGCGAACGCTCACAATTTTTGACGCTGCCCATTTAAACTTCACATACACGTGGAAATATAATTTAGTTATATATATCCAATCTCATAAAAACAAGAGTTGGGATATTTATATAACCTTCAGCCAACAAGTTACACAACCGGCCACCTGCCGAATGATAACTGGCCAAATATATTGGAAGGGTAGAGCTCATCCAGATTATCCAGCTATGCAGAAGTTTAGACGACCGGAGCAGATTTAATTATATTTGAACATCATCATCGTCACGCAGTGAAGATCATCTCCTATGACCAACGGAGGTCTAACTTTGTGATTTCGTCTTATCGCAACGCAGCGTAGCAGCCAACGGTTTCCTAAGGTCTTATCGCTGCAGTTATATTTCGTGTTTTGTTTTGATTCTTGATTTTCTTTTGTATTGCGATTTATAATGAATTAAATACTCGCAGATTGACGGAACTTTTGGCATTTGAATAGGAATTTAACTTAGAACCTTTAAAGTTTGACCTACAGCTCGACAATGTCAACGTGAACTTGGGCCCAACTTTACGCACATCATGGAGTGGATATTTAAGGTCGTGAGTACTACAAACAACAATGATATAAATCTTATTATGAATTACCTATATTAAAATTCTAACAAAATGCCACTCGAACGTCTAATTAAAATAATATCTGCATTTGACTAAGGATTATGTAATTATATTTGCTAATTTTGTATTCAACTACTTATATATATTTGCTTTATACTTTACTTTTATATACATTATTTTACTTACTGAATATAAACGAAAATGAAGAGTTAGAGAATGTCTAGGATAATTATGCCTAGATTAAAGTTTGTTAGTTTGTAAAAGAGATTTAATGGAACAGTTTACTAAACTGAATTTATATAAATGGAATTATGATTGAAGATATATTGAAAAAGAATGAGTTGTGAATAAATAGATTTAATGGTTTGTCGATTACTTATGTTGAACACTTTCTTAAATATGTGGTAGAGTTATTTTGAACTTGGCCAGGGGACAATGTAAATATTTTAAGTAGCATTGTCATGGTAGGGAGGGTAAAGACTTAGGGAATTATTACCATCCAAAATTCCCAATACTTATCAGAATCTGTAGCTTATCTTCACACGTGTCGGCGTGTATCATTAGTATCAATATAAAGCCATTTCTTTTATTAATCGGTAGTCCACTTTTGAATATTGTTTATGAGTAAGACGCACTTATTAAAATGTAGTGGCGTTTCGTACTATCCTAAGCTAAAAGAACCCCGACCTACGGCGAGCTAGACCCGAGCATAGCAAGAGTGCGCATCCCTAGCGAAGGAAGTACAAGGTCCACTTTATTAGTAATTACCACCCACTATTAAAAGACCAACTAGTTAAAAATCTATCGAACTACGTACACTACAGACGTTCGAGTGGCATTTTGTAGAATGTTAATATAGGTAATTCATAATAATGTTTTTTATCATTGTTGTTTTGTAGTACTCACAACCTTTAATATCCACTCCATGATGTGCGTAAAGTGGGGCCCAAGTTCACGTTGACATTGTCGGTCAAATTGAAGGTAAAATTTTAAAGGTTCTAAGTTAAATTCCTAATCAAATGCCAAAAGTTCCGTCCATCTGCGAGTATTTAATTCATTATTAATTGCAATAAAAAAGAAAATCCAGAATCAAAACAAAACACCGAAATGTAACTGCAGCACTGCAGCGATAAGACCTTAGGAGACCGCTGGCTGCTACGCTGCGCTGCGATAAGACGGAATCACAAAGTTAGATCTCCGCTGGTCATTAGAGGTGATCCTGATGACATCCTTGATGATGTCCAAATATAATTAAATCCGATCCGGTCGTCTAAACTTCTGCACAGCTGAATAATCTTAATGAGCTCTAGCGTTCCAATATATTTGGCCAGTTATCATTCGACAGGTGGCCGGTTGCGTAACTTGTTGGCTGAAGGTTATGTCGGCCTCTTGGCCTCTTCTTGGAGCGAACTGGGTTTAACCAATGAGCTGATGCGGGGGTCGACGAGACGGGGGGGAAGTTGTCTGTAGAGCAAACAAATGCCTTATATAGGCCCTGGCCTTCCTTACGCCTTGGGGTCGAATCTCTTTGCTACTTTCACACAAATCGCACGCGGAAATTTATTGAAATATGCCTGCACTCTTGTTTTTATTGGATTGGATATATATAATTAAATTATACCTCCACGTGTATGTGAATTTTAATTGGGCAGCGTCAAAAATTGTGAGCGTTCGCCACGAGGTTTAATCCCATAAAGAATTAAGCTCTGGGAAGCTGCATGCCGGTGGTCACTGCTATAGCCTTCCTTTCCCTAACTGTACAACTGTACAACTAACTGCACAACTGTATTCTGTCCTGATTGGTCTAAGACAATTCTCTCATTTTTTGGGTTATACAAAAGCTGCTATAATTTAGGGCGAGGGTGTCTTGAAGAGTTATTGCAGTGTAAAGTTTAAGTTGGTCCCTACAGCTATTGCGCACGTTCTGCAATTTTGAACGATTTGTTGGCAAGTTTGGCCATTTTCAGGAAGTAGTACTCTGTAAGTACTTGCTTCACGTTTTCTAGGGCCGATCGGTGGGCCCTATTGTGCTCAGCCAACACGATCTCCCTCTTTTCCTCGACTCCAAAAATATCTGTAACACGATTTTTTCAGTGCCAGAATTTTGTTGTCGGGAATCTCCGAACTAAATCGTCCTGTATCATTGATAGCGTATGCAAATCGCAATGGAGGGCGCTTACACCCCTAGGAACTATAGTACCTGCAAGCAAGGACTCTTTGCCGGTGAAGTTAATCGCGTGCCGTTTCTTGTTCTTAAGCAGAACGAACGAGCGTTTTAAAGGAAAGCGGGCCTCCTCTAGAACTATTTGATTCTGAAAGCAATTTAGGGGCTTGTCCGTTGTTTCTATCGTGTGCGTCAGGGAAATTTCACTATGAGTTGTCGCAACGCACGAATCTGCGTCCTGCTCTCCCTTGACATTAACGTGCTGCCTGGAGAGGGCACTTGCACCAATATTTTCTTTTGCGGGTTTATAGGTTACTTTCGCACCTATTTCCACGATTCTTCCCTTCCACCTTTTAATTTTTTCGTTAGGGTTTGAATCGGACACTGCGAACGCCAACGGCTAATGGTCGGTGTAGATAGTTATATCCCTTACCGCAAACAGGTAGTGTCGCAGCTTAGCTAACGCCCAAACAATGGCCAATAGTTCTCTTTCGTTTTTCGCATAGTTATTTTCCCTGTCCTTTAATGCCCTCGAGATCACCGTAATCTTGTAATTCTTGTAATTCTTGTAATCTGGGTATCGGAGCATGACATCTTCGGGTGCCAAAATGTTGGGCAGCTTTTCAAAAGCATTTTTTTCGTTTCATTGAACTCTATCTGGATGTGTCGCGATCCATGTTCTCGCCTTTTAAGATGTTCGAAATAGTCCTTGCTATCGCTGCAAAGTCCCTAATGAAGCACCTATAATAGCTCGCGAGGCCTAGGAACGATCTAAAATCATGGACTGTTCTTGGTTCGGTAAATTCCTTTAAGGCCCTGACCTTTTCCGGGTCGGTGGTAGTGCCATCGCCTGTGACAATGAATACAAGAATATTTAAGTTTTTTTTTTTTAAATGGATTTTGCCACCGAGATTCCATGTTCGCATCGCTAATGGTTTTCAAAACAAAATCCACGTGATTTATATGCGCATATTCATCTTCTGAGAAGATTATTTCGTCGACATAAACGTAGCACGTTTTGCCGAATTGTTCTCTGAGAATTCGTATTTTCCTCCATTAACTGAGAAGGCAGTTTATTCACGATCCCTCTACAATAACACTATCTGGTGGTACCTGTAGTTGGAAACCTTCATAGTAGATTGAGTGGTGAGATCTTCGCTAAATTGTTGGCCGTTGGGACCCTCGTTGCGGCTAGCTTACAGTCGGCATTGGGGGGGTTCGTTGGCCAAATAAAAAAGCCTTCACTCGGACAGAAAACCACATTGAATTTAATTTATAGTCCCGTGCCTATTACGTAGATTAGTAAGATTTATAAAGAGATTTATAAGATTTATGTTGCTGCCGCTATGCCAGTATATCTAATGGAAATGAGGTTACACTGATAGTATAGTAACCCGCCTCTGTACCCACCCTCAATGATTTACCTTTGGCACTCTATGGTAAATCCCTAATTTATGTGTTACCCTTTCATCATACTTTTCGCCTTTTCACATAAGTAAAACTATATTTATTTATCCGAACATTATAACAATTTTATTCATGTAATAATAAGATGAAATATAGTATATAATGCCATGTTTTATAGTTGATAAGAGCAAAAAAAAAATTAGAATTTAATTTTAGTCAACCTAATTTCATTTAATTCTTTTTATCGTTAAGTAATTGCTTAGCTATAGGTTATTTTTCCATTTTTTTGTTTCTTTAATTTTTAAACCATTGAATATTTATATTTTTTTTATTTTTTATTTTATTTCAATTTCCGGTTGCTAACTTTAATTGAATTTATTTAATATTATTTATTTAATTCATTGTTTTTTTTTCTCTTATTTCTTTCTTAAATTTCGGTAATTATGTTTAATTCTTCCTTGTAATTCCGTGTCACTAATTTAATTTCACTAAACTTTTGTTTAATGTAACATTAATTTTCTTGTATTTCACTTTTTATTTTCTCCTGTCAATTCTTTAATTTCCTTTATGTATGGATTGTTCAATTTATAGGGTATTAAGTAAGTATGTAATTGTTGATATATGTTCACATAAGCAAGTGTAAATAAAAAGGAAATAATAATTTCACTTTCCCAAATCCATCCTATGGGCCCAGAGGAATTGTTGTTGGGATTTAAATTTAATTGATCAAAAAATTTACACTTGTGCACATATAATTTATATATACCCATGTAAGGTATATAACCAAAAAAAAATGCCTTGCCTCCCAAAATAATAACTAATAAAAATAATGAGTGGCAGTTTCAGAACTAAAAATATAAAATACACAACAAAACAAATGAATAGATATGAAAATCACAAGTATGAAAATTTAAATTAAAGATCGGGTTAATTAATTATTTGTTTGCTTCCTTCTTGTTCTCATTTGCTCATGCTAAAGCTACTTCTGGGTTTCTTTTTTCCTTTTTTTTCAGCATTATATTTTTTTTTATCTTGTTTAAATGCTAATTCATTTATAATGTGGAACTGTGTGAATGTATGTGTAATGTAAGTTTGTAAGTAATATGTAAGTTATGGGCAACACTATTTATGGAGTATCGATGTAAGTGTAAGATGTAGA
Source organism: Drosophila erecta (assembly GCF_003286155.1). Taxonomy (NCBI): domain Eukaryota; kingdom Metazoa; phylum Arthropoda; class Insecta; order Diptera; family Drosophilidae; genus Drosophila; species Drosophila erecta. The sequence continues at coordinate 1,024,840 of NW_020825222.1, read as the reverse complement.
TGTAGAGTATAGATGCAGAGGTTATACTTCTTTTTCCTTCTTACTGTTTCGGCAGGGCGAGACCGCGAGGTTATGCGTCGCTGCTCGCCAAGGTTTTTTTAGTTTTCCACAGGAAAGGTGTGCACTATCCGCAGAGACGTCACTGTAACAGCCGGGGTGCTCCGCTGCCCGTGGCAATTTGAACGCTAAATTTGCCTCCTATATTTAAAAAATGTTACACATCACTTTTCGAACTTTAACTTGATTTTTTTTTTCTTTTTTCAAACTTACGTTTTTCTTGTAGATAATAGAAGATAATTTTTTTCGCAGACTCCACTGCTGATCATTGCGACGGCCAAAAGAGAAAAGAACTCCATGAGGGAGTAAGTGCAGTACAAAGCTACCATGCACTTAAAGCTCTAATTGTAGCTTTTCCTGTAGCTGTTTGGATATCCATATTTTCCATGCCTGCTGCATACCTAAATCTGTGCCATCTTCATGTTTAGTTCAAATATATAAATATTTACCCAATACTTTTATATCTGGGTAATTTCCTTCCGAAGTTTTTGAATCATTTCGCATTCGTACATAATTTTCCGCATCAAAACATGCAGAGTCGAGATCAATTTCTGGCTCAATGGCTGACACCTCCTCTACGTGCATTGGCTAGTGCCATTTTCGCTACCTCTCCTATGGCTTATAGAGAACCTATAGGCCTGCAGACCTATGCCTTTAAGATTCGGCTGTCGCATAAGCCATAGTAAACTAGCATGGTCTGTTATGAGCTCAAATTCTTGGAGCTCCAAATAACACCTAAACTTTTCAATTGCCAACACAGCCGCCAAGCACTCACTTTCGGTAACGCTATAATTGCGTTGTGCCGTGTTCTTAGAGAAATCCGGGTTTTGAAGGACCGGTGCCGATGTGATTACATTCTTCAAATTTTGGAAAGCAGTCTCCGCTGCGTCTGTCCATAAAAATTTCTTTTTAGTTGATAAGACTTCGGTAATCGGGAAGAAGTAACTGATGAATCTTCGATACCATCCCACCAGGCCTAAAAAGCTTCTCACTTGTTTGATCGTCTTAGGGGATGGCTATGTTTTTATAGCCTCGACTTTGTTAGGATCAGTCGCGCTACCACCATTTCCTATAATGTGTCCCAGATCATCGTAATAGGAAGCCCCTCTTGGGAAAGTACTGCTCCAATACCGTAGGCAGAAGCATCCGTCGTTAGATGGAATAGCTTCTTGTAATCTGGATATCGGAGCATCACAACCTCGGGTGACAAAATGTTGCGCAGCTTTTCAAAAGCATTTTTTTTTGCGTTTTATTGAACTCTATCTAGATGTTCCTTGCTATCGCTGCAAAGTCCCTAATGAAGCACCTATAATAGCTCGCGAGGCCTAGGAACGATCTAAAATCATGTACTGTTCTTGGTTCGGGAAATTCCTTTAAGGCCCTGACCTTTTCCGGGTCGGTGGTAGTGCCATCGCCTGTGACTATAAATCCAAGAAAATTTAAGTGTTTTTTTTTTTAAATGGACTTTGCCACCGAGACCCCATGTTCGCATCGCTAATGGTTTTCAAAACAAAATCCACGTGATTGATATGCGCATATTCATCTTCTGAGAAGATTATTTCGTCGACATTAACGTAGCACGTTTTGCCGATTTGTTCTCTGAGAATTCGTATTCTCCTCCATTAACTGAGAAGGCAGTTTGTTCACGATCCCTCTACAATAACACTATCTGGTGGTACCTGTAGTTGGAAACCTTCATAGTAGATTAAGTGGTGAAATCTTCGCTAAATTGTTGGCCGTTGGGACCCTCGTTGCAGCTAGCTTACAGTCGGCATTGGGGGGTTCGTTGACCAAATAAAAAAGCCCTCACTCGATCAGAAAACCACATTGAATTTAATTTATAGTCCCGTGCCTATTACGTAGATGAGTAAGATTTATAATTAATGCAAAAAAAAATGGGTGTTGCTGCCGCTATGCCAGTATATCTAATGGAAATGAGGTTACACTGATAGTATAGTAACCCACCTCTGTATCCACCCTCCAAGATTTACCTTTGGCACTCTATGGTAAATCCCTAATTTATGTGTTACCCTTTCATCATACTTTTCGCCTTTTCACATAGGTAAAACTATATTTATTTATCCGAACATTATAACAATTTTATTCATTTAATAATAAGATAAAATATAGTATATAATGCCATGTTTTATAGTTGATAAGAGCAAAAAAAAATTAGAATTTAATTTTAGTCAACCTAATTTCATGTAATTCTTTTTGTCGTTAATTAATTACGTTAACTATAGGTTATTTGTTCCATTTTTTTTTGATTCTTTAATTTTTAAACCATTCAATATTTTATTTCTATTTCCGGTTTCGGTTGCTAACTTTAATTGAATTTTTTTTAATATTTTAATTAATTTGTTTTCTTTCCTAATTCACGGTTTTTTTTTCTCTTTCTTTCTTTCTTAAATTTTGGTAATTTTGTTTAATTCTATCTTTTTATTCTGTTTGACTAATTTACTAAATTCACTAATTAACTAAACTTTTATTTTTATGTAACATTCATTTTTTTGTCTTTCACTTTTAATTTCCCTCCTGTCAATATAAGGATTTTGCAATTTATAGGGTATTAAGTAAGTATGTATTTGTTGATATATGTTCACATAAGCAAGTGTAAATAAAAAGAAAATAATAGTTTTATTTACCCAAATCCATCCTATGGGCCCAGAGGAATTGTTGTTGGGATTTAATTATCCTAATTTAATTGATAAAAAAAAATCCTGCCTTGCCTCCCACAAAATAATAACTAATAAAAATAATGAGTGGCAGTTTCAGAACTAAAAATAAGAAATAATCAGTAAAATAATGAATAGAAATGAAAATCAAAAGTATGAAAATTTAAATTAAAGATCGGTTAAATTAATTATTTGTTTGGTTCTTCTTCTTCTCATTTGCTCATGCTAAAGCTACTTCAGGGTTTCTTTTTTCCTTTTTTTGAGAATTATATTTTTTTGCACTGGTGTATATGCGTGGGTGTATATTTATGTAGAGTATCGATGTGTAAGTGTAAGATGTAGATGTAGAGTATAGATGCAGAGGTTATATTTCTTTTTCCTTCTCCCCGTTTTGGCAGGGCGAGACCGCGACGTTATGCGTTCGCTGCTCGCCAAGGCTTTTTTAGTTTTCCACAGGAAAGGTGTGCAGATCGGCCGAGTGTGCAGTTCTTTTTCTGCATATAACCCCGATCTAAATCACTGTGGAGCCCTATCCGCAGAGACCTGCACTGTAACAGCCGGGGTGCACCGCTGCCCGTGGCAATGTGAACGCTAGATTTGCCTCCTATATTTAAAAAATGTTACACATAACTTTTCAAACTTTAACTTGATTTTTTTTTTCATTTTTCAAACCTACGTTTTTCTTGAAGATAATAGAAGATAATTTTTTTCGCAGACTCCACTGCCGATCATTGCGACGGCCAAAAGATAAAAGAACTTCATGAGGGATTAAGTGCAGTGCAAAGCTACCATGCACTTAAAGCTCTAATTGTAGCTTTTCCTGTAGCTGTTAATCCTTTAGATATCCATAACTTCCATGCCATCTTCATGTTTAGTTCAAATATATAAATATTTTCCCAATACTTTTATATCTGGGTAATTTCCTTCCGAAGTTTTTGAATCATTTCGCATTCGTACATAATTTTCCGCATCAAAACATGCAGAGTCGAGATCAATTTCTGGCTCAATGGCTGACACCTCCTCTACGTGCATTTTTGAAAGGGCGTCTGGCTAGTACCATTTTCGCTACCTCTCCCATGGCTTATAGAGAACCTATAGCCCTGCAAACTTATGCCTTTAAGATTCGGCTGTCGCATAAGCCATAGTAAACTAGCATGTTCTGTTATGAGCTCAAATTCTTGGAGCTCCAAATAACACCTAAACTTTTCAATTGCCAACACAGCCGCCAAGCACTCACGTTCGATAACTCTATAATTGCGTTGTGCCGTGTTTAATTTTTTGGTCATACAATTGGTCGCTTGCGTCGCAATATACGTAGAATTTCTTAGAGAAATCCGGGTTTTGAAGGACCGGTGCCGATGTGATTACATTCTTCAAATTTTGGAAACCAGTCTCCGCTGCGTCTGTCCATAAAAATTTCTTTTTAGTTGATAAGACTTCGGTAATCGGGAAGACTAGTTCAGAGAAGTAACTGATGAATCTTCGATACCATCCAAGCAGGCCTAAAAAGCTTCTCACTTGTTCGATCGTCTTAGGGGATGACCATGTTTTTATGGCCTCGACTTTGTTAGGATCAGTCGCGATACCACCATTTCCTATAATGTGTCCCAGATATTCAACTTCTGTAACGCTACACACACATCATCAAGGTAACCATAAAAACATTTTTTCAAGTCTGCAGTGATCAATTCATCGACTAAACGCCACATTACAGAGACCAAACCGCATCACTGTAAATTGATATAGTGGCCGCCCTGGCACTGTAAACGCTGTAATGGCTTTAGCGTCATCTGTGAGGGGTATTTGCCAGAATGCATCCTTCAGATCCAATTTGGTTATGATATTGGCTTTGGGAAGCCGTGAAAAAATGCCTTCTATATTAGATTAGAAGTATCAGTTCTGGATATTACACATGGTGCTAACTGAAAAATTCTCCAAAAATCTATCCCTAAGATGACACGCTAGTTTATTGAGGGAATAACATAAAAATCGATACGTTTCGCTGGCCCATTATAAGCTACATCCGTGCTAATAAATCCAGTTATTTGGTGGCTGCTTCCATCAGCTGTTCTTACACGTGATGAGATTAGACACCCAACCATCTGTCTGGGTGTCTACAACCACTACTACCACAACCATTTCTACTACTTTACGAAGAGTGTTCCGCTTGTAACACAATCAAGGGTAGTTACTTCTGAAAATATATTTGCTCTGATCTGGTTATAATGAGCTAATCTCTCATGATATGAGCTAATCATCTCATGATGTAGATATGTCTGTTTTAAAAGAACAGGCATATGCCGTGGGCAATCTGGTTCTTCCGATTGCCTCTCCTCATCTACTTGATAATTTAGGGTTACCCCAGTATCGGGGTTTCTTTCACTTCGTGTACTTTTGGAATAGCACCTTTACAAGTGCTTGCTCCAGGCTCTAGTTGCTGAGTAATGCAAGTCCTCTATTACACCAGGTGCTTTGCACTCAGGACACTCTTGATATTTTTCTAGATGTGACACGATACACTGATTGTGAAATCTATGTCTACATGCAGTTTATTATTATAAAATGTTTATTTATTTATTTTTTTTTTTTTGTTTATGTTAAATAATTCATAAGTTATTTGTTTTCCTTATGCTACTCAGGGAAGTTGATGAAAGTTTCAATTTTCTTGTACTAAAATAACAGCAGTCCGCTTGGGTCATACACTCGAGATGACTCATTAATTAATAAACTTTTCACGCTTTAGCTTTTCACCAAAACCTGCATAATAGGTTAATGTTTAGCCGAGCTGAACTTATCAAATTCCATATTAGGCCGATTTCCTCTGCTGAATACTCCACCAATGAAACTTATTTGATGGTCAATAGACAACTACTCATCACATTCTTTGTGACTTTGGTATCCTCATTAGAAAGTTCTATTCAGTATTGAGGTTTCTCTTCATTATTGTGAATGCGTTAGTCTATTGGTAAGTTTACTTCCTTAATAGGAAATTTAGTGAGAGAGTGGGCCATATTTATTGTATAAGAATTTATACATCTCGGAACTAAAGAGTGGACGAATTTTTCCGGTCAATGCCAAAAATCGTTTTTCCTATTCTTCAGCTTCGAAAACTAAATCAGTTTGCTACTATAGCATATGCATTAAGGATAAGTGAAGCCACGATCGCTTAATTTCTCAATTTATTATTAACAGTCTATTATCCGACGTTAACTTGCGATTTAACAAACTCGGTACATATAAAGGCTTGATGGAATTCGAATTCTAGTTAAATGTACCTAGTAGTTTCTGCGTGGCCCCACGTTGGGCGCCAAATTCTGTTGTTGTAAACTTTGGCCGTTGGGACCCTCGTTGCAGCTTACAGTCGGTATTGGGGGGGAAATGAGGTACACTGATGGTATAGTAACCCGCCTCTGTACCCACCCTCTATGATTTACCTTAGGCACTATATGGTAAATCCCTAATTTATGTGTTACCTTTTCATCATACATTTCGCCTTTTCACATAAGGAAAACTATATTTCTTTATCTAAACATTATAACAATTTTATTCATTTAATAATAAGATAAAATATAGTATATAATGCCATATTTTATAGTTGATAAGACCAAAAAAAATTAGAATTTATTTTTAGTCAACCTAATTTCATTTAATTCTTTTTATCATTAAGTAATTACGTTAACTATAGGTTATTTGTTCCATTTTTTTTTTTGTTTCTTTCATTTTTAAACCATTGAATATTTTATTACTAATTCCGGTTTCGGTTGCTAACTTTAATTGAATTTATTTAATATTTTATTTAATTTATTTTCTTTCCTAATTCATTTTTTTTCTCTTATTTCTTTTTTAAATTTCGGTAATTTTTTTTAATTCTATATTGTAATTCTGTGTCACTAATTTAATTTCACTAAACTTTTGTTAAATGTAACATTAATTTTCTGTCAATTCTTTAATTTCCTTTATGTAGGGATTGTGTAATTTATGGGGTATTAAGTATGTATGTATTTGTTGATATAAGTTAACTATAGTTAATACAAAACAATATAAACAGACAACAAATCAATAATTAAAAAATTACAGCTAATAATAAAAAACAACATTTAACAAGAAAATATTGCAACATTGCTTTAGTTCTATAAACTAAACATCCGCCGAACCAACTGAAGAACTGCAACATTGTAATACACTGTTCAGTTCAATAAACTAAACTAAAGTAAACTAGTTCAGTTTAGTGCAAAAAAAAAAAGTTTTGCGCCACTCCACTGGCCCAAGAACAGTTGTAATTCGAAGTGACTCTCTCCATTAATTTGGAAATCGGAAAGCAGCACAGGATTGGCAAATTACATTTTGCTGATTTATCGGTTTAAGCAAAAACAAAGTGAAAGTAAGTGCTAAAAGGAAACAATAACTAGATAAAAAATCTTTCTATAAAATATATTAACGAAATAAAAAGGCGTAAAGCGATAACTAAGTAAACTCCACCACTCAGTCTACAACTGAATAAATAAAAAAAATCTTTGCGAATCCTAAACAAAGGACCCTCCAAGATAAAAGGGTAAAACCAACTGCTGGTTTTCATTGCATTCTTTTCAATACCTTAAATACAACAATTTTTCAAACCATTGAACAAAATATTTAAAAGGTAAAATTTTTAAAATAAATAAATAAAATAAAAATAAATTTTTTTCATAATAACTTTAAGTCAAATATAAACCAATGACCCGAAAACACACTCTAATTTTAAACAAATTTAAACACTAAATCAAATTTCATTTTTATCGATAAACGTATTAGTTTAAGTGAAATCAAATATCAAACTTAACTAAATTCCCTAATGGCTAATCCCAATAACCTTATCAGGCCACCCGTTCTCAACTCAGAGCAGCCAGTCATACCATCAGTAAGGAATATAGAACAGCAGCTAATCGAAGAAAATTCACATCATAGACAAAGACAAGAATTATTTCAACAAAATAGAAACATGGAGCGAGAACAATTACAACCTATCATTCGTCAAATTTTAGCCGAACAATTTCCAACTTTACTACTTAAAACCCAGAATCCAACACATGACTTTACATGCAGAAAACCAAGAAATTTTACCACAATTCCGAGCAAATTTAGCTGATCCTTATAAGATTCCTCACATAGTAAAAGGTCTTCGCGAATTCTCCGGCAATCCGTCCGAATTCAGTTCGTGGAAGAAGGGAATTGATCGAATACTAAAAACGTATGAACACACCGTAGGTACCCCAAAATCTTTTGGAATTTTACATACTATTAGGAATAAAATTACCGGTGACGCAGACATAGCCCTCGAATCATACAATGTCCCCCTTAATTGGAATGCATTTCCAAATGTCTTACACTACACTACGCCGACAAGAGAGATTTGGGTACACTTGAATATCAAATGACATAATAACCCAAGCCGAAAATCAAACTGTTGAAGAACCAAGCAGTATACAAATATTGATCCCTGATTTTAAATAAAATTGACTGCATGGAATTATGCGCCGAATCAGAACAACTTATGACCAAGCTGTATAGGGGTAAAGAACTAGACACATTGTTCGAGGACTTCGTGGAGATTTGCCACGACTGGGCATCAAAGAGCCCACTGACCTACCTTCAGCCCTCAATTTGTGCTTGAAATTAGAAAATCAAGCATATCGAACTAATCACGCGACGATTAAGGGACAACCCATCGCACATAGAAATCTACCACCAAAGCCTACTACAGTTCCACCACATCTTCATCAAAACCAAAATTTCCAACAAAGACCGATGGTTCCACCAAGAAATCCTTATGCCACGATCAGACCTAATAATAACTTTGGGCAGCCAACAACAAGACCATTCTTCCCCCAGACCGTACAAAATACTAACCCACAATTTCTAATGCACCAACCAATACCACAGCCATTACCACGGCCATTGGCTACCCAGCCACAACCAAAACCAGAACCTATGGACATTAGCAGAAGTATTCAAACAAGACAAATAAATTATATGAATAGGCCCCCTCAGATAGAAGCACAAAAAAGACCGCCAACACTACTAACTACAACACAAAACGACGCTAACAAAGGCAAAGAAATTTTAACATTCAAACAAGCACAGACGAACAAACCGACTATTCTAATAGCACACTTGACGAATATGAACAGTTAATTGCAAGCCAGGATGAACAACACCAAGATGAAAGTTTGTCAGTCTATACTGAACGTGCTGAGGAAAATGACCAAGAATATCAACACGACTACACTTATCTAAATTTTTTAGAGTAACCGACTCCTCATTACCATATTTCCAATGCAAAGTGAGGAGTGGCCAAGTCCTTAACATATTAATGGACACCGGTTCAAATAGAAATTATATCCAGCCCATTTGGGCTCCCAAATCGTCCCAAATCCATTACAAAACAAAAATCCATTTCAAACAGTCTCTGTAGGAGGCAACATTAATATAACCCATTACAAGATGGCAAACTTATTCAACGACTTAAACACTATAGTCAAGTTTTTCCTACTACCTACACTAAAGACGTTTGACAATATACTGGGAAGCGACAGCCTAAAAGAATTAGGTGCTGTAATCGACATCAAAAGCAAACTAATGTTACTAAAAAATGGTATGAGTGTCCCAATACAATAAAAGAAATTTAAATCCGTGAACATAATAATCCCAAGAACAGAACACCTGACAGAATCTCAAAAAACAAACTTAAGCCAACTTATAAAAAAAAAACCCCAACCTTTTTGCCGAGCCCAACGAAAAACTAAGCTACATCACTAGAGTCAAAGCAGAAATCCGCACAGACACAGATACTCCGGTTTATTCGAAATTTTACCCATTCCCATTTGCTTAAAAAGACGAAGTCAACAAATAAATCAATGAACTTTTAGAAAATGAAATAATTCGTCCGTCCCGTTCCCCCTACAATTCACCAGTGTGGATTGTACCAAAAAAACTAGACGCCTCAAATATACAAAAATACGGAATGGTAATTGACTACCGAAAATTAAATAGCATTACAATAGCAGACAAATACCCCATACCAGATATAAATACTGTATTAGCACAACTAGGCAATAACAAATTGTATTCCGTCCTTGACCTCAAGAGTGGATTTCACCAAATACAGTTAAAAGAGAGCGACATAGAAAAAACAGCATTTTCCATAAAAAACGGAAAATACGAATTTACTAATTTACTACGAATGGACTAAAAAACGCACCCTATATATTCCAACGGGCCATCGACGATATCCTTAGAGAACACATAGGTAAAATCTGTTACATTTACATTGACGACTTAATAGTTTTTAGCACGGACGAAGAAACACACTGTAAAAGCCTTGACTTAATTTTTGATACTTTAAATGCAGCTAATATAAAATGTCAACTAGATAAATGCGATTTTTTTAAAAATAAAGTAGAGTTTCTGGGATTTGTTATATCCGATAAAGGAATAGAAACAAATCCAACAAAAGTAGCAGCAATAGCCAACTATCGCCAACCAAAGACAGTTAAATAACTAAGAGCATTTCTTGGATTAGCGAGTTACTATAGAAGATTTATAATGGGTTACGCATCGCTAGCTAGACCGCTCACAACAATGCTCAGAGGAGAAGACGGTCGTATTTCCAAATCAGCTTCAGCTAGAAAACAAATCCAACTCAACAGTGACATCCGACGATGTCATTTTACAATATCCCGACTTTAATAAAGAATTTGTCCTAACTACAGATGCCTCAGACTACGCAATAGGAGCAGTACTTTCCCAAAACGATAGACCAATATCATTCATATCTAGAACCCTATCCGAAACAGAAGAAAATTATCAAACAGCCAAAAAGGAAATGTTAGCCATATGCTGGGCAGTAAAAACATTCAAAGGTTATTTGTATGGAGGGTCAAAGGTGAAAATCTATACAGACCATGAACCACTTACGCACGACTGTAATTGGAAAGGAGGTATAGCAATTAGGCGATGGAAGACATACCTTGACGAATATAACAAAAAACTTCTTTATAAACCAGGAAAGGAAAATGTAGTGGCATATGGCCTTTTCAGGGCCCCTAATAGAAATAAAATAAATTCAATCACCTCAACACAACATATCGCTCAAAGCTCAAACTAAAATCTCCCTAGTATCGAGGTCCCGATTAACGCATTTAAAAACCAAATATTCATTCATAAAGAACATCCACCTGACTACAAATTTATACTCCCATTCCCCACATTCCACAGACATATAATTTCACAACCAACTTTTTCTGACGATGACCTACTAAAATTACTACAAACCACATAACCCAACAGTTATAAATCTAATTTATACGACAGAAGACATAATGGGACAGATTCAAAAACTATATCCACAACATTTCCAATCCTTTAAAATTAGATTCACACAAACTAAAGTAATTGAGTTAAATTCAGAAGCCGAACAAGACGAAAAAATACCACAGAAATGCTCCAGAGAATACAATTCCAATAGCCCAAAAATATTATTTCCCTAAAATGAAACAAAAAATAGATACTCTCATAAAACAATGTCAAGTATGCAAAGAAGTGAAATATGATAGGCACCCACCTAATCCAGAAATAGCAGAAACAATGAGATGTTTAAAACCAAAACAAGTTCACCGAACATTTGAAGAACTATTAGACAGATCCGTTTATGAATATAATTATCCGTTATGAATATTATTATTATAATATATATCAACGACCACTTGTGTTTTTTTGCAGACACTTCACCACTGACCCTGAACAATATGAAAAAAGCAGACAAAATAACATAGAAAAACTTAAACAAAAACAAATGACAGATTTACAAAATCATAATAAAGATCGAAAAGAAATAATAACCTACAAACCAGGGCAAGTAATATTTGTCAAACAAAATACCAGATTAGGCTCAAAATTAACCCCCCGATTTAAAAAAGAAATAGTAAAAGAAAAAAGAAATACAACTATTGTCACCGATGCCGGAAGACTTGTTCATAAAAGTAATATAAAAAATATAATTTTTTTTTATATAATACTAAAAAAAGTCCGTAAAAAACTCCTGGAAAGTAAACCTAAGTCCGTTCAGTCTGAAAAAAAGTAATATAAATAAAATAGGAAAAAATATATAAAGACCAATCACATTTACCAGTTGTCATCCGACTGCGGATATCAATCCGATCATAAAGGGATCGGTCCATACCTGCCAAAGAACTTGGTTGTTTAATAAAACAAATTTTTTTTTCATAGGTATCTTTTAATTTCGATGGTTTTGCCATCGGTAATGGCTACCATGGATATCACATATAACAATTTATAAAGGCGAAGGAAAAATAAAAATATCATCCATAAACCTTATTCATATGGATATCACAAATTACACTGAAGCGCATACTATAACAATTTATAAAGTCGAAGGAAAAATAAAAATATCATCCATAAACCTTATTCATATTAAAACATACAACAAATCAAAAACGAACTTCTGAAAATACGCGAGCACACAGTTCCTGACCTAAGAAATAGTTACTTATACCATACCTTAACGAACGAAATAGTCCAAACACTCTCAGCATTAGGCACTCTTACTTCATCATTTAAAAATAGACAGGCCAGATCAATCAATTGGAAATCAGCCTGGAAATATATTGCAGGAAACCCTGATCATGTCGACTTAGTAATGATCGAAAATAATCTAAACGACCTTATTTCAAATAATAACGATCAAATAAACAGGATAAACAATTTAGCTAAAGTTTCAAATATGTTGGCAAATTCAATAAAACGTGAATATTCTTTTAATAATGAAATAGCGACAAGATTACAGGATCGGGTTAGATTAATGAAAGAAGAAAAGTAAATGTCAAATACGCCATTCTTTGGGCAAAACTAAATATTATAAACACATTACTTTTAAATGAAATAGAAATTGCAGAATATATTCCATAAAGGCAACTTAACTTCCTTGTCCGTTGAAGAAATGTTAGAATTTGTCGCTGTCTCGGTCCTCCACAATATATAATCAATTATTTTTTATTGTCAAAATCCCAGAACTAGAAACAACAACATATCAAAACCTTTTAATCAAGCCTGTAATTAAAAATCATTCCATTGTACACCTAGAAACTAACGAAATATTCCAATATAAACAACAAATGTTAAAAATACCAACAAATTGTAAATTATCTAATAATCTAAAAATTTGTAATTAGGACAATATTGTAAACCTAAATAACACAAAATGAATTTTTAAGCTAGTTCAGGGAAAGGAATCGCTGTGTGACTTTAGTAACGCGGAACAAATCGAGGAAATAGAAAAAATCGACAGGAGCATAATTCTACTTAATAATTTTAATGGCAATATAACCAATAATAATATAACTCAACATCTAATGGGCACATACTTAGTGCACTTTTGGAATGACAAAATTTACATAAAGTGCAAAGAATTTAATAATAAAGAAACAACAATTATGAAGCCGGGGATAGCACTAATACAAATGACTCCAAAATTAGCCGAGCGACTTAAAGTCCTATCCTTAAAAGCTTTAGAAACTCTCCATATACAAAAATACGGCTAATCGCATATACATTCTCACCCTTATTTGCATCACAATCATCATTATATCTACTGCAAAATTCCTTTGTCGACCAAAAGAAGAAATGATTGAAAAATGAAATAATACAATCCCGATGAATACAATATCACAGCGCAAAAAGATTTATCCGGAATTTAATAGAATTCCACATTTTTCAAAAATAAAAAAAAATAAAATAGTCGAGGACTAGCACGATTTTGAGGAGGGAGAGTTAACTATAGTTAATATAAAACAATATAAACAGCCAACGAATCAATAAATAATAAAATTACAGCTAATCATACAAAACAACATTTAACAAGAAAATATTGCAACATTGCTTTAGTTCAATAAACTAAACATCCGCCGAACCAACTGAAGAACTGCAACATTGTAATACACTTTTCAGTTCAATAAACTAAACATCCGTTCAAAACGTCGCAAATGCTATTAACAGCGTCCGCAGTTTGTCTTGCGTGCGCAAGACGGTCAGTTCAAACCAGATCTGCAGAGCTCTGCCGCGTCGCTGCTTAAAACCCACAGTTAGCTTAGGGTATTCTAAGATCTTTTCTGTTCAGTCACAGTTGAATAAAACCACAACGAAATAAAGTTTTAGAGATTTTTTAATTAAACGGAAATTAATTTAAATGTTCACATAAAGCTACTTCTGGGTTTCTTTTTTCCTTTTTTTTTCAGCATTAGATTTTTTTTTTATCTTGTTAAATGCTAATTCATTTATAATGTGGAACTGTGTGAATGTATGTGTATTGTAATATGTAAGTTTGGGCATCACTATTTATATTAGTTTGGCAATTATCTCCCTTCCGCCTTTTTGTCTTTTGAATTTCGCGGCAATGTACAAAGCGCTAGAGAGCTCGTATCTGGCAATACTATACATAATTTGAAAGGTCTTGACATAACCTACGCTATGCATGATTAGTTCAACAGTTATAGACGCGTAAACATGGATTTCACTAACGCCGAAATTCGCGCTATTTTAAAGTTTTCCTTCGTTAAAGGCAAATCCGCTAGAGAAACGTTCCGTGAGATTAATGGTGTTTTGGGGGATGGTACTCTATCACTTCGAACCGCGGAGGAATGGTTTCGACGATTCAGAGCCGGTGAAAACGACACCATGGACGACACCTGTGACGACAAATACCGATCAAATCATGGAATACATCGAGTTAGACCGGCATGTGGCATCTCGTGACATCGCCCAGGAGATGGGAGTTAGTCACCAAATCATTTTAAACCATCTGCAGAAGGCTGGCTACAAAAAAAAGCTTGATGTTTGGGTGCCGCATGATTTGACGCAAAAAAACCTTCTGGACCGAATCAACGCCTGCGATATGCTGCTGAAACGGAAAGAACTCGACCCATTCTTGAAGCGGATGGTGACTGGCGAGGAAAAATGGATCACATACGACAATATCAAGCGAAAACGGTCGTGGTCGAAGGCCGGTGAATCGTCCCAAACAGTGGCCAAGCCGGGATTAACGGCCAGCAAGGTTTTGCTGTGTGTTTGGTGGGATTGGAAGGGAATCATCCACTATGAGCTGCTCCCATATGGCCAGACGCTTAATTCTACCATCTACTGCGAACAACTGAACCGCTTGAAGCAGGCGATCGACCAGAAGCGTCCAGAATTGGCCAACAGGAAGGGAGTAGTGTTCCACCAGGACAACGCCAGACCACACACTTCGTTGATGACTCGTCAGAAGCTACGGGAGCTCGGATGGGAGGTTTTATCGCATCCACCATATAGCCCGGATATAGCGCCAAGTGATTACCACCTGTTCCTGTCCATGGCGAATGCCCTTGGTGGTGTAAAGTTGAACTCAAAAGAGGCTTGTGAAAAGTGGCTGTCCGAGTTCTTCGCAAATAAGGAGGGGGGCATCTACGAGGGAGGTATTATGAAGTTGCCGTCTAGATGGAAACAAATTATCGAACAAAACGGCGCATATTTGAACTAAATCCGATCACTGTAACACTTTTTATAAAGCATTGAATAAAGAGCAACAAAGCGGAAGGGAGATATTATTAATAGAATAGAATATAAAAAACTTGTTTAGTGGGGCAAAGATTACTTGGTTTGAGAATTATGATTTTTTAAGGTTTTTGCACCGTTAATGGTGTGAACTTGTAAATTAGTAGCTTTAACTGGGAAATTAAAAATGTTTGCTCTTATGATGTTGCTTATGGTTTTTGCTTAAATTCTTGGAATAGGTATTCGTAAGGCTGGTCATTACTATTATTATTTTATATGGTTCTTATTTATTTTGTCTTTTTACTTATTATAGTTTTGGGCTGTACTGATTTTTATTCTGGGTATTTTGTTTTGGAATTTTTGGGCGGTCGGACCATGTACTGTCATAACAACCCTCCTGCTGTACAATTTGCTTTAATTTACTGACTATTGTTATATCAAATCTAGCTAATTGCATGTAGAGTCTATCTGGGACTATAAAAGGGACTGCGAAGGCGCAGCTCGGGACAGTCAGCTTCATAGGCGGAGGTGCGAGCGGTTAATCGACAATCAGTCAGGGAGAATACGTGAGAGTGCGCAAGGACCTGTACACGAAACAAGTGAATTTGCAGTGAGAACGCGAGCGGCGCAGGCGGACGGTCCCCGAGAGTAGAAACAAGGCGCGATCAGGAGGCTCAGTGGAGTCATTGGTTGATCAAGGTGGTCTGGACTCACGGACGATAGACCTCCCCACCATAACATCCTAAGTCCCAAGCCTAACCACGGGTCCACAGTCGAGGACACCGCAGGACGGCGAAGGGTCAGTGGAGTCATTGGACGGTCAAGGTGGTCCGAACTCACGGACGATACACCTTCCCACCATAACATCCTAAGCCCAATTCGAGCCGACACGGTGGTGACGCAAAGGAAGGACAACGGGAGAGCGAGACCGCGCAGAAGAACGACGAGAACCAGGAATCTGTCATTAAGGAAATCTGCAATAAAGCTATTACAACCTAAACTCTGTCTTCTCTCTGGTCGGGCAATACCACAAATCATAAATTTGGTGGGACGAACACACAAACTCTCTGAGCTAGCCGTTGCAATTCGTAGCGAGCAAATCTGAAGAAAAACAGTTCGTTACATCTGACGCCCAACCGTGATTGTCCTGGCCAAAAGAACAGAGAATAAGATGGGGAAGTTGGGATCAAGCTGGAGGTATTGGTCGAGGAAATGCAGAAGACGCTGTCCGAGGCAGATCTGAAAGGCAGGAGGGCAGTCATGAACGGTGGGAAAACAGCCGTTCGAGGAGAAAGAGTCGGGAGGCCAGCCGGGATCGTCGGCGGCGGACGGGAGAACCGAGGTTTCTTCGCGAAGAAGGCGGCTCGAGTCCGTCTCTTTGAAATCAAGCAATAGAGGTGGCAGCAAGTGACGGCAAGACCAACCGGGAGATGCGGGAGACCGTCATCGGGGAACAGCCCGGAGCGTTTTGGAGTAGGGATTCCGATCCCTACCTCCAACTCCTGGCGTCACCCATGGTGTCGCGATCCCCACTGGAGGACCCGGAGAAGATTCCGGATGTGAGCCTGTCGGATGACGAACCGACGACGGCGGCGGAGGGGGTGTTGGGGGTGTCCTCCTCCGAGAGCGAGGAGGACGACGGGGGTGAGATGGTCACCCCGGTGGTGTCGTCGGACGAGGAGGAGGCCGAACGTGGCGCGTGGCATACCGCAGCGTACGGCGGGCGACGCAAGGCCCGGGCGTATCAGCCTCGGTGTCGCGCCGCCGACCGAGGACCAGGCAGAGGTGCAAACGTTTTGGGAGGCGCGGATCGCCACTCTGAGACGGCTGCAGCAGCTGGTGGAGGAACGAAAGGCAGCCGCCGCCCGAGCCGCGTGGCAGGAGCGGTTGGCCCGGCTGCAGGGGGAGGAGGTGGCGCTGTGAGCACCACCGCCGCAGCCGCCGACGCCACCGCCGAAAACACCAGCGCCGCCGCCGCCGACGCTGCCGCCGTTGCCTCGAACACCACCGCCGAGAACGCAGCCCCCGCCGCCACCGCCGCCGACGCCCACACCACCTCCGCCGCCACCACGGTCGCAGACGGCGCCGCCGACGCACACGCTCACACCGCCACCCCGGACTCCACCGCCCCAGGCTGAGCAAGGGCCACGGTGCGAGCGCCAGCAATACTGGGAGGTGGAGGCAAAACCTGGGGCTTCAGTTACCCTTTAGTGGTCTTCTCTTTGCACCACTTATGTAATTTTTTCACTTCTAGTAGCGGTCACAACTTTATGGTGGGCTACCAAGTTGAAGCGGTTTTAATTATTAAGCACTGTATGACTGGCGGATAGTCACTTCTTGTAGCACGGATTAGCCACAATGTTGAAGCTAAATCACACACGAAGGTACTTTGTTGGTCACTATAAGTTTAGGACCACCGACTGCGCCAATAACGAATCCACGGTAATTTATTTAGAAAAAAATATAAATTCTTTATTGAAATAAGCGGAGACAATTCACGTCTTAAGTATCGAGCGAATGAATTAAAACTAAATCTGGAGTGTGAGTTGAACCCTTAGCAAACCCTTGGTCGACTTTGTTTATATGAGCTTGAGTGGCTCTCCTCTTTGTTTAAATGGGTTGCGCTCTTTAAGAGAGTTGCGCATGGAAAATTACTATGATTTTTTCTGCATTAGCTATTTGGTTGCTTAGCGGGAATAACGGATTCGGCATCGGCGGATGTTTATGTCTATGAATCAATTGTTAATGTTAACGCGGCCGAAATGGTTATTGTCACCAAGAGCTTGGGATCTGACTTATGTGTTAGGGTGTTTCTGGGCAAATGTATCATTTGATATTGGTGTGATTGAGTGGGTGTGATCAAGTGGTACATATGTACTGTGTGTGTGGTGTGTGTGTGTGTGAGTGTGTGTAACAAAGTGTTATACCATGGTACATATGCTACAAAATATATTTTTTTTTATATTTTACCTACACCTTATATTATAATATCCCATACATATAGTGACGTATTTGCGCCACCCAAAACGGCCAATTTCATTAATTCCATGAACAATAAAGCACTTCGTGTACTGTATGCCCTCTGCTCAGTATGCGCTATACAAATTCTTTGGCAGCGGCACTTAGCCATTCATGTAAACAATTCCCAAACCCTAACCTAAGCAGTTTTGCCTGCTCTTTCTGAGGCTCTTTCTCCTCAACTTAAGAATCCAAGAGCAATGCTCTCCCTAAATATCCAAGAGCAATGCTCTCCCAAAATACACTAACATATTTCTTAAGCACAGAGTCTTCTCCTCAATATCACTTACATTTAATTTTCAGTCTTAAGTTGAACACTGAAGAATAAAGATCATAATTCAACTTGATTTGCAATTTCTTTTATTTAACAAAACTTCGGTTTCAGCGTTGGTCTTAGTTACTACAACGGTCCATTTAATATACTCAAAAGCAAATAATAAATTTAACTGGCGCAGTCGGTCGTGATAGTGTTAAAATAATTAATCGCTATCTCAATAAAAAGAAATTAAATAATAGGTTGTCAAATATTTCCCCTCCGCTTTTTTTGCTCTTTATTCAATGCTTTATAAAAAGTGTTACAGTGATCGGATTTAGTTCATATATGCGCCGTTTTGTTCGATAATCTGTTTCCATCTAGACGGCAACTTCATAATACCTCCCTCGTAGATGCCCCCCTCCTTATTTGCGAAGAACTCGGACAGCCACTTTTCACAAGCCTCTTTTGAGTTCAACTTTACACCACCAAGGGCATTCGCCATGGACAGGAACAGGTGGTAATCACTTGGCGCTATGTCTGGGCTATATGGTGGATGCGAGAAACCCTCCCATCCGAGCTCCCGTAGCATCTGACGAGTCATCAACGAAGTGTGTGGTCTGGCGTTGTCCTGATGGAACACTACACCCTTCCTGTTGGCCAATTCTGGACGCTTCTGGTCGATCGCCTGCTTCAAGCGGTCCAGTTGTTCGCAATAGATGGTAGAATTAAGCGTCTGGCCGTATGGGAGCAGCTCATAGTGGATGATTCCCTTCCAATCCCACCAAACACACAGCAAAACCTTCCTGGCCGTCAATCCCGGCTTGGCCACTGTTTGGGACGATTCACCGGCCTTCGACCACGACCGTTTTCGCTTGATATTGTCGTATGTGATCCATTTTTCCTCGCCAGTCACCATCCGCTTCAAGAATGGGTCGAGTTCGTTCCGTTTCAGCAGCATATCGCAGGCGTTGATTCGGTCCAGAAGGTTTTTTTGCGTCAAAACATCAAGCTTTTTTTGTATCCAGCCTTCTGCAGATGGTTTAAAATGGTTTGGTGACTAACTCCCATCTCCTGGGCGATGTCACGAGATGTCACATGCCGGTCTAACTCGATGTATTCTATGATTTGATCGGTATTTGTCGTCACAGGTCTTCCGCCGGCTGGCTTATCCAAGGTGTAGTTTTCACCAGCTCTGAATCGTCGAAACCATTCCTCCGCGGTTCGAAGTGATAGAGTACCATCCCCCAAAACACCATTAATCTCACGGAAGGAAAACTTTAAAATAGCGCGAATTTCGGCGTTAGTGAACTCCATTTTTACACGTCTATAACTGTTGAACGCAATATCCAAACTAATCATGCATAGCGTCGTTTTGTAGGTTATGTCAAGACCTTTAGATAGGAGCTCTGTAGCGCTTTGTACATAGCCGCGAAATTCAAATAAATAAAACAGAAAATAACAATATTAAATTAATTTGAGAACAACGACAAAATGACAGAACCCAGAGTCGTGCCACCCCTATCAGACAGCAACATGACCCATGTTGCCTTGCAGATTGGCAATGTGGAGAGGTTCAACGGTGATCCGGGCACCCTATACACCTTTGTAAGCGGAATTGACTACATACTGGCTCTTTATGTTACCGGAGACCAACGCCAACAGCAGATTCTATTTGGGCATGTCGAGCGCAGCATCAGCGGAGACGTCATGCGCAACGACATCAACACCTGGCCACAGCTAAGACGACAACTGGTACTCAACTATAAGCCCCAGACCCCTAACCACATTCTTTTGGAGAAGTTTCGTAGGACCCCATTCAGAGGTAGTGTACGAGCATTCCTGGAGGATGTAGAAAACCGCAGACTAACGCTTACCAGTAAGTTTGAATTAGAACAAAATGCTGAAGAAAAAATTTTATATTTAAGATTAATAACATCCAGTATTGAATCCCTTATTGAAAAATTACCTACACACATTTATTTAAGAATAAATAACTAAAATATACCAGATTTGCGTTCACTCATAAACATTTTACAAGAAAAATTCTATTCAAAAACAAAATTCTTCTGATTAGCCACAAAAATCCTATAATCACAATATTAATCAGACTAACAATAATACCAGAAGATATCAAACACCTTTCCTACATTATAATTCACCAGTGCCATATCAAGCTCCACAAAGTCATCAAACACCACCAACTCATAATCCACCATATCGTCATCCGATACCCTATCACTCTAATCCAAACAATGCATTTCAACCAAGCCAACATGCATACAAGGCTTTTCAACCAAACCAACGTGTATACTTTACACCTCAACCAATTTCTAATACCCATCGAAACAATGCATTCGATCAGAATAGGTTCAGACAACAACACCAACATCAAAATCACAAATCAACACAAAACTCAAGTTCCTGTGTACCCAATCAGCCAATAAAGCGATTTAGACCAGCTGATAGTGGACAGACTAGGATGGGTATAGACGAATCATTGTACCAAGAGGACGCTTTCTATCAGCAGTCTGTCCCATATGACTATTTTTACGACCATTTTGGAATATTATCCAGAATATCATCATCAAACTGAAAACAACCAAAATTCAGAAACAACACAAAAGCCACAGCAGATTAATACAGACGAGACAAGCAATGACAACCAAGAACCCAATGCTGAACAGGCCGAAAATTTTCAGCCACAGGCCTTGGAAAACCCCAATATAAAACAATTAAATACAAAGAAAATATTTTGAAATGCCTTATTGATACCGGATCAACAGTTAACATGATATCCAAAAACATATTTGACCTACCAATCCAGAATACTAATAATCTTATTCATACCAGCAACGGACCGCTCATTATCAGCAAAAGTATAACTATACCCTCAAAGATTTTTTCCCAACAGCAAACGAATTTTTACTGCTCCCTTTTTCCGAGAATTACGATCTAGGAAGAAAACTTTTAGCTGAGGCAAGGCAACAATAACTTACCGCGATCAACACATAACTCTTTACAACAACGAATACAAATTAGTAGAAGGAATAGCAGCACAAGAACAGAGTCATTTTCAAAATGTAAATATGATACCTGGCACCATGCTCAGACAACCAGAAAAAATTTAAGCTATATTAGAATCAGACCCATACATATTGGAACATTTAAATAATGAAGAAAAACAAAGATACCATGACAGACAGTACCATGAAGGTGACAAGTTAAACTTTACTAATAAAACCAAACATACCATTAATACAAAGCATAATCTACCCATTTATTATAAACAGTTACACACAGGCTTATGAAGAAGATGTCGAAAGCCAAATACAAGATATGCTAAATCAGGGTATTAAACGTACCAGTAACTCACCTTACCATCTGGGTGGTTCCAAAAAAACAAGATGTATCAGGCAAAACAGAAATTTATAATTATAATAGACTACCAAATATTAAACGAAATAACAGTAGGAGACAGACACCCAATCCCAAGCATGGACGAAATTTTAGGAAAGCTAGGCAGATGTAATTATTTCACAACCATAGACCTGGCAAAAGCTTTTCACCAGATCGAGATGAACCCAGAATCAGTTTCAAAGACAGCCTTTTCCACCAAGCACGGTCATTACGAGTATTTGTGCATGCCATTCGGATTAAAAATCGCACCAGCCACCTTTCAACGGTGCATAATTGACATTTTACGACCAGTCTTAAATAAACTCTGTCTTGTGTACCTGGACGAAATAATTGTATTCTCGACATTCCTTGATGAGCAAAGGCCAACCTTAAATTACAGCTTGACAAGTGTGAATTTCTCAAGCATGAATCCACATTTTTAGGACATATTCTAACACCAGCCGGAATAAAAACAAACCCTGAAAAGTTAAAAGCCATTCAGAAATATCCAATTCCCACTAAACCAAACTACTAACTAAACTAAACTTCCGTAAATTCATTCCAAACTTTGCAGACATGGCCAAACCCATAACTAAATGTATAAAAAGGACCATGAAAATTGATACTTCCAACCCAGAATATGACTCAGCATTTAAAAAATTAAAATATCTAATATCAGAAGACCCAATTCTTAAGGTACCCGACTTTACAAAGAAATTCATTTTAACCACAGACGCAAGTGATGTCGCTTTGGGAGCAGTACTCTCACAAGAGGGACACTTAGTTACATAAGCCGAACGCTTAATAAACACGAAGTCAATTACAGCGCAATTGAGAAAGAACTCTTGAGAAAGACTTTCCGACACTACCTACTTTGACGACACTTTGAAATATCGAGTGACTATCAACCACTAAGCTGGTTATACCGTATGAAAGATCCAAATTGAAAACTAACCCGATGGAGAGTAAAATTATCCGAATTTGATTTTGACATAAAGTACATAAAAGTACGCAATTTTCTTTGCGTGGCGGACGCACTATCCAGGATAAAACCCCAGGAGACATACATGAGCGAACAGAACCAACATAGCGCAGAATAAGATAATAGTGACTTCATCTTTATTACAGAAAGACCTTTGAACACATTCAACAGACAGGTGATATTTTTGAAGGGACCACCAAAACATTAAAATAACCAAGTATTTCAAAAAAACACTACTCAGATTTATTACAATATGACCAGGAAAAAAGCCTGGGCTATATGGTGGATGCGAGAAACCCTCCCATCCGAGCTCCCGTAGCATCTGACGAGTCATCAACGAAGTGTGTGGTCTGGCGTTGTCCTGATGGAACACTACACCCTTCCTGTTGGCCAATTCTGGACGCTTCTGGTCGATCGCCTGCTTCAAGCGGTCCAGTTGTTCGCAGTAGATGGTAGAATTAAGCGTCTGGCCATATGGGAGCAGCTCATAGTGGATGATTCCCTTCCAATCCCACCAAACACACAGCAAAACCTTCCTGGCCGTCAATCCCGGCTTGGCCACTGTTTGGGACGATTCACCGGCGTTCGACCACGACCGTTTTCGCTTGATATTGTCGTATGTGATCCATTTTTCCTCGCCAGTCACCATCCGCTTCAAGAATGGGTCGAGTTCGTTCCGTTTCAGCAGCATATCGCAGGCGTTGATTCGGTCCAGAAGGTTTTTTTGCGTCAAAACATCAAGCTTTTTTTGTATCCAGCCTTCTGCAGATGGTTTAAAATGGTTTGGTGACTAACTCCCATCTCCTGGGCTATGTCACGAGATGTCACATGCCGGTCTAACTCGATGTATTCTATGATTTGATCGGTATTTGTCGTCACAGGTCTTCCGCCGGCTGGCTTATCCAAGGTGTAGTTTTCACCAGCTCTGAATCGTCGAAACCATTCCTCCGCGGTTCGAAGTGATAGAGTACCATCCCCCAAAACACCATTAATCTCACCGAAGGAAAACTTTAAAATAGCGCGAATTTCGGCGTTAGTGAACTCCATTTTTACACGTCTATAACTGTTGAATGCAATATCCAAACTAATCATGCATAGCGTCGTTTTGTAGGTTATGTCAAGACCTTTAGATAGGAGCTCTGTAGCGCTTTGTACATAGCCGCGAAATTCAAATAAATAAAACAGAAAATAACAATATTAAATTAATTTGAGAACAACGACAAAATGACAGAACCCAGAGTCGTGCCACCCCTATCAGACAGCAACATGACCGATGTTGCCTTGCAGATTGGCAATGTGGAGAGGTTCAACGGTGATCCGGGCACCCTATACACCTTTGTAAGCGGAATTGACTACATACTGGCTCTTTATGTTACCGGAGACCAACGCCAACAGCAGATTCTATTTGGGCATGTCGAGCGCAGCATCAGCGGAGACGTCATGCGCAACGACATCAACACCTGGCCACAGCTAAGACGACAACTGGTACTCAACTATAAGCCCCAGACCCCTAACCACATTCTTTTGGAGAAGTTTCGTAGGACCCCATTCAGAGGTAGTGTACGAGCATTCCTGGAGGATGTAGAAAACCGCAGACTAACGCTTACCAGTAAGTTTGAATTAGAACAAAATGCTGAAGAAAAAATTTTATATATATAAGATTAATAACATCCAGTATTGAATCCCTTATTGAAAAATTACCTACACACATTTATTTAAGAATAAATAACTACAATATACCAGATTTGCGTTCACTCATAAACATTTTACAAGAAAAATTCTATTCAAAAACAAAATTCTTCTGATTAGCCACAAAAATCCTATAATCACAATATTAATCAGACTAACAATAATACCAGAAGATATCAAACACCTTTCCTACATTATAATTCACCAGTGCCATATCAAGCTCCACAAAGTCATCAAACACCACCAACTCATAATCCACCATATCGTCATCCGATACCCTATCACTCTAATCCAAACAATGCATTTCAACCAAGCCAACATGCATACAAGGCTTTTCAACCAAACCAACGTGTATACTTTACACCTCAACCAATTTCTAATACCCATCGAAACAATGCATTCGATCAGAATAGGTTCAGACAACAACACCAACATCAAAATCACAAATCAACACAAAACTCAAGTTCCTGTGTACCCAATCAGCCAATAAATATTTGATTGATCATTCTTGCGGTAAAACAAGTCCGTTGTATATTGACAGTGACGCAGATTTCGGGACTATAAACACTAAATATACTAGAATCTTGCGTAGCATAATTTTACTAAAAAACCTAACCAGTTATGCAGAATTTAAAGAATTGATCTTAAGCACTCACGAAAAACTTCTACACCCTGGAATACAGAAAACTACAAAGCTTATCGGTGAATCGTATTTTTGAATATTTTTGAAGGGACCACCAAACATTAAACTAACCAAGTATTTCAAAAAAACACTACTCAGATTTATTACGACAATATGACCAGGAAAAAAGCCGACAAAGATTTGATTGATAATTTTTGCGGTAAAACAAGTCCGTTGTATATTGACAGTGACGCAGATTTGATGTCGCTTTGGGAGCAGTACTCTCACCAATAGTCAACTACTTATCCGAAACATAATAAATTAATAAATTAATTAAAGACAGAGCACCGTAACACAGATATGCCAATGAAAGCCACACCCAGGCCAGAACATTGCCGCGAAAAATTCATGATAGACATTTACTCATCTGAAGGCAACCTGTTACGAGGACTGACTGGTTTGACAGCCCTTTTTAATAATTAATATTAAATTAGTACAAACGATATTGTATAATTCTTATTTAATTTATTAACGATTTTGTTTGTTATACATACAGCATTAGTTAAGTGCGCTTAGAATGTAAGTGTCGCGAGAGACAGATTAGAACAAACGAAGAACGACTTACGACTGACTTGAAGAGTCCAAAGCAAAAGCGTAAGAAGCTGAGCATGCGCATCAAATTCAAGAATTTAGGGCACTTAAACAAATTATGGTCTTTGGCGTTGCACAATGGGCAAGAGGGGCCAGGCGAAGAGATGAGGGCATTTCGATACGGTTTTAATTTTCCCACCTGAGCGCTGGATGTTTGGGTTACCACAACGTTTTCCAAATTTTCCATCATTCGGCATCTCTTCTCTAAAAACGTTGACATCTCGGTCCATTTCGGAAGCTTGTACGTTGGCAAAGACTCTTCCCATTTTTCGCGTGTAGCTGCGATGATGCTATTGTGCTCAAAGCCCGTAAATGTGAATTAATTTTGTCGCTCAATTCACGTAGACTGCTTGCAGAACCTGTCTCAACACCTTTGAACCCAAAAATTGACCGTACGTGTGCCTGAAAGTGTAATAATTTGTTATCAAAACGTTTC
Source organism: Drosophila erecta (assembly GCF_003286155.1). Lineage (NCBI taxonomy): Eukaryota > Metazoa > Arthropoda > Insecta > Diptera > Drosophilidae > Drosophila > Drosophila erecta. Next base: position 998,476 of record NW_020825222.1, on the reverse strand, counting down.
AATAATAAATCCAATGCGATATCATAATTTTCACTTGTCAGCTCCAGGGATCGTATAGTGTCCAACGCAGCGCCATCTAAGCAAGATCTTAGATGCTGAAATTTCTCCACTTTGCTCAGATCCTCGAGTTTTCCAACTACGTTCTTGAACATGGAGTAAAAATCTGGCCAATCCATGTAAGAACCGGAGAAACGCGGTAATTTGAATTCAGGGAGTCGAGAGCTCCTAGCTGAACACCGAAAAGTACTTTGATCTTCGATCACATTTCGAATTACCGTGGAATTAGCAATTAAGGATTTCTGTAAGCGATTGACACTGCAATAGACTTGGTTAAATTCGGTTCGCGCGTCAGAAGTCAACTCCAATAAGTCGAGCTTCTCTAGAGTGGTCTGAGATGCGTCAAAGTCTGATTGCATTAGAGCAGAAATTTCAATGCGCACCTCAAGATCCGACTCATCAAAATTATTTAGCTCTTCTTGAGTTAAAAAGTTGTTTAAAGCCACGATTTGCCGAAATATTGAAGACGATTTAGCCTTATAAAAATCAATGTCCCTTGATGCCACAGTAGGGTTAGGAGATCCCGTAACCTCCGAATTCATTTTTATAATTTTTCGAAAAGTCTAAAAACTGTACAAAATGTATATAAGGTCCGAATGTATATACTCTTAAAGGTTAGTGAACCTTTGAAACAGTTATTTGGTCACTTCGAAATATCACGCGATAGAAAAGAACGAAAATGTATGTGTTTGTATGTATATATATGTATGTATATATATGTATGTATGTATGTTATATATATACCGAAAGCGCGGCACTTGAAACTAGCTGTATGGTATGTAAACCAAGCATATGTGATCCACTATGCACTTCTTAAAATTTTGTATTTAACTTTTGAAACACGTGTACAAAAGAATTTTTTAAAAATGTTTGAGTTTTTTGTTCGTTTAGAGCCTTTACACCGAATATGTACAAAGCGTTTTTTAATAATTATTAAAAACGATATTTTAATAATTAACCGAACCGAAAATTAGTGGTGTATCACGTCGGGGTCACCAATGTTACGAGGACTGACTGGTTTGACAGCCCTTTTTAATAATTAATATCAAATTAGTACAAACGATATTGTATAATTCTTTTTTAATTTATTAACGATTTTGTTTATTATACATACAGCATTAGTTAAGTGCGCTTAGAATGTAAGTGTCGCGAGAGACAGATTAGAACAAACGAAGAACGACTTACGACTGACTTGAAGAGTCCAAAGCAAAAGCGTAAGAAGCTGAGCATGCGCAAAAGCTCATTAAAGAAGAAAGCGATAATAAAATAGTGAGATAATTGAAAGCTAATATGTGCAAGAAGTGACCGATTACAGTGGGCAAGAAAGATTATTTGAAAATGTGATTTACGTTAAAGTTTTAATTGGCAAAAGTATAAATGTTTTAGAGAAATTAAATAGATCGCTAGTTCTGCTCCCGACACAACCATTACGTTAGTTTCATGGACATTTATTCGAAAATTGCCACATAAAAAGAAATAAAAACAAAGAACTGGTTGGAATGCAAAAATGCACTTATGCGTATATTCAACCAGTTGGGCAATCCAAAAATACTAAAAGCAAACAGAGATGGCGCGTTTCCAGTTTGGCCCTCAAACGATGGCTGGAGAGTGAGGAAATCGAATTGCAGCTTAACACAAAAAAGACCGGTGTAGCGGACATATAAAGAGTACATAAAATAATTAATGCAAAGTTCGCATAATCAAAACATGGGACGACGACGAAATCAGAAATACTTAACATATACAGTCACAAGACCAAACACGATACCACTGGACAGACCCCTGCACACATATTTATCTACGCTGGACACACAACAAAACAAAGAAAACAAAATAAACAGTGACAGAATTGTAAAGGAAGTCGACACGAGATACAGAATAGGCCCACTACAGAAAGGCAAATTAGAAAATCCATTTAAACCAACCAAAAATATGGAGCAAACGGACTGCGACCATTACAAAATCTTTAACAGAAATAGAGATACTCACTACTACAAAACACAATTAAAAAAACGAATGAAAAATAATCAAATTTCAATTCCACAGGTGCCTGGAACTTGATGACATTTTTGCTTATTAATAATATTGACACCAACCACGGCTATCTCCTTTTTTCTGATAAACCAGTCCAAATACCATCCTCCTTTGAACATAATTTTTTAAGGATCAACTTAACCGAAATAGACACTGTAGCTGACTAGCACCCAAAATCAAATTTTTCTACAATAAGATGAAAAGAGAACTACCTGGAATAACCCTGCAGCATAGAAATAAACGTGGACTTTTTAACATTGTGTACAGAAAAAACTTGAGAAAGAACTCCCATGACACAGTGAAGTTACATGAACTTAATGACGCTAAACGATTGATAAACGACGAAATTCAGGAGATAAAAAAAAATACGAAAATGACGACAACATCGTTAACACCCTTTTATACGAACTTATACAGTTTACAGAATACATAGAGGACCTGGAAATGGAAATGAAGCTTTCCAGACTCGGACCCCATTACTAAACTACGAAAAGCTTGAGAATGTAAACAGCCAACATATTTTAAACATTAAAACATCCACTTGGATCAATTACAATTATAACGAATTATTAATCATATCCCACATACCTATTAACTTTTCATTAATAAACACAATCAAAATAATCCCTTACCCAGATTCTAATGGCTATCAGCTAGAATACACACACACACAACCATATTTTGAAAAAAAAAAAAAAATGAATACTACAATAACGAAAATAAAGAAATAAACAATGAGTCTGTCACCAATATCATTAAACATTTAAAACCAATTTGTAATTTTGAGTCAGTTCACACAGATTAAATAATAAAATACATAGAACCAAACACAATTATAACGTGGAATTTAACCCAAACAAGTCTCAAAAAAATTGTCAAAATCCAATAAATAATATAAAAATAGAAGGAATAGATAGGAATCAATAGTATAATTTTAAGTGAAAATCTCTTAAAACCAGAAATAGATTTGACCCCATTATACACACCACTTAGCATAACAAAAATAAAAACTGTAAAACACAACGACATTGATGAAATTATTTCACCAATCAATGTTGCACCTTACATATTATTGACTATTGTCATCATTACACTTATTATATTCTACTTATATTTAAAATACGTATCGTTTAACCCATTCATGATGTTGTACGCAAAATTAGAATTAAGAAAAAATCAAAATCAAAACACACCCCAACAAATAGAAATGGAAGAAGCACCATTACCCGTACTATATCCATCACTCCCAGCCAAAGTATAGGCTTCTCTTTAAGGGAACGATAGTGACGTATATGCGCCACCCAAACCGGCCAATTTTATTAATTCCATGAACAATAAAGCACTTAATTGGTGTGTCACTAATTTTATTCCCTCTGCTCACTATGCCTTTTGATAAACAAATCCTTTGGCAACGATAAACAAATCCCAAAGCCTAACCTAAGCAGTTTTGCCTGCTCTCTCTGAGGCTTCTCCTCAACTTAAGAATCCAAGAGCAATGCTCTCCCTAAGCATCCAAGAGAAATGCTCTCCCAAAATTCACTAACATATTTCTTAAGCACAGAGGCTTCTCCTCAATTTCTCTTACATTTAATTGAACACATTCAGTTGAACACTGAAGAATAAAGATCATAATCCAATCCGATTTGTAATTTCTTTTATTTGACAAAACTTCGGTTACAGCGTTGGTCTTAGTTACTACAACGGTCCATTTAATAGACTCAACAGTAAATAATAATGTAACTGGCGCAGTCGGTCGTGATAGTGTTAAAATCTATTTAATAGCTATCTAAAAACATCACGCTTTTAGATACCCTTACGACGGTCAATATCGTGTTAAGTTTTAATTAGCACCTCGACAATAACGCAAAACCGTGTAACGGTCAATATCGTGTTAAGTTTTGATTGAAGCCTCGACAGTAGCGCGAAGCCGTGTAACGCAGTGTCAACAACAAACCTGAATTTAATATCAGAAAGACGCTATTGAATTTGTGAGAGGCTGTAAATCCAATAGGTTGCCTCAAAGCCCCACGAAAAAGTAATAGTGCAACCCATGTGAAAATCAAAATTTTTTTTAAGAGCAAAAACTAAAAATAAGAATAATAAATAAATTAGTGAAGAGACAAAAAATTAAAAAAAGATACATACAAACTAAGATCCGTAAAACAAAAAATAAAAATAAATAAAATAAAACAAAAAATAACAATATTAAATTAACTTGAGAGCAACGACAAAATGGCAGAACCCAGAATCGTGCCACCCCTATCAGACAGAAACATAACCCAGGTTGCCTACCACATTGGCAATGGGGAGAAGTTTAACGGTGATCCGGGCACCCTATACACCTTTGTAAGCCGAATTAACTACCTACTGGCCCTTTATATTACCGGAGATGAACGGCAACAGCAGATCCTATTTGGGCATGTCGAGCGCAGCATCAGCGGAGACGTCATGCGCAGCATTGGAGCCAACGACATCAACACCTGGCCACAGCTAAGACGACAACTTGTACTCAAGACCCCTAACCTCATTCTTTTGGAGGAGTTTCGGAGGACCCCATTCAGAGGCAGTGTACGAGCATTCCTGGAGGAAGCAGAAAACCGCAGACAAACACTTACCAGTAAGCTTGAATTATAACAAAATGCTGAAAAAAAACCTTTTTATTTAAGATTAAGAAACTGGATTAAATCCCTTATTGAAAAATTACCTACACACATTTATTTAAGAATAAATAACCACAATATACCAGATTTGCGTTCACTCATAAACATTTTACAAGAAAAAGGAATTCATGAACAAGCGAGTCATACAAGTTTTTCTATTCAAAAACAAAATTCATCTGATAAGTCACAAATATCCTATAATCACAATATTAATCAGACTAACAATAATACCAGAAGATATCCAACACCTTTCCTACATTATAATTCACCAGTGCCATATCAAGCTCCACAAAGTCATCAAACACCACCAACTCATAATCCACCTTATCGTCATCCGATACCTTATCACCCTAATCCGAACAATGTATTTCAACCAAGCCAACATGCATACATGACTTTTCAACCAAACCAACGCGTAAGCTTTACACCTCGACCAATTTCTAATACCCATCGAAAGAATGCATTCGATCAGAATAGGTTCAGACAACAACACCAATATCAAAATCCCCAATCAACACAAAACTCAAGTTCCTATGTACCCAATCAACCAATAAAGCGATTAAGGCCAGCTGATAGTGGACAGAATATTATGAGTATTGACGAATCATTGACTATTTTTACTATCCAACTTACGACCATTTGGAATATTATCCAGAATATCAGCATCAAACTGAAAACAACCAAAATTCAGAAACAACACAACAGCCGCAGCAGATTAATTCAGACGAGACAAGCAATGACAACCCAGAACCCAATGTTGAACAGGCCGAAAATTTTCAGCCACAAGCAAAACCCCAATATATAACAATTAAATACAAAGAAAATAATTTGAAATGCCTTATTGATACCGGATCAACAGTTAAAATGATATGCAAAAACATATTTGACCTACCAATCCAGAATACTAATATTCTTATTCATACCAGCAATGGACCGCTCATTATCAGCAAAAGTATAACTATACCTTCGAAGATTTTGTTCCCAAAATTAATTTTTACTGCTCCCTTTTTCCGAGAATTACGATCTCTTATTAGGAAGAAAACTTTTAGCAGAAGCAAAGGTAACAATAAGTTACCGCGATCAAAAGGTAACTCTTTACAACAACAAATACAAATTAGTAGAAGGAATAGCAGCACAAGAACAGAGTCATTTTCAAAATGTAAATATGATACCTGACACCATGCTCAGACAACCAGAAAAAATTTCACCCCTATTAGAATCAGACAGATTGGAACATTTAAATAACGAAGAAAAACAAAGATTGTGTGCACTCTTGCAGCAATACAATGACATACAGTACCATGAAGGTGACAAGTTGACATTTACTAATCAAACCAAACATGCCATCAATACAAAGCATAATCTACCCATTTATTCTAAATTTTACAGTTACCCACAGGCTTATGAACAAGAGGTCGAAAGCCAAATACAAGATATGCTAAATCAGGGTATTATACGTACCAGTACCTTATATTAGTCCCATCTGGGTGGTTCCAAAAAACAAGATGCATCAGGCAAACAGAAATTTAGAATTGTAATAGACTATTGTAAATTAAACGAAATAACAGTAGGAGACATGCACCCAATTCCAAACATGGACGAAATTTTAGGAAAGCTAGGCAGATGTAATTATTTCACAACTATAGACCTGGTTTTCACCAGGTCGAGATGGACCCAGAATCAGTTTCAAAGACGGCCTTTTCCACCAAGCACGGTCATTACAAATAAGTGCGCATGCCATTCGGATTAAAAAACGAGCCAGCCACCTTTCAACGGTGCATGAATGACATTTTACGACCACTCTTAAATAAAAAATTACAAAGCTTTTCGGTGAAACGTAATAGTAAAATTTAATATAGTCAAATTCAAATTAATAATACCAACCACGGCTATCTGCCGTCCAAATACCATCCTCCTTTGAACATCATTGTTTTAGTATCAACTTAACCGAAATAGACACTGTAGCTGATTATTTTGAAAAAAAGATTCGTACCGACTGTCATGCACCCAAATCAATTTTTTGTACAATAAGATGAAGAGAGAACTAACTGAAACATAGAAATAAACGTGGGCTCAGCTTTTAAATACCTATTTGGCACACTTAATGAAAATAATCGAGCAGAAATACTGAAAAAGCTTGAAACAGTGAAGTTACATAAACTTAATGACGCTATACGATTGATAAACGACGGAATGCAGAAGATACAGAAATACGAAAATGACGACAACATCGTTAACACCCCTTTAATACGAACTTATGTAGTTTACAGAATTCATAGAGGACCTGAAAATGGGGATGCAGCTTTCCAGACTCGGACTGTTTAACCCCAAATTACTAAACTACGACAAGCTTGAGAATGTAAACAGCCAAAATAATTGGATAAATTACAATGATAATTAATCATATCGCACATACCAATTAACTTCTCATTAATAAACACAATGAAAATAATCCCTTACCCAGGTTCTAACGGCTATCAGCTAGAATACATAGATACACAATCATATTTTGAAAAAGAAAATAAAGTTTACAATAACGAAAATAAAGAAATAAACAATGAATGTGTCACCAATATCATTAAACATTTAAAATCAATTTGTAATTTTGAGTCAGTTCATACACATGAAATAATAAAAAAAAACACAATTATAACCTGGAATTTAACCCAAACAAGTCTCAAACAAAATTGCCAAAATTAAATTAATAATATCAAAATAGTAGGAAACAAAATGATAAGAGTGACTCAATGTAAAATAGAAGTCAAAAGTAAATTGTAAGTGAAAATCTCTTAAAACCAGAAAAAGATTTGACCCCATTATACACACCACTTACCATGACAAAAATAAAAACTGTAAAGCACAACGATATTGATGAAATTTTACACTTTACATATTATTGACTATTGTTATCATTACACTTTTTTTATTGTACTTATATTTAAAATACGTATCGTTTAACCCATTCATGATGTTGTACGCAAAATTAGAATTAAGAAAAAATCATGATCAAAATACACCATAACAAATAAAAGTTGAAAAAGCTCCATTACCCGTACTATATCGATCACTCGCAGCCCAAGTATGGGCTTCTCTTTAAGGGAAGGGTAGTGAAGGGTAAACCGGCCAATTTCATTAATTCCATGAACAATAAAGCACTTCCTGTACTGTATGCCCTCTGCTCAGTATGCGTTTTGATAAACAAATCCTTTGGCAACGATAAACAAATTCTTGGGCAGCGGCACTTAGCCATTCATGTAAACAAATGCCTGCTCTTTCTGAGGCTTCTCCTCAACTTAAGAATTCAAGAGCAATGCTCTCCATTAATATCCGAGAGCAATGCTCTCCCAAAATACATATTTCTTAAGCACAGAGGCTTCTCCTCAATATCACTTACATTTAATTTTCAGTCTTAACTTGAACACTGAAGAATAAAGATCATAGTTCAACTCGATTTGCAATTTCTTTTATTTAACAAAACTTCGGTTTCAGCGTTGGTCTTAGTAACTATAATGGTCCATTTAATAGACTCAAAAGCAAATAATAAATGTAACTATATATACAGATACCCCCGAATATTTTCAAATAGTAAGAACGAAAAGGAAAAATAGGGAAAATAAATATTATACCAAAATTTAAATTTTTACCCTGGATACTTTTTCACAGTATCCTATATATATAGCAGCATATGTACCATAGTATAACACTTTGTCGCACACACACACAACACACACACAGTACATATGTACCACTTGATCACACCCACCCAATCCATTTGCCCCAACACATAAGTCAGATCCCAAGCTCTTGGCGACAATAACAATTTCGGCCGCGTTAACATAAACAATTGAATCATAGACATAAACATCCGCCGATTCCGAAATTCGTTATTCCCACTAAGCAACCAAATAGCTTACGCAGAACAAATCCTGGTAATTTTCCATGCGCAACTCTCTTAAAGAGCGCAATCCATTTGAATAAAGAGGAGAGCCTTCAAGTTCATATAAACAAAGTCGACCAAGGGTTTGCTAAGCGTTCAACTCACAATCCAGATTTAGTTCTAATTCATCCACTATACCATTGTGAATTGACTCCGATTCAAAGTTGTATTATTATCTTGAAATAAAAACTTATATTTTTTTCAAAACTTGCAACCGCGAACTCGTTATTGGCGCAGTCGGTGGTCCTAAACTTATAGTGACCAACAAAGAACCTTCGTGTGTGATTTAACTTCAACTTTGTGTCTAATCAGTGCTACAAGAAGTAACTATCCGCCAGTCATACAGTGCTTAATAATTAAAACCGCTTCAACTTGGTAGCCCACTATAATAGTGTGACCGCTACTAGAAGAAAAAAAAAATTATTACATAAGTGCTGCAAAGACAAGACCACTAAAGGGTAACTGAAGCCCCAGGTTTTGCATATCAACCAAAGACAGTGTGTAGCCCGCAAAACAAAGAGCGTGACCGCTACGAGGAGTGAAAAATAAAATAAAATCAACAACAACAAAAACAAGAGAAACAACAATGGCACTACAACAACAACAAGAGCAACTACTCTCCGAGAATCATCTGAACCAGGCTCTTGGTCAGATTCGACAGGTACCAACATTTACCGGTACGACACTGGAACTGAGCTCGTTCATAAGAAGAATAGAGTTCATACTTGTAGTGACCAACTTAACTTTACACTGCAACAACTCTTCAAGACACCCTCGCCCTAAATTATAGCAGCTTTTGTGTAAAACAAAAAGCGAGAGAATTGTCTTAGACCAATCAGGACAGAATATGATCGTACGATACAGTTAGGGAAAGGAAAGCTATAACAGCGACCACCAGCATGCAGCTTCTCAGAGCTTAGATCATTATCGGATAAAACTTCGTGGCGAACGTTCACAATTTTTGACGCTGCCCATTTAAACTTCACATACACGTGGAAATATAATTTAGTTATATATATCCAATCTCATAAAAACAAGTGGGATATTTCAATAAATTTCCGTGTGCGATTGTGTGAAAGTGGCAACGAGATTCGACCCCAAGGCGTAAGGAAGGCCAGGCCTATATAAGAGCATTTGGTTGCGGTTTCGTAAGGTCTTATCGCTGCAGTTATATTTCGTGTTTTGTTTTGATTCTTGATTTTCTTTTGTATTGCGATTAATAATGAATTAAATACTCGCAGATTGACGGAACTTTTGGCATTTGAATAGGAATTTAAATTAGAACCTTTAAAGTTTGACCTACAGCTCGACAATGTCAACGTGAACTTGGGCCCAACTTTACGCACATCATGGAGTGGATATTTAAGGTCGTGAGTACTACAAACCAACAATGATAAAAATCTTATTATGAATTACCTATATTAAAATTCTAACAAAATGCCACTCGAACGTCTAATTACAATAATATCTGCATTTGACTAAGGATTATGTAATTATATTTGCTAATTTTGTATTCAATTACTTATATATATTTGCTTTATACTTTACTTTTATATACTTTATTTTACCCACTGAATATAAACAAAAGTGAAGAGTTAGAGAATGACTAGGATAATTATGCGTAGATTAAAAATTGTTAGTTTGTAAAAGAGATTTAATGAAACCGCTTATTAAACTGAATTTATATAAATGGAATTATGATTGAAGATATATTGAAAAAGAATGAATTGTGAATAAATAGATTTAATGGTTTGTCGAGTACTAATGTTGAACACTTTCTTAAATATGTGGTAGAGTTATTTTGAACTTGGCCAAGGGACAATGTAAATATTTTAAGTAGCATTGTCATGGTAGGGAGGGTAAAGACTTAGGGAATCATTAACATCCAAAATTCCCAATACGTATCAGAATCTGTAGTTTATCTTCACACGTGTCGGCGTGTATCATTAGTATCAATATAAAGCCATTTCTCCTTTTTAATCGATAATCCAGTTTTGAATATTGTTTATGAGTAAGACGCACTTATTAAAATGTAGTAGCGTTTCGTACTATCCTAAGCTAAAAGAACCCCGACCTACGGCGAGCTAGACCCGAGCATAGCAAGAGTGCGCATCCCTAGCGAAGGAAGTACAAGGTCCTCTTTATTAGTAATTACCACCCACTATTAAAAGACCAACTAGTTAAAAATCTATCGAACTACGTACACTACATACTTCAACTATATCCATCAACTGACGTCCGTCAGTTACACGTCCTCTTCAGTGCAATCGAAATGCAAATTGGAGGCGACGCCCAACGAGTATCACAGCTCAGTGCAGCTAATACATGGCCGGAATTGAAGGAAGCCCTAATCGCCGCGTTCAAGACCCAGACACCATTTGAAGAGCTTTTGAGACGACTATATAACACATAATTCAATGGATCAGTTCGTAAGTTCATAGAAGAGCTTGAAGCAAAATGCTTTGTAATAACAAATAAGCTAGCTTTAGAAAATAATGATCTACATAATCACATTTATACAAACGCAATGAACAATACAGTAAAAAATGTAATTATTAAAAAACTCCCAGATAGACTCTACATGCAATTAGCCAGATTTGATATAACAACAGTCAGTAAATTAAAGCAAATTGTACAGCAGGAGGGTTGTTATGACAGTACATGGTCCGATCACCCAAAATCCCAAAATACTCAAAATACACAAAATAAAAATCAGTACAGCCCAAACTATAACAACACTTCAAATAATCAAAATAGAAATCAAAATTATAATCAAACATCAATTAGCCAAAAGAAAAATCAATATATGAACAAAAACAATAACAGCCATGACCAGCCTTTCGAATACCTATTCCAAGAATTTAAGCAAAAACTCAACCAAGCACAGACACAAAATCCTTTAAATTATTCCTCCAACTATCAACAAAATCCAGTTTCTTCATCCGCTCCGAATCCGGCAACAAAAATGCTGGATACGTCCGAAAATTTTCATCTACATGCCTCGGACGAAGAAGAAGACACAATTCCTTCATAAATATTGTTTTAAACAATATAACGCTCCGATGTGTTATAGACACTGGGTCTACAATAAACATCATAAGAGCAAACATTTTTAATTTCCCAGTTAACGACATTTCCCACACACCATTAACGGTACAATAACCCTAAAGAAAATCATAATTCTAAAACCAAGTAAGCTTTGCCCTACTAAACAAGTTTTTTATATTCATAATTTTTCCGAAAATTACGATATGATATTAGGTAAAGGGTTCCTAGAAGACGCCAACGCCCAAATAAACTTTGGCAAAAGAAGTGTAGTTTTAAACAACAACAGTTTCTTAATGGACTACCTACCAGAACGAGAAGGTAGCCTAGAAGACAACCCCGACTATTTGAATGTTTTACAGCCATCATTATCCACTGATGATGAAGCCACAAATTATCCAATAGGAAACGAGATAAGGGAATCAAATGAATTCAGGCTTGACCATCTAAATAAAGAAGAGTCAAGTGCCCTTACTAAAATTCTTCAAGAATTTAGGGACATACAATACAGAGAAGGTGAAAATTTGACCTTCACAAGTACTGTAAAGCATGTCATCTAAACTAAACATGAAGACCCAATCTAGGAAACCTTATAAATACCCCCAGGCCTACGACAAAGAAGTCGAGGTACAAATCAAAGAAATGATTCAATAAGGCATTGTTCGAAAATCGAACTCACCCTACTGTTCTCCTATCTGGATAATACCGAAAAAAAGCGATGCTTCTTGTAAAACAAAGTTCAGGTTAGTAATCGACTATCGCAAACTAAACGAAATTACTATTGATGATAAATACCCAATTCCTGTCATGGATGAAATACTAGATAAACTAGGTAGGTCTCAATATTTCACTACCATAGATTGAGCAAAAAGTTTTCATCAGATCCAAATAGATGAAAGCTCGATTCAAAATACACCTTTTTCCACAAAAAATGGACATTACGAGTACACTCGAATGCCGTTTGGACTGAAGAACGCACCTGCAACATTTCAACGTTGTATTAACAATCTATTAGAAGACCTAATTTACAAAGATTGTTTAGTTTACAAGGCGATATAATATTTTTTTCCACTTCATTGGAAGAACACTTGTTATCTCTACGTAAAGTATTTGCTAAATTAAAAGAAGCTAATCTAAAGTTACAACTTGACAAATGTGAATTTATGAAAAGAGAAACAGAGTTCTTAGGACACATTGTAACTACTGAAGGCATAAAGCCCAACCCAAATAAAATAGAAGCCATACAGAAATTCCCATTACCTAAAACTAATAAAGAAATAAAATCATTTTTAGGACTTTGCGGTTTCTACCGTAAACTTATCCCTAACTTTGCAAAAAATGCTAAACCAATAACACAAAAACTAAAAAAAGGTTCCGTTATAAATTCTAAAGATACCGAGTATATATCAGCTTTCGAAAAATGTAAATTTTTAATTATGTCCGAACCAATATTAATTTACCCAAATTTCGAAAAAACATTCTCATTAACCACTGATGCAAGCAATGCCGCTCTAGGTGCTGTATTATCACAGGATCGTAAACCCGTTTGTTACGCTAGCCGCACTCTCAATGAACATGAACTTAATTATTCAGCAATAGAAAAAGAACTTTTAGCTATTGTCTGGGCCACTAAATACTTCAGGTCCTATCTTTTTGGTCGTAAATTTCAGATCCTTAGTGATCATCAACCTTTAGTTTGGCTCGATAATATCAAGGAACCAAACATGAAACTCCAAAGATGGAAAATCAGACTAAATGAGTTTGATTACCATACAAAATATGTACCAGGAAAAGAAAACCATGTCGCCGACGCACTTTCACGTGTAAAAATAGAAAACTTCTACGGCGAATCTCCCACTTCAGCTGCTACCATACATAGTAGCCATGAAGATAACCAAAATTACATTTCCTTTACGGAAAGACCAATAAACTACTATAATAGACAAATAGAATTTGTCAATGACGACAATAACAATACAGAAATAAGAAAATATTTTCATAAAACAAAACTAAAAATCCATTATAAAGAAATGACAAGCGCATATGCAAAAGAATTAATAAAAGAATATTTGTGTACAAATAATAGCGTAATTTATTTTCATAATGAAATAGATTTCCTTACATTTCAAAACGCCTTCTTAGAAATTGTCAGTCCGAACAACATAACTAAAGTTATGAGAGCAACCAGTAAATTAATAGATATTGAAACATATTCAGAATTTAAAGAAGTAATAATAAAAACCCACAGAGAACTCTTACATCCAGGTATAGAAAAACAAACCAAAATTTTTAAAGAAAAATATTACTACCCAGACTATCAAAAGTTAATACAGAACATTATCAACGAATGTGAAGTATGTAACATGTGCAAAACAGAACATAGAGACACTAAATTAAATTACGAGTTAACGCCAGAAATTTTCAATCCTAGAGAAAAATATGTTATCGATTTTTATTTAATCGATAATAAAACATTCCTGTCATGTATTGACGTTTATTCCAAATATGCCGCCTTAATTGAAGTCAGCTCTAGGGATTGGCTCGAAGCAAAAAGAGCTCTACTTAAAATTTTTAATGAAATGGGAAAACCGTCCGAAATAAAAGCCGATAAAGACTCAGAATTTATGTGTGCTGCATTACATTTATGGCTAAAGTCCGAAAATGTTCACATTAACGTCACAACAAGTAAAAATGGGATTTCTGACATTGAGAGATTTCATAAAACTGTCAACGAAAAGTTAAGAATTATAAGCACTGAGTCTGACCCAGAGAATAAAATAACAAAATTTGAAACCCTTCTCTATGTTTATAACCATAAAATTAAACATAATACAACAGCTAAAACACCAGCAGATATTTTTATATATGCAGGAACACCTGCACATGACACCCAGCAAGAGAAAATTAATAAATTAAACGAAAATAGACATAGTTATGAAGTAGATACCAGATATAGACAAGCACCATTAGTAAAATCAAAGCAACAAACCCATATAAAAAGACAGGAGAAATTGACGAAAATTGACGAATTGACAGATTGACGAAAAACATTATGATGAGAAAAACAGAGGCAGGAAAATAACCCACTATAAATCAAAATATAAAAAGAAAAGGAAAATTAATGAAACTAAATATAACAATAATTCCAGCACAACCCAAAACGACCAAGGCAATCCAACATAATTACACAATTTTGATGATCCTTTAATATTTTCTATTATGTTTTATCCGACATGTCCAAGGACAAAATCTTGAAGTTAACCCAATTCATGCCAAAAATGGCTACCTTATATTTAATACTGGATCAATAAGTTTACCAATCAATTACGAGTATCACTACTTATCTGTAAATATTACAAAAATAGAACAAACATATGATAACTTAGTAAAACAATCAGAAGAATATGAAACTTTATCCCAAGTTCAATATTTAGCAGGGAAATTAAAAAGAGAAATGAATGGCATTAGAATAGCAAAGCGCAGCAAACGCGGCTTAGCTAATTTTATGGGCACAATTTATAAATACCTTTTTGGAACCTTAGATCAAGCAGATAAAGAAGAGCTAGAATATAAAATTCAAAATTTGTCCGAAAACATCGTCCAAGCTAATGAACTCACCGAAGTCATAAAAACAGTAAATGAAGGCATAACATTAATAAACTTATTAAGTGCATTACATGAAAGCGATCAAAGATTAAACATTTTATTATTTAATTTACAAAAGTTTACTGAGTATGTAGAAGATATTGAACTTGGAATGCAGTTAACAAGACTTGGCATTTTTAATCCTAAATTACTAAAACATGATTATCTAACAAATATAAACTCAGAAAACCTTCTACATATTAAAACTTCCACTTGGCTGAAAACGGATACAAATGAAATTCTAATATTTTCCCATATTCCAAAAGAAATAATTAAAAACCCAAATCTTTACAATAATTCCATATCCAGATTGTAATCAAAACATTTTAATAGAAAATGTACAAAATAAATTTTATGTTCAAAATAATCAAACTTATTTGGCATCTTCAAAAACTTTAATAATAAACAAATGCTTAATTAATTTAATTTAATACAGAATGCAGATATTTAAAAACTCATAAAGAATTTGAAATCAATTATGTCGAACCTAATATAATATTAACTTGGAACTTACCAAAAACCATACTTAACCAAAATTGCAAAAATAGAGATATAATAATAGAGCGAGACAACATAATAAAAGCTTTTAACTGTTTCATACAAATCGAAGATATCTCAATATCAAACACTATGTTAGATTACACACAAACGATAACAACATTATCAACAATATCAATTAACAACAATATCACTAAATTAAAAGCCCTTTCTTATATACAAGCTAAAGATATTTTTGAAATCCATAATAAAGCAAATAATATATTTCAAATAATTACATTTACTATTTTAATAGTTTTAGTTGTCATAATAATATTCTATTATATCTACAAATATAAGAATATACCTAAGAAAATTATAATCAAATTCAAAAGACAAGTACCCACTCCTATTGAATCAAATATTATAAACAATGATGTAACAGAAATAGAAAATAATGTAAATCCTGTCTTGTATCCTAAATTATCCGCCTGAGGACAGGCAAATTTCTTAAGGATGGGGAAGTAGCATATGTACCATAGTATAACACTTTGTCACACATATGTACATATGTACCACTTGATCACACCCACCCAATCCATTTGCCCCAACACATAAGTCAGATCCCAAGCTCTTGGCGACAATAACAATTTCGGCCGCGTTAACATAAACAATTGAATCATAGACATAAACATCCGCCGATTCCGAAATTCGTTATTCCCACTAAGCAACCAAATAGCTTACGCAGAACAAATCCTGGTAATTTTCCATGCGCAACTCTCTTAAAGAGCGCAATCCATTTGAATAAAGAGGAGAGCCTTCAAGTTCATATAAACAAAGTCGACCAAGGGTTTGCTAAGCGTTCAACTCACACTCCAGATTTAGTTCTAATTCATCCACTATACCATTAAGACGTGAATTGACTCCGATTCAAAGTTGTATTATTATCTTGAAATAAAAACTTATATTTTTTTCAAAACTTGCAACCGCGAACTATTTGTGTGTTCATGGCATGGCGTAGGAGTCATTGCCTTCGATTTTGACTTGGGGGAAGCCCTCTTCTTGGCCTCGATATATACACGGCTGCCTTGGTATGACGCAGTGTGCACCTCCCCGCAGTTACCGCATGTAGCAGGAGCGTCTTTGGCCTTAGAGCACTCGATAGAGGCATGCCCTTGACCGCACTTTACGCAAGTGTACTGCAGTCTGCAGTACCTCTTGGTATGCACAAAAGCCTGGCAGCGGTAGCACTGCACCAGGTCATTGAGCTGTCTGGGCTCCTCGGTGGAGATGGCGTGGTTCTTGAGATGGCGTTCTTGATGTCTCGAACAATGTGTCCGAGCCCCTTTAGTTCTTCAGTGATGTGGTCAACTGGCGTTGTTGAATGTAGCCCCTTAATTACCACGCGAAAAGCTCGGTTTTCCTTGAGATGGAAAGTCCTGAAAGCCAAGTTGTGGTTAACAATTTTCCGATATGTCGAGCTGTCTTTCGGCATAATTCTTACGCTACCACCCTCCGGTAGCCTTGTAAGCGAAGTTAACTAGCTCGGTGATTTCTCCAAGGTCAGCTAGCATGTCTGCGATGCTGTGCACCCCAGGTATTATGATTGGAGGGGGCTTGGGTACAGCGGCCTCCACTGGCACCATGGCGGCACCATGCGCTTGCCTGCATTCGTCTTAGGCACCAGCGTTTGCCAACCATTTTGCCTTTTCTGTATGAGTGTGTGTGTAATTGTCAGGCGCAAAAGGGGGGGCGAGCAACAAGCGCCACCTGCTGGCGCTTTATGAGACTGATTGACGCCCTCTGGCCGAGAAATATTTGATTATAAGGGTAGGGGCGCCACCTATGTCGAAACTGGTTCTAGTTGTCGGAATCAGTTCAGCCAGTACACACACCACTGGAACAGCTGTTCCACCAGCTGAGTTAGCCGACGACTGGTAACACCAGTCAGCTGATTTGCTAGCTACGTGCACTTTTGCAAATAAGTTAAATACCATCTGCAGCCCAAAGACACGTCGCATGAACTTGCGTTCGTGTATCACACGCAGGTTAACTTTTTCACAGCGAAAATCACTCCGAAAATAAACACGCTTATTCGTAGGCACGTCAGCACTCGACGAGAGTTAGGAAGTGACTGACTGACTAAATTAATGACAAAGTATTTGGCAACTTGACTTGATTTCTTTAATTTCTTTAGTTCTATAATATGATAGGGACAATATCGTATGCGTCTTGGCAACTTGACTTAATTTCTTTAAGTTTTTTATTTCTATAATATGATAGGGACAATATCATATGCGTCACAAAATTGATTTTTTTTTTTTTTGTTTAGTATTGCATGTCAATATTCTGTTGTCTTCAGATACTGGCATATCTGAGGTGAATATGTTGTACAGCTCAGGACCGAGAACGCTGCCTTGGGGTACTCCGGCTCTCACCACGTGTTGGGGTAATTTGGAGTTACTGCTCCTCACGTAGAACCTGCTCTCTTCGACGTATGCCTTAAGGAACATGTATATATTTATATTCCTACATTTTGTCTATTTTAATATCTCATATACATACTCTGGATATATAATTATATTCTCTCGAAAACAAAAACCGTATTCTTATATCACATAACACACTCTGTATTATATGTAAATATATAATCGAATGCGCAAATCACGGGTAAATCCTTAAAATCAGCAGAATCCTAAAATTCCTTAAAAGAATAAAATACCCTAGCACCCTACTGAACACGTCCATGAACACCTCAAGCACCACATTGAACCCGAAGGATATTGGCTTTTGTCAAACAATTGCCAACCTTCGAGGGGACTCCAGGGATCCTCCAAAAATTTATCGTAAGCGTAGAAGAGGTGATCATGCTCATCAGAAGGACGGAACAGACGCCGTACGGGCAATTATTACTGCGTATACTAAGAAATAAGGTAATAGGGAAAGCGGACGAGGCCGTGAACATGCTGGACACGAAACTGGAGTGGGACAGCATTAGGGATAACCTGAAACGCATGTACGCATGCAAAAAGACGGAGCCAATCTTGATTTCTGAAATTCAAAACCAGCCAAACGGCCAATCTTTCGGGAAACTGTTCTATGAAATTACCAGGCTCAGGAGCGAGTTGCTTTCACTGCCGACCGATTCAGAACAAGGGCTCTGCGCAGCTTCAAAAAGAGCGCTCTACGACGGCATATGTCAATGCCTTCTTAGTTGGGATCCGTGACCCACTCAGGACAATCATTCGGACTAGAAATCCATCGACTATAGAAGAGGCCCACGAATGGTGCCAAATGGAACAGAGCAACAAGGACGAAACAGGACCAATAATTATAACCCGAACCTTGACCGCAACAGGGCGTTCCAGAACAGGTCAAGCAGACGCTCTGAGCGGAACTTCAACTATACGCCGACTAACTACAGAAAAGACAACCGGATAAATTCGTACCAGTGGAACTCGTATCAAAAAAACAATCCCTTCCGATAGGAGCCGAACCGCAACAACGACACTAGGGGCTGTGACAATTTTAGAGTAGGACCATCTAACAAAGTTACCCTGACCGGAGTAACGGACCCCCGCAGGGGACCCGGCCAATCTTCACAATATCGATGACAGTGTAAATTTTCAACTAGAAGCCTCGACCGACAAGTCGGATACTTAAGTAAAGGAACACACGTTTCCGCCCTTTCCTATGTAACGCTAACATTTATCGACCCTTCTAAACCTCTAAAATTCCTCATCGACACCGGTTCCACGTACTCCTTTATTGACCCAAATATGACCCAACACAGTTTCCTAGAGGTAACAAACAACTCCGAGGATGAACAAACAGTTTGTCTGGACCAGCCGATAGAGGTTGCGTCCTACAACGACGACGGCAAATCTATAGCTGTCGCTGGGGACCGACGCCCCTAGGAAACACGAACGACCGAATTAAGCAAGTGGGGTCCACCAAAATTCAGATGAAACCCGAAGACAGAGCCAAAACAGCATTCTCAGTCGAAAACGAATTCACTAGAATTCACCTTTTGGTCTGAGAAAAGTTCCTGCTACATTCTAGCGTGTTATGGACAATATCCTAGGTTCGTTAATCGTTAATAATATTCTCCACTTCATTACAAAAGTATTTGAAGGATATCGAATCGGTCTTCAAGAGACTCCGTACAGCCAACCTAAAAATTCAACTCACCAAGTCGAATTTCCTACGAAAAGAAATAGACTTCCTGGGTCACGTGGTCACCCAGGAAGGTATCAAACCGAATCCAAACAAAATAGCGGCTGTACAAGAATTTCCCTGCCCCAAAACTCGCAGACAAATTAAGTCCTTCCTGGGACTTATAGGCTATTACAGGATATTTATAAAAGACTTCGCGCGAATTACTAAACCACTTACCAAAGAATTAAAAGGTGGTAGGTCGGTAATAATCGACAACAAATTCAGCGAGGCCTTTGAATTTTGCAAAACACTCCTTATCAACGACCCCATTTTAAGAACCCAGAACCCAGACCCTGACAACAGACGCAAGTAACGTCGCATTAGGAGCGGTGCTGTCACAAGGACCAAAAATTTGCGACAGACCAATCTGCTTCACAAACCCTTATTGGGTCTCAAAAATTTTAATGGCCATAACGCAAAATTTATTCGCTGGAGGGATGGCTTTAGCGAATACTTTTACGAGCATGAGAAGGGTTCCCAAAATGTCGTCGCAGACACACTGAGCAGGGTGGAACCAAACACCCACGTAAATATCTCAGTGCCGATCGAACCCCATTCAAAAATAAGAAGACAGATATCCGAACCTCTCTTTACCCTGGAAATAGTTATCTTAAAAATTCGTTAAAACCGAACAAAACTTTGGCCGTAATCTCCACCGACGAGATTTTCGAAATAACTAAAAAAGCTTATTCCGAATGTTTAGCGGGAACGAACCAATACAAAATCCTCAGGTGCTTGACATTCCTTAAGGACCCCTCAAGCAGCAGCGAATCATTCATTCATCATGCAGCGAATCGATCATTAAAACAACCCACATAAACAAAAATCACCGAGGGGTAGACGAGATGTATGCCCACCTGAAAAGGGAAATCTATGTGCCCAATCAAAAAAGTCTTATCACACAAGCAATTCGGGACTGCGAAACCTGCCTTACCCTTAAGTAGGAAAGACACCCGCAGAAACCACCTTACACACTGCCGGAATCCCTAACGGCCAGTTAGATATCTTGCATACGGATATCTATATATCTATATCTCAGAATTATACTATAGACAAATTCTCTAGATTCGCACAGGCATTTCCACTGCCTAATATAAAGTCTATCAGCGTCACTAAGGCATTTTTAATATTCTTCTGACAATTCGGCATACCCAAAAAGGTCATCTTCGACCAAGGAGCCGAATTCGCGGGAACCGTTTCCGACTTCCTAACGCAATCCGACATAAAAGTGCACGTGACATTCTTTCAACAGTCGAGTAGTAATTCGACAGTTGAAAGGCTTCACTGAACACTAACGGAAATATATCGGATCATCCTCGCAAAGAGGAAGTAGAACAACTAGACCTGGATTATGAGGAGTGTTACGAGGACTGACTGGTTTGACAGCCCTTTTTAATAATTAATATCAAATTAGTACAAACGATATTGTATAATTCTTATTTAATTTATTAACGATTTTGTTTATTATACATACAGCATTAGTTAAGTGCGCTTAGAATGTAAGTGTCGCGAGAGACAGATTAGAACAAACGAAGAACGCCTTACGACTGACTTGAAGAGTCCAAAGAAAAAGCGTAAGAAGCTGAGCATGCGCAAAAGCTCGTTAAAGAAGAAAGCGATAATAAAATAGTGAGATAATTGAAAGCTAATATGTGCAAGAAATTACCGATTACAGTGGGCAAGAAAGATTATTTGAAAATGTGATTTACGTTAAAGTTTAAATTGGCAAAAGTATAAATGTTTTAGAGAAATTAAATAGATCGCTAGTTCTGCTCCCGACATGCTCCCCCCGTTGGAAGAGGCATCCTTTCAACCGAAGTGGTATCGACGGGCAGAACAGCAATCTTGTTGACGGCTCTCTTGATTAGTCCAGTAGAAGTGCGTATTATGGCAGCACGCACGCTTCCATCTTCGCCAGGAATGGTTTCTTCAATTCTTCCCAATCGCCATTGAAGTGGAGGAAGGTTGTCTTCTTTGATGACGACAATGTTGTTTGGCTCCAGATTTCGAACGGCCTTGCACCACTTGCCACGCTCTTGAAGAAGAGAGAGGTAATTGGAGCTCCACTTTCGCCAAAAGTTTTGCTGAATTTGGCAGACGCGTTGCCATCGACCAAGACGATTAAGGTCCAAATGCGTGACGTCAGGCTCATCGAAGGTAGCAAAGGTTGACCCAATCAAAAAGTGACCAGGAGTCAAAACATCTAAGTCGCTAGGATTTTGAATCGTTTAAGAGCAGCGATGAATGATGACGTAGAGAGGTCTTCAACCGCTTCCAAATGTGTTGCTTCAGATTTGCAATAAAATGGGCCACAAAAATCGACTCCTGTGATGAGAAATGGGCGATTTGGCTGCACACGATCGGCTGGCAATGGAGCCATGATATGCTCGCACAACTTTGGCTTCAGACGAAAACATCGTACGCTCTTGCTGACAATGGCTGCAACTGTTTTTCGTCCACCGATTGGCCAAAATCTTTGCCGAATCGTAGCAAGAAGACTTTGTGGTCCAGCATGTAGGAACTTGTGATGGTAGAACAAAATCATTGATGAAGGCACGGCATGTCGTTTTGGAAGCAGTATGGGATGTCGCGCGTTGAAGTCCAAAAGTGAATTTTGCAGTCGACCGCCAACTCGTATTAATCCAGTCTCGTCGATAAATGGATGCAAGGAAAGTAGATCGCTTTTGGATGAGAGTTCCTTTTTCTAGTGAAAAGCCTTAAACTCGTCAGCAAAATGAATCAATTGTATGCCTTTGATGAGTAAATAAGTGCCACTTCGAATGTCTTAAACCGTAAGTTCACCCTTTGAGCGAGGGCGATCTTTGAATCGAAGTTCCAAAAAGCGATGAATGTAAGCGAAGACTCGCTGCAGTTTGCCAAATGAGTTTTGATATTTGCAGCTAAACGATATATCAAGTTGATGAGCTGCAACTAAAACTTGACGACGACGTTCGGGAAGCTCTGCTATAGGTGGCACGATTGCAGGCCAATTGTTTGACTCTGAGCGTAGAAAAGCAGGCCCTTCACACCATTGGCTCGATGTGACTAGCTCAAGAGGCGTACATCCACGAGATAATATGTCGGCTGGGTTCATCTGCGTTGCCACATGTCTCCATGTCATGTTTTTGGTATTATCTTGTATTTGAGCCACCCTGTTAGAAACAAATATGTTGAAATTGGATGGGGCTTCACGAATCCAGGAGAGCGCTATAGTTGAATCCGACCAACAATAAAAGCTGCAAGAAAATGGAACGATTTTAGAGATGTTGTATATGAGGTCAGAAAGTAGGTGTGCTGCAGCCAATTCCAATTTGGGGATTGTGAGGGTTTTTAAAGGAGCAACTCTTGATTTAGCACAAAGTAAATGCGAAGTAATAGATCCTTGACTTTCTGAGCGAACATATATACAGGCACCATAAGCGGATATGCTGGCATCGCAGAATCCAAGTATTTCCAAAGACGCAGAAGGAAGCAAGACGAAACGAGGAAATTTGAGATATCTGGCAGTTGAGAATTGCGATTTATGCTCCAACCATGATGTATGAAGATTTAAAGGCAAGCTTTCATCCCAATCGAGCTTGTCTTTATGCAACAACTGCATGAATATTTTGAGTTTTGTTACTATGGGAGATATTAATCCAAGAGGATCATAAAATTTAGCGATGGTTGACAGGATGGATCTTTTTGTTGCTTTTTCGACAGCGAGATCTGTTGAGAAATTAAAGATCAAATGATCGCGACTTGGGTCCCAAACAAGACCAAGAGTTTTTGTAATGTCAGTTCCGTCGTGAAACTGAAGCAGCTTTTCTAAATCCTCTTCAGATTCGCCTTCGAGAGCGGCAGCTTCATTGGAATACCATTTTCTTATTGGGAAGTGACCACGTCGTAACAGCTCTTTGACCTGCATCCGAATTTGCGTTACTTCTTCAACAGAATCGCCTCCCGAAATTAAGTCATCTACATAAAAGTCTCGGCGAATGATATTTGCTGCAAGTTGTAGATCAGCCTCCTCGTCCTGAGCTAATTGCTGCATAGCTCGAATTGCTAAGAAAGCAGCCGGCTTAGTTCCGTAGGTCACCGTATCCAAAGTGTATACCTTGACCTCGTCATCAGGATTGTCGCGCCACAATATGCACTGCAGATATTGATCAGGATGTGTCATGCGGACACAACGGTACATCTTGCAAATATCGCCACACAAGGCAATCCTGAAAAATCGGAATCGAAGTAACGTGGTTGAATTGATGGTCCAGCCAAAAGAAGATCATTCAATGATTGGTTTGTGGTTGATTTTGCTGACCCATCAAATACAACACGCAATTTTGTTGTTGTACTATCCGTTTTGCGAACGCAGTGATGTGGCAAATAGAATTGAGGCAAAGTAGACTGCTTGTTAGAAAGCGACATGTGTTTCAAATCGAGGTATTCCTTAAGAAAGGCTGAGTATTGCAACTTTAAATCCAAGTCTTTAGCAAATTTGTTTTCGAGAGACTTAAGACGGCGTAATGCACGCTCATAAGAGTCTCCAAGAGAGTTCAAAGGAAATTTAGCTGGCAAACGAACTGAATATTGTCCAGAGCTGAGTCGAGAATATCCCTTTTGAAATAGCTGCTCACACAGCAAATCATCGTCCGATATGGAAGATGCAGATCCAACGCAATGATCTATCTCCCAAAATCTTTTCAAAATGTTAGGTAAATCTTCAACTTCTGGAGAATGGGATGCTTCTAAGTTTGATACAGCCAATGCTGAAAGGCTTCTTGATGAGGGAGCAACAATTCCACCTACGATCCAACCGAGTCGTGTCTTTTGAAGATAGGGCAAATTTTCTGCAATTTTAATTTGGCCCGCGCAAAGTAATCCATAATATAGACCACCTCCAATTAAAAGGTCTATTCGTTGGCTTTTATTAAAAAGTGGATCCGCAAGATGAATGTTCAGAGGAAAATTCAATCAGAAGATTTAATGTCAAAATGCGGATGATAGCCGGTGATTGTGTTTTGTACGGCAGCAGTAAGCGATGTGTGATACGATGAATCACGAGATTTAAGTGGTGAGTGGATTAAGTGGAGTGGTGATTAAATTTAGTTGAGCTGCATTATCTAATAGAGCTCGACAAGGAACAAAAACTCCAGAGCGATTTTTGAGATAAACTACAGCTGTGGCTAGCATCACGTATTCGGTCTGATTTTCATTTTTGGGCTTAAGTGATGCAATCGATGTAGATTTAGATACAAGAATAGAAGATGAACTGGGCTGAGAATCAAGAGGAGATTGCCTAACGACAGTGCTGGTGCTCAAATCCATGTGAAGCAATGAGTGGTGTTTGGATTGGCAATGCTTGCAATGCCCAGACTTGCACTGTTGTAAGCTGTGCCCTTTATGAAGGCAGTTTAGGCAAAGATGAAGACGCTTTGCCTCCTTGTAACGCATCGTTGGAATCAAATTCAAGAATTTAGGGCACTTAAACAAATTATGGTCTTTGGCGTTGCACAATGGGCAAGAGGGGCCAGGCGAAGAGATGAGGGCATTTCGATACGGTTTTAATTTTCCCACCTGAGCGCTGGATGTTTGGGTTACCACAACGTTTTCCAAATTTTCCATCATTCGGCATCTCTTCTCTAAAAACGTTGACATCTCGGTCCATTTCGGAAGCTTGTACATTGGCAAAGACTCTTCCCATTTTTCGCGTGTAGCTGGATCCAATTTTGAAGCGATGAGATGAATCAGCATTCCATCAGCAATTTCCTGCGATTATGCTATTGTGCTCAAAGCCCGTAAATGTGAATTAATTTTGTCGCTCAATTCACGTAGACTGCTTGCAGAACCTGTCTCAACACCTTTGAACCCAAAAATTGACCGTACGTGTGCCTGAAAGTGTAATAATTTGTTATCAAAACGTTTCAATAATAAATCCAATGCGATATCATAATTTTCACTTGTCAGCTCCAGGGATCGTATAGTGTCCAACGCAGCGCCATCTAAGCAAGATCTTAGATGCTGAAATTTCTCCACTTTGCTCAGATCCTCGAGTTTTCCAACTGCGTTCTTGAACATGGAGTAAAAATCTGGCCAATCCATGTAAGAACCGGAGAAACGCGGTAATTTGAATTCAGGGAGTCGAGAGCTGCTAGCTGAACACCGAAAAGTACTTTGATCCTCGATCACATTTCGAATTACCGTGGAATTAGCAATTAAGGATTTTTGTAAGCGATTGAGTTCACGATTTATTTTGATCTGACACTGCAATAGACTTGGTTAAATTCGGTTCGCGCGTCAGAAGTCAACTCCAATAAGTCGAGCTTCTCTAGAGTGGTCTGAGATGCGTCAAAGTCTGATTGCATTCGAGCAGAAATTTCAATGCGCACCTCAAGATCCGACTCATCAAAATTATTTAGCTCTTCTTAAGTTAAAAAGTTGTTTAAAGCCACGATTTGCCGAAATATTGAAGACGATTTAGCCTTATAAAAATCAATGTCCCTTGATGCCACAGTAAGGTTAGGAGATCCCGTAATCTCCGAATTCATTTTTATAATTTTTCGAAAAGTCTAAAAACTGTACAAAATGTATATAAGGTCCGAATGTATATACTCTTAAAGGTTAGTGAACCTTTGAAACAGTTATTTGGGAACTTCGAAATATCACGCGATAGAAAAGAACGAAAATGTATATGTTTGTATGTATATATATGTATGTAAATTAACCAATGCAGAACACGTATTGGAAAAAAAATTTATTTTTGTAGGGAAAGAAACTTCCGATTTATTTAAAGCCAAAATTAGAACTAAAATACAATTGTGGACTTATGCTGCAAGTCAGTTAAGATATGCTAAAGCTTCTTTCTTGAAAGCTCAAAGCTTGTCGAAAGCTTATTTTGATCGGGACAAAAGTTCTGAGAGAGAAAATGCAAAGCTTGCCGAAAGCTTATTTTGATCGGGACAAAAGTTCTGAGAGAGAAAATGTTATTGAAGGTCATGCGACTGGGCTATTTTATGATTTTGGAGCGAGGGACAAACAAAATATTGTTTATGTTGACCAGCTGCGTGGCCGATCTCTGATGCTGAGCTTTAAGTGGTTTGGTGCTAAGCCAAAGTTGAATTATAGAGAAATTATATTGTTTATGTTAACCAGCTGCAGCTTTAAGTGGGGACAAATATTGAGCATTGGTTTACTGTGGTTTGCATCTAATGGTATAGTGCTGACATAAGTGTCATATGAAATGTTGTTTACAAAGAAAAATACTTGGCGCTGGTCTGGAATTTGGTTATGGAATATTGTTTACATTTACCGTAAGAAGTATTAGCGCCTGAGGGTGATAACTTGTATATATATGTATGTATGTATGTTATATATATACCGAAAGCGCGGCACTTGAAACTAGCTGTATGGTATGTAAACCAAGCATATGTGATCCACTATGCACTTCTCAAAATTTTGTATTTAACTTTTGAAACACGTGTACAAAAGAATTTTTTAAAAATCTTTGAGCTTTTTGTTCGTTTAGAGCCTTTACACCCAATATGTACAAAGCGTTTTTTAATAATTATTAAAAACGATATTTTAATAATTAACCGAACCGAAAATTAGTGGTGGATCACGTCGGGGTCACCAATGTTACGAGGACTGACTGGTTTGACAGCCCTTTTTAATAATTAATATCAAATTAGTACAAACGATATTGTATAATTCTTATTTAATTTATTAACGATTTTGTTTATTATACATACAGCATTAGTTAAGTGCGCTTAGAATGTAAGTGTCGCTAGAGACAGATTAGAACAAAACGAAGAACGACTTACGACTGACTTGAAGAGTCCAAAGCAAAAGCGTAAGAAGCTGAGCATGCGCAAAAGCTCGTTAAAGAAGAAAGCGATAATAAAATAGTGAGATAATTGAAAGCTAATATGTGCAAGAAGTGACCGATTACAGTGGGCAAGAAAGATTATTTGAAAATGTGATTTACGTTAAAGTTTAAATTGGCAAAAGTATAAATGTTTTAGAGAAATTAAATAGATCGCTAGTTCTGCTCCCGATAGAGTGCACGAAGCAGTTTCCGCAACAAGAAATCGATCGGAGTCATATCTGCGCGGAACGGGCTAATGCCAGCACTTGTAGTGGCGATTCCGGTTGTCCTCTGACCGCCATCGTTACGGACCGCACAAGCTACGGTGCTGGAAACTGCTCTAAAGCCATTGTCTTTACCAACGTAATGGCCCATTGAGTGGATCGTTAATACCGTTCGCGTATCAGGGAATTTGTAATGTCAAACCTTTGAAAAATCGAAAGCGAACTAAAGTTGAACTCACACGGTATATTAAATTTTGTATTGGAACCTAACGGCAGATGAGCTCAACATTACTTGAGTATAGCAGCAAAAACGTATACCGTCTAGCGTCTCAGAATCCTATCCTAAAAGACTTTATAAAGAACTGATACATGGATCCAGCTGAAACGGGTAGTGCAAGCGACCAACAATAATAAATAAGCCGAAGAAGCCAGCGTGTAGCAGCAAATCGAATTTTAGTTAAAAAAACTGATTCGCTGACCAACCAGGGGTCGCAGAATTAAAACATGCTCGAACAAGAACAGAAAACAATTAGGCACGACGCTCAGGCGCTCATCAATTCCTAATTTCGCCCCAACGAACAATAAAATACACTTATTCGAAATAGATTTATATAAATTCATCATTTTAATTCTTTAAAATAGATTAAAAAAAAACCTTTAAGGATGCAAACTGAACTCCATACTTCTAGTTTCCGCTTAAGGACAAATATAAATAAGCGCGATTTTCTGCACGCGCCGAGGTACCATATCGGTATTGCAAACGCTTTCGCCTAATTAGTTAAGTTCGCCTAATAGAATCCGCTTCAACCACAGCTTTTTAGGACCACCATTTGTAGGTTGATGCTAGTAGGATTTGTATCATTAAATCTCTATTCAAGAAGTTACTCGTAGAGTGAAAGGGGATACTAGATTCGTTGTAAAGTATGTAACAGGCAGAAGAAGCGTGTCTGAGCATATAAAGAATATATAATAACGAAACCAAGGTAATTTATTTAGAAAAAAATATAAATTCTTTATTCAAAGAAGTGTACAATTGAGACTTCTAAAGGTACCTGTCAGATCCAGACTGGATTCTTCTCTCGGCAACGACTTAATATACCCCTTATCTGAGGAAGCATATATAGTGACATATTCACTCTTCATATAAAAAGCTAAAGCCGATCTTTTGAAAAGCTTCACTCTTCAAAAGCCTCATAAATAACATTCAGACACCAACCGCTTAACGGTAACAACTTAATGATCCGGTAAGCTTGACATATAAAGCTAAGTAGAACTTAAAAGGCTTATGTTAATCCTCTGTAAAAGGTTTGTTGGGCCGAAAGAATAAATTAGTTCATAACTGAGCTCTGGTGAATCTTATCCAATAAAGATTATAGGAAAACAAATATGTTTTTTTTAATTAAATCTATCCTCTAAAAAGTTTATTGACGCAGTCGGTAGGATACTGAAAAAAGTCCTAGTAAACTCGTTATCCTTTGACAATCTAGTGAAAAAATGAAACTTGTACGACCAAGTAACCCTTTCTGATTGTACCCGCGAATTGGCCGCAACAAAGTGATTTCGGTTCGTTTAAAGTTGCTAAAATCGGTATTTGCACAATAACCTGTACGATCGGAGTTAATTTAAAGACCTAATTTTGTGGCCTGCTTCGTGAAGTGAGACCGCCACTAATGTGTAATACAATAAAAAGGTGCACATAAGTCTCGACATTCTGTAGCAGTCTGTGAACAAAAACAGTAGCCCACTAAAATCAAAAGTGCGACTGCTACTATTGTATAAAACAACAAAAATTTAAAACAGTGCAGTTCACTAAGGCATAAGTCTCGACATTCTGTAGCAGTCTGTGAACAAGAACAGAAACTTACTTATAAATAATACTAAAATGGCGCTAACTGCGGAAAATCTTTCTCAATTACTTCGGCAAATACGCCAAGTACCGCAATTCTCTGGAGACCCATCAAATCTCACCTCGATCATCAGACGTGTCGAATACCTGTTGAAGCTATACCCTTCGAACGACCTTCGACAGAAGGCAGTCATATTTGGAGCCATCGAACTTCAAATTGTCCGAGATGCGGAAAAGGTTTCCCCATTGGGAATGCACAACGAATGGACAACTTTTAAAGACGCCCTAATCACGGAATTCAAGACTCAGACCTTATCGCACACCTTTTAGAGGTAACTTACGTTTTCGTTCACGAAAACCCAATTTACAAAAGACCATACTCGTATCCGAAGCAGAAATAAATAAGCAAATAGAGGAAATGTTAAACCAAGGTATTATTCGCGAAAGCGACTCCCCTTACTGCAGTCCCCAAAAAAAAAAAGATGCTAGCTAGGTCAACCGTTCAAAAATTAAGACAAACCGCCCAACAAGATGGTCTATACGAGGACCCAATTTCAAAAAATCTGATGGTCAGCCAAGACTTAACTCAAATTCACTTAACACCTATAAACATACAAACAATAATCAAATCAAAACCACTCACCCCAACCAACGGTTCGTTCGCCCCTTTATTCCATTAAAAAATCTCACACAGACCCAAAAGAAATCTTTACAGATCAGCAATATCAAGCTAAAAGTTTTCCAAAACCAGCCTGGGATCCCCCCAATACATAGAGATCATGTTTAATAACCACAGATATTGATGCATAGTTGATACTGGCTCTTCAATAAACATGATGAGCTCAAACTTTTTCAACCTTCAAGTTAAAGATAAGCAAATAACTGTCCGAAGTATGCCAGGCTATTCTAAATTAAATAAATAGGTAGACCTTCCAGCCAACGGTCTTTTTCAACAACCTCAAAAATTCTATAATCATTCATTTTCACCTTATTATGACATTCTATTAGGAAGAAAAATAATAATGAAAAATAACGGTTTAATAGACTACTTTCGGAAGGAAACAATAATTACCGAAAGAACATTCATTCACAAAGAACTAGTACTCCTCAAAAAATTTTAATGTACTCTTATAAGAAAACAACTTTACATCAGAAATAAACAATGCCTCTGGCAAACCGAAATTCAGGTTGGTCGTGGACTATCGAAATCAAAATGAAATAACAATAAATGATAAATTTCCGATTCGTAATATGGACGAAATACTAGGCAAATTAGGAAAAGGCCAGTAAGCAAAAGGCTTTAACCAAATCAAAATGGACCCTATGCTAAAACCAAAAACCTGCGTTTTCGACCAAACGTGATCACTATGAGTATACTCGCATGCCATTTGGCTTAAAAAATGATCCTGCCACCTTTCAACGGTGCATTAATTACGTCATAAGAGACTTTATAAAGAAGCATTGCCTTGTTTATTTAGATGATGTTATCATCTATTCAACATCTCCTAACGAAAACCTAGAGAAAGGTTTTTGAGAAAACTTATAAACTTACAGAGGCCAATCTTAAACTCCAATTGGACAAATGCGAATTATTAAAAAAGCGAACAAATTTCTTAGGTCATATTATAAGTCCAGAAAGCATACGACCTTATAAAGAGAAAGTTAAAGCAATCGAAAAATTTCCTCTCCCAAAGACATCGAAAGAAATCAAATCTTTCTTAGGCTTATGCGGATATTACCGAATTCCAGATTTTGCAAAATTTGCAAAAATATTTCTTAAAAAACGAGCTGAAATAGACATAAGAAACGAAGAATACAATAAATCAGTTGAAAATTTGAAAACACTCATAAGGAACGACCCAATTTTGTCCTATTTCACAAAAACATTTTAAATCACTACTGACGCTAGCAATTTCGCCATAGGAGCCGTGTTATCGCAAGACAATAGACCAGTAGGCTTTGCAAGCAGAAGATTATATGATCATGAACAAAATTATAGCACTATTGAAGAAGAACTACTAGCAATCGTTTGGGCAACCAAATATTTCCGCCCATATCTATATAAAGTCCCCTTTGAGATTTTGAGCGATCACAAACCCCTTGTTTGGGGAAACGAAACGAAAAATTACAGAAAAACCAATAAACTATTTTGCAAGACAAATTGAATTTATTCAAGATACCGTAGTACCGTAAAGATACCGAGTAGAGACAACGAAATACTTTTCCAAAACAAAACTGACCATCAAATACACTGACATGACAACAGATATCCATATTAAATACTGCTTAAATAATAACAGTGTTATTTACCTAAAAAACGATAAAGACTTTTTAGTTTTTCAAAAAGCATATCGAGAAACCATTAACCCACTAAGTAACGTGAAAATTCTGAAAAGTATCATAAAGTTAAAGGACATAAAATCTTATTCTGAATTTAAAGGATTCATTACTACACATTCTAAATTGTTACACCCTGGTATATTCCCGATTATAATAAACTAATTCAAAACATTATCCATGATTGCGGAATCTGTAACCTTGCAAAGTCAGAACATAGACCAACAAAACTACTTTTCGAATTAACTCCAGAGACAAATAACCCACGAGAAATTTATGTTATTGATTTTTATGCAATCGACAACGAACAGTATTTATCTTGTATAGCCGTATATTCAAAATTTGCTTCACTTATTAAAACAAACAGTAGAGATTGGTTAGAGGCAAAACGAGCCCTTACTAGAATTTTTAACGACGTGAGAAAACCAAAGAAAATTAAAGCATTCTTAAAATTTAGCTTCTTTAAAAATTTAACTAAACAACGAAGACATACGAATTACATATTACCACAATTAAAACAGGAATAGCAGACAGAAGGGCTTCATAAAACCATAAATAAAAAATCGGAATTATCAATACTGAGAATAATAGAGAAATTAAAGAAACGGGAGTGGAGACAATTTTATACATAAAACTAAACTAAACATAACACAACCGGACAGACACTAACGCTAACATCGTTCTTTACGCAGGCACACCTACATATGATACCCAGATGATTAAAGAAATTAAAATCAAAAAACTTAACAAAAAACGACAGAATTTCAAAATCGTTACAAAATTTAGACACGCACCCTTAACGCAAATTCAAAGAATGCCTTTAGAAAAACAGGCAGAATAGAATAATTAATTAATTAATAGAATAATTAGAAAAAAAAAATTTTAAAAGAAAAAATAATAGAGGCCAAAACGTTATTTATTATAAAAGCAAATTTAAAAAGAAAGTTAATGACAGCAAATACTTGCAGCAAACCGACACCTCCCAATCATCGGACTCATAATCACCATAATAACTTGTACTGCGACACAAACTAGGAACACTCGAAATCAACCCAATAGAAAACAATCAAGGATTTATCTTGTTCGAATGCATCAATACAAACAATACAAATGCAAAAAATACATCACCGTTATGCATCGTCATGCAATTATAGAAGTTGAGTATTCATTTAATAGAATAATTAAACAATGTCAAGAATTTAAAAACGGTACACAACTTAAATATTTAACCGAGAAAATGGAAAGAGAAATGAATGGCATACCCATCTCAAAACGAAACAAACGAGGACTATGTAACTTTGTATGTTCCACATTAAAAAATCTTTTCTGATCGTATCTGACAATACTATACATAATTTGAAAGGTCTTGACATAACCTACAAAATTACTTTGATTAGTTTGGATATTGCGTTCAACAGTTATAGACGTGTAAACATGGAGCTCACTAACGCCGAAATTCGCGCTATTTTAAAGTTTTCCTTCGTTAAAGGCAAATCCGCCAGAGAAACGTTCCGTGAGATTAATGGTGTTTTGGGGGATGGTACTCTATCACTTCGAACCGCGGAGGAATGGTTTCGACGATTCAGAAAACGACACCATGAAAACGACAGCATGGATAAGCCAGCCGGCGGAAGACCTGTGACGACAAATACCGATCAAATCATGGAATACATCGAGTTAGACCGGCATGTGGCATCTCGTGACATCGCCCAGGAGATGGGAGTTAGTCACCAAACCATTTTAAACCATCTGCAGAAGGCGAGATACAAAAAAAAGCTTGATGTTTGGGTGCCGCATGATTTGACGCAAAAAAACCTTCTGGACCGAATCAACGCCTGCGATATGGTGCTGAAACGGAACGAACTCGACCCATTCTTGAAGCGGATGGTGACTGGCGACGAATCACATACGACAATATCAAGCGAAAACGGTCGTGGTCGAAGGCCGGTGAATCGTCCCAAACAGTGGCCAAGCCGGGATTGACGGCCAGGAAGGTTTTGCTGTGTGTTTGGTGGGACTGGAAGGGAATCATCCACTATGAGCTGCTCCCATATGGCCAGACGCTTAATTCTACCATCTACTGCGAACAACTGGACCGCTTGAAGCAGGCGATCGACCAGAAGCGTTCAGAATTGGCCAACAGGAAGGGTGTAGTGTTCCACCAGGACAACGCCAGACCACACACTTGGTTGATGACTCGTCAGAAGCTACGGGAGCTCCGATGGGAGGTTTTATCGCATCCACCATATAGCCCGGACATAGCGCCAAGTGATTACCACCTGTTACTGTCCATGGCGAATGACCTTGGTGGTGTAAAGTTGAACTCAAAAGAGGCTTGTGAAAAGTGGCTGTCCGAGTTCTTCGCAAATAAGGAGGGGTGCTTTTACGAGGGAGGTATTATGAAGTTGCCGTCTAGATGGAAACAGATTATCGAACAAAACGGCGCATATTTGAACTAAATCCGATCACTGTAACACTTTTTATAAGGCATTGAATAAAGAGCAAAAAAGCGGAAGGGAGATATTTGCCAACCTATTATTTAACATCGAAAATTTTACCGAATATATCGAGGACATTGATTGGTTCACAACTAACACGACTAGGGATTTTAATCCTAAACTACTAAAACATGACAATATTGGCAACGTTAATTACAAAAATCTGATACACATAAAAACTTCCGCTTGTTATAACGTAGCTGAATACAATTGAACAACCAACTTTCATAATTGCACCTTACCCCGACAATAATGGCCAAATTATTTAGGAAAATATTGAAGGCAAATTCTACTCAAATAACAACTATGTTCTAAATACACTAACAAAGAATATTTTCAAAGACCATTGCATAGCTAACACAATAAAACACGAAACACCAACTTTTACTTTTCAAAAACATCGTAAACAATCCCTTATTCAATACATTAAACCAAATATACTTATAACATTGAATATGACAAGAGAAAAACATTATCACAATTGTAACGGTCAAGGGATTTGTGTTGAAAATAATAAAATTATAAAAATATCCAACAGCCCAGCAGAATTAAAACAAATTACAATATGTAATAGTAATCAACAATACACAAATGTTATATTATATTTACTGAACACAATGTAACCAAAGTCGAAACAATGTCACACATAGAAATTAAAGAAATGATTTTGTTAAACAATAAGTATAGCACAATTTGCAGAAACATGCTAATAATCTTCTTATCTGCTTTACTTTTAATTTACATATTCTACTTTTATATGAAATGCAAAACAGCGCCACACAAAATAAATATCTCTTAACTAAAACCAAGTAAAATAGCTAATAAAAGTATAAAAAAGAAACAGAAATAGTTGAAATTTAAATCCAGTACCACAATTATATGCAGAAATAATCTCTTGAGGACAAGCTAATATCTAAAAGGTGGGGGGGGGCCTAATTCACTCTTCATATAAACAGCTAAAGCCGATCTTTTGGTAAGCTTCACTCTTCAAAAGCCTCATAAATAACATTCTCCCAAGACACTAACCGCTTAATGGTAACAACTTAATGATCCGGTGAGCGGGTGAAACTTATCCAACAAAGATTATAAAAGGAAAAATATATATATTTTTTTTAATTAATTCTATCATCTAAAAAGTTTATTATATATACTTTATAAATTCGGACACGCTTCGTCTGCCTGTTACATACTTTTCAACGAATCCTAGTATCCCCTTTCACTCTACGAGGTAACTTATTAAGCGAAAGCGTTTGCAAAACCGATATGGTACCTAGGCGCGTGAAGAAAATCGCGCTTGTTTATGTTTGTTCTTAAGCGGTAACTAGAAGTATGAAGTTCATTTACCATTCCTTAAAGGCTTTTTTTAATCTATTTTAAAGAAATAAAACGATGTATTTTATTGTTCGTTAAAGTGAAATTTGGCATTGAGGAACGCATGCACAAATGACGATTTCCAAAGACTAGAAATCTTCCTTTTTCCATTTGAGTTGACCAAAGGTTAGGCACAGTAGCACCCTTGCGTGCTTTAGGAGGCCTTTTATTCCTTCGAAGTCCAGTAAAATCTGAAATTTATGATTCAAAAATAAAATGAGGCGAATGAATCGAAATTGATCATAATAATAATCACTGCCTGATAATAGCATAAGCTACCATCATATCGCTGGAAGATGCGGTATGCGCAAGTATGCTTTCAAAGGATATATTATTTTCCGGCCTCTGCAAATTTGGATAAGCATTAGCTGCATTTAGGTTTCGGTTGCACTTCGCTGTGCATGTTTTAATTCTGCGACCCTGGTTAGTCAGCGAGTCAGCTGTCTTAACTGAAGTTCGTTTTGCTGATTCATGCTGGCTTCTTCGGCTAATCCATTATTGTTGGTCGCGTGAAACGGGTAGGAAATTTTTCGATTGCTTTAACTTTCTCTTTATAAGGTCGTATGCTTTCTGGACTTATAATATGACCTAAGAAATTTGTTTGCTTTTTTAATAATTCGCATTTGTCCAATTGGAGTTTAAGATTGGCCTCTGTAAGTTTATAAGTTTTCTCAAAAACCTTACTCAGTGAGTCTAGGTTTTCGTTAGGAGATGTTGAATAGTTGATCACATCATCTAAATAAACAAGGCAATGCTTGTTAATAAAGTCTCTTATGACGTAATTCATGCACTGTTGAAAGGTGGCAGGAGCATTTTTTAAGCCAAATGGCATGCGAGTATACTCATAGTGACCATGTTTGGTCGAAAACGCCGTTTTCGGTATTAGCTTAGGGTCAATTTTGATTTGGTTAAAGCTTTTTGCTAAGTCAATCGTAGTAAAATACTGGCCTTTTCCTAATTTGCCTAGTATTTCGTCCATATTACGAATCGGAAATTTATCATTTATTATTATTTCATTTAGATTTCGATAGTCCACGACCAACTTGAATTTCGGTTTGCCAGAGGCATCTTTTTTTTGGGGACAATCCATACTGGACTGCAGTAAGGGGTCGCTTTCGAAAATAATAATACCATTTCCTCAATTTGCTTATTTATTTCTGCTTCGGATACGAATATGGTCTTTTGTAAATTGGGTTTTCGTGAACGGTTTTTATACCGTGACGTATTATATTTGTGAATGTAAGTTTTTTATTTTTGCAATATTGAATGTCACAGAATTCTGAGTTCTGTCCATGGCATTGTTTATTTCTGATGTAAAGTTGTTTTCTGATAAGAGTGCATTAAAATTTTTTGAAGAGTACTAGTTCTTTGTGAATGAATGTTCTTTCGGTAATTATTGTTTCCTTCCGAAAGTAGTCTATTAAACCGTTATTTTTCATTATTATTTTTCTTCCTAATAGAATGTCATAATAAGGTGAAAATGAATGATTATAGAATTTTTGAGGTTGTTGAAAAAGACCGTTGTCTGGAAGGTCAGTTTCGTTATCGTAATCTAATTCCTACTGGTTATGACTTTCATCTGTCTGCATACGTGATTGTCCGTGATTAAAAAATGTGATATTTTTTCATTTGTGTATATTCGTGTATCATGTAAAGTTCTATAGATTTAAAATAAAAAATTTTGTCACGCCCACTCCAACGACCACAAACCGCCAAAAACTATTTCGTTTCGTTCGCCCTTCCACTAGCTGAGTAACGGGTATCTGATATTCGAAGAACTCGACTATAGCATTCTATGTTGTTTAAAAAGGCCCTTTGTGGAAAAATTTGTTGCGAAAATGTGGAAATTTGTTTCGTACGCGGAAGAGTCGAGTGTAATAATTTAAAAAAATTGAACTCTGTGACCTATGGAACTAAGCCAGCTGTCATCTCGAATATAAGAGGCATGCATAAGCTCTCTTTTGATGAAGAGGAATCATTTCCAGTTGGAGCAAAGATTGTTAGTATTGATTGGATGATGATTTAATCTCTGTTATGTTTTTGTACGCCCACATCGGAGACACACTTAATCTCTATGACACATGAGAGGTGGGATAATCTTTAATAATTTCAGATAAGAAAGTCCATATAAAAAAATCTGGTTGAAGCTTAAATTTAATAATGTCGCTGTTGTTGCTGAGTGCATTGTGGAATAATATTTGTTTGCAATATTTAAAATATATTAAGAACTATTAGCAATAAGAGGAATTGCGCTAGTTGCTCAAAATTGCATATAAGTAAAGGAGTTATATTTGTCGCATAACGGAAATAAAAAAAGTTGTCGCTAATTCTCTTTGCACTCATCTTCCCGCTGAAACCGAATTATGATCCGCTGCTTCTGCCGTTTTTGTTGTTGTGGGTGTCGCCATGGCTGGTGAAAATTCTGGAAACGTTACCGGTGCTGCAAACAGGGTTACATTTTTAAAGTGCAAGGCGGCTGCAATTTTTAATAGAGTGGAACGTTTAGGGGATTCCTGCGTAAACTTTTTTTGACGATTCCGTTCTGCACGTGCGGTTTGAGCTGACAACAAACATTTAGAAAAATTCTTATCGATTCTTATGAAAAAATATCAAGACATTTTCAAAAGTGTGGGCGTGGCAGTTTTGCGTAGTTTGTGAGCGATAGAGTGGGCATGGCCACATCTTTTAACAAAGTTGCCTAATCTGAACTTTCTAGTTTTTATACGGAACAGACGGACATGGCCAGATGGACTCGGCTATTGATCCTGATTAAGTATATATAATAAACTTTTTAGGTGATTGATTTAAAAAAAAAAAAAATATTTTTCTTTTTATAATTTTTAATTGATAAGTTTTCACCAGAGGTCAGTTATGAACTAATTTACAAATGTATTCTTTCGGCCCAGCAAGCATTTTACAGAGGATTAACATAAGTCATTTAGAAAAATTCTTATCGAGCTCGAAGAACTTGATTAGGTTTGATTGTGGTTATCAGCAGCATCCATAGGGCATAGGGCACCAATTCTGCCCCTCTAGAGCTCCGAAATTCGCTGAAGGCTATGTTGATTATCACAAGAAGGATCACAGCTCAGAGAATCGCTTCCCTCATCATGCCGTAGAACCCTCTGCATTGACGTCTACTGCTTTTCTAGCACAGGATCTCAATAAAGAAAGATGCTCCTGCCATTGTATTAGTAAAAAACAGTTCAGGCACCTTTGTTCCTTGCCGTGGCCATTCTCGACACGAGTAACCCCATAACTAACCACCTGTACTGAAATTTCGTCGAAGAATCTCTATTGGAAAATCCCCGTAAACTAAAGGAATAGTACGGCCATCTAGCCCGTTAACACTTCTTGTTAATGATCGACTGGAGAAGACTTCGTAAGATTTTAATGACCGTAACCAAATAATCGTATCAAAGCATCTTACAGCAGCAACTATAGCAACTAATATGGCACACACATTTATAACAAAATGTGGCGGCATAAATAATTCGCTTTAAGAAATCTAGAACTGAAATTAGCCACCATCAACATTAACCATTTACTGATTAGAAATATTCGGCATACGTTACCGCTCTTTCACTATGTAAACAAAACACCCCTTTCTGCCAAAGCAGATCGAAATTTGTAAGACTAATATCAAAATGAAAAAATATCAAGACTTTTTCAAAAGTGTGGGTAGTTTGCGTAGTTTGTGAGCGATAGAGTGGGCATGGGCACATCTTTTAACAAAGTTGCCTAATCTGAACTTTCTAGTTTTTATAGTTCCTGACGGAACAGACGGACATTGCCAGATGGACTCGGCTATTGATCCTGATTAAGTATATATAATAAACTTTTTAGGTGATTGATTTAATAAAAAAAATATTTTTCTTTTTATAATTTTTAATTGATAAGTTTTCACCAGAGGTCAGTTATGAACTAATTTACAAATGTATTCTTTCGGCCCAGCAAGCATTTTACAGAGGATTAACATAAGTCTTTTAAGTACTTCTTAGATCTATCTCTCGAGCTTATCGGATCATGAAGCTTGTTACCGTTAAGCGGTTTGTCTTGGGAGAATGTTATTGTGAAGTTAAGCTTTCCAAAAGATCGGCTTTAGCTTTTTATATGAAGAGGGAACTCCCCCACCTTTTAGATATTAGCTTGTCCTCAAGCGATTATTTCTAGATATATTTGTGGTAATGGATTTTCGATTTCAACTATTTCTGTTTTTGATTGTAAATATTTTATTGTAAATATTACATTTGTGTATTGTTGAATACTATTAGATATTGTAATTTGTTTTAATTGTGCTGTGCAGTTGGATATTTTTATAATTTTATTATTTTCAATATATTAATAGTAATATTTGAAAAGTACAGTGTTTTAGAGTGTAGGAGTGTTTTGTGTTTTATTATGTTAGCTATGCAATGGTCTTTGACAATATTCTTTGTTAGTGTATTTAGAACATACTTGTTATGTGAGTAGAACTTGCCTTTAATATTTTCATTATTGGCCATTATTATCGGGGTTAGGTGCAATTAAGAAAGTTGGTTGTTCAATTTTATTCATAGGAATGTGGGACATTAGGAATATTTCATTAGCTACTTCCAAGCGGAAG
Source organism: Drosophila erecta (assembly GCF_003286155.1). NCBI lineage: Eukaryota > Metazoa > Arthropoda > Insecta > Diptera > Drosophilidae > Drosophila > Drosophila erecta. The sequence continues at coordinate 957,678 of NW_020825222.1, read as the reverse complement.
TTTTTTTGTTTATCAGATTTTTGTAATTAACGTTGGCAATATGGCAACATATCTATTTGTATGTCTTCGTTGTTTTTCCACATTTTTAAAGAAGTGCTTATAAACGCGCAATCTTTGTCTGCTTTAATTTTTATTTGGTTTTCCAATGTCTTTAAAAATTCTAGTAAGGGCTCGTTTTGTTTCTAACCAATCTCTACTGTTTGTTTTAATAAGAGAGAATTTTGAATATACGCCTATACAAGATAAATAATTGTCAAGTGCATAAAAATCAATAACATAAATTTCTCGTGGGTTATCTGTGTCTGGAGTGTTTTCTAAAACTAGTTTTGTTGGTCTATGTTCTGTTTTTGCAAGGTTACAGATTTCGCATTCATTGATAATGTTTTGAATTAGTTTATTATAATCGGGAAAATAGTTTCTTTAAATAATCGTATCATTTTTTGAATATCGGGGTGTAACAATTTAGAATGTTGAGTCTGAATACTTTAAACTCAGGATAAGATTTTATGTCTTATAACTTTATCATACTTTTCAGAATTTAGGGTGGTTTGGAATAAAAGGAACAAGATAGATCCTGGAGTCCCTGCGGTACTACCGCTAGGCTATGCTTCGCAGGCCCAGGGTGCGCTCTGTGTTACTCCGGTGGACGTATTCTGGCTCTTTCCCTCTCAGCTGCACGCAACCGCTTCATCGAGTCCGCAGCGAAATTGCTGAACTGGCCCCAGAAGCACTGGTCCGAGATCATACGCTCCTCTAGGGTCGAGGGCTCCAATATATTCTCCATTAAGCCTTCGCGGTCGCGGTCGAATCTCCGGCAATTAAAAATAATATGCTCGGCAGTTTCCTCGACGCCGCATTCTGGGCAGTTGCGGTCATCATCGTGGCCGAACCTGGTTAGGTAACTTCTAAAACACCCATGACCGCTTAGGATCTGGGTCAGCCAGAAGTTAACCTCGCCATGACGTCTTAGAGTCCATCTGGTCACATCCGGGATTATCCTGTGGGTCCATCGCCCGAAGGGGCGATCGAAGGTCGACTGCTGCCACCGACGCTGCCACCTTTCCAAGCTATGAGCTCTGGCGTTGGCTTTTATGGCTCGCCTCTGAGCAGTGCTGCACTCTTCTCCGATCTGCTTAATCTCGTCGTAAATCTCCTTTGCCTCTATCGCCAACAAGTTTATTGGGATGGTCCCAGCTATAACCTGTGCTGTGTCATCCGATATTGTCTGTGCGTCGCTTCAGAACCCCTGATGTATGACTGCCTGTTGGTAGCTTCGGCCCATATGGGGGCTGCGTAAAGTGCTGTCGCCCTGCAGACAGACTGTAGCAGAAGCCTGCGTCCCTGCCTAGGGCCCCTACAGTTGAGCATTATTCGTGCTAGGGCCCTAGCGACGCTCGCCGCCTTCCGATTTGCCTCTGCCAGGTGTTCTTTAAACGACAACCTGGTGTCTAGCATAACTCCAAGGTACCTGATTGCCCTTACCGACGTGATGGTGGCGCCACCGACTTGGATGGTGGCTGTCTCAACCTGCTTGCGGCTGGATATCAGCACGGCCTCCGTTTTGTGGTCTGCGATATCTAGCCCGACCGATGAGAGACACTCCACTATGGTGCAAATCGATGCATTAACAAAGCCCTCGGCTTTCCGAACTGTTTTTGCCACAACTACTATGGCAATATCGTCGGCGAAGCCGTTCACCTTGGTTCTTCCCGGCAGTGGTAACCTCAGCACCCCTTCGTACATTGCATTCCACAGCAGTGGCCCAAGTACTGAACCTTGTGGGACTCCGCAGGTTACCCTGTGCTCCAGAGTGCCCCCTCCTGTGTCGTAGACTAGTACTCGGTCGCTGAAGTATGACTTAAGAATGCCCACTAATGCATCCGGTACGCCTCGGTTCCGTAAGGCTCCTATGGTGACGTCCCATCTTGCCGAGTTGAATGCATTACGGATGTCTAGTGTCACCACTAGACAGTACTTTTTGGTGCCTCCTTGCCACCTTGTCCCTTGCACTGCCTTCGAGGCGATCTCCTTCACTGTAGCGATCGCGTCCACGGTAGATATCGCCTTCCTGAAGCCAAGCTGCATTGGCGAAAGGTCCCCTGTAGCGGAGATGGCTACGTGCAGTCTACTGCTGAGGCATCGCTCGAAAGCTTTGCCCAAGTGGTCAATCAGGCATATCGGCCTTGTTTGTTTTGGGAAACAGTACCAGCTCCTGTCTTTTCCAGCGCTTTGGGAAAAGGCCTTCCGTGAGGCACTGGTTGAAAACATTTGCGAATGCTTCCGGGTGCTTGTTCATGCCTAGCTTAATGGCGATGTCCGGGATTCCATCTGGCCCTGGTGCTTTTCCCGATGGCATATCACTGGCTACCATGCGAATTTCATCCGGTGTGAATATCAGTTCAGATGCGTCCGCAGGAGCCGCGTCTGCAGCTCGCGGAGCCAAGGGCACTACTGGAACAGGGGTTCCACGATCGCCGTCATGTGGGCGGCGTCTCCGGCTTTCAGGGGTTTCGCTTGACTTATCTTTTTTATTATTATTTTGTACGCTGATCCCCATGGGACCTGCTCGGCTGAATCGCATAGTTCCAGGAAGCATCTCCTTTTTGACTGCTAGATGAGTCTTTTAAGGGTCCGACGGTTTTCCGTGTATTCTTGCCTCCGGAACTCGTTGTTGGGGAGGCCCTGCTCCCTTTGCTGACGCCGTTTTGCCCGTAGGCAATTTCTGAGTGCCTCTGCGATTTCCTCTGTCCACCAATAGACTGGCTCCCGATGGCGGTGATGGCTCCTCGACACCTTCATGCTGGCTCTACATGCCGTCTCAACTGCTCGAGTGAGACACTCTACGCTGTCCGCTGCGTTCCCGCCGATGACAGGATTTCCAAGTTCCCTCAATGGCACTGTTGCATAGGAAGCATTTGGCCTCTTGTGTGCAGCTGGCTATCTTAACCCGGTTTGTCCGCACTTGAGACAGCAGTCGCTGCGATTTGCAGGGCTCTTGCATCGCACCGCAATGTGGCCGAACTCCAGGCAATTGAAGCACCTTGGTTTAGCCTCGCTCTCCTTGACTCTGCAGACTGTCCATCCCACCTTCAGCTTTCCCTTTGCCAGGACCGCTTGCGCCTCGCTACACGGCAGGCCTATTGTTGCCGTTTGGGTATCCCTGCAGGAGGGTCGAAGGCTTCTCAGTTTTATTGAGCTTGGGTCAACATTAAACTGATCCGCCAACGCCTTTGAAAGGTCCTCTGCAGCGACTAGTGGGTACAAGTCGCTAACCGATAGGAACTGCATCCTCGAGTCAATATTCAAAAAATATTAAGAACTATGAGCAATAAGAGGAATTGCGCTAGTTGCTCAAAATTGCATATAAGTAAAGGAGTTATAATTGTCGCATAACGGAAATAAAAAAAGTTGTCGCTAATTCTCTATGCACTCATCTTCCCGCTGAAACCGAATTATGATCCGCTGCTTCTGCCGTTTTTGTTGTTGTGGGTGTTGCCATGGCTGGTGAAAATTCTGGAAACGTTACCGGTGCTGCAAACAGGGTTACATTTTTAAAGCACAAGGCGGCTGCAATTTTTAATAGAGTGGAACGTTTAGGGGATTCCTTGTCAAGCTCTGCGTCAACTTTGACGATTCCGGTTTGAGCTGACAACAAACATTTAGAAAAATTCTTATCGAGCTCCATATAGGGAGGGATTCTTATCCATAGGGCATAGGGCACCAATTCTGCCCCTCTTGAGCTCCGAAATTCGCTGAAGGCCATGTTGATTATCACAAGAAGGATCACAGCTCAGAGAATCGCTTCCCTCATCATGCCGTAGAACCCTCTCCATTGTATTAGTAAAAAACAGTTCAGGCACCTTTGTTCCTTGTCGTGGCCATTCTCGACACGGGTAACCCCATAACTGACCACCTGTACTGAAATTTCGTCGAAGAATCTCTATTGGAAAATCCCCGTAAACTAAAGGAATAGTACGGCCATCTAGCCCGTTAACACTTCTTGTTGGAGAAGACTTCGTAAGATTTTAATGACCGTAACCAAATAATCGTATCAAAGCATCTTACAGCAGCAACTATGGCAACTAATATGGCACACACATTTATAACAAAATGTGGCGGCATAAATAATTCGCTTTAAGAAATCTAGAACTGAAATTAGCCACCATCAACATTAACCATTTACTGATTAGAAATATTCGGCATACGTTACCGCTCTTTCACTATGTAAACAAAACACCCCTTTCTGCCAAAGCAGATCGAAATTTGTAAGACTAATATCAAAATGAAAAAATATCAAGACTTTTTCAAAAGTGTGGGTAGTTTGCGTAGTTTGTGAGCGATAGAGTGGGCATGGGCACATCTTTTAACAAAGTTGCCTAATCTGAACTTTCTAGTTTTTATAGTTCCTGACGGAACAGACGGACATGGCCAAATGGACTCGGCTATTGATCCTGATTAAGTATATATAATAAACTTTTTAGGTGATTGATTTAATAAAAAAAATATTTTTCTTTTTATAATTTTTAATTGATAAGTTTTCACCAGAGGTCAGTTATGAACTAATTTACAAATGTATTCTTTCGGCCCAGCAAGCATTTTACAGTCTTTTAAGTACTTCTTAGATCTATCTCTCGAGCTTATCGGATCATGAAGCTTGTTACCGTTAAGCGGTTTGTCTTGGGAGAATGTTATTGTGAAGTTAAGCTTTCCAAAAGATCGGCTTTAGCTTTTTATATGAAGAGGGAACTCCCCCACCTTTTAGATATTAGCTTGTCCTCAAGCGATTATTTCTAGATATATTTGTGGTAATGGATTTTCGATTTCAACTATTTCTGTTTTTGATTGTAAATATTTTATTGTAAATATTACATTTGTGTATTGTTGAATACTATTAGATATTGTAATTTGTTTTAATTGTGCTGTGCAGTTGGACATTTTTATAATTTTATTATTTTCAATATATTAATAGTAATATTTGAAAAGTACAGTGTTTTAGAGTGTAGGAGTGTTTTGTGTTTTATTATGTTAGCTATGCAATGGTCTTTGACAATATTCTTTGTTAGTGTATTTAGAACATACTTGTTATGTGAGTAGAACTTGCCTTTAATATTTTCATTTTTGGCCATTATTATCGGGGTAAGGTGCAATTAAGAAAGTTGGTTGTTCAATTTTATTCATAGGAATGTGGGACATTAGGAATATTTCATTAGCTACTTCCAAGCGGAAGTTTTTTTGTTTATCAGATTTTTGTAATTAACGTTGGCAATATGGCAACATATCTATTTGTATGTCTTCGTTGTTTTTCCACATTTTTAAAGAAGTGCTTATAAACGCGCAATCTTTGTCTGCTTTAATTTTTATTTGGTTTTCCAATGTCTTTAAAAATTCTAGTAAGGGCTCGTTTTGTTTCTAACCAATCTCTACTGTTTGTTTTAATAAGAGAGAATTTTGAATATACGCCTATACAAGATAAATAATTGTCAAGTGCATAAAAATCAATAACATAAATTTCTCGTGGGTTATCTGTGTCTGGAGTGTTTTCTAAAACTAGTTTTGTTGGTCTATGTTCTGTTTTTGCAAGGTTACAGATTTCGCATTCATTGATAATGTTTTGAATTAGTTTATTATAATCGGGAAAATAGTTTCTTTAAATAATCGTATCATTTTTTGAATATCGGGGTGTAACAATTTAGAATGTTGAGTCTGAATACTTTAAACTCAGGATAAGATTTTATGTCTTATAACTTTATCATACTTTTCAGAATTTAGGGTGGTTTGGAATAAAAGGAACAAGATAGATCCTGGAGTCCCTGCGGTACTACCGCTAGGCTATGCTTCGCAGGGCCAGGGTGCGCTCTGTGTTACTCCGGTGGACGTATTCTGGCTCTTTCCCTCTCAGCTGCACGCAACCGCTTCATCGAGTCCGCAGCGAAATTGCTGAACTGGCCCCAGAAGCACTGGTCCGAGATCATACGCTCCTCTAGGGTCGAGGGCTCCAATATATTCTCCATTAAGCCTTCGCGGTCGCGGTCGAATCTCCGGCAATTAAAAATAATATGCTCGGCAGTTTCCTCGACGCCGCATTCTGGGCAGTTGCGGTCATCATCGTGGCCGAACCTGGTTAGGTAACTTCTAAAACACCCATGACCGCTTAGGATCTGGGTCAGCCAGAAGTTAACCTCGCCATGACGTCTTAGAGTCCATCTGGTCACATCCGGGATTATCCTGTGGGTCCATCGCCCGAAGGGGCGATCGAAGGTCGACTGCTGCCACCGACGCTGCCACCTTTCCAAGCTATGAGCTCTGGCGTTGGCTTTTATGGCTCGCCTCTGAGCAGTGCTGCACTCTTCTCCGATCTGCTTAATCTCGTCGTAAATCTCCTTTGCCTCTATCGCCAACAAGTTTATTGGGATGGTCCCAGCTATAACCTGTGCTGTGTCATCCGATATTGTCCGGAAACCGGAGCACACTCTCAGGGCACACAGTCTGTGCGTCGCTTCAGAACCCCTGATGTATGACTGCCTGTTGGTAGCTTCGGCCCATATGGGGGCTGCGTAAAGTGCTGTCGCCCTGCAGACAGACTGTAGCAGAAGCCTGCGTCCCTGCCTAGGGCCCCTACAGTTGAGCATTATTCGTGCTAGGGCCCTAGCGACGCTCGCCGCCTTCCGATTTGCCTCTGCCAGGTGTTCTTTAAACGACGTGATGGTGGCGCCACCGACTTGGATGGTGGCTGTCTCAACCTGCTTGCGGCTGGATATCAGCACGGCCTACGTTTTGTGGTCTGCGATATCTAGCCCGACCGATGAGAGCCACTCCACTATGGTGCAAATAGATGCATTATCAAGGCCCTCGGCTTCCCAAACTATTTTTGCCACTACTACTATGGCAATATCGTCGGCGAAGCCGATCACCTTGGTTCTTTCTGGCAGTGGTAACCTCAGCACCCCTTCGTACATTGCATTCCACAGCAGTGGCCCAAGAACAGAGCCTTGTGGGACTCCGCAGGTTACACTGTGCTCCAGAGTGCCCCCTTCAGTGTCGTAGACTAGTACTCGGTCGCTGAAGTATGACTTAAGAATGCCCACTAATGCATCCGGTACGCCTCGGTTCCGTAAGGCTCCTATAGTGACGTCCCATCTTGCCGAGTTGAATGCATTACGGATGTCTAGTGTCACCACTAGACAGTACTCCTTGGTGCCTCCTTGCCACCTAGTCCCGTCCACGGTAGATCTCGCCTTCCTGAAGCCAAACTGCATTGGCGAAAGGTCCCCTGTAGCGGAGATGGCTACGTGCAGTCTACTGCTGAGGCATCGCTCGAAAGCTTTGCCCAAGTGGTCAATCAGGCATATCGGCCTGTATGACGATGGACTCTCGGGAGGCTTGTTTGGTTTTGGAAGCAGTACCAGCTTCTGTCTTTTCCAGCGCTTTGGGAAAAGGCCTTCCGTGAGGCACTGGTTGAAAACATTTGCGAATGCTTCCGGGTGCTCGTTCATGCCTACCTTAATGGCGATGTTCGGGATTCCATCTGGCCCTGGTGCTTTTCCCGATGTCATATCACTGGCTACCTTGCGAATTTCATCCGGTGTGAATATCAGTTCAGATGCGTCCGCAGGAGCCGCGTCTGCAGCTTGCGGAGCCAAGGGCACTACTGGGAACAGGTATTCCACGATCGCCGTCATGTGGGCGGCGTCTCCGGCTTTCAGGGGTTTCGCTTGACTTATCTTTTTTATTATTATTTTGTACGCTGATCCCCATGGGACCTGCTCGGCTGAATCGCATAGTTCCAGGAAGCATCTCCTTTTTGACTGCTAGATGAGTCTTTTAAGGGTCCGACGGTTTTCCGTGTATTCTTGCCTCCGGAACTCGTTGTTGGGGAGGCCCTGCTCCCTTTGCTGACGCCGTTTTGCCCGTAGGCAATTTCTGAGTGCCTCTGCGATTTCCTCTGTCCACCAATAGACTGGCTCCCGATGGCGGTGATGGCTCCTCGACACCTTCATGCTGGCTCTACATGCCGTCTCAACTGCTCGAGTGAGACACTCTACGCTGTCCGCTGCGTTCCCGCCGATGACAGGATTTCCAAGTTCCCTCAATGGCACTGTTGCATAGGAAGCATTTGGCCTCTTGTGTGCAGCTGGCTATCTTAGCCCGGTTTGTCCGCACTTGAGACAGCAGTCGCTGCGATTTGCAGGGCTCTTGCATCGCACCGCAATGTGGCCGAACTCCAGGCAATTGAAGCACCTTGGTTTAGCCTCGCTCTCCTTGACTCTGCAGACTGTCCATCCCACCTTCAGCTTTCCCTTTGCCAGGACCGCTTGCGCCTCGCTACACGGCAGGCCTATTGTTGCCGTTTGGGTATCCCTGCAGGAGGGTCGAAGGCTTCTCAGTTTTATTGAGCTTGGGTCAACATTAAACTGATCCGCCAACGCCTTTGAAAGGTCCTCTGCAGCGACTAGTGGGTACAAGTCGCTAACCGATAGGAACTGCATCCTCGAGTCAATATTCAAAAAATATTAAGAACTATGAGCAATAAGAGGAATTGCGCTAGTTGCTCAAAATTGCATATAAGTAAAGGAGTTATAATTGTCGCATAACGGAAATAAAAAAAGTTGTCGCTAATTCTCTATGCACTCATCTTCCCGCTGAAACCGAATTATGATCCGCTGCTTCTGCCGTTTTTGTTGTTGTGGGTGTTACCATGGCTGGTGAAAATTCTGGAAACGTTACCGGTGCTGCAAACAGGGTTACATTTTTAAAGCGCAAGGCGGCTGCAATTTTTAATAGAGTGGAACGTTTAGGGGATTCCTTGTCAAGCTCTGCGTCAACTTTGACGATTCCGGTTTGAGCTGACAACAAACATTTAGAAAAATTCTTATCGAGCTCCATATAGGGAGGGATTCTTATCCATAGGGCATAGGGCACCAATTCTGCCCCTCTTGAGCTCCGAAATTCGCTGAAGGCCATGTTGATTATCACAAGAAGGATCACAGCTCAGAGAATCGCTTCCCTCATCATGCCGTAGAACCCTCTGCATTGATGTCTACTGCTTTTCTAGCACAGGATCTCAATAAAGAAAGATGCTCCTGCCATTGTATTAGTAAAAAACAGTTCAGGCACCTTTGTTCCTTGTCGTGGCCATTCTCGACACGGGTAACCCCATAACTGACCACCTGTACTGAAATTTCGTCGAAGAATCTCTATTGGAAAATCCCCGTAAACTAAAGGAATAGTACGGCCATCTAGCCCGTTAACACTTCTTGTTGGAGAAGACTTCGTAAGATTTTAATGACCGTAACCAAATAATCGTATCAAAGCATCTTACAGCAGCAACTATGGCAACTAATATGGCACACACATTTATAACAAAATGTGGCGGCATAAATAATTCGCTTTAAGAAATCTAGAACTGAAATTAGCCACCATCAACATTAACCATTTACTGATTAGAAATATTCGGCATACGTTACCGCTCTTTCACTATGTAAACAAAACACCCCTTTCTGCCAAAGCAGATCGAAATTTGTAAGACTAATATCAAAATGAAAAAATATCAAGACTTTTTCAAAAGTGTGGGTAGTTTGCGTAGTTTGTGAGCGATAGAGTGGGCATGGGCACAGCTTTTAACAAAGTTGCCTAATCTGAACTTTCTAGTTTTTATAGTTCCTGACGGAACAGACGGACATGGCCAAATGGACTCGGCTATTGATCCTGATTAAGTATATATAATAAACTTTTTAGGTGATTGATTTAATAAAAAAAATATTTTTCTTTTTATAATTTTTAATTGATAAGTTTTCACCAGAGGTCAGTTATGAACTAATTTACAAATGTATTCTTTCGGCCCAGCAAGCATTTTACAGAGGATTAACATAAGTCTTTTAAGTACTTCTTAGATCTATCTCTCGAGCTTATCGGATCATGAAGCTTGTTACCGTTAAGCGGTTTGTCTTGGGAGAATGTTATTGTGAAGTTAAGCTTTCCAAAAGATCGGCTTTAGCTTTTTATATGAAGAGGGAACTCCCCCACCTTTTAGATATTAGCTTGTCCTCAAGCGATTATTTCTAGATATATTTGTGGTAATGGATTTTCGATTTCAACTATTTCTGTTTTTGATTGTAAATATTTTATTGTAAATATTACATTTGTGTATTGTTGAATACTATTAGATATTGTAATTTGTTTTAATTGTGCTGTGCAGTTGGACATTTTTATAATTTTATTATTTTCAATATATTAATAGTAATATTTGAAAAGTACAGTGTTTTAGAGTGTAGGAGTGTTTTGTGTTTTATTATGTTAGCTATGCAATGGTCTTTGACAATATTCTTTGTTAGTGTATTTAGAACATACTTGTTATGTGAGTAGAACTTGCCTTTAATATTTTCATTTTTGGCCATTATTATCGGGGTAAGGTGCAATTAAGAAAGTTGGTTGTTCAATTTTATTCATAGGAATGTGGGACATTAGGAATATTTCATTAGCTACTTCCAAGCGGAAGTTTTTTTGTTTATCAGATTTTTGTAATTAACGTTGGCAATATGGCAACATATCTATTTGTATGTCTTCGTTGTTTTTCCACATTTTTAAAGAAGTGCTTATAAACGCGCAATCTTTGTCTGCTTTAATTTTTATTTGGTTTTCCAATGTCTTTAAAAATTCTAGTAAGGGCTCGTTTTGTTTCTAACCAATCTCTACTGTTTGTTTTAATAAGAGAGAATTTTGAATATACGCCTATACAAGATAAATAATTGTCAAGTGCATAAAAATCAATAACATAAATTTCTCGTGGGTTATCTGTGTCTGGAGTGTTTTCTAAAACTAGTTTTGTTGGTCTATGTTCTGTTTTTGCAAGGTTACAGATTTCGCATTCATTGATAATGTTTTGAATTAGTTTATTATAATCGGGAAAATAGTTTCTTTAAATAATCGTATCATTTTTTGAATATCGGGGTGTAACAATTTAGAATGTTGAGTCTGAATACTTTAAACTCAGGATAAGATTTTATGTCTTATAACTTTATCATACTTTTCAGAATTTAGGGTGGTTTGGAATAAAAGGAACAAGATAGATCCTGGAGTCCCTGCGGTACTACCGCTAGGCTATGCTTCGCAGGGCCAGGGTGCGCTCTGTGTTACTCCGGTGGACGTATTCTGGCTCTTTCCCTCTCAGCTGCACGCAACCGCTTCATCGAGTCCGCAGCGAAATTGCTGAACTGGCCCCAGAAGCACTGGTCCGAGATCATACGCTCCTCTAGGGTCGAGGGCTCCAATATATTCTCCATTAAGCCTTCGCGGTCGCGGTCGAATCTCCGGCAATTAAAAATAATATGCTCGGCAGTTTCCTCGACGCCGCATTCTGGGCAGTTGCGGTCATCATCGTGGCCGAACCTGGTTAGGTAACTTCTAAAACACCCATGACCGCTTAGGATCTGGGTCAGCCAGAAGTTAACCTCGCCATGACGTCTTAGAGTCCATCTGGTCACATCCGGGATTATCCTGTGGGTCCATCGCCCGAAGGGGCGATCGAAGGTCGACTGCTGCCACCGACGCTGCCACCTTTCCAAGCTATGAGCTCTGGCGTTGGCTTTTATGGCTCGCCTCTGAGCAGTGCTGCACTCTTCTCCGATCTGCTTAATCTCGTCGTAAATCTCCTTTGCCTCTATCGCCAACAAGTTTATTGGGATGGTCCCAGCTATAACCTGTGCTGTGTCATCCGATATTGTCCGGAAACCGGAGCACACTCTCAGGGCACACAGTCTGTGCGTCGCTTCAGAACCCCTGATGTATGACTGCCTGTTGGTAGCTTCGGCCCATATGGGGGCTGCGTAAAGTGCTGTCGCCCTGCAGACAGACTGTAGCAGAAGCCTGCGTCCCTGCCTAGGGCCCCTACAGTTGAGCAATATTCGTGCTAGGGCCCTAGCGACGCTCGCCGCCTTCCGATTTGCCTCTGCCAGGTGTTCTTTAAACGACGTGATGGTGGCGCCACCGACTTGGATGGTGGCTGTCTCAACCTGCTTGCGGCTGGATATCAGCACGGCCTACGTTTTGTGGTCTGCGATATCTAGCCCGACCGATGAGAGCCACTCCACTATGGTGCAAATAGATGCATTATCAAGGCCCTCGGCTTCCCAAACTATTTTTGCCACTACTACTATGGCAATATCGTCGGCGTTGCCGATCACCTTGGTTCTTTCTGGCAGTGGTAACCTCAGCACCCCTTCGTACATTGCATTCCACAGCAGTGGCCCAAGAACAGAGCCTTGTGGGACTCCGCAGGTTACACTGTGCTCCAGAGTGCCCCCTTCAGTGTCGTAGACTAGTACTCGGTCGCTGAAGTATGACTTAAGAATGCCCACTAATGCATCCGGTACGCCTCGGTTCCGTAAGGCTCCTATAGTGACGTCCCATCTTGCCGAGTTGAATGCATTACGGATGTCTAGTGTCACCACTAGACAGTACTCCTTGGTGCCTCCTTGCCACCTAGTCCCGTCCACGGTAGATCTCGCCTTCCTGAAGCCATTGGCGAAAGGTCCCCTGTAGCGGAGATGGCTACGTGCAGTCTACTGCTGAGGCATCGCTCGAAAGCTTTGCCCAAGTGGTCAATCAGGCATATCGGCCTGTATGACGATGGACTCTCGGGAGGCTTGTTTGGTTTTGGAAGCAGTACCAGCTTCTGTCTTTTCCAGCGCTTTGGGAAAAGGCCTTCCGTGAGGCACTGGTTGAAAACATTTGCGAATGCTTCCGGGTGCTCGTTCATGCCTACCTTAATGGCGATGTCCGGGATTCCATCTGGCCCTGGTGCTTTTCCCGATGTCATATCACTGGCTACCTTGCGAATTTCATCCGGTGTGAATATCAGTTCAGATGCGTCCGCAGGAGCCGCGTCTGCAGCTTGCGGAGCCAAGGGCACTACTGGGAACAGGTATTCCACGATCGCCGTCATGTGGGCGGCGTCTCCGGCTTTCAGGGGTTTCGCTTGACTTATCTTTTTTATTATTATTTTGTACGCTGATCCCCATGGGACCTGCTCGGCTGAATCGCATAGTTCCAGGAAGCATCTCCTTTTTGACTGCTAGATGAGTCTTTTAAGGGTCCGACGGTTTTCCGTGTATTCTTGCCTCCGGAACTCGTTGTTGGGGAGGCCCTGCTCCCTTTGCTGACGCCGTCTTGCCCGTAGGCAATTTCTGAGTGCCTCTGCGATTTCCTCTGTCCACCAATAGACTGGCTCCCGATGGCGGTGATGGCTCCTCGACACCTTCATGCTGGCTCTACATGCCGTCTCAACTGCTCGAGTGACACACTCTACGCTGTCCGCTGCGTTCCCGCCGATGACAGGATTTCCAAGTTCCCTCAGGAACGTGTCCCGCTGGAGCGTCCTTGGATTGAAGTGCCTTTGCGTTGGTGGGGCTGCGGTGCGTCTTCTGCTGGTAAGGTTACAGATTATCGCTTTTTGGTCACTAGCCGTGTATACATCGCTGAGGGACCATTGTGCGCGCTGGAATAGCGAGCTACTGCAAAAAGTGAGGTCCACTACCGACCCGGCTCCAGCTCTGCTGAAGGTGTGCTCTGATCCCGTATTTAAGAGAGCTACTTCCAGCGACGCGAAAGCTTCCTGGAGGGTTCGTCCTCTTCCGTTCGTGTGGACTGAGCCCCATTCTTCTGCCCAGGCGTTAAAGTCCCCCGCGATGACCACGTTCCGCTCTCATCTTGCGTCGTTAGTCAGATCCTCTAGGATTGCTGAAAACTCCTGAAGGGTTAGGCGTGGTGGTAGGTAACAGCTGTACAGGCACAGGTCACCAACCACCCCCCGAACAAAGAATGAGCCGAAGCGCAGGATCCTTGGTCGGCTGACCCCGTTGGTCAGGATCGCGGCGCTCCTTGTCTCGTCGAGTATGTAGTCCATCCCCGGGGTTTTTTTATACGGCTCGCTAATAAGAGCAACGTCAGCTTGAGTTTCGCGCATGGTTTGACTCAGCAGGTGGTGCGCAGCTTCGCAATGGTTGAGATTAATTTGGATAATCTTCACTTTCTCAGTGGCTTGGTACTCACAGGGCATCTGCTACTACCCGCAATGTGCTTTGCGTCGGCTTTCCTGGCACTGGTGCATAGGAAGCATTTGGCCTCTTGTGTGCAGCTGGCTATCTTATGCCCGGTTTGTCCGCACTTGAGACAGCAGTCGCTGCGATTTGCAGGGCTCTTGCATCGCACCGCAATGTGGCCGAACTCCAGGCAATTGAAGCACCTAGGTTTAGCCTCGCTCTCCTTCAGCTTTCCCTTTGCCAGGACCGCTTGCGCCTCGCTACACGGCAGGCCTATTGTTGCCGTTTGGGTATCCCTGCAGGAGGGTCGAAGGCTTCTCAGTTTTATTGAGCTTGGGTCAACATTAAACTGATCCGCCAACGCCTTTGAAAGGTCCTCTGCAGCGACTAGTGGGTACAAGTCGCTAACCGATAGGAACTGCATCCTCGAGTCCTTTGACAGCGCTCGCACAGTCGCAACTCCGTCCAACACTGCTTCTAGATCGCTCTTCATCAGCGTTGCTTTTCTGTCGCCATCCCTGTTCAGCTCGAGTAATAAGTTGCCGCTCTCTGTGCAGCGGACCTTGTGGACACTCTTTTCAAGCTCCTGCAGTTGACCGTCGCTTCGCCTCGTAACCAAAACCAAGACCTCGTTGTAGGTCTTGCCTTTTGCTTCCACTATCACCGCGTCGGGTCTCCGCGACAAGCGTGCTTTCTTCCTCGCCTCCACCTTCGTCCATGCGTCTGGCTTGCCACGACTCTGAGTTTCAGCTTGCTGTGCCGTGGCTTTCTCCGCTGTCTTCGCCTGCCGCTTTGGAGGGCTGGCTCTCTTCTCCCTCGGCTTCATCCTCTGTGGTACTTGGACTGCCCCTGGGCTTCTTGAGTACTGCTTCGGAATCTTCGACGTCCGTTTGTGCGAAGCTGTCTCTTTTTGGGCTGTGGTTAGTTTGCTGTAGGTTGTCCACGGCTTTCGCTTTTCTACCCCCGCACTTGGGGCATCCCGGCAAGGCATTTGTAGGTGCGTTGCCTGGTTCGTACTCCATTTCCAGCTCCCTGCTGGCGTCCTCCTGAAGGGCCTTCATTTTGGCGAACATCGCTTTCATTTGGACGTTGATGTGTCGCACCTGCTTGACATTGGTCAGGATCATAAGCTGGTCCAAGACCAGTCCAATTTCGGTCAGCTTACCGGCACACAGGAGCTGTCTATCGGCCTTCGTCCTTTTTGGGGGTGTTTTGCGACTCGATCCGGAGGGGCTGTTTGGGGTCCGAGCCCGCTTTGGCGTGCCCTGCATATCTACTCCCTCGGCAACGTTGGACCCGCCATCCTGTAGTGGTGCAGGTGCCCTTGGCAAGATCGGCGAGCGCAAGATTTTCCTACTACTTAGGAAAGCCCCCGCATTGTCCATACGCTTCTCTTGTTGGCTTGTTGCTTTCACTGTCGAGGCGGCCAAGCTTGCCACCACCTAGGTTGGTTCAGAATGGGATTTGGGGCCTCCAGAATCCGTGCCCCTGCCGTGGAGTTTTCCACTGGTGGATTGCCAACTAATTGGTTACCACCTGGAGTAGTGCTGTAATAATCGACATTCTTTACCCGTATACGCATATTATACCTACTGCCAGGTTTTTTTTGCAGTTTATACCTACAGCCAGGTTTAAATTACTGACGGCCATTGTGGCACAGACGCAGACCACGGAGCCGCCCATTATGGGTCAGACGCTCCGTGGACTTCAGTGAGATGGTGAGAAGTGGGAAAGGGTTCTTCACCGGTGGGAGTTATACCGCTCCAACTCGGTCGGCAGTGCCCCTGCTTTAGGTGTACCGCGTGCGCGGTGGGGTTGGCTATTGGTCTGCTCCTTGACCTTTAACCCCTATAACTACTAGCCCGAGTCCTTTGGGTCAATTTTCACTGTGATTCCATGAGTTGTCGTCAAGGATTCTCATCAGCAGCCCAGGAAAGTATGCTACAACCAGCGCCAAGATCGTTTGTCGAGTTGCATAGCAAGTAGCTATTGACAGTTAGCGATAAGAAGTCCCCGAAAACCACAGCGCCACCTGTGGTTGGAGACGCTTGCGGCTGTCGTTTTCCAACACTGGGTAAACAGGTGGCTTAGATCAGCTGGCGTGACATTGCATCTCGCGTTGCACAAAAAAGGAAAGGGGACGAAAGAGAAAACTGAAGAGAAAGCTCCGAATAATTCTCTCACCCTGACCTGGAGGTCGCAGCCGGCGGACGGTCCATGGAACTCCGGAGATCATGTCCTCACCGGGTAAGTGCACTGAACATCTTCGCTGATATAGGCCGCAACCCCTGGCGCGTCCCCGCTGACTCAGCGCGGAAAATTTTGGAGTTTTTCCGGGAGCGCCAACATGATGCAGCCGTCTTCGAACACTTCGCGCCACTCTCCTCAGACCCCTGATGTATGACTGCCTGTTGGTAGCTTCGGCCGATATGGGGGCTGCGTAAAGTGCTGTCGCCCTGCAGACAGACTGTAGCAGAAGCCTGCGTCCCTGCCTAGGGCCCCTACAGTTGAGCATTATTCGTGCTAGGGCCCTAGCGACGCTCGCCGCCTTCCGATTTGTCTCCGCCAGGTGTTCTTTAAACGACAACCTGGTGTCTAGCATAATTCCAAGGTACCTGATTGCCCTTAGCGACGCTCGCTAGGTGGACACCGACTTGGATGGTGGCTGTCTCAACCTACTTGCGGCTGGATATCAGCACGGCCTCCGTTTTGTGGTCCGTGATATCTAGACCGACCGATGAGAGACACTCCACTATGGCGCAAATAGATGCATTACCAAAGTCCTCGGCTTCCCGAACTGTTTTTGCCACAACTACTATGGCAATATCGTCGGCGAAGCCGATCACCTTGGTTCTTCCTGGCAGTGGTAACCTCAGCACCCCGTCGTACATTGCATTCCACAGCAGTGGCCCAAGTACTGAGCCTTGTGGGACTCCGCAGGTTACCCTGTGCTCCAGTGTGCCCCCTTCTGTGTCGTAGACTAGTACTCGGTCGCTGAATTATGACTTAAGAATGCCCACTAATGCATCCGGTACGCCTAGGTTCCGTAAGGCTCCTATGGTGACGTCCCATCTTGCCGAGTTGAATGCATTTCGGATGTCTAATGTCACCACTAGACAGTACTCCTTGGTGCCTCCTTACCACCTAGTCCCTTGCCTTCGAGGCGATCTCCTAGAACTCGCCTTCCTGAAGCCAAACTGCATTGGCGAAAGGTCCCCTGTAGCGGAGATGGCTACGTGCAGTCTACTGCTGAGGCATCGCTCGAAAGCTTTGCCCAAGTGGTCAATCAGGCATATCGGCCTGTATGACGATGGACTCTCGGGAGGCTTGTTTGGCTTGGGAAGCAGTACCAGCTTCTGTCTTTTCCAGCGCTTTGGGAAAAGGCCTTCCGTGTGGCACTGGTTAAAAACTTTTGCGAATGCTTCCGGGTGCTCGTTCATGCCTAGCTTAATGGCGATGTCCGGGATTCCATCTGGCCCTGGTGCTTTTCCCGATGGCATATCACTGGCTACCTTGCGAATTTCATCCGGTGTTAATATCAGTTCAGATGCGTCCGCAGGAGCCACGTCTGCAGCTTGCGGAGCCAAGGGCACTGCTGGGAACAGGTATTCCACGATCGCCGTCATGTGGGCGGCGTCTCCGGCTTTCAGGGGTTTCGCTTGACTTATCTTTTTTATTATTATTTTGTACGCTGATCCCCATGGTTCCTGCTCGGCTGAATCGGATAGTTCCAGGAAGCATCTCCTTATTGACTGCTGGATGAGTCTTTTAAGGGTCCGACGGCTTTCCGCGTATTCTTGCCTCCGGAACTCGTTGTTGGGGAGGCCCTGCTCCCTTTGCTGACGCTGTCTTGCCCGTAGGCAATTTTTGCGTGCCTCTGCGATTTCCTCTGTGTGTGGTGTGTGTGTGTGTGTGTGTGTGTGTGTGTGTGAGTATGTGTAACAAAGTGTTATATATTACTATGGGACATATGCTACTATATATAACATGTGCGCAAACTACAATATTTGTGCGCATAACAGAAATAAAAAAAAAAGTTGTCGCTAATTCTCTTTGCACTCATCTTCCCGCTGAAACCGAATTTTGATCCGCTGCTTCTGCAGTATTTGTTGTTGTTGGTGCTGCCATGGCTGGTGAAAATTCTGGAAACGTTACCGGTGCTGCAAACAGGGTTACATTTTTAAAGCGCAAGGCGGCTGCAATTTTTAATAGAGTGGAAAGTTTAGGGGATTCCTTGTCAAGCTCTGCGCCAACTTTGTTTGACGATTCCGTTCTGCATGTGCGGTTTGAGCTGAAAACAAACATTTAGAAAAATTCTTATTGAGCTCGAAGAACTTCATTAGGTTAGGCACCAATTCTGCCCCTCTGGCCATGTTGATTGTCTATGTTTTTGACGATCGTAGATGGCCATCCAGACCTCACAAACATAGAAAAGCCACAGAAGCTTCGATCATGCCTGAGGGACACTGCGCTGGAGACCAATCGCTCACTAGAAATTTCGGACGGCAACTATGCTATAGCATTGGCTTTACTACAAAATAGATTTGCTATCGGGGTTTCGTTTCAATGCTTTGTAAACGTCGGACAAATTTAACGCCCATATTCGCGCTTTAATGGGCAACAAATCGCTGGATGCATCATAGTCCAAGTACTTCTTTAAAATCTGGATCCTTTGGAGCATTTGGAAGACCCAGCCTTTAGAAATTAAATTGGTATGATTTCTGAAGCAGAGATGCAGGACTCTGGAGACTATGCAGTTAGCAATGGCAAGCTATGTGCCAGTCACAAGTCCCAGCCTGTATCTTCTCCAATGCTTCTGAGCACACTGGAGGAGGGGTTAGGGTTGTTTGCGGTACTACCCCTAGGCTATGCTTCGCAGGGCCAGGGTGCGCTCTGTGTTACTCCGGTGGACGTATTCTGGCTCTTTCCCTCTCAGCTGCACGCAACCGCTTCATCGAATCCGCAGCGAAATTGCTGAACTGGCCCCACAAGCACTGGTCCGAGATTATACGCTCCCCTAGGGTCGAGGGCTCCAATATATTCTCCATTAAGCCTTCGCGGTCGCGGTCGAATCTCCGGCAATTAAAAATAATATGCTCGGCAGTTTCCTCGACGCCGCATTCTGGGCAGTTGCGGTCATCGTCGTGGCCGAACCTGGTTAGGTAACTTCTAAAACACCCATGACCGCTTAGGATCTGGGTCAGCCAGAAGTTAACCTCGCCATGACCTCTTAGAGTCCATCTGGTCACATCCGGGATTATCCTGTGGGTCCATCGCCCCTTCGTCGACTGCTGCCACCGACGCTGCCACCTTTCCAAGCTATGAGCTCTGGCGTTGGCTTTTATGGCTCGCCTCTGACCAGTGCTGCACTCTTCTCCGATCCGCTTAATCGCGTCGTAAATCTCCTTTGCCTCTATCGCCAACAAGTCTATTGGGATGGTCCCAGCTATAACCTGTGCTGCGTCATCCGATATTGTCCGGAAACCGGAGCACACTCTCAGGGCACACAGTCTGTGCTGTGTGCGGTGGCGGTGGCGGGAAATGTTCGAAGACGACCGCATCATGTTGGCACTCCCGGAAAAACTCCAAAATTTTCCGCGCTGAGTCAGCGGGGACGCGTCAGGGGCTGCGGCCTATATCAGCGACGCTGTTAGTGCACTTACCCGGTGAGGACATGATCTCCGGAGTTCCATGGACCGTCCGCCGGCTGCGACCCCAGGGCCATGAGATAGGTCAGGGTGAGAGAATTATTCGTAGCTTTCTCTTCAGTTTTCTCTTTCGTCCCCTTTCCTTTTTTGTGCAACGCGAGATGCAATGTCACGCCAGCTGATCTAAGCCAGCTGTTTACCCTGTGTTGGAAAACGACAGCCGCAAGCGTCTCCAACCACAGGTGGCGCTGTGGTTTTCGGGGACTTCTTATCGCTAACTGTCAATAGCTACTTGCTATGCAACTCAACAAACGATCTAGGCGCTGGTTGTAGCATACTTTCCTGGGCTGCTGAAGAGAATCCTTGACGACAACTCATGGAATCACAGTGAAAATTGACCCAAAGGACTCGGGCTAGTAGTTATAGGGGTTAAAGGTCAAGGAGCAGACCAATAGCCAACCCCACCGCGTACGCGGTACACCTAAAGCAGGGGCACTGGCGACCGAGTTGGAGCGGTATAACTCCCACCGGTGAAGAACCCTTCCCCACTTCTCACCATTACACTGAAATCCACGGAGCGTCTGACCCATAATGGGCGGCTCCGTGGTCAGCGTCTGTGCCACAATGGCCGGCAGTAATTTAAACCTGGCTGTAGGTATAAGCTGCAAAACAAACCTGGCAGTAGGTATAAAATGCGTATACGAGTAAAGAATGTCGATTATAAACAGCACTACTCCAGGTGGTAACCAATTAGTTGGCAATCCACCCGTGGAAAACTCCACGGCAGGGGCACGGATGGGGCCTCTAGCCCAAATCCCATTCTGAACCAACCTGGCGAGGTGGTGGCAAGCTTGGCCGCCTCGACAGTGAAAGCAACAAGCCAACAAGAGAAGCGTATGGACAATGCGGGGGCTTTCCTAAGTAGTAGGAAAATCTTGCGCTCGCCGATCTTGCCAAGGGCACCTGCACCACTACAGGATGGCGGGTCCAACCTTGCCGAGGGAGTAGATGTGCAGGACACGCCAAAACGGGCTCGGACCCCAAACAGCCCTTCCGGATAGAGTCGCAAAACACCCCCAAAAAGGACGAAGGCCGATAGACAGCTCCTGTGTGCCGGTAAGCTGACGGAAATTGGACTGGTCTTGGACCAGCTTATGATCCTAACCAATGTCAAGCAGGTGCGACACATCAACGTCCAAAAGAAAGCGAAGAAAATCGATTGGAAAATCCCCGTACAGTAAAGGAATAGTAGAAGTCTTTGTAAGATTTTAATGACCGTAACCAAATAATCGTACCAAAGCGTCTTACAGCAGCAACTATGGCAACTACTATGGCACACACATTTATAACAAAATGTGGCGGCTTTAAGAAATCTAGAACTGAAATTAGCCACCATCAACATTAACCATTTACTGATTAGAAATATCCGGCATACGTTACCGCTCTTTCACTATGTAAACAAAACAAAGCAGATCGAAATTTGTAAGACTAATATCAAAATGAAAAAATATCAAGACATTTTCAAAAGTGTGGGCGTGGCAGTTTTGCGTAGTTTGTGAGCGATAGAGTGGGCATGGCCACATCTTTTAACAAAGTTGCCTAATCTGAACTTTCTAGTTTTTATAGTTCCTGACGGAACAGACGGACATGGCCAGATTGACTCGGCTATTGATCCTGATTAAGTATATAAGTTAATGTTTCAAATACTAAAATTTGGTTTATTTAAACTCCACAGTAGTGGTTCTTTATTCAAGGTTCGATTTTAGACTAATTTTACAATTGTTAGGCTGTCCCTACGTTAGCTGTGACTTTGGGCCGCGCTGCTGGCAGAGGTTCGGCAGGGCTGCGCTGACCAATAAGATTTAGGCATCGAATAGCAGCGTTAGCAATTTGAAGCCGCTGATGTTGCGGGTGGATGTTAAGTCGGCGGATGTTGGGTTATTGAAATTAAATTGTGTCACAAAGTTGCGACACTTCTTTGGTGGCATTGACTTTGGGTTGTATCGTATTGCATTCACTTATGTTTGGGTTATTTAGTTCCGTTAATAGTTTTGTTATTTAACTCTCCCTCCTCAAATTCCTGCTTGTCCTCAAGTAGGTTTCAGAAATATGGGATATTGTTGAATTCTGGCTGAATTGAGTTTGTGATATTAGTTTTCTTGATTTGATTATTTAAATTTTTAAGTGGTTCTTGTTGAATTTGTAGTGTTATGTTTTCCTTTTTTCGTATAAATGTTTTAGACAATATTATTAAAATTATCGTTGTAGTTATCAGTGTAATGATTGCAATCCGATTCATAATAGAGTGTGTTTTGATTTCTTCCAGGTGTCCTATGTTTTTAATATTTAGGGCATGTAGTGATTCTAACGATAGGATTTGGAACCGTTCCGCTTCTATTGGGGACATCTGAATTATCGGTATTCCAGGTTTTATAATTGTTTTCTCCTTGTTAGTGAATTCCTTTTTATCTATTAGTATTGTGTCGTTCCAAAAATGCAGTAGATAGGTTCCATTTAATTGTTGTGTTGTGTTGTCGTGTTGTATAGTCCCATTAAAGTTGTTTAGTAGTATTAGGCTGTTGTCAATTTCCTCGACTCTTTGGATGTGCTCTGCGTTGGCGTAGTCACACAGCGATGATTTTCCCTGAACTAATTTTGTGATACATTTAGATTTGCTTAAGTTAACAATGTTTTGTTTTTTACAAATTTTTATATTTTTAGATAGTTTACAATTTTCTGGTGTTTTTAATAATATGTCTTTATACAAAAATATTTCGTTAGCTTCTAAATGGATAATTGAATTATTTCGTAAAACAGGTTTTACAAGTATGTTTTGGTATGTAATCTGAAACATCAACCAATTCTAACATTTCTTCTACTGAAAGAGAGGTAATATTACCTCTTTTGAACGTTTCATGAACTTCATCGAGTTCTGTATCACTTAAAAGTAGGGTGTTTATTATATTTAGACTTGCCCATTGCATAGCGTATTTGACATGAATTAACTCTTCTTTTAATAGTCTGACTTGATTTTGAAGACTTGTAGCTATTTCGTTATTAAAAGAACTGTCTTTCCTAATTGAATTTTTTAACATATTCGAGACTGTAGTTAAACTATTAATTCTAGTCTGTAGCTGTTGATTTATAATAATTTGTTCGTTATTGTTAGTTATAAGATTATTAATATTGTTCTCTATCATGGCAAGATCGTCATGGTCAGGATTGCCTGCAACATACTTCCATGCTGATCCGATCCAATTTATTGATCTCTTGTTATGATTTTTAAATGTAAGGGTGTTTAATGCAGAGAATGCTTGGGTTATTTCATGTGTAAGAGTGTGGTATAAGTAGCTTTTCTTTAAGTCGTTTACGGTGTGTTCTCGAATGTTAAAAAGTTCTTCTTCTATTTGTTTTAAGTTTATAAGGTGAATCATTTTAATGGATGCTAATTGTATTTTCCCTATTCCTTTATGGATAGTAATAGTGTGTGCATCTGTATAGTTTGTGATTTCAAGAGTTGCGGTTATCATTGGTAACCAAAATATTAGTAGGAGAAGCCTGCAACGAGAGTTAAGTGGAATTACAATTAGTTTTTTGAGGGGCATGGGCCGATTCGTCACAATCGGATGCATACCGTAAATCGGACAACTTTATTAGTTTTTTTTTTTTTGGATATAGGTGTTCTCTTGGAGATTTTCGGACATTTTAAAAAAAATATTCGGACTCCTAGTCATTTTTGATATTACTCTTGTGAACAATTTTCTCTGTTTCTGTGATAATAGTAGTACGATTATTTTGTTTTACGATTTCTTTTTTATAACGTTTAGATAGTTTGGACCCTAGTCTAGTATTTTGTTTAACGAATATTTCTTGTCCTGGCTGATAAGTTTTAATCTCCTTTCGTTTTTTATTATGGTTCTCCAAATCCTGTTGTTGTTTGTTTCTTAATCTCGTAATATTATCTTGCCTACTTTTTTCAAATTGTTCGGGATCTGTGGTGACATTTCTGCCAAAAAATACTTCCAGTGGTCTTTGTTTGGTTACTGAATGTATGGTATAATTGTATTCATAAATAGTTCTATCGAGCAGTTCTCCGAATGTTTGATACATCTGTTTTGATTTTAAACACCTCATTATTTCAGACAAGGTGGAATGGAATCTTTCTATTTGACCATTTACTGTACTTTTATATGGTGGGACCCTAAAAATTTCTATGCCTAGCTGGTCTTTCATCATAAAGTTGATACTGGCAGAATTAAATGATTTTTCATTGTCCATGACAACAAACTTTGGAACACCATAATAAAATAATATGTCGTTTAGTGATTTTTTTATATGTTCTATTGCTTTTGATTCTATAACTCTTGCTTGTGCTTATTTTGAGAATTTGTCTATTGCTGTCAATACTAGTTTTTTCTCGGTAGAGAATATGTCGATGTGAATTGTGTGTCGTGGGTATTCTGGTATGGGGGTCTCTTTCAAAACTGGATTAGGTGGGTGTCTATCATATTTTCCTTCTTTGCAGACTTGATATTGTTTAACTAGCATGGATATTTTATTTTTCATTTTGGGGAAATAGTATTTTTCAGAAATTTGAATTTTATTCTCTTCAGCATTTCTATGTGCTCTATTGTGGGTTTCTAAAATGATTTCGTCCTGTTCCAATTCTGTTGTTAAGTCCTTTACTCTAGATTGTGTAAATCGTATTTTAATAGTCGAGAAATGTTTTGGATATAAATTTTGAATTTGACCCATTAGGTCTTCAGATGTTTGGATTCCGTTTATGACTGTTGGATTGAGATATTTTGTTAATAGTTCTATTAGGTCACTGTCCGAAAAATGTGGTTTTGAAATTGTGTGTCTGTGAAATGTTGGGAAGGGTATTGTGAACTTGTAATCGGGTGGTTCTTCTTTTAAAATAAATATTTGGTTTTTAAATGCATTAATGGGAGTTTCTATGCTGGGTATAAGATTGTGACCTGAACTTTGGCCACTGTGCTGTGTTGCTGTTAGTGAATTTACCTCACCTTGACTTTTTATTCGTGATAATGCGTCCGCCACTACATTTTCTTTACCGGGTTTGTAAATTAATTCTTTATCGTACTCGTCCAAATAAGATTTCCATCTCCTAACGGCTATGCTACCTTTCCAGTTACAATCATGCGTAAGGGGTTCATGGTCTGTGTAGATCTTTACTTTTGATCCACCATATAGGTATCCGTTAAAGGATTTCACTGCCCAGAATATGGCTAACATTTCCTTACGCGCGGTTTCATAACTCTCTTCAGTTTTTGACAAAGTTCTGGATATGAAAGCTATTGGTTGGTTGGCTTGGGAAAGGACTGCTCCTATTGCATAATCAGAAGCGTCAGTTGTTAGTGTGAATTCTTTATTGAAGTCGGGGTAATGCAATATTACTTCATCAGATATCAGGGCGTTTTTTAATTGTTCAAATGCTTTCAAGGCTTCTTTGTCAAGTTGTATTAATTTTTTGGATGAAGCTCCTTTTGATATGCGACCACCTTCTCCCCTGAGCAATGTCGTAAGGGGCTTGGCGATTGAGGCATATCCCCTTATGAATCTTCTGTAATATCCTGATAGCCCTAGGAAAGATCTAAGTTCCTTAAGCGTTTTGGGGCATGGGTAATTGGCAATTGCTTTTACTTTATTGGGATTGGTTTCTATACTTTTATCGGATATAATAAAGCCTAAAAATTCTACTTTGGTTTTAAAGAAATCACACTTATCTAACTGACATTTTATATTAGCTGAGTTTAGAGTTTTAAATATTTGGTCAAGATTTTCGCAAT
This sequence comes from Drosophila erecta, assembly GCF_003286155.1. NCBI lineage: Eukaryota > Metazoa > Arthropoda > Insecta > Diptera > Drosophilidae > Drosophila > Drosophila erecta. The sequence continues at coordinate 932,184 of NW_020825222.1, read as the reverse complement.
GTGTTAGCTCATCTTTGCTAAAGACTATTATATCATCGATATAAATGTAGCAAATTTTGCCTATGTGTATGAATATCGTCGAGAGCGCGTTGAAAAATAGACGGGGCATTTTTTAATCCGAATGGGAGACGCATGAATTCGTATTTACCGTTATTAACTGAAAATGCTGTTTTCTCAATGTCACTATCTTTTAAAAGAATTTGATGGAATCCACTTTTTAAGTCTAGTACCGAAAATATTTTATTGTTACCTAGTTGAGCTAACACTCCATTAATGTCAGGTATAGGGTATCTGTCTGATATTGTTACGCTATTTAGTTTTCTATAGTCTATTACCATTCTGTATTTTTTTATATTTGACGAATCTAATTTCTTTGGTACAATCCACACGGGTGAATTGTAGGGTGATCGAGATGGGCGTATTATGTTGTTGTCTAATAGTTCAATTATTTGTTTATCGACTTCGCTCTTAAGAGACATTGGGTACTGATAAAATTTTGAATACACCGGTGTATCTGTATTTGTACGTATTTCCGCTTTAACGTTAGTAGTGTAAGTTAATTTCTCGTTTGGTTCGGCAAACAGATTAGGGTACTTTTTTAGTAAACGATTTAATTCTATTTTTTGATTAGGCGAATGGTGATCTAGATTAGGTATTATTACATTAATTTGCTCGAATTTTTCCTCTTTTAACGGAATGATTTTGCCACTTTTTAAGTACATTAATTTTTTTCCCGTGTCTATAATGGCTCCTAGCTCTTTTAGGCTATCGTTTCCTAATATCGCGTCAAAAGTTTTAAGAGTAGGTAATAAGAAAAATTTGACTATTGCGTTGGGGTCATCAAATAGGTAAGCCATCTTATGATGAGTTATCTGAATGTTGCCTCCTACTGAGACAGCGTCAAAAGTTTGTTCATTGGGTTTTGGGTTGGAAACTAACTGTGGTTTAATATAATTTCTATTCGAGCCTGTGTCTATTAGAATTTTCAGAATTTTCCCATTCCTCAGCTTGCATTCATAATATGGAAGTGAAGAATTTTTTATTCTAAAAAGTTAACATAAGTATAGTCATACTGGTAATTCTCATTGTTGTCGTTGATTATCTCAGAGTATTCAGTTAAAGATTGTTCAAAGTCTGCTTGTTCCTCTTGATTTGCGACTGTTTGTACGTACGCTGACATTTCTGATTCCTCTGTCTCTTTTTGTTCGTCATTATTAGAAGTTGTGTCTGTCTGGGAGGTTTCGATATTAAAATGCCGCTGTTTTTTGGTCACATCATTTTGGGTTGCAAGTGGCATAGACGGTCTTTTCCCTGCTTCTCCTGGATTTGGTCTGTTCATGTAATTAATTTGTCTTGTATGAAGACTTCGGTCTACGTCCATAGGCTCTGGCCGTGGTTGTGGCTTAGCTGCAAATGGTCGAGGTGGTGGCATGTATTGAGTTCGAGCTGCAATGGGAATCGGTCCTACGTTTGGTAAGATTGGTTTTGAGTAGTACTGTCCAAAATTAATGTTGTTTTGGCGAGGAAAGATGAGCGGGGCTGGTTGTGGAGCCATGCTTGGTTGTGAAAATGGCCTGGCTTGAAAGTTCGGGTTGCTAATAATTGGGAGCTGCCTCTGAATTGGTGGAGGTCTTAGTGGAGGCTGAGATGCCTGCCGGAAGTTAGTTGATTGCGCTCTATTGTTGGCATGGTTGGACCTGAAAGCTTGATTTTCTAATTTCAAGCAGAGATGTAAGGCTGTGGGTAAATCGGTGGGTTCTTTCATACCCAATAATCGTGACAAGTCTCCCCGTAGTCCTCTAATAAAAGTGTCCAAAGCTTTGTCCCTATATAATTTGGTCATTAGTTGCTGTGACTCAATGTTTAAGTCCATGCAACTAATTCTATTCAATATCAGAGATAGGTGTTTATAGACATTTTGGTGGAAGTCTTCTACAGATTGATTGGGACCTTGTATTATTGTAGTCATCTGATACTCTAAAGTACTCAAATCTCTTTTATCAGCGAAATGTAGGGTAAGACATTTAGATATTGCACTCCAGTTAAGGGGAACGTTGTAAGCTTCTAAAGCAATATCGGCATTGCCAGTGATTTTATTGCGAATTGTGTGCAATATGCCAAAATATTTAGATGTGCCTTTAATGTGCCCGTATGTTCCTAGAATCCTATCTACACCCTTTTTCCAGGAGCCGAACTCTGCTGGATTGCCTGAAAATTCGCGTAGTCCCTTTACTATGTCTGGAACCTTATCTAAGTCATCCAAATTTCATTGGTGTTCGGGGTTGATACTCTGATTTTCTGCGTTAGTGAAGTCGAATGAGTTTGTTTGGGCTTGCTGTAACAGAACAGGCAATTGTTCTGTTATAATCTGCCTAATAGTTTGTGCTACGTCGTTGTTTTGTGCCATGTCTCTGTGTTGTTGGAAAGCTACTTGCCTTCTGCTAGTTTCTACTGTCTATTGCGGGTCTAATAAGATTATTCGGGTTTGACATTGATTTGAAAAGTTAAATTTTACTCTGTAGATTATAAAATTTATACTAAACTTTATATGGGCAAGTGTCGAATAAAATAATTGGTCTTGAAGAGTTGAAAATTATATAAAACTTATCACTTATCGAAATAGAAATTGTAATTAATGCTTATGAAATAATTTTGGTTGTCCTATTTGGTTGGTGCAAGCAATTATTTTTGTATGAATATTTCGTGTGTGAATCGTATTTAAAGAAATTGCATGTGTGATTTTATTCAGTATTATTTAGATTTAATTTATTGGGTTTGCTTTAGATTGTGTGAAAACCAGTGGCTGGTTTTACCCTTCTACCTTGGAGGGTCCTTTGATTTCGGATTCGCAAGATTGGGTTTAATTTATACTGCACTAATAAATGCACTTTTTATTTTTGGTGCAATGCAGTGTGGTTTTAATTATCGCTTTACGCAGTTTGATGTAATTTATTAAAGCACACTTTGAATAATTGCAATTTCGTTAAATATTTTTCACTTCACTATTACTTAATTTATTATTTAAATTTTGTTTCACTTAGTTAATAATTTTGTTATTTTAAAACTTTTCTTTTAGCTTATTGAATTTTAATTGTGTTTTCACTTTTCTTTCTTTCGTTTTAGGTATGTTTAATTTTGCACTTATTCACTAGCTTACATTATTGAGATTGATGTGGTCACTCCTCCCGTTGATCCGGATGTGTTCCTGTTTGCTGTTGCTACTTGGGATCCTGCGATCACTCCAATAGAGGTTGTCCTGCGGGCTGACCTGACAAGACTTGCGATCCACCGATGGGGTTTTGCTGCACCAGATCCGTCTTAAGGGATGAGTCCTCTGGTAACAGCGGGCCAGTGAGTTGGGATGGGAAATTAAGCCTCAAGTCTTAACTTAATGAGACTGTATCCGTTTCCACTGGTCCCTGTTCGGGCGCCAGTAAATGTTTCAAATACTAAAATTTGGTTTATTTAAACTCCACAGTAGTGGTTCTTTATTCAAGGTTCGATTTTAGACTAATTTTACAATTGTTAGGCTGTCCCTACGTTAGCTGTGACTTTGGGCCGCGCTGCTGGCAGAGGTTCGACAGAGGTTCGGCAGGGCTGCGCTGACCAATAAGATTTAGGCATCGAATTGCAGTGTTAGCAATTTGAAGCCGCTGATGTTGCGGGTGGATGTTAAGTCGGCGGATGTTGGGTTATTGAAATTAAATTGTGTCACAAAGTTGCAACACTTCTTTGGTGGCATTGACTTTGGGTTGTATCGTATTGCATTCACTTATGTTTGGGTTATTTAGTTCCGTTAATAGTTTTGTTATTTAACTTATATAATAAACTTTTTAGGTGATTGATTTAATAAAAAAAATATTTTTCTTTTTATAATTTTTAATTGATAAGTTTTCACCAGAGGTCAGTTATGAACTAATTTACAAATGTATTCTTTCGGCCCAGCAAGCATTTTACAGAGGTTTAACATAAGTCTTTTAAGTTTTTCTTAGATCTACCTCTCGAGCTTATCGGATCATGAAGCTTGTTACCGTTAAGCGGTTTGTCTTGGGATAATGTTATTGTGAAGTTAAGCTTTCCAAAAGATCGGCTTTAGCTTTTTATATGAAGAGGGAACTCCCCCACCTTTTAGATATAAGCTTGTCCTCAAGCGATTATTTCTAGATATATTTGTGGTAATGGATTTTCGATTTCAACTATTTCTGTTTTTGATTGTAAATATTTTATTGTAAATAACGTTGACAACAACGTTTGTTAACGTTAACGTTGTTAACGTTGACAATATGGCAACATATCTCTACTGTTTGTTTTAATAAGAGAGAATTTTGAATATACGCCTATACAAGATAAATAATTGTCAAGTGCATAAAAATCAATAAAATAAATTTCTCGTGGGTTATCTGTGTCTGGAGTGTTTTCTAAAACTAGTTTTCTTGGTCTATGTTCTGTTTTTGCAAGGTTACAGATTTCGCATTCATTGATAATGTTTTGAATTAGTTTATTATTATCGGGAAAATAGTTTCTTTAAATAAAATTTTAATAATCGTATCATTTTTTGAATATCAGGGTGTAACAATTTAGAATGTTGAGTAATAATGAATTCTTTAAATTCAGGTTAAGATTTTATGTCTTTTAACTTTATGATACTTTCCAGAATTTTCACGTTACTATATGGGTTAATGGTTTTCGAATTATGCTTTTTGAAAAACTAAAAAGTCTTTTTATCGTTTTGCAGGTAAAAAACACTGTTATTATTTAAGAAGTATTTATTAATATTGCCTTTTTCGGGGTCATGTCAGTGTATTTGATGGTCAGTTTTGTTTTGGAAAAGTATTTCGTTGTCTCTACTTTCTCTACGGTATCTTTAATAAATTCAATTTGTCTTGCAAAATAGTTTATTGGGTTTTCTGTAATTTCTTCTTTGCCTACCATGTTTTCTTCAATTTTGACGCGAGATAAAGCGTCTGCTACATGATTAAGTTTACCTTCTATTGATTTGAAATTTGATTTTGAAATTATATTCACTTAGTCTAATTCGCCAACGTTGTAGTTTCATGTTAGATTCTTTAATATTATTTAGTGATCAAGTGGTACATATGTACTGTGTCTGTGTATGGTGTGTGTGTGTGTTTTTTTTTTTATTTTTTTTCGGGGTTCGGGTTGTTTGGAGTAAAAGGAACAAGATAGATCCTGGAGTCCCTGCGGTACTACCGCTAGGCTATGCTTCGCAGGGCCAGGGTGCGCTCTGTTTTACTCCGGCGGACGTATTCTGGCTCTTTCCCTCTCAGCTGCACGCAACCGCTTCATCGAGTCCGCAGCGAAATTGCTGAACTGGTCCCAGAAGCACTGGTCCGAGATCATGCGCTCCCCTAGGGTCGACGGCTCCATTATATTCCCCATTAAGCCTTCCCGGTCGCGGTCGAATCTCCGGCAATTAAAAATAATATGCTCGGCAGTTTCCTCGACGCCGCATGGTCGAGGTCATCATCGTGGCCGAACCTGGTTAGGTAGTTTCTAAAACACCCATGACCGCTTAGGATCTGGGTCAGCCAGAAGTTAACCTCGCCATGACGTCTTAGGGTCCATCTGGTCACATCCGGGATAATCCTGTGGGTCCATCGCCCCTTCGTCGACTGCTGCCACCGACTCTGCCACCTTTCCAAGCTATGAGCTCTGGCGTTGGCTTTTATGGCTCGCCTCTGAGCAGTGCTGCACTCTTCTCCGATCTGCTTAATCGCGTCGAAGATCTCCTTTGCCTCTACCGCCAACAAGTCTATTGGGATGGTCCCAGCTATGACCTGGGCTGCGTCGTCCGATATTGTCCGGAAACCGGAGCACACTCTCAGGGCACACAGTCTGTGCGTCGCTTCCAGACCCCTGATGTAAGACTGCCTGTTGGTAGCTTCGGCCCATATGGGGGCTGCGTAAAGTGCTGTCGCTCTACAGACAGACTGTAGCAGAAGCCTGCGTCCCTGCCTAGGGCCCCTACAGTTGAGCATTATTCGTGCTAGGGCCCTAGCGACGCTCGCCGCCTTACGATTTGTCTCCGCCAGGTGTTCTTTAAACGACAACCTGGTGTCTAGCATAATTCCAAGGTACCTGATTGCCCTGACCGACGTGATGGTGGCGCCACCGACTTGGATGGTGGCTGTCTCGACCTGCTTGCGGTTGGATATCAGCACGGCCTCCGTTTTGTGGTCTGCGATATCTAGCCCGACCGATGTGAGCCACTCCACTATGGTGCAGATAGATGCATTACCAAGGCCCTCGGCTTCCCGAACTGTTTTTGCCACAACTACTATGGCAATATCGTCGGCGAAGCCGATCACCTTGGTTCTTTCTGGTAGTGGTAATCTCAGCACCCCATCGTACATTGCATTCCACAGCCGTGGCCCAAGTACTGAGCCTTGTGGGACTCTGCAGGTTACCCTGTGCTCCAGTGTAACCCCTTTTTGTGTCGTAGAAGTCGGTCGCTAAAGTATGACTTAAGAATGCCCACTAATGCATCCGGTACGCCTAGGTTCCGTAAGGCTCCTATGGTGACGTCCCATCTTGCCGAATTGAATGCATTACGGATGTCTAGTGTCACCACTAGACAGTACTCCTTGGAGCCTCCTTGCCACCTAGTCCCTTGCACTGCCTTCGAGGCGATCTCCTTCACTGTAGCGATCGCGTCCACGGTAGATCTCGCCTTCCTGAAGCCAAACTGCATTGGCGAAAGGTCCCCTGCAGCGGAGATGGCTACCTGCAGTCTACTGCTAAGGCATCGCTCGAAAGCTTTGCCCAAGTGGTCAATCAGGCATATCGGCCTGTATGACGATGGACTCTCTGGAGGCTTGTTTGGTTTTGGAAGAAGTACCAGCTTCTGTCTTTTCCAGCGCTTTGGGAAAAGGCCTTCCGTGAGGCACTGGTTGAAAACCTTTGCGAATGCTTCCGGGTGCTCGTTCATTCCTAGCTTGATGGCGATGTCCGGGATTCCATCTGGTCTGGGCTGCTGATGAGAATCCTTGACGACAACTCATGGAATCACAGTGAAAATTGACCCAAAGGAGCAGACCAATAGCCAACCCCACCGCGCACGCGGTACACCTAAAGCAGGGGCACTGGCGACCGAGTTGGGGCGGTATAACTCCCACCGGTGAAGAACCCTTCCCCACTTCTCACCATTACACTGAAATTCACGGAGCGTCTGACCCATAATGGGCGGCTCCGTGGTCAGCGTCTGTGCCAAAATGGCCGGCAGTAATTTAAACCTGGCTGTAGGTATAAGCTGCAAAACAAACCTGGCAGTAGGTATAAAATGCGTATACGAGTAAAGAATGTCGATTATAAACAGCACTACTCCAGGTGGTAACCAATTAGTTGGCAATCCACCCGTGGAAAACTCCACGGCAGGGGCACGGATGGGGCCTCTAGCCCAAATCCCATTCTGAACCAACCTGGCGAGGTGGTGGCAAGCTTGGCCGCCTCGACAGTGAAAGCAACAAGCCAACAAGAGAAGCGTATGGACAATGCGGGGGCTTTCCTAAGTAGTAGGAAAATCTTGCGCTCGCCGATCTTGCCAAGGGCACCTGCACCACTACAGGCTGGCGGGTCCAACCTTGCCGAGGGAGTAGATGTGCAGGACACGCCAAAGCGGGCTCGGACCCCAAACAGCCCCTCCGGATCGCGTCGCAAAACACCCCCAAAAAGGACGAAGGCCGATAGACAGCTCCTGTGTGCCGGTAAGCTGACGGAAATTGGACTGGTCTTGGACCAGCTTATGATCCTAACCAATGTCAAGCAGGTGCGACACATCAACGTCCAAAAGAAAGCGAAGAAAATCGATTGGAAAATCCCCGTACACTAAAGGAATAGTACGGCCATCTAGCCCACGTGCTTCCCGTTAACCCTTCTTGTTAATGATCGAGTGGAGAAGTCTTTGTAAGATTTTAATGACCGTAACCAAATAATCGTACCAAAGCGTCTTACAGCAGCAACTATGGCAACTACTATGGCACACACATTTATAACAAAATGTGGCGGCTTTAAGAAATCTAGAACTGAAATTAGCCACCATCAACATTAACCATTTACTGATTAGAAATATCCGGCATACGTTACCGCTCTTTCACTATGTAAACAAAACAAAGCAGATCGAAATTTGTAAGACTAATATCAAAATGAAAAAATATCAAGACATTTTCAAAAGTGTGGGCGTGGCAGTTTTGCGTAGTTTGTGAGCGATAGAGTGGGCATGGCCACATCTTTTAACAAAGTTGCCTAATCTGAACTTTCTAGTTTTTATAGTTCCTGACGGAACAGACGGACATGGCCAGATTGACTCGGCTATTGATCCTGATTAAGTATATAAGTTAATGTTTCAAATACTAAAATTTGGTTTATTCAAAATCCACAGTAGTGGTTCTTTATTCAAGGTTCGATTTTAGACTAATTTTACAATTGTTAGGCTGTCCCTACGTTAGCTGTGACTTTGGGCCGCGCTGCTGGCAGAGGTTCGACAGAGGTTCGGCAGGGCTGCGCTGACCAATAAGATTTAGGCATCGAATAGCAGCGTTAGCAATTTGAAGCCGCTGATGTTGCGGGTGGATGTCAAGTCGGCGGATGTTGGGTTATTGAAATTAAATTGTGTCACAAAGTTGCGACACTTCTTTGATGGCATTGACTTTGGGTTGTATCGTATTGCATTCACTTATGTTTGGGTTATTTAGTTCCGTTAATAGTTTTGTTATTTAACTCTCCCTCCTCAAATTCCTGCTTGTCCTCAAGTAGGTTTCAGAAATATGGGATATTGTTGAATTCTGGCTGAATTGAGTTTGTGATATTAGTTTTCTTGATTTGATTATTTAAATTTTTAAGTGGTTCTTGTTGAATTTGTAGTGTTATGTTTTCCTTTTTTCGTATAAATGTTTTAGACAATATTATTAAAATTATCGTTGTAGTTATCAGTGTAATGATTGCAATCCGATTCATAATAGAGTGTGTTTTGATTTCTTCCAGGTGTCCTATGTTTTTAATATTTAGGGCATGTAGTGATTCTAACGATAGGATTTGGAACCGTTCCGCTTCTATTGGGGACATCTGAATTATCGGTATTCCAGGTTTTATAATTGTTTTCTCCTTGTTAGTGAATTCCTTTTTATCTATTAGTATTGTGTCGTTCCAAAAATGCAGTAGATAGGTTCCATTTAATTGTTGGGTTGTGTTGTCGTGTTATATAGTCCCATTAAAGTTGTTTAGTAGTATTAGGCTGTTGTCAATTTCCTCGACTCTTTGGATGTGCTCTGCGTTGGCGTAGTCACACAGCGATGATTTTCCCTGAACTAATTTTGTGATACATTTAGATTTGCTTAAGTTAACAATGTTTTGTTTTTTACAAATTTTTATATTTTTAGATAGTTTACAATTTTCTGGTGTTTTTAATAATATGTCTTTATACAAAAATATTTCGTTAGCTTCTAAATGGATAATTGAATTATTTCTTAAAACAGGTTTTACAAGTATGTTTTGGTATGTAATCTGAAACATCAACCAATTCTAACATTTCTTCTACTGAAAGAGAGGTAATATTACCTCTTTTGAACGTTTCATGAACTTCATAGAGTTCTGTATCACTTAAAAGTAGGGTGTTTATTATATTTAGTCTTGCCCATTGCATAGCGTATTTGACATTAATTAACTCTTCTTTTAATAGTCTGACTTGATTTTGAAGACTTTTAGCTATTTCGTTATTAAAAGAACTGTCTTTCCTAATTGAATTTTTTAACATATTCGAGACTGTAGTTAAACTATTAATTCTAGTCTGTAGCTGTTGATTTATAATAATTTGTTCGTTATTGTTAGTTATAAGATTATTAATATTGTTCTCTATCATGGCAAGATCGTCATGGTCAGGATTGCCTGCAACATACTTCCATGCTGATCCGATCCAATTTATTGATCTCTTGTTATGATTTTTAAATGAAAGGGTGTTTAATGCAGAGAATGCTTGGGTTATTTCATGTGTAAGAGAGTAGCTTTTCTTTAAGTCGTTTACGGTGTATTCTCGAATGTTAAAAAGTTCTTCTTCTATTTGTTTTAAGTTTATAAGGTGAATCATTTTAATGGATGCTGATTGTATTTTCCCTATTCCTTTATGGATAGTAATAGTGTGTGCATCTGTATAGTTTGTGATTTCAAGAGTTGCGGTTATCATTGGTAACCAAAATATTAGTAGGAGAAGCCTGCAACGAGAGTTAAGTGGAATTACAATTAGTTTTTTGAGGGGCATGGGCCGATTCGTCACAATCGGATGCATACCGTAAATCGGACAACTTTATTAGTTTTTTTTTTTTTTGGATATAGGTGTTCTCTTGGACATTTTCGGACATTTTAAAAAAAATATTCGGACTCCTAGTCATTTTGATATTACTCTTGTGAACAATTTTCTCTGTTTCTGTGATAATAGTAGTACGATTATTTTGTTTTACGATTTCTTTTTTATAACGTTTAGATAGTTTGGACCCTAGTCTAGTATTTTGTTTAACGAATATTTCTTGTCCTGGCTGATAAGTTTTAATCTCCTTTCGTTTTTTATTATGGTTCTCCAAATCCTGTTGTTGTTTGTTTCTTAATCTCGTAATATCATCTTGCCTACTTTTTTCAAATTGTTAGGGATCTGTGGTGACATTTCTGCCAAACAATACTTCTAGTGGTCTTTGTTTGGTTACTGAATGTATGGTATAATTGTATTCATAAATAGTTCTATCGAGCAGTTCTTCGAATGTTTGATACACCTGTTTTGATTTTAAACACCTCATTATTTCAGACAAGGTGGAATGGAATCCTTCTATTTGACCATTTACTGTACTTTTATATGGTGGGACCCTAAAAATTTCTATGCCTAGCTGGTCTTTCATCATAAAGTTGATACTGGCAGAATTAAATGATTTTTCATTGTCCATGACAACAAACTTTGGAACACCATAATAAAATAATATGTCGTTTAGTGGTTTTTTTATATGTTCTATTGCTTTTGATTCTATAACTCTTGCTTGTGCTAATTGTGCTAATTGTCTATTGCTGTCAATACTAGTTTTTTCTCGGTAGAGAATATGTCGATGTGAATTGTGTGTCGTGGGTATTCTGGTATGGGGGTCTCTTTCAAAACTGGATTAGGTGGGTGTCAATCATATTTTCCTTCTTTGCAGACTTGACATTGTTTAACTAGCATGGATATTTTATTTTTTTTTAATTTTGGGGAAATAGTATTTTTCAGAAATTTGAATTTTATTCTCTTCAGCATTTCTATGTGCTCTATTGTGGGTTTCTAAAATGATTTCGTCCTGTTCCAATTCTGTTGTTAAGTCCTTTACTCTAGATTTTGTAAATCGTATTTTAATAGTCGAGAAATGTTTTGGATATAAATTTTGAATTTGACCCATTAGGTCTTCAGATGTTTGGATTCCGTTTATGACTGTTGGATTGAGATATTTTGTTAATAGTTCTATTAGGTCACTGTCCGAAAAATGTGGTTTTGAAATTGTGTGTCTGTGAAATGTTGGGAAGGGTATTGTGAACTTGTAATCGGGTGGTTCTTCTTTTAAAATAAATATTTGGTTTTTAAATGCATTAATGGGAGTTTCTATGCTGGGTATAAGATTGTGACCTGAACTTTGGCCACTGTGCTGTGTTGCTGTTAGTGAATTTACCTCACCTTGACTTTTTATTCGTGATAATGCGTCCGCCACTACATTTTCTTTACCGGGTTTGTAAATTAATTCTTTATCGTACTCGTCCAAATAAGATTTCCATCTCCTAACGGCTATGCTACCTTTCCAGTTACAATCATGCGTAAGGGGTTCATGGTCTGTGTAGATCTTTACTTTTGATCCACCATATAGGTATCCGTTAAAGGATTTCACTGCCCAGAATATGGCTAACATTTCCTTACGCGCGGCTTCATAACTCTCTTCAGTTTTTGACAAAGTTCTGGATATGAAAGCTATTGGTTGGTTGGCTTGGGAAAGGACTGCTCCTATTGCATAATCAGAAGCGTCAGTTGTTAGTGTGAATTCTTTATTGAAGTCGGGGTAATGCAATATTACTTCATCAGATATCAGGGCGTTTTTTAATTGTTCAAATGCTTTCAAGGCTTCTTTGTCAAGTTGTATTAATTTTTTGGATGAAGCTCCTTTTGATATGCGACCACCTTCTCCCCTGAGCAATGTCGTAAGGGGCTTGGCGATTGAGGCATATCCCCTTATGAATCTTCTGTAATATCCTGATAGCCCTAGGAAAGATCTAAGTTCCTTAAGCGTTTTGGGGCATGGGTAATTGGCAATTGCTTTTACTTTATTGGGATTGGTTTCTATACTTTTATCACACTTATCTAACTGACATTTTATATTAGCTAAGTTTAGAGTTTTAAATATTTGGTCAAGATTTTCGCAATGTGTTAGCTCATCTTTGCTAAAGACTATTATATCATCGATATAAATGTAGCAAATTTTGCCTATGTGTATGAATATCGTCGAGAGCGCGTTGAAAAATAGACGGGGCATTTTTTAATCCGAATGGGAGACGCATGAATTCGTATTTACCGTTATTAACTGAAAATGCTGTTTTCTCAATGTCACTATCTTTTAAAAGAATTTGATGGAATCCACTTTTTAAATCTAGTACCGAAAATATTTTATTGTTACCTAGTTGAGCTAACACTCCATTAATGTCAGGTATAGGGTATCTGTCTGATATTGTTACGCTATTTAGTTTTCTATAGTCTATTACCATTCTGTATTTTTTTATATTTGACGAATCTAATTTCTTTGGTACAATCCACACGGGTGAATTGTAGGGTGATCGAGATGGGCGTATTATGTTGTTGTCTAATAGTACAATTATTTGTTTCTCGACTTCGTTCTTAAGAGACATTGGGTACTGATAAAATTTTGAATACACCGGTGTATCTGTATTTGTACGTATTTCCGCTTTAACGTTAGTAGTGTAAGTTAATTTCTCGTTTGGTTCGGCAAACAGATTAGGGTACTTTTTTAGTAAACGATTTAATTCTATTTTTTGATTAGGCGAATGGTGATCTAGATTAGGTATTATTACATTAATTTGCTCGAATTTTTCCTCTTTTAACGGAATGATTTTGCCACTTTTTAAGTACATTAATTTTTTTCCCGTGTCTATAATGGCTCCTAGCTCTTTTAGGCTATCGTTTCCTAATATCGCGTCAAAAGTTTTAAGAGTAGGTAATAAGAAAAATTTGACTATTGCGTTGGGGTCATCAAATAGGTAAGCCATCTTATGATGAGTTATCTGAATGTTGCCTCCTACTGAGACAGCGTCAAAAGTTTGTTCATTGGGTTTTGGGTTGGAAACTAACTGTGGTTTAATATAATTTCTATTCGAGCCTGTGTCTATTAGAATTTTCAGAATTTTCCCATTCCTCAGCTTGCATTCATAATATGGAAGTGAAGAATTTGTTATTCTAAAAAGTTAACATAAGTATAGTCATACTGGTAATTCTCATTGTTGTCGTTGATTATCTCAGAGTATTCAGTTAAAGATTGTTCAAAGTCTGCTTGTTCCTCTTGATTTGCGACTGTTTGTACGTACGCTGACATTTCTGATTCCTCTGTCTCTTTTTGTTCGTCATTATTAGAAGTTGTGTCTGTCTGGGAGGTTTCGATATTAAAATGCCGCTGTTTTTTGGTCACATCATTTTGGGTTGCAAGTGGCATAGACGGTCTTTTCCCTGCTTCTCCTGGATTTGGTCTGTTCATGTAATTAATTTGTCTTGTATGAAGACTTCGGTCTACGTCCATAGGCTCTGGCCGTGGTTGTGGCTTAGCTGCAAATGGTCGAGGTGGTGGCATGTATTGAGTTCGAGCTGCAATGGGAATCGGTCCTACGTTTGGTAAGATTGGTTTTGAGTAGTACTGTCCAAAATTAATGTTGTTTTGGCGAGGAAAGATGAGCGGGGCTGGTTGTGGAGCCATGCTTGGTTGTGAAAATGGCCTGGCTTGAAAGTTCGGGTTGCTAATAATTGGGAGCTGCCTCTGAATTGGTGGAGGTCTTAGTGGAGGCTGAGATGCCTGCCGTAAGTTAGTTGATTGCGCTCTATTGTTGGCATGGTTGGACCTGAAAGCTTGATTTTCTAATTTCAAGCAGAGATGTAAGGCTGTGGGTAAATCGGTGGGTTCTTTCATACCCAATAATCGTGACAAGTCTCCCCGTAGTCCTCTAATAAAAGTGTCCAAAGCTTTGTCCCTATATAATTTGGTCATTAGTTGCTGTGACTCAATGTTTAAGTCCATGCAACTAATTCTATTCAATATCAGAGATAGGTGTTTATAGACATTTTGGTGGAAGTCTTCTACAGATTGATTGGGACCTTGTATTATTGTAGTCATCTGATACTCTAAAGTACTCAAATCTCTTTTATCAGCGAAATGTAGGGTAAGGCATTTAGATATTGCACTCCAGTTAAGGGGAACGTTGTAAGCTTCTAAAGCAATATCGGCATTGCCAGTGATTTTATTGCGAATTGTGTGCAATATGCCAAAATATTTAGATGTGCCTTTAATGTGCCCGTATGTTCCTAGAATCCTATCTACACCCTTTTTCCAGGAGCCGAACTCTGCTGGATTGCCTGAAAATTCGCGTAGTCCCTTTACTATGTCTGGAACCTTATCTAAGTCATCCAAATTTCTTTGGTGTTCGGGGTTGATACTCTGATTTTCTGCGTTAGTGAAGTCGAATGAGTTTGTTTGGGCTTGCTGTAACAGAACAGGCAATTGTTCTGTTATAATCTGCCTAATAGTTTGTGCTACGTCGTTGTTTTGTGCCATGTCTCTGTGTTGTTGGAAAGCTACTTGCCTTCTGCTAGTTTCTACTGTATCAAATATTGCGGGTCTAATAAGATTATTCGGGTTTGAAATTGATTTGAAAAGTTAACTTATTTTAAAATTTTACTCTGTAGATTATAAAATTTATACTAAACTTTATATGGGCAAGTGTCGAATAAAATAATTGGTCTTGAAGAGTTGAAAATTATATAAAACTTATCACTTATCGAAATAGAAATTGTAATTAATGCTTATGAAATAATTTTGGTTGTCCTATTTGGTTGGTGCAAGCAATTATTTTTGTATGAATATTTCGTGTGTGAATCGTATTTAAAGAAATTGCATGTGTGATTTTATTCAGTATTATTTAGATTTAATTTATTGGGTTTGTTTTAGATTGTGTGAAAACCAGTGGCTGGTTTTACCCTTCTACCTTGGAGGGTTTTGATTTCGGAATCGCAAGATTGGGTTTAATTTATACTGCACTAATAAATGCACTTTTTATTTGGTGCAATGCAGTGTGGTTTTAATTATCGCTTTACGCAGTTTGATGTAATTTATTAAAGCACACTTTGAATAAATGCAATTTCGTTAAATATTTTTCACTTCACTATTACTTAATTTATTATTTAAATTTTGTTTCACTTAGTTAATAATTTTGTTATTTTAAAACTTTTCTTTTAGCTTATTGAATTTTAATTGTGTTTTCACTTTTCTTTCTTTCGTTTTAGGTAAGTTTAATTTTGCACTTATTCACTAGCTTACATTATTGAGATTGATGTGGTCACTCCTCCCGTTGATCCGGATGTGTTCCTGTTTGCTGTTGCTACTTGGGATCCTGCGATCACTCCAATAGAGGTTGTCCTGCGGGCTGACCTGACAAGACTTGCGATCCACCGATGGGGTTTTGCTGCACCAGATCCGTCTTAAGGGATGAGTCCTCTGGTAACAGCGGGCCAGTGAGTTGGGATGGGAAATTAATCCTCAAGTCTTAACTTAATGAGACTGTATCCGTTTCCACTGGTCCCTGTTCGGGCGCCAGTTAATGTTTCAAATACTAAAATTTGGTTTATTTAAACTCCACAGTAGTGGTTCTTTATTCAAGGTTCGATTTTAGACTAATTTTACAATTGTTTGTCGGCGGATGTTGGGTTATTGAAATTAAATTGTGTCACAAAGTTGCGACACTTCTTTGGTGGCATTGACTTTGGGTTGTATCGTATTGCATTCACTTATGTTTAGGTTATTTAGTTCCGTTAATAGTTTTGTTATTTAACTTATATAATAAACTTTTTAGGTGATTGATTTAATAAAAAAAATATTTTTCTTTTTATAATTTTTAATTGATAAGTTTTCACCAGAGGTCAGTTATGAACTAATTTACAAATGTATTCCTTCGGCCCAGCAAGCATTTTACAGAGGATTAACATAAGTCTTTTAAGTTCTTCTTAGATCTACCTCTCGAGCTTATCGGATCATGAAGCTTGTTACCGTTAAGCGGTTTGTCTTGGGAGAATGTTATTGTGAAGTTAAGCTTTCCAAAAGATCGGCTTTAGCTTTTTATATGAAGAGGGAACTCCCCCACCTTTTAGATATAAGCTTGTCCTCAAGCGATTATTTCTAGATATATTTGTGGTAATGGATTTTCGATTTCAACTATTTCTGTTATTGATTGTAAATATTTTATTGTAAATAATTCATTTGTGTATTGTTGAATACTATTAGATATTGTAATTTGTTTAATTGTGTTTACTTTAATTAATAGTAATATTTGAAAAGTACAGTGCTTTAGAGTGTAGGAGTGTTTTGTGTTTTATTATGTTAGCTATGCAATGGTCTTTGACAATATTCTTTGTTAGTGTATTTAGAACATACTTGTTATGTGAGTAGAACTTGCCTTTAATATTTTCATTATTGTCCATTATTATCGGGGTAAGGTGCAATTAAGAAAGTTGGTTGTTCAATTTTATTCATAGGAATGTGGGACATTAGGAATATTTCATTAGCTACTTCCAAGCGGAAGTTTTTTTGTTTATCAGATTTTTGTAATTAACGTTGACAATAAGGCAACATATCTATTTGTATGTCTTCGTTGTTTTTCCAAATTTTTAAAGAAGTGCTTATAAACGCGCAATCTTTGTCTGCTTTAATTTTTATTTGGTTTTCCAATGTCTTTAAAAATTCTAGTAAGGGCTCGTTTTGTTTCTAACCAATCTCTACTGTTTGTTTTAATAAGAGAGAATTTTGAATTTACGCCTATACAAGATAAATAATTGTCAAGTGCATAAAAATCAATAAAATAAATTTCTCGTGGGTTATCTGTGTCTGGAGTGTTTTCTAAAACTAGTTTTCTTTGTCTATGTTCTGTTTTTGCAAGGTTACAGATTTCGCATTCATTGATAATGTTTTGAATTAGTTTATTATTATCGGGAAAATAGTTTCTTTAAATAAAATTTTAATAATCGTATCATTTTTTGAATATCAGGGTGTAACAATTTAGAATGTTGAGTAATAATGAATTCTTTAAATTCAGGTTAAGATTTTATGTCTTTTAACTTTATGATACTTTCCAGAATTTTCACGTTACTATATGGGTTAATGGTTTTCGAATTATGCTTTTTGAAAAACTAAAAAGTCTTTTTATCGTTTTGCAGGTAAAAAACACTGTTATTATTTAAGAAGTATTTATTAATGTTGCCTTTTTCGGGGTCATGTCAGTGTATTTGATGGTCAGTTTTGTTTTGGAAAAGTATTTCGTTGTCTCTACTTGCTCTACGGTATGTTTAATAAATTCAATTTGTCTTGCAAAATAGTTTATTGGGTTTTCTGTAATTTCTTCTTTGCCTACCATGTTTTCTTCAATTTTGACGCGAGATAAAGCGTCTGCTACATGATTAAGTTTACCTTCTATTGATTTGAAATTTGATTTTGAAATTATATTCACTTAGTCTAATTCGCCAACGTTGTAGTTTCATGTTAGATTCTTTAATATTATTTAGTGATCAAGTGGTACATATGTACTGTGTCTGTGTATGGTGTGTGTGTGTGTTTTTTTTTTTATTTTTTTTCGGGGTTCGGGTTGTTTGGAGTAAAAGGAACAAGATAGATCCTGGAGTCCCTGCGGTACTACCGCTAGGCTATGCTTCGCAGGGCCAGGGTGCGCTCTGTTTTACTCCGGTGGACGTATTCTGGCTCTTTCCCTCTCAGCTGCACGCAACCGCTTCATCGAGTCCGCAGCGAAATTGCTGAACTGGTCCCAGAAGCACTGTTTTGTGCCATGTCTCTGTGTTGTTGGAAAGCTTGCGGGTCTAATAAGATTATTCGGGTTTGAAATTGATTTGAAAAGTTAACTTATTTTAAAATTTTACTCTGTAGATTATAAAATTTATACTAAACTTTATATGGGCAAGTGTCGAATAAAATAATTGGTCTTGAAGAGTTGAAAATTATATAAAACTTATCACTTATCGAAATAGAAATTGTGATTAATGTTTATTAAATAATTTTGGTTGTCCTATTTGGTTGGTGCAAGCAATTATTTTTGTATGAATATTTCGTGTGTGAATCGTATTTAAAGAAATTGCATGTGTGATTTTATTCAGTATTATTTAGATTTAATTTATTGGGTTTGTTTTAGATTGTGTGAAAACCTGTGGCTGGTTTTACCCTTCTACCTTGGAGGGTCCTTTGATTTCGGAATCGCAAGATTGGGTTTAATTTATACTGCACTAATAAATGCACTTTTTATTTGGTGCAATGCAGTGTGGTTTTAATTATCGCTTTACGCAGTTTGATGTAATTTATTAAAGCACACTTTGAATAATTGCAATTTCGTTAAATATTTTTCACTTCACTATTACTTAATTTATTATTTAAATTTTGTTTCACTTAGTTAATAATTTTGTTATTTTAAAACTTTTCTTTTAGCTTATTGAATTTTAATTGTGTTTTCACTTTTCTTTCTTTCGTTTTAGGTAAGTTTAATTTTGCACTTATTCACTAGCTTACATTATTGAGATTGATGTGGTCACTCCTCCCGTTGATCCGGATGGGGTTTTGCTGCACCAGATCCGTCTTAAGGGATGAGTCCTCTGGTAACAGCGGGCCAGTGAGTTGGGATGGGAAATTAATCCTCAAGTCTTAACTTAATGAGACTGTATCCGTTTCCACTGGTCCCTGTTCGGGCGCCAGTTAATGTTTCAAATACTAAAATTTGGTTTATTTAAACTCCACAGTAGTGGTTCTTTATTCAAGGTTCGATTTTAGACTAATTTTACAATTGTTAGGCTGTCCCTACGTTAGCTGTGACTTTGGGCCGCGCTGCTGGCAGAGGTTCGACAGAGGTTCGGCAGGGCTGCGCTGACCAATAAGATTTAGGCATCGAATTGCAGCGTTAGCAATTTGAAGCCGCTGATGTTGCGGGTGGATGTTAAGTCGGCGGATGTTGGGTTATTGAAATTAAATTGTGTCACAAAGTTGCGACACTTCTTTGGTGGCATTGACTTTGGGTTGTATCGTATTGCATTCACTTATGTTTGGGTTATTTAGTTCCGTTAATAGTTTTGTTATTTAACTTATATAATAAACTTTTTAGGTGATTGATTTAATAAAAAAAATATTTTTCTTTTTATAATTTTTAATTGATAGGTTTTCACCAGAGGTCAGTTATGAACTAATTTACAAATGTATTCCTTCGGCCCAGCAAGCATTTTACAGAGGATTAACATAAGTCTTTTAAGTTCTTCTTAGATCTACCTCTCGAGCTTATCGGATCATGAAGCTTGTTACCGTTAAGCGGTTTGTCTTGGGAGAATGTTATTGTGAAGTTAAGCTTTCCAAAAGATCGGCTTTAGCTTTTTATATGAAGAGGGAACTCCCCCACCTTTTAGATATAAGCTTGTCCTCAAGCGATTATTTCTAGATATATTTGTGGTAATGGATTTTCGATTTCAACTATTTCTGTTATTGATTGTAAATATTTTATTGTAAATAATTCATTTGTGTATTGTTGAATACTATTAGATATTGTAATATGTTTAATTGTGTTTGTTTTAATTAATAGTAATATTTGAAAAGTACAGTGTTTTAGAGTGTAGGAGTGTTTTGTGTTTTATTATGTTAGCTTTGCAATGGTCTTTGACAATATTCTTTGTTAGTGTATTTAGAACATACTTGTTATGTGAGTAGAACTTGCCTTTAATATTTTCATTATTGTCCATTATTATCGGGGTAAGGTGCAATTAAGAAAGTTGGTTGTTCAATTTTATTCATAGGAATGTGGGACATTAGGAATATTTCATTAGCTACTTCCAAGCGGAAGTTTTTTTGTTTATCAGATTTTTGTAATTAACGTTGACAATATGGCAACATATCTATTTGTATGTCTTCGTTGTTTTTCCAAATTTTTAAAGAAGTGCTTATAAACGCGCAATCTTTGTCTGCTTTAATTTTTATTTGGTTTTCCAATGTCTTTAAAAATTCTAGTAAGGGCTCGTTTTGTTTCTAACCAATCTCTACTGTTTGTTTTAATAAGAGAGAATTTTGAATATACGCCTATACAAGATAAATAATGGTCAAGTGCATAAAAATCAATAAAATAAATTTCTCGTGGGTTATCTGTGTCTGGAGTGTTTTCTAAAACTAGTTTTCTTGGTCTATGTTCTGTTTTTGCAAGGTTACAGATTTCGCATTCATTGATAATGTTTTGAATTAGTTTATTATTATCGGGAAAATAGTTTCTTTAAATAAAATTTTAATAATCGTATCATTTTTTGAATATCAGGGTGTAACAATTTAGAATGTTGAGTAATAATGAATTCTTTAAATTCAGGTTAAGATTTTATGTCTTTTAACTTTATGATACTTTCCAGAATTTTCACGTTACTATATGGGTTAATGGTTTTCGAATTATGCTTTTTGAAAAACTAAAAAGTCTTTTTATCGTTTTGCAGGTAAAAAACACTGTTATTATTTAAAAAGTATTTATTAATGTTGCCTTTTTCGGGGTCATGTCAGTGTATTTGATGGTCAGTTTTGTTTTGGAAAAGTATTTCGTTGTCTCTACTTTCTCTACGGTATCTTTAATAAATTCAATTTGTCTTGCAAAATAGTTTATTGGGTTTTCTGTAATTTCTTCTTTGCCTACCATGTTTTCTTCAATTTTGACGCGAGATAAAGCGTCTGCTACATGATTAAGTTCTATTGATTTGAAATTTGATTTTGAAATTATATTCACTTAGTCTAATTCGCCAACGTTGTAGTTTCATGTTAGATTCTTTAATATTATTTAGTGATCAAGTGGTACATATGTACTGTGTATGTGTATGGTGTGTGTGTGTTTTTTTTTTTTTTTCGGGTTTCGGGTTGTTTGGAGTAAAAGGAACAAGATAGATCCTGGAGTCCCTGCGGTACTACCGCTAGGCTATGCTTCGCAGGGCCAGGGTGCGCTCTGTTTTACTCCGGTGGACGTATTCTGGCTCTTTCCCTCTCAGCTGCACGCAACCGCTTCATCGAGTCCGCAGCGAAATTGCTGAACTGGTCCCAGAAGCACTGTTTTGTGCCATGTCTCTGTGTTGTTGGAAAGCTACTTGCCTTCTGCTAGTTTCTACTGTATCAAATATTGCGGGTCTAATAAGATTATTCGGGTTTGAAATTGATTTGAAAAGTTAACTTATTTTAAAATTTTAATCTGTAGATTATAAAATTTATACTAAACTTTATATGGGCAAGTGTCGAATAAAATAATTGGTCTTGAAGAGTTGAAAATTATATAAAACTTATCACTTATCGAAATAGAAATTGTAATTAATGCTTATTAAATAATTTTGGTTGTCCTATTTGGTTGGTGCAAGCAATTATTTTTGTATGAATATTTCGTGTGTGAATCGTATTTAAAGAAATTGCATGTGTGATTTTATTCAGTATTATTTAGATTTAATTTATTGGGTTTGTTTTAGATTGTGTGAAAACCAGTGGCTGGTTTTACCCTTCTACCTTGGAGGGTCCTTTGATTTCGGAATCGCAAGATTGGGTTTAATTTATACTGCACTAATAAATGCACTTTTTATTTGGTGCAATGCAGTGTGGTTTTAATTATCGCTTTACGCAGTTTGATGTAATTTATTAAAGCACACTTTGAATAATTGCAATTTCGTTAAATATTTTTCACTTCACTATTACTTAATTTATTATTTAAATTTTGTTTCACTTAGTTAATAATTTTGTTATTTTAAAACTTTTCTTTTAGCTTATTGAATTTTAATTGTGTTTTCACTTTTCTTTCTTTCGTTTTAGGTAAGTTTAATTTTGCACTTATTCACTAGCTTACATTATTGAGATTGATGTGGTCACTCCTCCCGTTGATCCGGATGTGTTCCTGTTTGCTGTTGCTACTTGGGATCCTGCGATCACTCCAATAGAGGTTGTCCTGCGGGCTGACCTGACAAGACTTGCGATCCACCGATGGGGTTTTGCTGCACCAGATCCGTCTTAAGGGATGAGTCCTCTGGTAACAGCGGGCCAGTGAGTTGGGATGGGAAATTAATCCTCAAGTCTTAACTTAATGAGACTGTATCCGTTTCCACTGGTCCCTGTTCGGGCGCCAGTTAATGTTTCAAATACTAAAATTTGGTTTGTTTAAACTCCACAGTAGTGGTTCTTTATTCAAGGTTCGATTTTAGACTAATTTTACAATTGTTAGGCTGTCCCTACGTTAGCTGTGACTTTGGGCCGCGCTGCTGGCAGAGGTTCGACAGAGGTTCGGCAGGGCTGCGCTGACCAATAAGATTTAGGCATCGAATTGCAGCGTTAGCAATTTGAAGCCGCTGATGTTGCGGGTGGATGTTAAGTCGGCGGATGTTGGGTTATTGAAATTAAATTCTGTCACAAAGTTGCGACACTTCTTTGGTGGCATTGACTTTGGGTTGTATCGTATTGCATTCACTTATGTTTGGGTTATTTAGTTCCGTTAATAGTTTTGTTATTTAACTTATATAATAAACTTTTTAGGTGATTGATTTAATAAAAAAAATATTTTTCTTTTTATAATTTTTAATTGATAAGTTTTCACCAGAGGTCAGTTATGATCTAATTTACAAATGTATTCTTTCGGCCCAGCAAGCATTTTACAGAGGATTAACATAAGTCTTTTAAGTTCTTCTTAGATCTACCTCTCGAGCTTATCGGATCATGAAGCTTGTTACCGTTAAGCGGTTTGTCTTGGGAGAATGTTATTGTGAAGTTAAGCTTTCCAAAAGTTCGGCTTTAGCTTTTTATATGAAGAGGGAACTCCCCCACCTTTTAGATATAAGCTTGTCCTCAAGCGATTATTTCTAGATATATTTGTGGTAATGGATTTTCGATTTCAACTATTTCTGTTATTGATTGTAACTATTTTATTGTAAATAATTCATTTGTGTTGTTGAATACTATTAGATATTGTAATTTGTTTAATTGTGTTTGTTTTAATTAATAGTAATATTTGAAAAGTACAGTGTTTTAGAGTGTAGGAGTGTTTTGTGTTTTATTATGTTAGCTATGCAATGGTCTTTGACAATATTCTTTGTTAGTGTATTTAGAACATACTTGTTATGTGAGTAGAACTTGCCTTTAATATTTTCATTATTGTCCATTATTATCGAGGTAAGGTGCAATTAAGAAAGTTGGTTGTTCAATTTTATTCATAGGAATGTGGGACATTAGGAATATTTCATTAGCTACTTCCAAGCGGAAGTTTTTTTGTTTATCAGATTTTTGTAATTAACGTTGACAATATGGCAACATATCCATTTGTATGTCTTCGTTGTTTTTCCAAATTTTTAAAGAAGTGCTTATAAACGCGCAATCTTTGTCTGCTTTAATTTTTATTTGGTTTTCCAATGTCTTTAAAAATTCTAGTAAGGGCTCGTTTTGTTTCTAACCAATCTCTACTGTTTGTTTTAATAAGAGAGAAGTGCATAAAAATCAATAAAATAAATTTCTCGTGGGTTATCTGTGTCTGGAGTGTTTTCTAAAACTAGTTTTCTTGGTCTATGTTCTGTTTTTGCAAGGTTACAGATTTCGCATTCATTGATAATGTTTTGAATTAGTTTATTATTATCGGGAAAATAGTTTCTTTAAATAAAATTTTAATAATCGTATCATTTTTTGAATATCAGGGTGTAACAATTTAGAATGTTGAGTAATAATGAATTCTTTAAATTCAGGTTAAGATTTTATGTCTTTTAACTTTATGATACTTTCCAGAATTTTCACGTTACTATATGGGTTAATGGTTTTCGAATTATGCTTTTTGAAAAACTAAAAAGTCTTTTTATCGTTTTGCAGGTAAAAAACACTGTTATTATTTAAGAAGTATTTATTAATGTTGCCTTTTTCGGGGTCATGTCAGTGTATTTGATGGTCAGTTTTGTTTTGGAAAAGTATTTCGTTGTCTCTATTTTCTCTACGGTATCTTTAATAAATTCAATTTGTCTTGCAAAATAGTTTATTGGGTTTTCTGTAATTTCTTCTTTGCCTACCATGTTTTCTTCAATTTTGACGCGAGATAAAGCGTCTGCTACATGATTAAGTTCTATTGATTTGAAATTTGATTTTGAAATTATATTCACTTAGTCTAATTCGCCAACGTTGTAGTTTCATGTTAGATTCTTTAATATTATTTAGTGATCAAGTGGTACATATGTACTGTGTATGTGTATGGTGTGTGTGTGTTTTTTTTTTTTTTTTCGGGGTTTATGCGTTTATGCGGGTGTATCCGTTTCCACTGGTCCCTGTTCGGGCGCCAGTTAATGTTTCAAATACTAAAATTTGGTTTATTTAAACTCCACAGTAGTGGTTCTTTATTCAAGGTTCGATTTTAGACTAATTTTACAATTGTTAGGCTGTCCCTACGTTAGCTGTGACTTTGGGCCGCGCTGCTGGCAGAGGTTCGACAGAGGTTCGGCAGGGCTGCGCTGACCAATAAGATTTAGGTATCGAATTGCAGCGTTAGCAATTTGAAGCCGCTGATGTTGCGGGTGGATGTTAAGTCGGCGGATGTTGGGTTATTGAAATTAAATTGTGTCACAAAGTTGCGACACTTCTTTGGTGGCATTGACTTTGGGTTGTATCGTATTGCATTCACTTATGTTTGGGTTATTTAGTTCCGTTAATAGTTTTGTTATTTAACTTATATAATAAACTTTTTAGGTGATTGATTTAATAAAAAAAATATTTTTCTTTTTATAATTTTTAATTGATAAGTTTTCACCAGAGGTCAGTTATGAACTAATTTACAAATGTATTCTTTCGGCCCAGCAAGCATTTTACAGAGGATTAACATAAGTCTTTTAAGTTCTTCTTAGATCTACCTCTCGAGCTTATCGGATCATGAAGCTTGTTACCGTTAAGCGGTTTGTCTTGGGAGAATGTTATTGTGAAGTTAAGCTTTCCAAAAGATCGGCTTTAGCTTTTTATATGAAGAGGGAACTCCCCCACCTTTTAGATATAAGCTTGTCCTCAAGCGATTATTTCTAGATATATTTGTGGTAATGGATTTTCGATTTCAACTATTTCTGTTATTGATTGTAAATATTTTATTGTAAATAATTCATTTGTGTATTGTTGAATACTATTAGATATTGTAATTTGTTTAATTGTGTTTACTTTAATTAATAGTAATATTTGAAAAGTACAGTGCTTTAGAGTGTAGGAGTGTTTTGTGTTTTATTATGTTAGCTATGCAATGGTCTTTGACAATATTCTTTGTTAGTGTATTTAGAACATACTTGTTATGTGAGTAGAACTTGCCTTTAATATTTTCATTATTGTCCATTATTATCGGGGTAAGGTGCAATTAAGAAAGTTGGTTGTTCAATTTTATTCATAGGAATGTGGGACATTAGGAATATTTCATTAGCTACTTCCAAGCGGAAGTTTTTTTGTTTATCAGATTTTTGTAATTAACGTTGACAATATGGCAACATATCTATTTGTATGTCTTCGTTGTTTTTCCAAATTTTTAAAGAAGTGCTTATAAACGCGCAATCTTTGTCTGCTTTAATTTTTATTTGGTTTTCCAATGTCTTTAAAAATTCTAGTAAGGGCTCGTTTTGTTTCTAACCAATCTCTACTGTTTGTTTTAATAAGAGAGAATTTTGAATATACGCCTATACAAGATAAATAATTGTCAAGTGCATAAAAATCAATAAAATAAATTTCTCGTGGGTTATCTGTGTCTGGAGTGTTTTCTAAAACTAGTTTTCTTTGTCTATGTTCTGTTTTTGCAAGGTTACAGATTTCGCATTCATTGATAATGTTTTGAATTAGTTTATTATTATCGGGAAAATAGTTTCTTTAAATAAAATTTTAATAATCGTATCATTTTTTGAATATCAGGGTGTAACAATTTAGAATGTTGAGTAATAATGAATTCTTTAAATTCAGGTTAAGATTTTATGTCTTTTAACTTTATGATACTTTCCAGAATTTTCACGTTACTATATGGGTTAATGGTTTTCGAATTATGCTTTTTGAAAAACTAAAAAGTCTTTTTATCGTTTTGCAGGTAAAAAACACTGTTATTATTTAAGAAGTATTTATTAATGTTGCCTTTTTCGGGGTCATGTCAGTGTATTTGATGGTCAGTTTTGTTTTGGAAAAGTATTTCGTTGTCTCTACTTTCTCTACGGTATCTTTAATAAATTCAATTTGTCTTGCAAAATAGTTTATTGGGTTTTCTGTAATTTCTTCTTTGCCTACCATGTTTTCTTCAATTTTGACGCGAGATAAAGCGTCTGCTACATGATTAAGTTTACCTTCTATTGATTTGAAATTTGATTTTGAAATTATATTCACTTAGTCTAATTCGCCAACGTTGTAGTTTCATGTTAGATTCTTTAATATTATTTAGTGATCAAGTGGTACATATGTACTGTGTATGTGTATGGTGTGTGTGTGTTTTTTTTTTTTTTTTTCGGGGTTCGGTTTGTTTGGAGTAAAAGGAACAAGATAGATCCTGGAGTCCCTGCGGTACTACCGCTAGGCTATGCTTCGCAGGGCCAGGGTGCGCTCTGTTTTACTCCGGTGGACGTATTCTGGCTCTTTCCCTCTCAGCTGCACGCAACCGCTTCATCGAGTCCGCAGCGAAATTGCTGAACTGGTCCCAGAAGCACTGGTCCGAGATCATGCGCTCCCCTAGGGTCGACGGCTCCATTATATTCCCCATTAAGCCTTCCCGGTCGCGGTCGAATCTCCGGCAATTAAAAATAATATGCTCGGCAGTTTCCTCGACGCCGCATGGTCGAGGTCATCATCGTGGCCGAACCTGGT
This sequence comes from Drosophila erecta, assembly GCF_003286155.1. Lineage (NCBI taxonomy): Eukaryota > Metazoa > Arthropoda > Insecta > Diptera > Drosophilidae > Drosophila > Drosophila erecta. The sequence continues at coordinate 905,038 of NW_020825222.1, read as the reverse complement.
TAGGTAGCTTCTAAAACACCCATGACCGCTTAGGATCTGGGTCAGCCAGAAGTTAACCTCGCCATGACGTCTTAGGGTCCATCTGGTCACATCCGGGATAATCTTGTGGGTCCATCGCCCCTTCGTCGACTGCTGCCACCGACTCTGCCACCTTTCCAAGCTATGAGCTCTGGCGTTGGCTTTTATGGCTCGCCTCTGAGCAGTGCTGCACTCTTCTCCGATCTGCTTAATCGCGTCGAAGATCTCCTTTGCCTCTACCGCCAACAAGTCTATTGGGATGGTCCCAGCTATGACCTGGGCTGCGTCATCCGATATTGTCCGGAAACCGGAGCACACTCTCAGGGCACACAGTCTGTGCGTCGCTTCCAGACCCCTGATGTAAGACTGCCTGTTGGTAGCTTCGGCCCATATGGGGGCTGCGTAAAGTGCTGTCGCTCTACAGACAGACTGTAGCAGAAGCCTGCGTCCCTGCCTAGGGCCCCTACAGTTGAGCATTATTCGTGCTAGGGCCCTAGCGACGCTCGCCGCCTTACGATTTGTCTCCGCCAGGTGTTCTTTAAACGACAACCTGGTGTCTAGCATAATTCCAAGGTACCTGATTGCCCTTACCGACGTGATGGTGGCGCCACCGACTTGGATGGTGGCTGTCTCGACCTGCTTGCGGTTGGATATCAGCACGGCCTCCGTTTTGTGGTCTGCGATATCTAGCCCGGCCGATGTGAGCCACTCCACTATGGTGCAGATAGATGCATTACCAAGGCCCTCGGCTTCCCGAACTGTTTTTGGCACAACTACTATGGCAATATCGTCGGCGAAGCCGATCACCTTGGTTCTTCCTGGTAGTGGTAATCTCAGCACCCCATCGTACATTGCATTCCACAGCAGTGGCCCAAGTACTGAGCCTTGTGGGACTCCGCAGATTACACTGTGCTCCAGTGTGCCCCCTTCTGTGTCGTAGAAGTCGGTTGCTAAAGTATGACTTAAGAATGCCCACTAATGCATCCGGTACGCCTAGGTTCCGTAAGGCTCCTATGGTGACGTCCCATCTTGCCAAATTGAATGTATTACGGATGTCTAGTGTCACCACTAGACAGTACTCCTTGGAGCCTCCTTGCCACCTAGTCCCTTGCACTGCCTTCGAGGCGATCTCCTTCACTGTAGCGATCGCGTCCACGGTAGATCTCGCCTTCCTGAAGCCAAACTGCATTGGCGAAAGGTCCCCTGCAGCGGAGATGGCTACCTGCAGTCTACTGGTAAGGCATCGCTCGAAAGCTTTGCCCAAGTGGTCAATCAGGCATATCGGCCTGTATGACGGTGGACTCTCGGGAGGCTTGTTTGGTTTTGGAAGAAGAACCAGCTTCTGTCTTTTCCAGCGCTTTGGGAAAAGGCCATCCGTGAGGCACTGGTTGAAAACCTTTGCGAATGCTTCCGGGTGCTCGTTCATTCCTAGCTTGATGGCGATGTCCGGGATTCCATCTGGTCCTGGTGCTTTTCCCGATGGCATATCCCTGGCTACCTTGCGAATTTCATCCGATGTGGATATCAGTGTCGATGCGTCCGCAGAAGCCGCGTCTACAGCTTTCGGAGCCAAGGGCACTACTGGGAATAGGTGTTCCACGATCGCCGTCATGTGGACGGCGTCTCCGGCTTTCAGGGGTTTCGCTTGTCTTAGCTTTTTTATTACTATTTTATACGCCGATCCCCATGGGTCCTGCTCGGCTGAATCGCATAGATCCAGGAAGCATCTCCTTTTTGACTGCTCGATGAGTCTCTTCAGGATCCGACGGTTTACCGCGTATTCTTGCCTCCGGAACTCGTTGTTGGGGAGGCCCTGCTCCCTTTGCTGACGCCGTCTTGCCCGTAGGCAATTTCTGCGTGCCTCTGCGATCTCCTCTGTCCACCAATAGACTGGCTCCCGATGACGGTGATGGCTCCTCGACACCTTCATACTGGCTCTACATGCCGTCTCAACTGCTCGAATGAGACACTCTACGCTGTCCACTGCGTTCCCGCCGATGACAGGATTCCCAAGTTCCCTCAGGAACGTGTCCCGCTGGAGCGTCCTTGGGTTGAAGTGCCTTTGCGTTGGTGGGGCTGCGGTGCGTCTTCTGCTGGTAAGGTTACAGATTATCGCTTTGTGGTCACTAGCCGTGTATACGTCGCTGAGGGACCATTGTGCGCGCTGGAATAGCGAGCTACTGCAAAAAGTGAGATCCACTACCGACCCGGCTCCAGCTCTGCTGAAGGTGTGCTCTGATCCCGTATTTAAGAGAGCTACTTCCAGTGGCGCGAAAGCTTCCTGGAGGGTTCGTCCTCTTGCGTTCGTGTGGACTGAGCCCCATTCTTCCGCCCAGGCGTTAAAGTCCCCCGCGATGACCACGTTCCGCTCTCCTCTTGCGTCGTTAGCCAGATCCTCTAGGATTGCTGAAAACTCCTGAAGGGTTAGGCGTGGTGGTAGGTAACAGCTGTACAGGCACAAGTCACCAACCACCCCCCGGACATAGAATGAGCCGATGCGCAGGTTCCTTGGTCGGCTGACCCCGTTGGTCAGGTTCGCGGCGCTCCTTGTCTCGTCGAGTATGTAGTCCATCCCCGGGGTTCTTATATATGGCTCGCTAATAAGAGCAACGTCGGCTTGAGTTTCGCGCATGGTTTGGCTCAGCAGATGGTGCGCAGCTTCGCAATGGTTGAGATTAATTTGGATAATCTTCACTTTCTCAGTGGCTTGGTACTCATAGGGCATCTTCTGCTACCCGCAATGTGCTTTGCGTCGGCTTTCCTGGCACTGGTGCATAGGAAGCATTTGGCCTCTTGTGTGCAGCTGGCTATCTTGTGCCCGGTTTGTCCGCACTTGAGGCAGCAGTCGCTGCGATTTGCAGGGCTCTTGCATCGCACCGCAATGTGGCCGAACTCCAGGCACTTGAAGCACCTAGGTCTAGCCTCGCTCTCCTTGACTCTGCAGACTGTCCATCCCACCTTCAGCTTTCCCTTGGCCAGGACCGCTTGCGCCTCCCTACACGGCAGGCCTATTGTTGCCGTTTGGGTATCCCTGAAGGAGGGTCGAAGGCTTCTCAGCTTTATTGAGCTTTGGTCAATATTAAACTGATCCGCCAACGCCTTTGAAAGGTCCTCTGCAGCGACTAGTGGGTCCAAGTCGCTAACCGATAGGAACTGCATCCTCGAGTCCTTTGACAGCGCTCGCACATTCGCAACTCCGTCCAACACTGCTTCTAGATCGCTCTTCATCAGCGTTGCTTTTCTGTCGCCATCCCTGTTCAGCTCGAGCAATAAGCTGCCGCTCGCTGTGCATCGGACCTTGTGGACACTCTTTTCAAGCTCCTGCAGTTGACCGTCACTTCGCCTCGTAACCAAAGCCAAGACCTCGCTGTAGGTCTTGCCTTTTGCTTCCACTATCACCGCGTCGGGTCTCCGCGACAAGCGTTCTTTCTTCCTCGCCTCCACCTTCGTCCATGCGTCTGGCTTGCCACGACTCTGAGTTTCAGCTTGCTGTGCCGTGGCTTTCTCCGCTGTCTTCGCCTGCCGCTTTGGAGGGCTGGCTCTCTTCTCCCTCGGCTTCACCCTCTGTGGTACTTGGACTGCCACCGGGCTTCTTGAGTACTGCTTCGGAATCTTCGACGGGTAGGGAACGTCCGTTTGTGCGAAGCTGTCTCTTTTTGGGCTGGGGTTTGTTTGTTGTAGTTTATCCACGGCTTTCGCTTTACTACCCCCGCACTTGGGGCATCCCGGCAAGGCATTTGTAGGTGCGTTGCCTGGTTCATACTCCATTACCAGCTCCCTGCTGGCGTCCTCCTGAAGGGCCTTCATTTTGGCGAACATCGCTTTCATCTGGACGTTGATGTGTCGCACCTGCTTGACATTGGTCAGGATCATAAGCTGGTCCAAGACCAGTCCGATTTCTGTCAGCTTACCGGCACACAGGAGCTGTCTATCGGGCTTCGTCCTTTTTGGGGGTGTTTTTCGACTCGATCCGGAGGTGCTGTTTGGGGTCCGAGCCCGCTTTGGCGTGTCCTGCATATCTACTCCCTCGGCAAGGTTGGACCCGCCAGCCTGTAGTGGCGCAGGTGCCCTTGGCAGGATCGGCGAGCGCAAGATTTTCCAACTACTTAGGACAGCCCCAGCGTTGTCCATACCCTTCTCTTGTTGGCTTGTTGCTTTCACTGTCGAGGCGGCCAAGCTTGCCACCACCTCGCCAGGTTGGTTCAGAATGGGATTTGGGGCCTCCAGAATCCGTGCCCCTGCCGTGGAGTTTTCCACGGGTGGATTGCCAACTAATTGGTTACCACCTGGAGTAGTGCTGTTAATAATCGACATTCTTTACTCGTGTACGCATTTTATACCTACTGCCAGATTTGTTTTGCAGTTTATACCTGCAGCCATGTTTAAATTACTGCCGGCCATTGTGGCACAGACGCAGACCACGGAGCCGCCCATTATGGGTCAGACGCTCCGTGGATTTCAGTGAGATGGTGAGAAGTGGGAAAGGGTTCTTCCCCGGTGGGAGTTATACCGCTCCAACTCGGTCGCCAGTGCCCCTGCTTTGGGTGTACCGCGTGCGCGGTGGGATTGGCTATTGGTCTGCTCCTTGACTTTTAGCACCTATAACTACGAGCCCGAGTCTTTTGGGTCAATTTTCACTGTGATTCCATGAGTTGTCGTCAAGGATTCTCATCAGCAGCCCAGGAAAGTATGCTACAACCAGCGCCAAGATCGTTTGTCGAGTTGCATAGCAAGTAGCTGTTGACAGTTAGCGATAAGAAGTCCCCGAAAACCACAGCGCCACCTGTGGTTGGAGACGCTTGCGGCTGTCGTTTTCCAACACTGGGTAAACAGCTGACTTAGATCAGCTGGCGTGACATTGCATCTCGCGTTGCACAAAAAAAAGAAAGAATAATTCTCTCACCCTGACCTATCTCATGGCCCTGGAGGTCGCAGCCGGCGGACGGTCCATGGAACTCCGGAGATCATGTCCTCACCGGGTAAGTGCACTGGACAGCATCGCTGATATAGGCCGCAGCCCCTGGCGCGTCCCCGCTGACTCAGGGCGGAAAATTTTGGAGTTTTTCCGGGAGCGCCAACATGATGCAGCCGTCTTCGAACTCTTCGCGCCACTCTCTGTCGTATGGTGTGTGTGTGTGTGTGTGTGTGTGTGAGTATGTGTAACAAAGTGGAACGTTTAGGGGATTACATGTCAAGCTCTGCGCCAACTTTATTTGACGATTCCGTTCTGCATGTGCGGAGAACTTGATTAGGTTTGATTGTGGCCATCAGCAGCGTCCATAGGGCATATGGCACCGACTCAGACTTTTCATTAGGAAGGTTGTATCGCACACCTTTTAGAAGTAATTATAAATAAGTTAGCATTAGAAGATGACCGAAATAATATAGCAGTTTATACGCAAGCAATGGCAACTACTATAAAAAATAAAATTCAACGCTCACTCCCCGATAGGTTGTTCATGACCTTAGCAAGGCATGACATTTCAACCGTTCAAAAATTAAGACAAACCGCCCAACAAGGAGGTCTATACGAAAACCCAATTTCAAAAAAATCCGATAGTCAGCCAAGACTTAAGTTAAATTCACTTAACACCTAAAAACCTACAGACATTAATCAAATCAAAAACACTCACCTCAACCAACAATTCATTCGCCCCTTTTTTCCATTAACAAATCCCACACAGACCCAAAACAATAACGTAAACAATCAAACCCCTTTTAAACAAACTCCTGACAACCGCAATTTGATCAGAACAGAAATGTATACAACGAATTCAGAACAGACTTACATCAGGACAGTCAAAACAACACCCGAAACTACTATCAGCCCCCTTAACAACCAAGAGTGCCGAATAAGCGTTTTAAAGAAGGCAGTGTAATGTACAGCACTTCCAATTGTATTACGAAAAAGAAAAAACGGTTTTGTTGCAATGACGTTTAACTCCAAAATAATTTGAATTTGAATTTTCGAGGAAAGATAACACAATTTGGAAACGGTTACTATATCGGTAATTTGGAGTCATTATCAGCTGATCTAATGCAACTCTAATCACGGCAAAGCTACAATTAGAGCTTTAAGTGCATGGTAGCTTTGCACTGCACTTACTCCCTCATAGAGTTCTTTTCTCTTTTGGCCGTCGCAATGATCAGCAGTGGAGTCTGCGAAAAAAATTATCTTCTATTATCTTCAAGAAAAACGTGGGTTTGTAAAAAGACAAAAAAAATCAAGTAGCTTGAAAAGTGATGTGTAACATTTTTTAAATATAGGACGCAAATCTAGCGTCCACATTGCCACGGGCAGCGGAGCACCCCGGCTGTTGCTGTGCACGTCTCTGCGGATAGGGCTCCACAGTGACTTAGATCAGGGTTCTATGCAGAAAAAGAACTGCATAGTCGGCAGATCTGCACACCTTTCTTGTGGAAAACGGGAAAAACCTTGGCGAGCAGCGAACGCATAACCTCGCGGACTCGCCGTGCCAAAACGGGGAGAAGGAAAAAAGAAATATAACCTCTGCATCTATACTCTACATCTACATCTTACACTTGCATCGACACTCTACCTTTGCATACACCCACGCGTATGCAACTATATACCAGTGCAACTGCAGGACAACTATAATTAAAGAACTTATCAAAAATGCAACATCCATAAATAGTATTGCCCAACTTACATATTACAATACACATACATTCACAGTTCCACATTATAAATTATTTAAATTAATAATATTTATTTAACAAGATAAAAAAAAAATGTAATGCAGAAACAAAAATGAAAATAGAAACCCAGGAGCAAATGAGCAAATGAGAACAAGAAGGAACCAAACAAATAATTTATTTAACCAGCCTTTAATTTAAATTTTCATACTTTTGATTTTCATTTCTCTTCATTTTTTTGTTGATTATTTTTTATTTTTAGTTCTGAAACTGCCACTCAATATTTTTATTAGCTATTATTTTGTGGGAGGCAAGGCATTTTATTTGGTAATATACCTTACATGGGTATATATATTATAATGTATATGTGCACAAGTATACATTTTTTTATCAATTAAATTAGGATAATTAAATCCCAACAACAATTCCTCTGGGCCCATAGGATGGATTTGGGTAGTGAAATTATTATTTTCTTTTTATTTACACTTAATACCCTGCACAATCCCTACATTGACAGGAGGGAAATTAAAAGTGAAGATAAGCTACAGATTCTGATAAGTATTCGGAATTTTGGATGTCAATAATTCCCTAAGTCTTTAACCTCCCTACCTATGCTATGACTATGACTATGCTACTTAAAATATTTACATTGTCCCTTGGCCAAGTTCAAAATAACTCTACCACAAATTTAAGAAACTGATCAACATAAGTACTCGACAAACCATTAAATTTATTTATTCACAATTCATTCTTTTTCCAATATATCTTCAATTATATTCCATTTATATAAATTCAGTTTAGTAAGCGGTTCCATTAAATCTCTTTTACAAACTAACAAATTTTAACCTACGCATAATTATCCTAGTCATTCTCTAACTCTTCATTTTTGTTTATATTTAGTAAGTAAAATAATAAGGTAAAGTATAAAGCAGCTAGATATAAGTAATTGAATATATAAATAGCAAAGTTATACAATCTTTAGCCAAATACAGATCTTGTTTTATTTAGACGTTCGAGTGGCAATTTGTAGAATTTTAATATAGGTAATTCATAATAATGTTTTTTTTATCGTTGTTTTTTAGTACTCACGACCTTAAATATCGCCTCCATGATGTGCGTAAAGTTGGGCCCAAGTTCACGTTGACATTGTCGAGCTGTAGGTCAAATTTTAAAGGTTCTAATTTAAATTCCTATTCAAATGCCAAAAGTTCCGTCAATCTGCTAGTATTTAATTCATTATTAATTGCAATACAAAAGAAAATCAAGAGTCAAAACAAAACACCGAAATGTAACTGCAGCACTGCAGCGATAAGACCTTAGGAGACCGCTGGCTGCTACGCTGCGCTGCGATAAGACGGAATCACAAAGTTAGACCTAAACTAGTAAGGAAAGCTTGGAAATAGCTTGACTTAAACTGACTGTCATTATCAGAAAGTATTACTTCTGGAACGCCAAACGTATAGAATGTAGCCCCCTTTAAGAAATCACAGATTTTAGGAGCGGTGAACTTCTTAAAAGGTAACAAAAAGTGGAAACGGGTGTTATGGTCAACGACAGTCAGCAAACCTATGTGACCTTTTTTTGTGCGAGGATATGGGCCTAAGAGGTCAATATATAATTTTTGGAATGGCCTGTCTGAGGTTAACGGTTTACCCATTGGCGGTTTTAGAACCGTGTTTGGACTTTTCGTGGTACGACAAATTACACAATTGGATATATAGTTGCGTATATCTTTTTAGTTTTTCTACAGTTTTACTCATGCCACAATGAGATGAAGTTGGTGCATCATGAGCCTGAAAAAAGCCGAAGGTATCCATAGTTTCCATGGATTTTCTTGCTTTATATCGTCTGATACAAAAGTGGTTCTTTTGTAAATATAACCATCCCTGATTTGTAGATCGGGAAATCTTAATTGATTATTAGATATTGTCTTTATTAAGTCCAAGTATTCCGTGGATTTGAAATGTGGAGAATCTACGTCAACTATGGGTCCATTTTGATAAAATTCATCGATGGCTGGGTCGTTCTGTCTGGATAAGGTGTCTGCAACGACGTTCTGAGAACCGCTACGATGTTTTATAGTGAACGTAAACGCTCTCAATTTCATTGACCATCGAGCTAACCTTCCTGATAAATCCTTCTGCCGCATCAGCCATTAAAGGGCTGCATGATCTGTTATGACTAAGAAATCCTGGCCTTTAATATACGCGCGGAATTTTTTAATTCCTTTTATAACGGCAAGACATTCTAATTCGGAAACTGAATAGTTACGTTGAGCTTTGGACAATTTTTCGGGCATATTCGAAATCGGAAGTTCTACTCCATCTCGCTCCTGAGCCAGTACGCAACCAACACCAAAAGAGCTGGCGTCACACAACAAAATGAATTGTTTGGAAAAATCTGGTGTTATGAGACTTGGCGAGGCAGTAAGACATGATTTCAAGTTTTCAAAAGCGGTTTGAGCCTCTTCGTTCCATTCAAGCGTATTCTTCTTTTTAAGAAGTTCCGTCAAAGGAAAACTAATAGTGGCAAAGTTTTCTACAAACCGTCGGTACCATCCCGCTAATCCTAGAAATCTTTGCAACTGCTTAATCGAAGTTGTTTGTCGAAATTCTACTATTGCTTTAACCTTATCTGGGTTGGTTCTTATTTGTCCATTCCCAGAATCCATTGTCCATAAAGCCGAGATATATGATCTCCTTCATACAAAATTTAAATTTGCTGACATTAATAGTGATAGCATAAAGCTATCTCTTGTAGTAAAAGCATATGGGATTCAAAATCCTCGGACAAAACTAATAAGTCGTCAAGATAAACAAATACTCTATTCCTAAGATGAGCTGGAATGACTCGATCCATAAGACGACACAGAGACCAAAGGGCATCATTTTATACTGATATAGCGGTCTATTCGGTATTGTAAACGCAGTGTATTGCTTAGAATTTTCATCAAGCGGTATCTGCCAGTATGCATGCTTCATGTCGATACCACTTATGAATTTAGCTGGTGGTAACCAGCTTAAGATGCCGTCTATATGAGGTAGAGGATATGCGTCCCGCTGAGTAACCTTGTTTACCTCTCTAGAATCAAGACATAGACGGTTCTTGTCTCCTTTCTTTACTAACACGCAATTACTGCTCCAAACGCTAGTTGACTCTTCGATAACATCTAAGGCTAACATCTAACGGCCAATGCCGTTGTTTAATATGGCTCGCATTTCCTATATCAATGCTATGTGTGGACAGGGTAGTACGACCTAAACCTTCGGAAGCAAAGGATGGAAATGTTTTTATTACTGTCTCCAGCCGAAGTCTTTCTCCTTCGTTCAGCTTATGATATTTTGGAGAATCTTCATCATCATCCAAAGTACCGATGTCTAACTCTAATAACTAATTTTATTTAGTAATCCAAACTTTTGCCAAAAATCAATGCTTAAATAAACATCCTGTTGAAGTTATGGTATTATAAACAATTCAAGATTGTCTATCGTATCTCCATACTTAATGGAAGTTGTAAGTTTTGACTCTACTTTGCTTTTTGTTCCGTTCGCAGCGCGAATTTCGCCAGAACATTTTTTTACGTTGTGTTTAAGGAAGTTCTGAGCAGCTAATCCGCCTACACAACTTATTGTTGCTCCAGAATCTAATAAAGCCTTGTAAGTTTGACCCTCTATATTGATATCTGTATAGAGTCTTTGGTCAGAGCTAAGTACTAAAGCAGAAATAAGTTTTAAAGGAGTCCCTATACTATCTACTTTACCAAATATTTCTCTACGCTTATTATTGTAATATTGAATTCTTATGTGTAAGGGTATAAAGGAAAAATGAATATCAGGCTGATCTAAAGGTTCTATCTCCTGAAATTCACGGGCTTCAGTGGTTGACTTGGACTTAGCAACTTCTGAATCTTGTTCCTCAGAGAAACATCCTTTTGTCGGTTTCCCGGATTAAAGTTTGGACAAGTCGGCTTGTATTTTTCTTTAAGTCCGCAACCGTAACAAAATATAATCCTTTTAGCCATACAATCATCAAATCTGTGGATTTGTTTGTCACAATTCCAACAAGTTGTGGTATTTCGACGTTGAATTTGGATTACCTCTTCACCTACTCTTACTAAACCTGTCACCTCTTCTTCGGTGGTTAATTCTGCCACGCAGGAGCGATAGGGTTTTGGCTTAAACGTCCTTAGATTGTTATAAAACTGTTCATGCCTGCGCACTTCGTATCAGAGTTGTGCTCTGTTTGGGATTTTTAGATGCAGCAACTCATGATGTAAACTAGGCTTCGAATTTCGAACCAATAACTCAACTAATAGTGTTTCGGAAACACCATTATGCAGTCTGTCAATCAAGCGTTCCATGGTTTCCTGGAAATCTTCAAATGCTTCATTTTCCCCTTGCTTGCGTTTTCGGATTCCCTCCCAAATATCATAATCTGTCTCTATATCTTCGAATCTCTTCCTAAATTCACCACAAAATGTGTTCCAATCGAAATTTGGATTGTTTCGATGGAACTTCCAATACCAATCGCTTGCTTTCCCTGCAAACAGAAGGTACAAATGGTCACATAGAAGTCCATAATCATTACCTAGATTTTGTTTGGTAAGTGAGCATATCCTGTAAATGAATTCATCTATCCTGATGCTTGTTTTGCTACCATCGAACTTTAATCCCCATTTTTGAATGATTCCTGATACTTTTTCCGGGCTAACATATGATCTTGCATTGCTCCTGTTTCTCCTACATTATTGTCTAAATTCTTAGAATACCGATTTTGATTGGAATCGTTCCTGCTCAAATCTGTATTTGGTTGGATATTGTTAGGAGTGGAATTTGTATGTGTGGGCTGAGATAATTGCAAGTTGTCCAAATGACTTTTAATAGATTAATGGTCAACGACAATCAGCAAGCCTATGTGACCTTTTTTTGGTGCGAGGGTATGGGCCTAAGAAGTCAATAAATAATTTTTGGAATGGCCCATTGGTTTACCCATTGGCGGTTTTAGAACCGTGTTTGGACTTTTCGTGGTGCGACAAATTACACAATTGGATATATAGTTGCGTATTTGCGTAACCATACAAGGCCAAAACAAATATCTTTTTAGTTTTTCTACAGTTTTACTCATGCCACAATGAGATGAACTTGGTGCATCATGAGCCTGAAACAATATATCGGGTACTAAAGTCGAAGGTATCCATAGTTTCCATGGATTTTCTTGCTTTATATCGTCTGATACAAAAGTAGTTCTTTTGTAAATATATCCATCCCTGATTTGTAGATCGGGAAATCTTAATTGATTGTTAGATATTGTCTTTATTAAAAATGTGTAGTGTACGTAGTTTGATAGTTTAACTAACTGGTCTTTTAATAGTGGGTGGTTATTACTAATAAAGAGGACCTTGTACTTCCTTCGCTAGCGATGCGCACTCTTGCTATGCTCGGGTCTAGCTCGCCGTAGGTCGGGGTTCTTTTAGCTTAGGATAGTACGAAACGCTACTACATTTAATAAGTGCGTCTTATTCTAAAACAATATTCATAACTGGACTATCGATTAATAAAAGAAATGGCTTTATATTGATACTACGGATACACGCCGACACGTGTGAAGATAAGATACAGATTCTGATAAGTATTGGGAATTTTGGATGTTAATAATTCCCTAAGTCTCCCTCCCAATGCTGCTTAAAATATTTAATTGTCCCTTGGCCAAGTTCCAAATAACTCTACCACATATTTAAGAAAGTGTTCAACATAAGTACTCGACAAACCATTACATTTATTTATTCACAATTCATTCTTTTTCCAATATATCTATAATTATAATTCCATTTATATAAATTCAGTTTAGTAAGCTGTTCCATTAAATCTTATTTTTAAACTAACAAATTTTAAACTACGTATAATTATCCTAGTTATTCTCTAACTCTTCATTTTCGTTTATATTTAGTGAGTAATATAATGTATATAAAGGTAAAGTATAAAGCAAATAGTCATAAGTAATTGAATATAAAATTAGCAAATATAGTTATACAATCTTTAGCCAAATACAGATCTTATTTTATTTAGACGTTCGAGTGGCATTTTGTAGAATTTTAACATAGGTAATTCATAAAACTGTTTTTTTATCGTTGTTGTTTTGTAGTTATCACGACCTTAAATATCCACTCCATGATGTGCGTAAAGTTGGGCCCAAGCTCACGTTGACATTGTCGAGCTGTAGGTCAAATTTTAAAGGTTCTAATTTAAATTCCTATTCAAATGCTAAAAGTTCCGTCAATCTGCGAGTATTTAATTCATTATTAATTGCAATACACAAGATAATCAAGAATCAAAACAAAACACCGAAATGTAACTGCAGCACTGCAGCGTTAAGACCTTAGGAGACCGCTGGCTGCGCTGCGATAAGATGGAATCACAAAGTTAGACCTCCGCTGGTCATATGAGTTGATCCTCACTGCGTAACGTTGATGATGTCCAAATATAATTAAATCCGATCCGGTCGTCTAAACTACTGCACAGCTGAATAATATGGATGAGCTCTAGCCTTCCAATACATTTGGCCAGTTATCATTCGGCAGGTGGCTGGTTGCGTAACTTGTTGGCTGAAGGTTATGTCGGCCTCGTGGGTCGAATCTCTTTTCCACTTTCACACAAATCGCACACGGAAATTTATTGAAATATCCCACTCTTGTTTTTATTGGATTAGATATATATAATTAAATTATATCTCCACGTGTATGTGAAATTTAATTGGGCAGCGTCAAAAATTGTGAGCGTTCGCCACAAGGTATTATCTGATAATGAATTAAGCTCTGTGAAGCTGCATGCCGGTGGTCACTGCTATGGGCTTTCCTTTCCCTAACTGTACAATCGTACGATCATATTCTGTCCTGACTGGTCTAAAACAATTCTCTCACTTTTTGGGTTATACAAAAGCTGCTATAATTTAGGGCGAGGGTGTCTTGAAGAGTGTAAAGTTTAAGTTGGTCAATACAACCACAGATAAGGGTAACGAGACTATTTCAAGGAAGCCTTTTCTGAAGAAACTCCTTTTTTTCTAGCTTGTATATCCTTCAAATGGAATACTCCCAATTTCTTTCCTCTCTCATCCTCTAATTCGTAGTAGTACGAGCTACGTTTCTTATAAACTTTAGCTGGAATAAATACGGGTGCCAATTTACTACTGAATTTCTTTACGGCATTACTTTGTGTAAAGTTTCTAGTGTCGTCCACTAACATATTTAGAGTACGCAGGAGACTATAGTCCTTGCCGTTAAGGATCATATTTTGTCCAAATGTCAGAAAGTAAGGTGACAAACCTGTGCTTCTATGTAACGACGCTCTTAAAGATCCGCTAATAGCGTCTAAGTTGTCATCCCAATTTGTGTGGTCTTTCCCTATATAAACTCTTACAGCGGCTAACACCGATCTGTTAAGTCTTTCACTCGCGTTAGCCTGTGGAGAATATATGGCTGTAAGTTTTTGAAATGTTTTATAGTGAACGTAAACGCTCTCAATTTCATTGACCATCGAGCTAACCTTCCTGATAAATCCTTCTGCCGCATCAGCCATTAAAGGGCTGCATGATCTGTTATGACTAAGAAATCCTGGCCTTTAATATACGCGCGGAATTTTTAATTCCTTTTATAACGGCAAGACATTCTAATTCGGAAACTGAATAGTTACGTTAAGCTTTGGACAATTTTTCGGACATATACGAAATCGGAAGTTCTACTCCATCTCGCTCCTGAGCCAGTACGCAACCAACACCAAAAGAGCTGGCGTCACACAACAAAATGAATTGTTTGGAAAAATCTGGTGTTATGAGACTTGGCGAGGCAGTAAGACATGATTTCAAGTTTTCAAAAGCGGTTTGAGCCTCTTCGTTCCATTCAAGCGTATTCTTCTTTTTAAGAAGTTCCGTCAAAGGAAAACTAATAGTGGCAAAGTTTTCTACAAACCGTCGGTACCATCCCGCTAATCCTAGAAATCTTTGTAACTGCTTAATCGAAGTTGTTTGTCGAAATTCTACTATCGCTTTAACCTTATCTGGGTTGGTTCCTATTTGTCCATACCCAATTATAAAGCCGAGATATATGATCTCCTTCATACAAAATTTAAATTTGCTGACATTAATAGTGATAGCATAAAGCTATCTCTTGTAGTAAAAGCATATGGGATTCAAAATCCTCGGACAAAACTAATAAGTCGTCAAGATAAACAAATACTCTATTCCTAAGATGAGCTGGAATGACTCGATCCATAAGACGACACAGAGACCAAAGGGCATCATTTTATACTGATATAGCGGTCTATTCGGTATTGTAAACGCAGTGTATTGCTTCGAATTTTCGTCAAGCGGTATCTGCCAGTATGCATGCTTCATGTCGATACCACTTATGAATTTAGCTGGTGGTAACCAGCTTAAGATGCCGTCTATATGAGGTAGAGGATATGCGTCCCGCTGAGTAACCTTGTTTACCTCTCTAGAATCAAGACATAGACGGTTCTTGTCTCCTTTCTTTACTAACACGCAATTACTGCTCCAAGCGCTAGTTGACTCTTCGATAACATCTAAGGCTAACATCTAACGGCCAATGCCGTTGTTTAATAAGGCTCACATTTCCTATATCAATGCTATGTGTGGACAGGGTAGTACGACCTAAACCTTCTGAAGCAAAGGATGGAAATGTTTTTATTACTATCTCCAGCCGAAGTCTTTCTCCTTCGTTCAGCTTATGATATTTTGGAGAATCTACATCATCATCCAAAGTACCGATGTCTAACTCTAATAACTAATTTTATTTAGTAATCCAAACTTTTGCCAAAAATCAATGCTTAAATAAACATCCTGTTGAAGTTATGGTATTATAAACAATTCAAGATTGTCTATCGTATCTCCATACTTAATGGAAGTTGTAAGTTTTAACACTACTTTGCTTTTTGTTCCGTTCGCAGCGCGAATTTCGCCAGAACATTTTTTTAAGTTGTGTTTAAGGAAGTTCTGAGCAGCTAATCACCGTACACAACTTATTGTTGCTCCAGAATCTAATAAAGCCTTGTAAATTTGACCCTCTATATTAATATCTGTATAGAGTCTTTGGTCAGAGCTAAGTACTAAAGCAGAAATAAGTTTCTGTCGGTCACGACGAACCTTCTTCCAAAATTCTCTCAATCGGCTAGTAGATCGTCTGGGTTTTAAATGAGTCCCTATACTATCTACTTTACCAAATATTTCTCTACGCTTATTATTGTAATATTGAATTCTTATGTGTAAGGGTATAAAGGAAAAATGAATATCAGGCTGATCTAAAGGTTCTATCTCCTGAAATTCACGGGCTTCAGTGGTTGACTTGGACTTAGCAACTTCTGAATCTTGTTCCTCAGAGAAACATCCTTTTGTCGGTTTCCCGGATTAAAGTTTGGACAAGTCGGCTTGTATTTTTCTTTAAGTCCGCAACCGTAACAAAATATAATCCTTTTAGCCATACAATCATTAAATCTGTGGCCTTGTTTGTCACAATTCCAACAAGTTGTGGTATTTCGACGTTGAATTTGGTTTACCTCTTCACCTACTCTTACTAAACCTGTCACCTCTTCTTCGGTGGTTAATTCTGCCACGCAGGAGCGATAGGGTTTTGGCTTAAACGTCCTGAGATTGTTATAAAACTGTTCATGCCTGCGCACTTCGTATCAGAGTTGTCCTCTGTTTGGGATTTTTAGATGCAGCAACTCATGATGTAAGCTAGGCTTCGAATTTCTAACCAATAACTCAACTAATTGTGTTTCGGAAACACCATTATGCAGTCTGTCAATCAAGCGTTCCATGGTTTCCTGGAAATCTTCAAATGCTTCATTTTCCCCTTGCTTGCGTTTTCGGATTCCCTCCCAAATATCATAATCTGTCTCTATATCTTCGAATCTCTTCCTAAATTCGCCACAAAATGTGTTCCAATCGAAATTTGGATTGTTTCGATGGAACTTCCAATACCAATCGCTTGCTTTTCCTGCAAACAGAAGGTACAAATGGTCACATAGAAGTCCATAATCATTACCTAGATTTTGTTTGGTAAGTGAGCATATCCTGTAAATGAATTCATCTATCCTGATGCTTGTTTTGCTACCATCGAACTTTAATCCCCATTTTTGAATGATTCCTAAAACTTTTTTCGGGCTAACATATGATCTTGCATTGCTTATGTTTCTCCTACATTATTGTCTAAATTCTGAGAATACCGATTTTGATTGGAATCGTTCCTGCTCAAATCTGTATTTGGTTGGATATTGTTAGGTGTGGAATTTGTATGTGTGGGCTGAGATAAGTGCAAGTTGTCCAAATGACTTTTAATAGATTTATGTTCAATTACAATCAGCAAGCCTATGTGACCTTTTTTTGGTGCGAGGGTATGGGCCTAAGAGGTCAATAAATAATTTTTCGAATGGCCCATTAGCTTACCCATTGGCGGTTTTAGAACCGTTTTTGGACTTTTCGTAGTGCGACAAATTACACAATTGGATATATAGTTGCGTATTTGCGTAACCATTCAAGGCCAAACAAATATCTTTTTAGTTTTTCTACAGTTTTACTCATGCCACAATGAGATGAACTTGGTGCATCATGAGCCTGAAACAATATATCGGGTACTAAAGTCGAAGGTATCCATAGTTTCCATGGATTTTCTTGCTTTATATCGTCTGATACAAAAGTAGTTCTTTTGTAAATATATCCATCCCTGATTTGTAGATCGGGAAATCTTAATTGATTGTTAGATATTGTCTTTATTAAAAATGTGTAGTGTACGTAGTTTGATAGATTTTAACTAGCTGGTATTTAATAGTGGTTTTTAATAGTGGGTGGTTATTACTAATAAAGAGGACCTTGTACTTCCTTCGCTAGGGATGCGCACTCTTGCTATGCTCGGGTCTAGCTCGCCGTAGGTCGGGGTTCTTTTAGCTTAGGATAGTACGAAACGCTACTACATTTTAATAAGTGCGTCTTATTCTAAAACAATATTCAGAACTGGACTATCGATTAATAAAAGAAATGGCTTTATATTGATACTACGGATACACGCCGACACGTGTGAAGATAAGATACAGATTCAGATAAGTATTGGGGATTTTGGATGTTAATAATTCCCTAAGTCTTTACCCTCCCAATGCTACTTAAAATATTTAAATTGTCCCTTGGCCAAGTTCAAAATAACTCTACCACATATTTAAGAAAGTGTTCAACATAAGTACTCGACAAACCATTAAATTTATTTATTCACAATTCATTATTTTTCCAATATATCTTCAATTATAATTCCATTTATATAAATTCAGTTTAGTAAACGGTTCCATTAAATCTTTTCTACAAACTAACAAATTTTAACCTACGCATAATTATCCTAGACCTCCTCTAACTCTTCATTTTCGTTTATATTTAGTAAGTAAAATAAAGTATATAAAAGTAAAGTATAAAGCAAATAGTCATAAGTAATTGAATATAAAATTAGCAAATATAGTTATATAATCTTTAGCCAAAGGCAGATCTTATTTTATTTAGACGTTCGAGTGGCATTTTGTACAATTTTAATATAGGTAATTCAAAATAATGGTTTTTATCATTGTTGTTTTGTAGTACTCACGACCTTTAATAGCCATGATGTGCGTAAAGTTGGGCCCAAGTTCACGTTGACATTGTCGAGCTGTAGGTCAAATTTTAAAGGTTGTAATTTAAATTCCTATTCAAATTCCAAAAGTTCCGTCAATCTGCGAGTATTTAATTCATTATTAATTGCAATACAAATAAAATCAAGAATCAAAACAAAACACCGAAATGTAACTGCAGCACTGCAGCGATAAGACCTTAGGAGACCGCTGGCTGCTACGCTGCGCTGCGATAAGACGGAAGTTGGCTGTAGAGCAAACAAATGCCTTATATAGGCCTTGGCCTTCCTTACGCCTTGGGGTCGAATCTCTTTGCCACTTTTACACAAATCGCACACGGAAATTTATTGAAATATCCCACTCTTGTTTTTATTGGATTGGATATATATAATTAAATTATACCTCCACGTGTATGTGAAGTATAATTGGGCAGCGTCAAAAATTGTGAGCGTTCGCCACGAGGTTTAATCCGATAAAAAATTAAGCTCTGGGAAGCTGCATGCCGGTGGTCACTGCTATAGCCTTCCTTTCCCTAACTGTACAATCGTACGATCATATTCTGTCCTGATTGGTCTAAGACAATTCTCTCATTTTTTGGGTTATACAAGAGCTGCTACTGAATTTCTTTACGGCATTACTTTGTGTAAAGTTTCTAGTGTCGTCCACTAACATATTTAGAGTACGCAGGAGACTATAGTCCTTGCTGTTAATCATATTTTGTCCAAATGTCAGAAAGTAAGGTGACGAACCTGTGCTTCTATGTAACGACGCTCCTAAAGATCCGCTTATAGCGTCTAAGTTGTCATCCCAATTTGTGTGGTCTTTCCCTATATAAACTCTTACAGCGGCTAACACCGATCTGTTAAGTCTTTCACTCGCGTTAAAATGTGGAGAATATATGGCTGTAAGTTTTTGCTGTACGCCAAAACTAGTAAGGAAAGCTTGGAAATAGCTTGGAAATAGCTTGTCTTAAACTGACTGCCATTATCAGAAAGTATTACTTCTGGAACGCCAAACGTATAGAATATAGCCCTCTTTAAGAAATCACAGATTTTAGGAGCGGAGAACTTATGGTCAACGACAATCAACAAACCTATGTGACCTTTTTTTGTGCGAGGGTACGGGCCTAAGACGTCAATATATAATTTTTGGAAAGGCCTGTCTGAGGTTAACGGTTTACCCATTGGCGGTTTTAGAACCGTGTTTCGACTTTTCGTGGTACGAAAAATTACACAATTAGATATATAGTTGCGTATTTGCGTAACCATACAAGGCCAAAACAAATATCTTTTTAGTTTTTCTACAGTTTTACTCATGCCACAATGAGATGAACTTGGTGCATCATGAGCCTGAAACAATATATCAGGTACTAAAGCCGAAGGTATCCATAGTTTCCATGGATTTTCTTTTTCTTGTAGACACTCCTCGTCTAGGAGGTGTACCTCGGATCCTGCCTGATCTGGTATTTCTCCTTAATGGTAAAATATCAGTATTATCCTGACATTCGGTTACGCCGGATGTACCAGCTGTTGCAGCATCTAATTCAGCGAACAGAGTGTTATTAGAGTGAGATAAATTCGATTCGTTGCAATCTGCATTGCAAATTGGACATGTTTGTGTACTTTTTAAGTGATTTATAATGTACTTTTTATGAAATGTATGCCTGCACGATGTTGTTGCTGACAAAATGGTTGGTGCTAAGATTTCTTTACATATGGCACAGCTATTTTCAACGCCTTCTGAAACTTCAAATGCAATAAGTGCACTATGCTTGGCTGCCATATTATAGTTATTAAGATATGTTGTAATTATTTGGTTTGTCTTTCTTTATGTCGATCACTTCTATCAGAATCTTAGTTGTATCTCTATTTGTTAGTGGATTGTAGCTGGTCTATTGCCTCATGCTTTTGTTTACTTGAAAATCGTACAATATACGGACTTATTGAAGTATAATGTATTCAAAAAAATCAAATTGTAAATAAAGTTGAGTAAAGAAACATATGGTGATGGCAAAAAGGCTTACTCTTTGCATAAATTGCCTCAAGACTGGTCATCAACTGAATCAGTGCAGCACAAACAATTGCATTGCATGTGGCTCTAAGCACCACACTCTCCTTCATCCGGGAAACTTGGCCTCGCCGTCATTACAAGAAGGATCACAGCTCAGAGAAACGCTTGCCTCATCATGCCGTAGAACCCTCTGCATTGACGTCTACTGCTTTTCTAGCACGGGATCTCAATAAAGATTTTGTGCTCCTGCCATTGTATTAGTAAAAAACAGTTCAGTCACCTTTTTTCCTTGCCGTGGCCATTCTCGACACGGGTAACCATAACTGACCACCTGTACTGAAATTTCGTCGAAGAATCTCTAGTGAAAAATCCCCGTACACTGGAGGAATAGTACGGCCATCTAGCCCACGTGCTTCCCGTTAACCCTTCTTGTTAATGATCGACTGGAGAAGACTTCGTAAGATTTTAATAACCGTAACCAAATAATCGTACCAAAGCATCTTACAGCAGCAACTATGGCAACGACTATGACGCATACATTAATAACAAAATTTGTAAGACTAATATCAAAATAAAAAAAATATCAAGACATTTTCAAAAGTGTGGGCGTGGCAGTTTGGCGTAGTTTGTGAGCGTTAGAGTGGGCATGACCTCATCTTTTAACAAAGTTGTCTGTGAAATCAGCATGCTTAATCTGAACTTTCTAGCTTTTATAGTTCCTGACGGAAGAGACGGACATGGCCAGATTGACACGGCTATTGATCCTGATCAAGTATATATAATAAACTTTTTAGGTGATTTATTTAATAAAAAATATTTTCTTTTTATAATTTTTATTTGATAAGTTTTCACCAGAGGTCAGTTATGAACTAATTTACAATTGTATTCTTTCGGCCCAGCAAACATTTTACAGAGGATTAACATAAGCCTTTTAAGTTCTTCTTAGATATATCTCTCGAGCTTATCGGATCATGAAGCTTGTTACCGTTAAGCGGTATGTGTCTTGGGAGAATGTTATTGTGAAGTGAAGCTTTCCAAAAGATCGGCTTTAGCTTTTTATATGAAGAGGGAACTCCCACACCTTTTAGATATAAGCTTGTCCTCAAGCGATTATTTCTAGATATAATTGTGGCACTGGATTTTCGATTTCAACTATTTCTGATTTTGATTGTTAATATTGTATTGTAAATAATTCATTTGTGTATTGTTGAATACTAGTAGATATTGTAATTTGTTTTAATTCTGCTGTGCAGTTGGATATTTTTATAATTTTCAATATAAATCTCTTGACCGTTACATTTGTGATAAAGTTTTTCTCTTGTCATATTCCAGGTTATAAGTATATTTGTTTCATTATAAATCTCTTGACTGTTACAATTGTGATAAAGTTTTTCTCTTGTCATATTCCAGGTTATAAGTATATTTGGTTTAATGTATTGAATATAGGATTGTATACGTTATTTTTGAAAAGTACGAGTTAGTGTTTGGGTTTTATTATGTTAGCTATGCAATGGTCTTTGACAATATTCTTTGTTAGTGTATTTAGAACATAGTTGTTATGTGAGTAGAACTTGCCTTTAATATTTTTATTATTGGCCATTATTATCGGGGTAAGGTGCAATTAAGAAAGTTGGTTGTTCAATTTTATTCATAGGAATGTGGGACATTAGGAATATTTCTCGTTTTGCTTCTAACCAATCTCTACTGTTTCTTTTAATAAGTGAAGAGAATTTTGAATATACGTCTATACAAGATAAATAATTGTCAATTGTCAATTGCTTTAAAATCAATAACATAAATTTCTTATCGGTTATCTGTGTCTGGAGTGTTTTCTAAAACTAGTTTTGTTGGTCTATGTTCTGTCTTTGCAAGGTTACAGATTTCGCATTCATTGATAATGTTTTGAATTAGTTTATTATAATCGGGAAAATAGTTTATTTAAATAATCGTATCATATTTTGAGTGCCAGTGTGGAACAATTTAGAATATTGAGTAATAATGAATACTTTAAATTCAGGATAAGATTTTATGTCTTTTAACTTTATATACTTTTCAGAATTTTAACGTTACTATATGGGTTAATGGTTTTCGAATTATGCTTTTTGAAAAACTAAAAAGGCTTTATCGTTTTTCAGGTAAAAAACACTGTTATTATTTAAGAAGTATTATTAATGTTGCCTTTTTCGGGGTCATGTCAGTGTATTTGATGGTTAGAAGCAAAACGAGAAATATTCCTAATGTCCCACATTCCTATGAATAAAATTGAACAACCAACTTTCTTAACTGCACCTTACCCCGATAATAATGGCCAATAATAAAAATATTAAAGGCAAGTTCTACTCACATAACAACTATGTTTTAAATACACTAACAAAGAATATTGTCAAAGACCTTTGCATAGCTAACATAATAAAACCCAAACACTAACTCGTACTTTTCAAAAATAACGTATACAATCCTATATTCAATACATTAAACCAAATATACTTATAACCTGGAATATGACAAGAGAAAAACTTTATCACAAATGTAACGGTCAAGAGATTTATATTGAAAGTTATAAAAATATCCAACTGCACAGCAGAATTCAAACAAATTACAATATCTAATAGTATTCAACAATACACAAATGTAATATCTACAATAAAATATTTACAATCAAAATCAGAAATAGTTGAAATCAAAAATCTAGTACCACAATTATATCTAGAAATAATCGCTTGAGGACAAGCTTATATCTCAAAGGTGGGGGAGTTCCCTCTTCATATAAAAAGCTAAAGCCGATCTTTTGGAAAGCTTCACTTCACAATAACAGTCTCCCAAGACACATACCGCTTAACGGTAACAAGCTTCATGATCCGATAATCTCGAGAGATATATCTAAGAATAACTTAAAAGGCTTATGTTAATCCTGTGTAAAATGTTTGCTGGGCCGAAAAAATACATTTGTAAATTAGTTCATAGCTGACTTCTGGTGAAAACTTATGAAATTAAAATTATAAAAAGAAAAATATATTTTTTATTAAATCAATCACCTAAAAAGTTTATTATATATCTTTAATCAGGATAAATAACCGAGTCGATCTGGCCATGTTCGTCTGTTCCGTCAGGAACTATAGAAGCTAGAAAGTTCAGATTAGGCATGCTGATTTCACAGACAACTTTGTTAAAAGATGTGGCCATGCCCACTCTAACGCTCACAAGCTACGCAAAACTGCCACGCCCACACTTTTGAAAATGTCTTGATATTTTTCATTTTGATATTAGTCTTACAGATTTCGATCTGCTGTGGCAGAAAGGGGTGTTTTGTTTACATTGTGAAAGAGCGGTATCGAATGCCGGATATTTTTAATCAGTATTAAGACTTGCTGTAAGTGATTGCCTTCTTTGTTGATGACGGCTAATTTCAGTTCTAGATTTCTTAAAGCGAATTGGATAGGATCTTAACACAACCTTCAACCAGTATGGCTCTTATTACTCAACCAGAGATGATGAACTCTATACAGTTTACTGTTAGCCAACAACAGGCTCAACTTATGGATAACCTTACCTCTTATTTAGGGAAGACTATAGAGACATCTATTAAAAGTCATTTGGACAACTTGCACTTATCTCAGCCCACACATACAAATTCCACAGCTGACAATAACCAACCAAATACAGATTTGAGCAGGAACGATTCCAACCAAAATCGGTATTCTCAGAATTTAGACAATAATGTAGAAGAAAGAGGCGGAAACAGGAGCAATGCAAGCTCATATGTTAGCCCGGAAAAAGTATCAGGAATTATTCAAAAATGGGGATTAAAGTTCGATGGTAGCAAAACAAGCATCAGGATAGATGAATTCATTTACAGGATATGCTCACTTACCAAACAAAATCTAGGTAATGATTATGGACCATGTGACCATTTGTACCTTCTGTTTGCAGGAAAAGCAAGCGATTGGTTTTGGAAGTTTCATCGAAACAATCCAAATTTCGATTGGAACACATTTTGTGGCGAATTTAGGAAGAGATTCGAAGATATAGAGACAGATTATGATATTTGGGAGGGAATCCGAAAACGCAAGCAAGGAGAAAATGAAGCATTTGAAGATTTCCAGGAAACCATGGAAC
Source organism: Drosophila erecta (assembly GCF_003286155.1). Taxonomy (NCBI): domain Eukaryota; kingdom Metazoa; phylum Arthropoda; class Insecta; order Diptera; family Drosophilidae; genus Drosophila; species Drosophila erecta. The sequence continues at coordinate 880,583 of NW_020825222.1, read as the reverse complement.
GCTTGATTGACAGACTGCAAAATGGAGTTTCTGAAACACAATTAGTTGAGTTATGGGTAGAAAATCGAAGCCTAGCTTACATCATGAGTTGCTGCATCTTAAAATCCCAAACAGAACACAACTCCGATACGAAGTGCGCAGGCATGAACAGTTTTATAACAATCTCAGGACGTTTAAGCCAAAACCCTATCGCTCCTGCGTGGCAGAATTAACCACCGAAGAAGAGGAGACAGGTTTAGTAAGAGTAGGTGAAGAGGTAAACCAAATTCAACGTCGAAATACCACAACTTGTTGGAATTGTGACAAACAAGGCCACAGATTTGATGATTGTATGACTAAAAGGATTATAATAGGTTGGCAAATATCTCCCTTCCGCTTTTTTTTCTCATTATTCAATGCTTTATAAAAAGTGTTACAGTGATCGGATTTAGTTCAAATATGCGCCGTTTTGTTCGATAATCTGTTTCCATCTAGACGGCAACTTCATAATACCTCCCTCGTAGAAGCCACCCTCCTTATTTGCGAAGAACTCGGACAGCCACTTTTCACAATCCTCTTTTGAGTTCAACTTTACACCCTTGGGCATTCGCCATGGACAGAAACAGGTGGTAATCACTTGGCGCTATGTCCGGGCTATATGGTGGATGCGATAAAACCACCCATCCGAGCTCCCGTAGCTTCTGGCGTGTCATCAACGAAGTGTGTGTTCTGGCGTTGTCCTGGTGGAGCACTACACCCTTCCTTTTGGCCAATTCTGGACGCTTCTGGTCGATCGCCTGCTTCAAGCGGTCCAGTTGTTCGCAGTAGATGGTAGAATTAAGCGTCTGGCCAAATGGGAGCAGCTCATAGTGGATGATTCCCTTCCAATCCCACCAAACACACAGCCGTCCTGGCCGTCAATCCCGGCTTGGCCACTGTTTGGGACGATTCACCAGCCTTCGACCACGGCCGTTTTCGCTTGATATTGTCGTATGTGATCCATTTTTCGTCGCCAGTCACCATCCGCTTCAAGAATGGGTCGAGTTCGTTCCGTTTCAGCAGCATATCGCAGGCGTTGATTCGGTCCAGAAGGTTTTTTTGCGTCAAATCATGCGGCACCCAAACATCAAGCTTTTTTTTGTATCCAGCCTTCTGCAGATGGTTTAAAATGGTTTGGTGACTAACTCCCATCTCCTGGGCGATGTCACGAGATGCCACATGCCGGTCTAACTCGATGTATTCCATGATTTGATCGGTATTTGTTGTCACAGGTCTTCCGCCGGCTGGCTTATCCATGGTGCCGTTTTCACCGGCTCTGAATCGTCGAAACCATTCCTCCGCGGTTCGAAGTGATAGAGTACCATCCCCCAAAACACCATAATCTCACGGAACGTTTCTCTGGCGGATTTGCCTTTAACGAAGGAAAACTTTAAAATAGCGCGAATTTCGGCGTTAGTGAACTCCATGCTTACACGTTTATAACTGTTGAACGCAATATCCAAACTAATCATGCATAGCGTCGTTTTGTAGGTTATGTCAATACCTATCAAATTATGTATAGTATTGCCAGATACTTTGTACATAGCCGCGAAATTCAAAAGACAAAAAGGCGGAAGGGAGATATTTGCCAAACTAATATATTGTTACGGTTGCGGACTTAAAGAAAAATACAAGCCGACTTGTCCAAACTGTAATCCGGGAAACCGACAAAAGGATGTTTCTCTGAGCAACAAGATACATCCGTAGATTCAGAAGTTGCTAAGTCAAAGTCAACCACTGAAGCCCGTGAGTTTCAGGAGATAGAACCTTTAGGTCAGACTGATATTCATTTTTCCCTTATACCCTTACACATAAGAATTCAAAATTACAATAATATGCGTAAAGAAATTCAGTAGTAAATTTGCACCCATATTTATATAGCTAAAGTTTATAAGAAACGTAGCTCGTACTACTACGAATTAGAGGGTGAGAGAGGAAAGAAATTAGGAGTATTCCATTTGAAGGATATACAAACTAGAAAACAAGGAGCTTCTTCTGATAAGGCTTCCTTGAAATAGTCTCGTTACCCTTATCTGTGGGTGTTGTGACCAACTTAAGCTTTACACTGCAATAACTCTTCAAGGCACCCTCTCCCTAAATTATAGCAGCTTTTGTATAACCCAAAAAGTGAGAGAATTGTCTTAGACCAATCAGGACAGAATATGATCGTACAATTGTACACTTAGGGAAAGGAAAGCTATAGCAGTGACCATCGGCATGCAGCTTCCCAGAGCTTAATTCATTAACAGATAAAACCTCTTGGCGAACGCTCACAATTTTTGACGCTGCCCAATTAAACTTCACATACATGTGGAGATATAATTTTATTATATATATCTAATCCAATAAAAACAAGAGTGGGATATTTCAACAAATTTCCGTGTGTGATTTGTGTGAAAGTGGAACAGGGATTCGACCCTAAGGCGTAAGGAAGGCCAAGGCCTATATAAGGGCATTTGTTTGCTCTACAACCGACTTCCCCCCCGTCTCGTCGACCACCGCAACAGCTGTTTAAACCAAGTTCGCTCTTAGAAGAAGCCAAGAGGCCGACATAACCTTCAACCAACAAGTTACGCAAACTGCCACCCGCCGAATGATAATTGGCCAAATGTATTGGAAGGCTAGAGCTCATCCAGATTATTCAGCTGTGCAGAAGTTTAGACGACCGGATCGGATTTAATTAAATTTGGACATCATCAACGTTACGCAGTGAGGATCAATTCATATGACCAGCGGAGGTCTAACTTTGTGATTTCGTCTTATCGCAGCGCAGCGTAGCAGTCTCCTAAGGTCTTATCGCTGCACTGCTGCAGTTACATTTCGGTGTTTTGTTTTGATTCTTGATTTTCTTTTGTATTGCAATTAATAATGAATTAAATACTCGCAGATGGACGTAACTTTTGGCATTTGATTAGGAATTTAAATTAGAACCTTTAAAATTTGACCTTCAGCTCGACAATGTCAACGTGAACTTGTGCCCAACTTTACGCACATCATGGAGTGGATATTAAAGGTTGTGAGTACTACAAAAGAACAATGATAAAAAACATTATTATGAATTACCTATACTAACATTCTACACAATGCCACTCGACCGTCTAAATAAAAAAAGATCTGCATTTGGCTAAAGATTGTATAACTATATTTGCTAATTTTATATTCAATTACTTATATCTATTTGCTTTATACTCTATTTTATATACTTTCTTTTATTCACTAAATATAAACGAAAATGAAGAGTTAGAGAAGGTCTAGGATAATTATGCGTAGGTTAACATTTGTTAGTTTGTAAAAGAGATTTAATGGAACCGCTTACTAAACTGAATTTATATAAATGGAATTATAATTGAAGAATATTGAAAAAGAATGAATTGTGAATGGTTTGTCGAGTACTTATGTTGAACACTTTCTTAAATATGTGGTAGAGTTATTTTGAACTTGGCCAAGGGACAATGTTAATATTTTAAGTAGCATTGTCATGGTAGGGAGGTTAAAGACTTAGAGAATTATTAACATCCAAAATTCCCAATACTTATCAGAATCTGTAGCTTATCTTCACACGGGTCGGCGTGTATCCGTTTATTAGTAATTACCACCCACTATTAAAAGACCAGCAAGTTAAAATCTGTCGAACTACGTACACTACACCATCCGAAATTTCCAGTGTGCGAACGGTATCCAGCGCAGTGTCCCTCAGGCATGATAAAAGATTCTGTCGCTTTTCTGTTTGTGAGGTCTGAATGGCCATCTACGATCGTCAAAAACATAGAATCTAGACAATCAACAGAATTGGTGCCCTATGTCCTATGGACGCTGCTGATAACCACAATCAAACCTAATCAAGTTCTTCGAGCTCGATAAGAATTTTTTAAATGTTTGTTTTCAGCTCAAACCGCAGATGCAGAACGGAATCGTCAAACAAAGTTGGCGCAGAGCTTGACAAGGAATCCCCTAAGCGTTCCACTTTATTAAAAATTGAAGCCGCCTTGCGATTTAAAAATGTATCCCTGTTTGCAGCACCGGTAACGTTTCCAGAATTTTCACCAGCCATGGCAACACCAACAACAACAAAAACTGCAGAAGCAGCTGATCAAAATTCGGTTTCAGCGGGAAGATGAGTGCAAAGAGAATTAGCGACAACTTGTTTTTTATTTCCGTTATGCGCACAAATATTGTAGTGTGCGCACATATTATATATAGTAGCATATGTACCATAGTATAACACTTTGTTACACATACTCACACACACACACCACACAGTATATCATTATATATGTACCACTTGATCACACCCACTCAATCCATGTGCCCAGCAACACACTTAAACTTACAACCCTAACACATAGGAGAGTGGCGCGAAATGTTCGAAGACGACTGCATCGTGTTGGCGCAACCGGAAAAACTCCAAAATTTTCCGCGCTGAGTCAGCGGGGACGCGCCAGGGGCTGCGGCCTATGTTGGAATCACAGTGAAAATAGACCCAAAAGACTCGGGCTAGTAATTATAGGAGTTAAAGGTCAAGGAGCAGAACAATAGCCAACCCCACCGCTCACGCGGTACACCTAAAGCAGGGGCACTGGCGACCGAGTTGGAGCGGTATAACTCCCACCGGTGAAGAACCCTTCCCCACTTCTCACCATTACACTGAAATCCACGGAGCGTCTGACCCATAATGGGCGGCTCCGTGGTCTGCGTCTGTGTCACAATGGTCACAATGGTAGGTCTAAACTGCAAAACAAACCTGGCAGTAGGTATAAAATGCGTATACGAGTAGAGAATGTCGATTATTAACAGTACTACTTCAGGTGGTAACCAATTAGTTGGCAATCCACCCGTGGAAAACTCCACGGCAGGGGCTCGGATTCTGGAGGCCCCAAATCCCATTATAAACCAACCTGGCGAGGTGGTGGCAAGCTTGGCCGCCTCGACAGTGAAAGCAACAAGCCAACAAGAGAAGGGTATGGACAATGCGGGGGCTTTCCTAAGTAATCTTGCGCTCGCCGATCTTGCCAAGGGCACCTGCGCCACTACAGGCTGGCGGGTCCAACCTTGCCGAAGGAGTAGATGTGCAGGACACGCCAAAGCGGGCTCGGACCCCAAACAGCCCCTTCGGATCGAGTCGCAAAACACCCCCAAAAAGGACGAAGGCCGATAGACAGCTCCTGTGTGCCGGTAAGCTGACGGAAATTGGACTGGTCTTGGCCCAGCTTATGATCCTGACCAATGTCAAGCAGGTGCGACACATCAACGTCCAAATGAAAGCGATGGACGGGGCAGGGAGGACGCCAGCAGGGAGCTGGAAATGGAGTACGAACCAGGCAACGCCCCTACAAATGCCTTGCCGGGATGCCCCAAGTGCGGGGGTAGAAAAGCGAAAGCCGTGGACAACCTACAGCAAACTAACCACAGCCCAAAAAGAGACAGCTTCGCACAAACGGACGTCGAAGATTCCGAAGCAGTACTCAAGAAGCCCAGGGGCAGTCCAAGTACCACAGAGGATGAAGCCGAGGGAGAAGAGAGCCAGCCCTCCAAAGCGGCAGGCGAAGACAGCGGAGAAAGCCACGGCACAGCAAGCTGAAACTCAGAGTCGTGGCAAGCCAGACGCATGGACGAAGGTGGAGGCGAGGAAGAAAGCACGCTTGTCGCGGAGACCCGACGCGGTGATAGTGGAAGCAAAAGGCAAGACCTACAACGAGGTCTTGGTTTTGGTTACGAGGCGAAGCGACGGTCAACTGCAGGAGCTTGAAAAGAGTGTCCACAAGGTCCGCTGCACAGAGAGCGGCAACTTATTACTCGAGCTGAACAGGGATGGCGACAGAAAAGCAACGCTGATGAAGAGCGATCTAGAAGCAGTGTTGGACGGAGTTGCGACTGTGCGAGCGCTGTCAAAGGACTCGAGGATGCAGTTCATATCGGTTAGCGACTTGGACACACTAGTGAGGACCTTTCAAAGGCGTTGGCGGATCAGTTTAATGTTGACCCAAGCTCAATAAAACTGAGAAGCCTTCGACCCTCCTGCAGGGATACCCAAACGGCAACAATAGGCCTGCCGTGTAGCGAGGCGCAAGCGGTCCTGGCAAAGGGAAAGCTGAAGGTGGGATGGACAGTCTGCAGAGTCAAGGAGAGCGAGGCTAAACCTAGGTGCTTCAATTGCCTGGACTTCGGCCACATTGCGGTGCGATGCAAGAGCCCTGCAAATCGCAGCGACTGCTGTCTCAAGTGCGGACAAACCGGGCTAAGATAGCCAGCTGCACACAAGAGGCCAAATGCTTCCTATGCAACAGTGCCATTGAGGGAACTTGGAAATCCTGTCATCGGCGGGAACGCAGCGGACAGCGTAGAGTGTCTCACTCGAGCAGTTGAGACGGCATGTAGAGCCAGCATGAAGGTGTCGAGGAGCCATCACCGCCATCGGGAGCCAGTCTATTGGTGGACAGAGGAAATCGCAGAGGCACTCAGAAATTGCCTACGGGCAAAACGGCGTCAGCAAAGGGAGCAGGGCCTCCCCAACAACGAGTTCCGGAGGCAAGAATACACGGAAAACCGTCGGACCCTTAAAAGACTCATCTAGCAGTCAAAAAGGAGATGCTTCCTGGAACTATGCGATTCAGCCGAGCAGGTCCCATGGGGATCAGCGTACAAAATAATAATAAAAAAGATAAGTCAAGCGAAACCCCTGAAAGCCGGAGACGCCGCCCACATGACGGCGATCGTGGAATACCTGTTCCCAGTAGTGCCCTTGGCTCCGCAAGCTGCAGACGCGGCTCCTGCGGACGCATCTGAACTGATATTCACACCGGATGAAATTCGCAAGGTAGCCAGTGATATGCCATCGGGAAAAGCACCAGGGCCAGATGGAATCCCGGACATCGCCATTAAGCTAGGCATGAACGAGCACCCGGAAGCATTCGCAAATGTTTTCAACCAGTGCCTCACGGAAGGCCTTTTCCCAAAGCGCTGGAAAAGACAGAAGCTGGTACTGCTTCCAAAACCAAACAAGCCTCCCGAGAGTTCATCGTCATACAGGCCGATATGCCTGATTGACCACTTGGGCAAAGCTTTCGAGCGATGCCTCAGCAGTAGACTGCACGTAGCCATCTCCGCTACAGGGGACCTTTCGCCAATGCAGTTTGGCTTCAGGAAGGCGAGATGTACCGTGGACGCGATCGCTACAGTGAAGGAGATCGCCTCGAAGGCAGTGCAAGGGACTAGGTGGCAAGGAGGCACCAAGGAGTATTGTCTAGTGGTGACACTAGACATCCGTAATGCATTCAACTCGGCAAGATGGGACGTCACCATAGGAGCCTTACGGAACCGAGGCGTACCGGATGCATTAGTGGGCATTCTTAAGTCATACTTCAGCGACCGAGTACTAGTCTACGACACAGGAGGGGGCACTCTGGAGCACAGGGTAACCTGCGGAGTCCCACACGGCTCTGTACTTGGGCCACTGCTGTGGAATGCAATGTACGGAGGGGTGCTGAGGTTACCACTGCCAGGAAGAACCAAGGTGATCGGCTTCGCCGACGATATTGCCATACTAGTTGTGGCAAAAACAGTTCGGGAAGCCGAGGGCCTTGTTAATGCATCTATTTGCACCATAGTGGAGTGGCTCTCATCGGTCGGGCTAGATATCGCAGACCACAAAACGGAGGCCGTGCTGATATCCAGCCGCAAGCCACCATCCAAGTCGGTGGCGCCACCATCACGTCGGTAAGGGCAATCAGGTACCAATCAGGTGCAATCAGGTTATGCTAGACACCAGGTTGTCGTTTAAATAACACCTGGCAAATCGGAAGGTGGCGAGCGTCGCTAGGGCCCTAGCACGAATAATGCTCAACTGTAGGGGCCCTAGGCAGGGACGCAGGCTTCTGCTACAGTCTGTCTGCAGGGCGACAGCACTTTACGCAGCCCCCATATGGGCCGAAGCTACCAACAGGCAGTCATACAGTCAACAGGTTTCTGAAGCGACGCACAGACTGTGTGCCCTGAGACTGTGCTCCGGTTTCCGGACAATATCGGATGACGCAGCACAGGTTATAGCTGGGACCATCCCAATAGACTTGTTGGCGATGGAGGCAAAGGAGATTTACGACGCGATTAAGCAGATCGGAGAAGAGTGCAGCACTGCTCAGAGGCGAGCCATAAAAGCCAACGCCAGAGCTCATAGCTTGGTAAGGTGGCAGCGTTGGTGGCAGCAGTCGACGAAGGGGCGATGGACCCACAGGATAATCCCCAATGTGACCAGAAGGACTCTAAGACGTCATGGCGAGGTTAACTTCTGGCTGACCCAGATCCTAAGAGGTCATGGGTGTTTTAGAAGTTACCTAACCAGGTTCGGCCATTCGTCGGTATAATCAGTGCTTCTGGGGCCAGTTCAGCAATTTCGCTGCGGACTCGATGAAGCGGTGAATACGTCCACCGGAGTAACACAGAGCGCACCCTGGCCCTGCGAAGCATAGCCTAGCGGTAGTACCGCAGGGACTCCAGGATCTATCTTGTTTCTTTTATTCCAAACCACCCTAAATTCTGAAAAGTATGATAAAGTTATAAGACATAAAATCTTATCCTGAGTTTAAAGTATTCATTATTACTCAACATTCTAAATTGTTACACCCTGATATTCAAAAAATTATACGATTATTTAAAGATACTATTTTCCCGATTATAATAAACTAATTCAAAACATTATCAATGAATGCGAAATCTGTAACCTTGCAAAAACAGAACATAGACCATAGACCAACAAAACTAGTTTTAGAAAACACTCCAGACACAGATAACCCACGAGAAATTTATGTTATTGATTTTTATGCACTTGACAATTATTTATCTTGTATGGGCGTATATTCAAAATTCTCTCTTATTAAAACAAACAGTAGAGATTGGTTAAAAACAAAACGAGCCCTTACTAGAATTTTTAAAGACATGGGAAAACCAAATAAAAATTAAAGCAGACAAAGATTGCGCGTTTATAAGCACTTCTTTAAAAATTTGGAAAAACAACGAAGACATACAAATAGATATGTTGCCATATTGCCAACGTTAATTACAAAAATCTGATAAACAAAAAAACTTCCGCTTGGAAGTAGCTTTTCTTTTTATTCCAAACCCCCCTAACCCCGAGTATCCCAGCTCAGTGCAGCTAATACATGACCGGAATTGAAGGAAGCCCTAATTGCCGAGTTTAAGACCCAGACACCATTTGAAGAGCTTTTGAGACGGCTATATAACACACAATTCAATGGATCAGTTCGTAAGTTCATAGAAGAGCTTGAAGCGTAGATTTAAACAACAACAGTTTCTTAATGCACTACATACCAGAACGAGAAGATAGCCTAGAAGACAACCTCGACTGTTTGAATGTTTTACAGCCATCATTATCCACTGATGATGAAGCCACAAATTATGCAATAGGAAACGAGATAAGGGAATCAAATGAATTCAGGCTTGACCATCTAAATAAAGAAGAGTCACATGCCCTTACTAAAATTCTTCAAAAATTTAGGGACATACAATACAGAGAAGGGGAAAATTTGACCTTCACAACTACTGTAAGGCATGTAATCAAAACTAAACATGAAGACCCAATCTATTGAAAACCTTATATATACCCCCAGGCCTACGACAAGGAAGTCGAGGTACAAATCAAAGAAAAAAAGCGATGCTTCCGGTAAAATAAAGTATAGGTTTGTAATCGACTATCGCAAACTAATCGAAATTACTATTGATGATAAATACCCAATTCCTGTCATGGATGAAATACTAGATAAGCTAGGTAGGTCTCAATATTTCACTACCATAGATTTAGCAAAAGGTTTTCATCAGATCCAAATGGATGAAAGCTCGATTCAAAAAACAGCTTTTTCCACAAAAAATGGACATTAAGAATACACTTTAATGTCATTTGGACTGAAGAATGCACGTGCAACATTTCAACGTTGTATTAATAATCTATTAGAAGACCTAATTTACAAAGATTATTTAGTTTACATCGACGATATAATAGTCTTTTCCACTTCATTGGAAGAACACTTGTTATCTCTACGTAAAGTATTTGCTAAATTACAAGAAGCTAAACTAAAGTTACAACTTGACAAATGTGAATTTATGAAAGATAAATAGTGTTCTTAGGTCACATTGTAACTACTGAAGGCATAAAGCCCAACCCAAATAAAATAAAAGTCGTACAAAAATTCCCATTACCTAAAACTAATAAAGAAATAAAATCATTTTTAGGACTTTGCGGTTTTTACCGTAAATTTATTCCGAACTTTGCAAAAATTGCTAAACCCATAACACAAAAACTAAAAAAGGTTTCGTTATAAATTCTAAAGAATTGTATATCAGCCTTCGAAAAATTAAAAAGTTTAATTATGTCCGAACCAATATTAATTTACCCAAGCTTCGAAAAAACATTCTCATTGACCACAGATGCAAGCAATGTATTATCACAGGATCATAAACCTGTTTGTTACGCTAGCCGTACTGTCAATGAACAGGAACTTAATTATTCAGCAATAGAAAAAGAACTTTTAGCTATTGTCTGGCTATTGTCTATCTTTTTGGTCGTAAATTTCAGATCCTTAGTGATAGTCAACTTTTAGTTTGGCTCGATAATATCAAGGAACCAAATATGAAACTTCAAAGATGGAAAATCAAACTAAATTAGTTTGATTACCATATAAAATATATACCAGGAAATGAAAACCATATCGCCGATGCACTTTCACGTGTAAAAATAGAATATTTCTACGGCGATTCACTCACTTCAGCTGCTACCGTACATAGTAGCAATGAAGATAACCAAAGTTACATTTCCTTTTAGTATTGACTTATAGTATTGACGTTTATTCCAAATATGCCGCCTTAATTGAAGTCAGCTCTAGGGATTGGCTCGAAGCAAAAAGAGCTCTACTTAAAATTTTTAATGAAATGGGAAAACCGTCCGAAATAAAAGCCGATAAAGATTCAGAGTTTATGTGTGCTAAATTACATTTATGGCTAAAGTCCGAAAATGTGAACATTAACGTCACAACAAGTAAAAATATAATTTCTGACATTGAGAGATTTCATAAAACTGTCAACGAAAAGTTAAGAATTATAAGCACTGAGTCCGACCCAGAGAATAAAATAACAAAATTTGAAACCCTACTCCATGTTTATAACCATAAAATTAAACATAATACAACAGGTAAAACACCAGCAGATATTTTTATATATGCACATGACACCCAGCAAGAAAAAATTAATAAAATTAATAAATTAAATGAAAATAGACATAGTTATAAAGTAGACACCAGATATAGACAAGCACCATTAGTAAAATCTAAGACAACAAACCCATATAAAAAGACAGGAGAAATTACACAGATTGACGAAAAACATTACGAAGAGAAAAACAGAGGCAGGAAAATAACCCATTATAAATCAAAATATAAAAAGAAAAAAAAATAAAATAAATATAACGATAATTCTAGCACATCCCAAAACTACCAAGGCAATCCAACATAATTACACATTTTTGATGATCCTTTATTGATCCTTATTTCTATTATGTTTTATCCAACATGTCCAAGGACAAAACCTTAAAGTAAACCCAATTCAAGCCAAAAATGGCTACCTTATATTTAATACTGGATCAATAAGTTTACCAATCAATTATCACTACTTATCTGTAAATATTACAAAAATAGATAAATATTAGAAAAATAACTTAATAAAACAATCAGAAGAATATGAAACTTTATCTCAAATTCAATATTTAGTAGAGAAATTAAAAAGAGAAATTAATAGCATTAGAATAGCAAAGCGCAGCAAACGCGGCTTAGCTAATTTTATGGGAATAATTTATAAATACCTTTTTGGAACCTTAGATCAAGCAGATAAAGAAGAGCTAGAATATAAAATTCAAAATTTGTCCGAAAACAGCGTTAAAGCTAATGAACTCAACGAAGTCATAAAAACAGTAAATGAAGGCATAAAATTAATAAATTTATTAAGTGCATTACATGAAAGCGATCAAAGATTAAACATTTTATTATTTAATTTACAACAGTTTTCTGAGTATGTAGAAGATATTGAACTTGGAATGCAGTTAACAAGACTTGGCATTTTTAATCCTAAATTTCTAAAACATGATTATCTAACAAATATAAACTCAGAAAAACTTCTACATATTAAAACTTCCACTTGGCTGAAAACGGATACAAATGAAATTCTAATATTTTCCCATATTACAATCTTTACAATAATTCCATATCCAGATAGTAATCAAAACATTTTAAGAGAAAATGTACAAAATAAATTTTATGTTCAAAATAATAAAACTTATTTGGAATCTTCAAAATCTTTAATAATAAACAAATGCTTAACGGGCATACTTAACCAATTTAATACAGAATGCAGATATGTAAAAACTCATAAAGAATTTGAAATCAATTATGTCGAACCTAATATAATATTAACTTGGAACTTACCAAAATCCATACTTAACCAAAATTGCATAAATAGAGATATAATAATAGAGGGAGACAACATAATAAAAGCTTTTAACTGTTCCATACCAATCGAAGACATCTCAATATCAAACACTATGTTAGATTACACACAAACGATTTATGTCAACAACAATATCACTAAATTAAAAGCCCTTTCTTATATACAAGCTAAAGATATTTTTTTAAAGATATTATTAAGCAAATAATAAATTTCAAATAATTACTTTTACTATTTTAATTGTTTTAGTTGTCATAATAATATTCTATTATATCTACAAATATATGAATATACCTAAGAAAATTATAATCAAATTCAAAAGACAAGTACCCACTCCTATTGAATCAAATATTGTAAACAATGATGAAACAGAAATAGAAAATAATGTAAATCCTGTTTTGTATCCTAAATTATCCGCCTGAGGACAGGATAATTTCTTAAGGATGGGGAAGTAGCATATGTACCATAGTATAACACTTTGTTACACACACACACACACCACACACACAGTACATATGTACCACTTGATCACACCCACCCAATCCATTTGCCCAGCAACACACTTCAACTTACAAGCCCCAACACAGAATTCAGATCCCAAGCTCTTGGCGACAATAACAATTTCGGCCGCGTTAACATAAACAATTGATTCATAGACATAAACAACTAAGCAACCAAATAGCTTACGCAGCACAAATCCTGGTAATTTTCCATGCGCAACTCTCTTAAAGAGCGCAACCCATTTGAATAAGGAGGAGAGCCTTCAAGTTCATATAAACAAAGTCGACCAAGGGTTTGCTAAGCGTTCAACTCACACTCCAGATTTAGTTCTAATTCATCCACTATACCATTAAGACGTGAATTGACTCCGATTCAAAGTTGTATTATTATCTTGAAATAAAAACTTATATTTTTTTCAAAACTTGCAACCGCGAACTCGTTATTGGCGCAGTCGGTGGTCCTAAACCAACAAAAAACCTTCGTATGTGATTTAACTTCAACTTTGTGGCCAATCAGTGCTACAAGAAGTAACTATCCGCCAGTCATACAGTGCTTAATAATTAAAACCGCTTCAACTTGGTAGCCCACCATAATAGGGTGACCGCTACTAGAAGTGAAAAAATTACATAAGTGCTTCAAAGACAAGACCACTAAAGGGTAACTGAAGCCCCAGGTTTTGCATATCAACCAAAGACAGTGTGTAGCCCGCAAAACAAAAGGCGTGACCGCTACGAGGAGTGAAAAATAAAACAAGAAAAACAACAATGGCACTACCACTACAACAAGTGCAACTACTCTCCGAAAATCATCTGAACCAGGCTCTTGGTCAGATTCGACAGGTACCAACATTTACCGGTACGACACTGGAACTGAGCTCGTTCATAAGAAGAATAGAGTTCATACATCAACTATATCCACCAACTGACGTCCGTCAGTTACACGTCCTCTTCAGTGCAATTAAAATGCAAATTGGAGGGGACGCCCAACGAGTATCCCAGCTCAGTGCAGCTAATACATGGCCGGATTTGAAGGAAGCCCTAATCGCCGAGTTCAAGACCCAGACACCATTTGAAGAGCTTTTGAGACGACTATATAACACCCAATTCAATGGATCAGTTCGTAAGTTCATAGAAGAGCTTGAAGCAAAATGCTTTGTAATAACAAATAAGCTAGCTTTAGAAAATAATGATCTACATAATCACATTTATACAAACGCAATGAACAATACAGTAAAAAGTGTAATTATTAAAAAACTCCCAGATAGACCCTACATGCAATTAGCCAGATTTGATATAACAACAGTCAGTAAATTAAAGCAATTAAGCAAAAGCGATGCTTCTGGTAAAACAAAGTTCAGGATAGTAATCGACTATCGCAAGCTAAACGAAATTACTATTGATGATAAATACCCGATTCCTGTCATGGATGAAATACTAGATAAGCTAGGTAGGTCTCAATATTTCACTACCATAGATTTAGCAAAAGGTTTTCATCAGATCCAAATGGATGAAAGCTCGATTCAAAAAACAGCTTTTTCCACAAAAAATGGACATTACGAGTACACTCGAATGCCGTTTGGACTGAAGAACGCACCTGCAACATTTCAACGTTGTATTAGCAATCTATTAGAAGACTTAATTTACATTGTTTAGTTTACATGGACGATATAATAGTTTTTTCCACTTCATTGGAAGAACACTTGTTATCTCTATTTGCTAAATTACAAGAAGCTAAAAGTTACAACTTGACAAATGTGAATTTATGAAAAGAGAAACAGAGTTCTTAGGACACATTGTAACTACTGAAGGCATAAAGCCCAACCCAAATAAAATAGAAGCCATACAGAAATTCTCATTACCTAAAACTAATAAAGAAATAAAATCATTTTTAGGACTTTGCGGTTTCTACCGTAAATTTATCCCTAACTTTGCAAAAATTGCTAAACCCATAACACAAAAACTAAAAAAAGGTTCTGTTATAAATTCTAAAGATACCGAGTATATATCAGCCTTCGAAAAATTAAAATTTTTAATTATGTCCGAACCAATATTAATTTACCCAAATTTCGAAAAAACATTCTCATTAACCACAGATGCAAGCAATGCCGCTCTAGGTGCTGTATTATCACAGGATCGTAAACCCGTTTGTTACGCTAGCCGCACTCTCAATGAACATGAACTTAATTATTCAGCAATAGAAAAAGAACTTTTAGCTATTGTCTGGGCCACTAAATACTTCAGGTCCTATCTTTTTGGTCGTAAATTTCAGATCCTTAGTGATCATCAACCTTTAGTTTGGCTCGATAATATCAAGGAACCAAATATGAAACTCCAAAGATGGAAAATAAAACTAAATGAGTTTGATTACCATATAAAATATGTACCAGGAAAAGTAAACCATGTCGCCGACGCACTTTCACGTGTAAAAATAGAAAACTTCTACGGCGAATCTCCCACTTCAGCTGCTATCGTACATAGTAGCCATGAAAATAAACAAATTACCTTTCCTTTACGGAAAGACCAATAAACTACTATAATAGACAAATAGAATTTGTCAAAAACGACAATAACAATACAGAAATAAGAAAATATTTTCATAAAACAAAACTAAAAATCCATTATAAAGAAATGACCAGCGCTTAATTTATTTTCATAATGACATAGATTTCCTTACATTTCAATACGCCTTCATAGAAATTGTCAGTCCGAACAACATAACTAAAGTTATGAGAGCAACCAGTAAATTAATAGATATTGAAACATATTCAGAATTTAAAGAAGTAATAATAAAAACCCACAGAGAACTCTTACATCCAGGTATAGAAAAACAAACCAAAATTTTTAAAGAAAAATATTACTACCCAGACTATTAAAAGTTAATACAGAACATTATCAATGAATTTGAAGTATGTAACATGTGCAATACAGAACATAGAGACACTAAATTAAATTACGAGTTAAAGCCAGAAATTTTCAATCCTAGAGAAAAATATGTTATCGATTTTTATTTAATCTATTTATTGACGTTTATTCCAAATATGCCGCCTTAATTGAAGTCCGCTCTAGGGATTGGCTCGAAGCAAAAAAAGCTCTACTTAAAATTTTTAATGAAATGGGAAAACCGTCCGAAATAAAAGCCGATAAAGACTCAGCATTTATGTGTGCTGCATTACATTTATGGCTAAAGTCCGAAAATGTTCACATTAACGTCACAACAAGTGAAAATGGAATTTCTGACATTGAGAGATTTCATAAAACTGTCAACGAAAAGTTAAGAATTATAAGCACTGAGTCCGACCCAGAGAATAAAATAACAAAATTTGAAACCGTACTCTATGTTTATAACCATAAAATTAAACACAATACAACAGGTAAAACACCAGCATATATTTTTATATATGCAGGAACACCTGCACATGACACCCAGCAAGAGAAAATTAATAAATTAAACGAAAATAGACATAGTTATGAAGTAGATACCAGATATAGACAAGCACCATTAGTAAAATCAAAGACAACAAACCCATATAAAAAGACAGGAGAAATTACACAGATTGACGAAAAACATTATGAAGAGAAAAACAGAGGCAGAAAAATAAGCCACTATAAATCAAAATATAAAAAGAAAATAATGAAACTAAATATAACAATAATTCCAGCACAACACAAAAAGACCAAGACAATCCAACATAATTACACAATTTTGATGATCTTTTAATATTTTCTATTATGTTTTATCCAACATGTCCAAGGACAAAATCTTGAAGTTAACCCAATTCAAGCCAAAAATGGCTACCTTATATTTAATACTGGATCAATAAGATTACCAATCAATTACGAGTATCACTACTTATCTGTAAATATTACAAAAATAGAACAAACATATGATAACTTAATAAAACAATCAGAAGAATATGAAACTTTATCTCAAATTCAATATTTAGTAGAGAAATTAAAAAGAGAAATTAATAGCATTAGAATAGCAAAGCGCAGCAAACGCGGCTTAGCTAATTTTATAGGAATAATTTATAAATACCTTTTTGGAACTTTAGATCAAGCAGATAAAGAAGAGCTAGAATATAAAATTCAAAATTTGTCCGAAAACAGCGTCCAAGCTAATGAACTCAACGAAGTCATAAAAACAGTAAATGAAGGCATAAAATTAATAAATTTATTAAGTGCATTACATGAAAGCGATCAAAGATTAAACATTTTATTATTTAATTTACAACAGTTTACTGAGTATGTAGAAGATATTGAACTTGGAATGCAATGCAGTTAACAAGACTTGGCATTTTTAATCCTAAATTACTAAAACATTATTATCTAACAAATATAAACTCAGAAAAACTTTTACATATTAAAACTTCCACTTGGCTGAAAACGGGTACAAGTGAAAGTCTAAAATTTCTCATATTACAAAAGAAATAAATGAAATCCCAATCTTTACAATAATTCTATATCCAGATAGTAATAAAAACATTTTAATAGGAAATGTACAAAATAAATTCTATATTCAAAATAATCAAACTTATTTGGCATTTTCAAAAACTTTAATAATAAACAAATGCTTAACGGGAAAACTCATAAAGAATTTGAAATTAGTTATGTCGAACCTAATATAATATTAACTTGGAACTTACCAAAAACCATACTTAACCAAAATTGCATAAATAGAGAGATAATAATAGAGCGAGACAACATAATAAAAGCTTTTAACTGTTCCATACAAATCGAAGACATCTCAATATCTCAAAATACTAAATTACATACAAACGATTTATCACTAAATTAAAAGCCCTTTCTTATATACAAGCAAAAGATATTTTTGAAATCCATAATAAAGCAAATAATAAATTTCAAATAATTATAAATACTAAATAATAATTATAAAAATTATAATTCAAAATTCAAAAGACAAGTACCCACTCCTATTGAATCAAATATTGTAAACAATGATGTTATAGAAATAGAAAATAATATAAATCCTGTTTTGTATCCTAAATTATCCGCCTGAGGACAGGCTAGTTTCTTAAGGATGGGGAAGTAGCATATATAACCAAATAGATGGCGCAGCACAAATCCTGGTAATTTTCCATGCGCAACTCTCTTAAAGAGCGCTACCCATTTGAACATAGAAGCTCATATAAGCTCATACAAACAAAGTCGACCAAGGGTTTGCTAAGCGTTCAACTCACACTCCAGACTCAGATCTAATTCATTCACTATACCATTAAGACGTGAGTTCAAAGTTGTATTATTATCTTGAAATAAAAATTATATTTTTTTCAAAACTTGCAACCGCGAACTCGTTATTACATATACAATAAGTTAACTACAAAATTGCACAACCTAACCTAGCTCGCTACATTGTAATAAAAGGCTGATCTAGCGTCTGGTTAACTTCCTCACCAAGGCGCGTGCCTTCCCCTTCCACTGCCTCTGCAGCGAACACGCCATCCGCTGCTAACCATTTGCCAAAACTTCTCACTCAGCAGTTTCTTGTAGCTGCAGCTTTGTCGCCGCTACAACTGTCGCCGACGCCGCCGCAGCCAACTCAGCTTAGCTTACGGATAGCCTTGATCTAAGTAATCAGTCACAATCGTACATCAAATTTAAAATTTACACACACACACAAAATAAAAAAATTTTTTTACACTCACACAATTACATTTATATAATTCTAACATTTCTTCAACTAAAGTTGAAAACTTATGCCGACACCGAATATTATTTACTCTTCAATTTTATTATTTTTTTAATTTAACAAATTACAAATTTTTAATTTTTTTTAACAAATTAAACCTTTTTTAGAAATACAATACCTCAAAAAAAAAAAAATTTTTTCTTTTTTAAATTTTACCAGAAATAGGGTAAAAGGCGAACCAAAATAATTTATTAAGACCACCTATATTAAACCCAGAACAACCAATAGACCAGCAACAACAAAACGAAATACACGAATTACACGTTAGCAACGAACAAAGACATTTAGAATAACAACAGAATAGAGTAATACAAGAACCTATAAGCATTAGTAGGGCAGCTGATCGCGCAGCAATTACCGAGGTTGCTGCAGCAACTTTATAATAATAATACAACTGACTTTGCAAATGAAACGGGGCAGGTCATGCAGAGGAGCATCGTAATAATCTGGCCGATTTAGACCGAGTGCCAGATATTGTTAAATGCATCAGGGAATTCTCGGGAAATCCCACCGAATTCAGCTCCTGGAAGAAGGGCATCGATAGGATTTTGGAGAAATATAGCAGCCATAAAGGAACTCCAAAATAGTTTGCTATTCTGCACACAATTCGTCTTAAAATAATAGGACACGCTGACAGTGCCCTAGAATCATACAACGTACCCCTTAACTGGAAAGCTAATCATAATATCAAATGATTACAATCGTACAAGAAGAATTTTACCAGATTGTTTATAAACACCTATCTTTAATTCTGAACAAAATTGGTTCTTTGGGTCTAGGCAGAGAAGCGGAAATGTTCATGACAAAATCTTACAGAGATGTGGATACTTTTGTCGGAGGACGGCGAGGTTACTTATCTCGTTTACTAGTAGAATCCAAAACAACAATAAACAATTTCGAATCATTGACCAACGACAAACAAACCTAAGACCTACGCCAGCTCCACGTACCATAATGACGTCGAACAATCTACATTATCGGCAACTGCCACCAGTTCCTCCACGGAACCTACCACAACAAAACCAAATCAATATGCCTAGATACAATAATCCTAATTACGGACAACAACAAGCACCCAATATGTTCGGACAAAATTATAAGCAATTCAGGTACCAAGTATCCCCAAGGCAGAATCCTAATCTGCATTTTCGGCAAGCTCAATATGTTAATCCGTTGCGCCCAACAGCGCCTAAGCCAATGCCACGACCAGAACCAATGGAAGTGGATCCCAGTATTCAAACTAGAATGGTAAATTATATCAACAGACCACAGTTTGAAATGGACAAAAGACCACCACCACCACAGACAAACGAAGTGGACAAACGTCAAAGAAATTTTAATATCCAAACAAATAACGATGATCAACCAGTGCAAATGACAGCCGAAGCATATGCTACCATAACTGATTACGAACAAGCAAAAGCCGACCATGAATGCTATGACCAAACTTTAGAGGACGACATTGATCAAGACGAAAATAACTATGACTACTCAGCCTTGAATTTTTTAGAATAAAAGTCCTCACTTCTCTATTTTGAATGTAAGGTGAGTGGTCAAATATTAAAAATAATTATTATCACCGGATCAAACAGAAATTACATTAAACCCCACCTAGTAACCAATCCCATACCCAATAAAACCAAGTTTAATGCTGTCACTGTTGGGGGCAGTATTCAAGTAACTCATCATAAAATAGCCAACCTTTTCAATCATCCGGATTTAAATATTATATACAATTTTTTCTACTACCCTCCCTGACATCCTTCGATGCTATTTTAGGAAATGATAGCCTTAAGGATTTAGGGGCAGAAATAAAAATCAGTAAAAACCTAATGACAACCCAATATGGGATTAATGTGCCGATCAAAGAAAAAAAATATGAAGCAGTCAATAGCATTATCCCAAGAACAGACCATTTAACCGATAAACAAAGAAAAGACTTGGACCAACTAGTAAAAAAAGTATCCGACACTATTTGCTAAAACAGACGAAAGACTTACATAGACCACAAATGTCAAGGCAGAGATCAGAACAAATACAGACACACCAGTGTTTTCAAATTTTACAAATACCCTATGCCTCTCAGAGATGAAGTGAACAAACAGGTCAAAGAATTATTGGATGACGGAATAATTCGTCCATCCCGATCACCATACAACTAGGCAAAAACACTTTGCGTGGTTTGACGTGGTTGGACGTGTGTCCAAGAGAGAGTCTGCAAAGAAATTAATTGACCTTAATCAAGAAGCATTAGAGGCATTTAACAAACTAAAGAACGCACTTGTATCTAAAGAAGTAATACTACTATAACCTGACTATAATAAAGCATTTCAGCTAACCACGGACGCATCAAATTACGCAATAGGGGCGGTTTTATCACAGAATGACAAGCCAATCGCTTTCTTGTCCGGATCACTTTCAACTACAGAAGAGAATTACGCAACAAACGAGAAAGAAATGCTAGCGATAATATGGGCATAAAAAAAAATAAAAAAATTACCTTTACGGTTAAGCAAAGTTAAAAATTTTCACTGACCACGAGCCCTTAACGCATTCTCTTAGTATCTGAAATGGAAACGGTAGAGTAAAAAGGTGGAAAACCTATCTCGAAATTTTACTTTCCCAAGATGAAACAGAAAATAGCGGCTCTAGTAGAACAGTGCAGAGTTTGTAAAAAATAAAAATATGATAGACATCCCACTAATCCCGAAATATCTAAAACACCTATCCCTGAATATCCAGTACAGATAATACACATAGATATCTATTCGACGGAAAAAAATTAGTTCTAACTGCCATAGATAAATTTTCCAAACTTGCACAGGGCAAAATAATAAAATCAAAAGCCATCGAAGACATTAAAAAACCATCACATGATATTTTATTCTATTATGGTGAGCCACAGTACGTTGTAATGGATAAGGAAAAATCCCTTAATTCCGCTACAATATCTTTTATGCTCAGAGACCAGTTAGGTATTCAAATCTTTAAGGCCCCACCATACAAAAGTTCCGTAAATGGACAGGTCGAGAGATTTCACTCTACCTTGTCAGAAATTATGCGCTGCCTAAAAACTAAACAAGAACATAAATCATTCGAAGAATTAATCGATAGAGCTATCTACGAATACAATTACTGAATACAATTACACTCAGTGACGCAAGAAAGTCCACTGAACGTATTCTGTGGAAGAAATGTTACTACAAACCCCGAACAATTTGAAAAAAGTAGACAAGATATAATACAGACAAAATTAAACAAAAACAATTAAAAGACCTAGAAACTCACAATAAGACAAGGAAAGAAATATAAAGCTATTTACCAGGACAAGAATTTTTTTTAAAAAAGAATACAAGGCTAAGCTAACTGCTAGATTGCAAAAAGAAACAGGAATAGAGGAACACAATAATTCTTACAGAATCGGGAAAAATAGTTCACAAAAGTAATATAAGAAATTCATAATTTTTCAGGTTATTATTATTACTTGGGAGACTGACCACAACATATGGATTCGTAGAAGTAACCAATTATACTGATGCCCAAACCATTTCTATCTTCCAAGGGATAGGAAAAATAAAAACCTCCACCATAAAAATACCCCATATAATTGATCTTAATTTCATTGAAAATACAATTGACAAATTATCCTTTTACATGGAAAATTAATTAGAAACTAACAGTTTGTACCCTACACTACACCATGAAATAACTCAAACATTCACTGCATACCACACTATTACTTTAAATTTTAATACACGTCATACTAGATCTATTAATTGGATCAGTTCGGCCTGGAAGTACGTGGCAGGAAGCCCTGATCACGATGACTTAGTTACAATAGAACAAACACTTAACAATATAATTTCAAATAACAACGAACAGGTTATAATCAATAGGCAGCTTGAGCAAAGATCTTACAAATTCAATAAAAAAAGGACAGTTTCCTAAGTAATGAAATAGCGATAAGCTTACAAAACCAGCCTAGGCTTATAAAGGAAGAAATCAATAATATTAAATATGCAACACAATGGGCAAGATTGAATACATTGCTTTTAAGTAAAGAAGAGTTAAAACAAGTTGATGAAATATTCGGTAAATTGTCACAATTGTCAATTGAAGAGATGATGGAATTTTCATATGTATCGATATTCCATAATAAAACTACACTCATTTATATTGTAAAAGTACCCAAAATTGAAGAATTAAATTATCAGAACATAACACTAAAACTTGTTGTAATGTCCATCTAAACGAAAATTAAATTTTCCTTTTTGATAAAGAACTATACGGAATACAAAAAGATTGTAAAACATTTAATAATATAAAAATATGTAATAAGAACCAAATTGTTAATTTAAGTAAAACAGATTGTATCCCCAAACTAATTCAGGGCAAGAAAGCAGCATGAAACTTTAGCAACGCTGGCCATATCAACAAGATAGAAAGAGTTGGCGACTGCATAATAATACTTAACAATTTCAACGGAACAGTCACTCGGAAAGATACCAATACCCAGTTAGTGGGCACATACTTAATTCCTCTGAAGCGATCACGCCGTCCGCTGCTGACCATTTGCCAAAACTTCTCAGTCAGCAGTTTCTTGTAGCTGCAGCTTTGTCGCCGCTACAACTGTTGCCGACGCCGCCGCAGCCAACTCAGCTTAGCTTAGGGATAGCATTGATCTAAGTAATCAGTCACAATCTTAAATAAAGAACACCGAAATTACTTTGAAGTGTTTAATTTATAAAGTATTAACTTATATAATAGTTTACAATTTTTTGATGAATTCTTAAAAAAATTTTTTTTTATTTTCAATTTGATTGCTTTTTTTTAGGTATTCTATTTTTTAAAATTTTTAAGGCAATTGTTTAGTTTTTTTTTTTTCATTCTATTTAATTTGTTTTTAATTTTTTTTTTTTTGTTTTATAGTTACATTTTTCTGCCTAATTGGTGTATGACTTTACGGGCCATTCTTCTCATCGGGCAGAAAAAGTTCCGCCCAATGTTAAAATATTTCGTGTAAGACTAATATGCAGCGCAGTGCATCGAGGGTGGGGTTCCACCCAAGGAAACAAACAAAAAATACTTCACGCTGCAGCTCCTCCTTGCGTCAGCTGGACGTCGCTGGCCTGGCACGCTAACGCTCCCTCAAAGGTTCATGTGGCGGGGTGCCTCCCGCACTTGTTTTCGGCTGCAGTTGTCCTGGGCCTATGGGCACAGGTATAGTTACAATTTATGTTCCAAAATGTTCCCTCGCATTGTGGTGGGCATCTCTTCTTAAGTTCGGACAGCGACATGGCTTTGGGTGTTGATTTCTCATTAATTTGTTTTAAAATTTGTATATCTGAGTGAGCGCTTGGATTTTTGGGCGCATTTTTTGTAAAACCCAGCAAATGGTCTAGCTCAGCCTGCAATTTTAGGGCTGTCGACCATGCTGGTGGTGGATTTTGTGTATACAATATCCAATTTAGGTGTGCTATTCTTTATTTTTAATTATACGTTACACCAAGTATTATACGTTGTATTATAATGTATTTGATGAAAAGGCAGAAGTATTTTTAGTAGTAGTATTTGATGAAAGACGTAGCCCTGCAGCGCTGCGACGCTTATATGCATATATAAGATAATAACGGATACGTTAGTATTTTCAGTGTATAAATATTGCGCAACAATATCTTGCCGCAACATTGCGACAATTTTGTAAACGACGAAAAATTCCAAAGCGCAATTCTGAAGAACAATGTCAACACGAGCATCCGGCTCGACCGTCACACATAGCCCAAAAGTGCCGATCTTGCAGTTTTGGCACTTCTGCAGCTGCCTCCGTCGTCAACCAGAGCTGACCACATTGCTGCATCTGCCCACCACAGCGCTGCCTCTGCCGACGACCCTCAGTTTAGATTAGATTAAGAGGGTAGATTAAGAATAAGAAAGCAGTCCCAATTTGATGTTCAATAAACGAACTCTGAAGAGTTTAACTACTAAAAATTAAACTTGAATTAACGTATATGAATTGTCGCCGACGACGCTTGAGGAGGGGGAGTGCTGTAGGCACACATATGCGGCGATCAGCGTTTGGCCAGCGTGGGAATGCTGACTATGCAATTATGCATGTTGGCCTTCAAGTGGACGCTCGTGCTACGCGTGCAATTGGGCTGGATTGTTTATATACACTTTGCAACAGAGTGCTACAATGTGTTTGTTGTTATTACAAAGTTACATCGCTATATGTGCATACAGTGGTACATCGCTATAGGTGCATACTACATTATTCATAGTTATTAGGTATAATAATTGAGCCTGTGTTCAATATATTAAATATCTATATCTTGTATTGGGTTCACTGCTAGCTTTTGATCATGGACGAATCGGACAGAACATATGAAGGTTATTGCGATTTGTTGTTTAATTAGGTTCTATTTGGGATTTACTTTTGTTTCTTGAATTAAAATTTGTAGTTATCAATTTTTCTTCCTCTATTAGTTTCGTCGTAATGTTGGTCATCTGTCTGTTTTTTTTTTTTTCCCCTGTTTTCCTAAAAGGGTTGGTGTAGTTTTACTCTTAACTAACGGTGTTTGTCTATATTTGGTATCTACTTCGTAACTACGTCTGTTTTCATTCAGCTTATCTACTCTATTGATTTTTTCTTGCTGGGTGTAATATGCTGGTGCTCCTGCATAAATGAAGATGTCAGCTGGTGTTTTACCAGTTGTAGTATATTTAGTTTTATGATTATAGACATAGTTGCAAAAGAGTTAAAGAGGCTTTGATGGCAGCGATATCGCGTTTTAAGTCGTCCACGACACTCGTGCCAGCTGCCGGCTTGTATTCGCGGGTGTTGCCTCTAAATTGTGCCGAGGTGGACCCAGCAGACATGACAAAATACCCCGATTCCTC
Organism: Drosophila erecta; assembly: GCF_003286155.1. NCBI lineage: Eukaryota > Metazoa > Arthropoda > Insecta > Diptera > Drosophilidae > Drosophila > Drosophila erecta. The sequence continues at coordinate 854,963 of NW_020825222.1, read as the reverse complement.
TTCCACGAGTGCAGTTTGCGCTTCCAAAGATGCTGAGCGTAGGAGCTTCAAGCCCCGTTGTACGTGCTACGGTAGCTGAGATAGCCAGCGGACTCGCAAGGCGTTTGCGATCGCTCCCGAGGGTTGCGCCAGAACATCAAATACTTCAGTGATTATATCAGCATCCAAAGCACTGATTAAATGGTAGTAGCGCGTGTTATCTGAAGAAATGCGGCTGCATTGAAATTGCGCTTCGATCTGCACAAATCATAACTGCGCATTTTGCTTCCAAAATGGCGATAAGGGATAACGGGATAACGGTGCCTGCGCTGTCTCCGCGTTGAATTTTACCAGGCGAAGTTGGCGGTGCAGGCGCAGAATCTCCGGTATTCAGCATTTTGTTTATTGCTTGGTCACCAATATAGTAACTTATATAGTGACCGCTTTATTTAATTAAGAGATACAATGGAAAGTTAATTTGATGCCGTAAGCTTGTTGCACGGCAAAGGCTGAAGTCGGGAGTGGGCAGTCTGACGATATCAGAGACGATATCAGAAGGTATCGTCCTCCAGGAAAGGTCTTGGCGTTAGTACTTGTTGACTGGGCTTTAATCTGGGCGCCACAAGTCGATACCGGATTCAGAGTCAACTAAGGCGTTAGGAATATAGTGGTTGGCTAACGAAGAAGGTTATAAATTATCGTTGTTGACTTCAAAGTGAACAGTAGCGCCACAAAAAACCTTAAGTATTACACTTGGTTTTAAATTTATAGTTTTATTTAATTGATTAGTACCATTAATGGTAAGTACTTGCAATTGCAATTTTTAATGATAAAATTTATGAAATGTTATTTCATTCTGTTTATTGAAGGTCCGTTATTTAGGTCTTTGCCTTTTTAATGTCGGATTTGGAGCGTTAACGGAACCCTGACTTTGTGAATGGTTCATGGAATCTTGTGCACTTAAGTAGTTATGTTGTACCTAGCCAATTACATAAATAATTTATCTTGGAGTTTTCGTACAATAATATGTTATACAATCTTATTCATGGCATTCGTTATATTTTAGATTTGAGAGATTTCTTCGGAACTAACAAAAGTGGGCTGTTATAATAGGTTGTCAAATATCTCCGCTTTTTTGCTCTTTATCCAATGCTTTATAAAAAGTGTTACAGTGATCGGTTTTAGTTCAAATATGCGCCGTTTTGTTCGATAATCTGTTTCCATCTAGACGGCAACTTCATAATACCTCCCTCGTAGAAGCCCCCCTCCTTATTTGCGAAGAACTCGGATAGCCACTTTTCACAAGCCTCTTTTGAGTTCAACTTTACACCACCAAGGGCATTCGCCATGGACAGGAACATATGGTAATCACTTGGCGCTATGTCCGGGCTATATGGTGGATGCGATAAAACCTCCCATCCGAGCTCCCGTAGCTTCTGACGAGTCATCAACGAAGTGTGTGGTCTGGCGTTGTCCTGGTGGAACACTACACCCTTCCTGTTGGCCAATTCTGGACGCTTCTGGTCGATCGCCTGCTTCAAGCGGTCCAGTTTTTCGCAGTAGATGGTAGAATTAAGGGTCTGGCCATATGGGAACAGCTCATAGTGGATGATTCCCTTCCAATCCCACCAAACACTCAGCAATAACTTCCTGGCCGTCAATCCCGGCTTGGCCACTGTTTGGGACGATTCACCGGCCTTCGACCACGACCGTTTTCGCTTGATATTGTCGTATGTGATCCATTTTTCGTCGCCAGTCACCATCCGCTTCAAGAATGGGTCGAGTTCTTTCCGTTTCAGCAGCATATCGCAGGCGTTGATTCGGTCCAGAAGGTTTTTTTACGTCAAATCATGCGGCACCCAAACATCAAGCTTTTTTTTGTATCCAGTTTTCCTAAAAGGGTTGGTGTAGTTTTACTCTTAACTAACGGTGTTTGTCTATATTTGGTATCTACTTCGTAACTACGTCTGTTTTCATTCAGCTTATCTACTCTATTGATTTTTTCTTGCTGGGTGTAATATGCTGGTGCTCCTGCATAAATGAAGATGTTAGCTGGTGTTTTACCAGTTGTAGTATATTTAGTTTTATGATTATAGACATAGACATATAGAGTTAAAGAGGCTTTGATGGCAGCGATATCGCGTTTTAAATCGTCCACGACACTCGTGCCAGCTGCCGGCTTGTATTCGCGGGTGTTGCCTCTAAATTGTGCCGAGGTGGACCCAGCAGACATGACAAAATACCCCGATTCCTCTTCCACGAGTGCAGTTTGCGCTTCCAAAGATGCTGAGCGTAGGAGCTTCAAGCCCCGTTGTACGTGCTACGGTAGCTGAGATAGCCAGCGGACTCGCAAGGCGTTTGCGATCGCTCCCGAGGGTTGCGCCAGAACATCAAATACTTCAGTGATTATATCAAGCTTTTTTTTGTATCCAGCCTTCTGCAGATGGTTTAAAATGGTTTGGTGACTAACTCCCATCTCCTGGGCGATGTCACGAGATGCCACATGCCGGTCTAACTCGATGTATTCCATGATTTGATCGGTATTTGTCGTCACAGGTCTTCCGCCGGCTGGCTTATCCATGGTGTCGTTTTCACCGGCTCTGAATCGTCGAAACCATTCCTCCGCGGTTCGAAGTGATAGAGTACCATCCCCCAAAAGACCATTAATCTCACGGAACGTTTCTCTAGCGGATTTGCCTTTAACGATGGAAAACTTTAAAATAGCGCGAATTTCGGCTTTAGTGAAAAAAAGTTAGCGTCAAAAATTGTGAGCGTTCGCCACGAGGTTTAATCCGATAATGAATTAAGCTCTGGGAAGCTGCATGCCGGTGGTCATATCTCCCTTCCGCTTTTTTTGCTCTTTATTCAATGCTTTATAAAAAGTGTTACAGTGATCGGATTTAGTTCAAATATGCGCCGTTTTGTTCGATAATCTGTTTCCATCTAGACGGCAACTTCATAATACCTCCCTCGTAGAAGCCCCCTTCCTTATTTGCGAAGAACTCGGACAGCCACTTTTCACAAGCCTCTTTTGAGTTCAACTTTACACCACCAAGGGCATTCGCCATGGACAGGAACAGGTGATAATCACTTGGCGCTATGTCCGGGCTATATGGTGGATGCGATAAAACCTCCCATCCGAGCTCCCGTAGCTTCTGACGAGTCATCAACGAAGTGTGTGGTCTGGCGTTGTCCTGGTGGAACACTACACCCTTCCTGTTGGCCAATTCTGGACGCTTCTGGTCGATCGCCTGCTTCAAGCGTTCCAGTTGTTCGCAGTAGATGGTAGAATTAAGCGTCTGGCCATATGGGAGCAGCTATTAGTGGATGATTCCCTTCCAATCCCACCAAACACACAGCAATAACTTCCTGGCCGTCAATCCCGGCTTGGCCACTGTTTGGGACGATTCACCGGCCTTCGACCACGACCGTTTTCGCTTGATATTGTCGTATGTGATCCATTTTTCGTCGCCAGTCACCATCCGCTTCAAGAATGGGACGAGTTCGTTCCGTTTCAACAACATATCGCAGGCGTTGATTCGGTCCAGAAGGTTTTTTTGCGTCAAATCATGCGGCACCCAAACATCAAGCTTTTTGTAAGTAAGCTCGATGTAAGTGGCTGTCCGAGTTCTTCGCAAATAAGGAGGGGGGCTTCTACGAGGGAGGTATTATGAAGTTGGAATCTGGAAACAGATTATCGAACAATACCGAACAATACTTGTATGAAGCAAAAGTTCAACTACGAACGTTTTAACCGCAACAACTTTAATATACGCTATTGGAGCTGCTTACCGCGGCTGCTGGCACCAGACTTGCCCTCCAATTGGCCCTTGTTTTTTTTTTTTTTTTTTTTTTTTTTTTTTAATATTACAGTATCTTTATTTACATCTGACCAGGAGGGCAATCAATTAAATTTTGTGGTACGTTGGCAGTTATGTAGATTCCGTAGGCAATCTTATATTTGTTAGCTAGGGTCATCAGAGGATTCCTTTAGGGAATCCGGAAAGGTAGGTCAAGTGGATGGTTTCTTCGGAGTCTGTTGTCAAGGAGGTTGATTGCAAGGTGGTTCCGGTGGTTCTTCAGCTTCTCCAGGTGCCTCCTGCTAGCTTTCCTGCATTCCTCGGCGACACTTTGCATTTTGAGGTCCCTTTTGATTGTTGTTTTTGTTCCTCACGTAGTAAGGACAGTTGAGGATAAATCTTAGAATGCGGCATTCTGCTCTTTGTAGTTTTTTGATATTTGTAGGGGAGGCAGTGCCCCACAGTCCAAGCCGGCTTTATGATGGCTTTGTAGAGCAGTAGTTTGTATCTAGTCCATGTCATGGAGCGGCATTTGTGCCAGGTACTTGGCCTTCGCATTGGACGGTATGTTGGTGCCGTTGATGTGGACGGGTGAACAGTTGTCTGGTCTGAGTGTAAACGTGACGTAGGTGGATTTGTCAGCGTTTATGGTGATGTTCCACCTTTTCAGCCATGACTGAATCGTGTCCAGCTCGTGTTGCAGCCCTTGCGCTGCCAGAGCAGGAGTTGCGTCAGAGCACAGGAGCGCTGTGTCGTCCGCGTAGGTGCATGTCAATGTTCTGTTGTCTTCATATACTGGCATATCTGAGGTGAATATGTTGTACAGCACAGGACCGAGTACGCTGCCCTGGGGTACTCCGGCTCTCATCACGTGTTAGGGTGATTTGGAGTTACTGCTCACATAAAACCTCCTCTCTTCGACGTATGCCTTAAGGAACATGTAGTATGGGGTCGGTAACTGTTGCTTCAGCTTGAATAGCAAACCGAGGTGCCACACCCTGTCGAAAGCCTCATCCAGAAAGACTGCTGCGTAATATTTCTTGTTTTCGAAGGCATCCAAGACCCTGGAGACGACCCGGTGGCACTGCTGAATGGCGCCATGTCCTTGCCTAAAACCGAACTGGTGGTCGGGGATGATCCTCTTTTCCTCCAGAATGGTCAGCAACCTCTTGAGGAACAGCTTCTCCAGGATTTTTGACAGGATGGCGAGTAGACTGATGGGCCTGTATGAGCCTAGCTCGTCATCTGGCTTGCCCGGCTTGTGAATGAGGATAACCTCAGTGCACTTCCACTGGGAAGGAAAGTGTTCCAGTCTTAAGCATTGGTTCATTAGAGCCTTGAGGAACTCTATTTAGTTCGCTGGGAGTAGCTTGAGGGCAGCTGCGTCGATTTGGTCATGGCCAGGAGATTTGGTGAGCTTCAAGCACGAAATCTCATCCAGAATCTCCTGACTACCTATCTCTGCGATAGGCAGGTCCATCGGGCAGGCTGCGTCAACGAACTGTTTTGTGTCTTCAACGTCTTCGTCATCACATAGGGCGAATGGCTGGAAACTGGTTTCCAGATGGTCGGCAAACCGGCTTGACCGGCACCATACACCTGCAGCTGTTTTAACAGGTGGCACCGTCCGCACAGGCCTCTTCAGGTATTTGGTGGCATTCTAGATGTTGTGCTCACCATTGCCAGGCTCCAGTTCTACTAGGTACTCCTCGAGCGCCTTGCTTCTCGAGTCATGAAGCATCTGTTTGCGCTGCTTACAGGCTCTGTTGTAGGCCCTCTTGTCAGACGGAGCTCTGCTAGACTGCCAGACTCGCCTCCTTTTCTTCGATACCATCGACGCCAGTTCAGTCGACCATAGATGGTTGTCCCTGCGGGCCACTTGGAGTCTCCCACTGTTGGTACGAGGTGTGGATGGGGCCAACCTTGCAGCTTGCTGGATTTTGCCAGTAAGGCTAGCAACGGCATCGTCTATGTCTCCTCCAGTGCTGATAGCCGGATGTGGGTCAACGTTTTCTTCAAGCCAGCTTTTAAACACAGTTATGTCGGTATTTCGCCTGATCAGTTTGGAGCCTCCGGGAGTCCTTAGGAAGGTGGTCCTAGGTAGTTTCCTGACCATGCTGTGGTCAGAGCACAGCTCGTAGCACCCAACTGTAGATACTTTCGCCGGGTCGATGCCTCTACTGATGCCTAGATCAAGGAGGTCCGGTATTTTGTTAGGGTCACTGGGCCAGTATGTCGGCTCACCCGTTGTGTGCAGATTGCAGCCCAACTCTCTGACGCACCTAAGCAGAGTGCTGCCCTTGGGGTTGACAATCCTGGAGCCCCACCATGTGTGCTTGGCATTAAAGTCTCCGCCAATAAGAAATTTGGGACCCAAGTTTTTCAGCTGCAGTGACAACTCGGGATGGCTAATTGTGTAACGCGGGGGCAAGTATGCTGCCGCGATACAGATTTTGCCCGAATGTGTCAGCAGCTGAATCCTGGCGCATTGCATCCAGTCCAGCTGCACCGGCTCCATCTCCTCGTACAGTAATCCACTTCGCACAATTACTGTGGCTCCACCTCTAATCCTGTCCGCCGTGTGCAAGGCGTTGACCACCTCGTAGCCAGGGATTTTGAAGTGAGACCTCGTTGTAAAGTGGGTCTCGCTGACCAGCATCACATCCACCTGGTTGGTTTTCATGTAGAGATCCACTTCTGGCTTGCTTCTCGCCAAGCCGTTAGCATTCCAGATTACTATTTGTCTGTTCATGGCATGGTTCTCTGGCAGGAGAACATGGCCATCACCATGTCTTTAAACTGGGAGAACATTGAGGCCACCATGTTCTCCATGCGCTTCATTATTCTCTCCTCCAACGCTGCCTCCCGGTCAATAAGACCTTGTTGGTTGAAGGTGTGTTTGGGTTGCTGTTGCTGGGGGTATCCTCCCCTGGTGACGTCAGCGTAGCTAAAGCCAGAGAATGTGGCGTTGTTGATTGTCGCTGGTGGTGTATGGGCCTCTTTCGACGTTGGAGTCATTGCCTTCGCTTTTAGCTTGGGGGAAGCCCTCTTCTTGGCCTCGATATACACGACAGCCTTGGTATGACGCAGTGTGCGCCTCCCCGCAGTTACCGCATGTAGCAGGAGCGTCTTTGGCCTTAGTGCACTCGATAGAGGCATGCCCTTGACTGCACTTGACGCAAGTGTACTGCAGTCTGCAGTACCTCTTGATATGCCCGAAAGCCTGGCAGCGGTAGCACTGCACCAGGTCATTGAACTTTCTCGGCTCCTCGGTGGAGACCACAGCGTGGCAGAGCCTGTTGATCTCCAACACCTTTTTGTTGTTGCTTGAAGGCTCCAAGTTTACAAAGAACATAGACATAGGGTTCTTTGTGGTTCTTGAAATGGCGTTCTTGATGTCTCGAACAATGTGTCCGAGCCCCTTTAGTTCTTCAGTGATGAAGTCAACTGGCGTTGTTGAATGTAGCCCCTTAATTACTACGCGAAAAGCTCGGTTTTCCTTGAGCTGGAAAGTCCTGAAGGCCATGTTGTGGTTGTCAATGTGGTTGAAAATTTTCCGATATGTCGAGCTGTCTTTCGGCATAATTCTTACGCTACCTCCTCTGGTAGCCTTGTAAGCGAAGCTACCGGTGACTTCTCCAAGGTCAGCTAGCATGTCTGCGATGCTGTGCACCCCAGGTATTATGAGCCAGGGGGCTTGGGTACAGCGGCCTCCACTGGTATAGCTGGTTCCTTGGTAACAACGTCCTCTTCGATAGGCAGTGCAGCGAATCGGTTGGTGTTTGACAGAAGCTGCTCAGCATCGCTGACCTCATTGACTTTGGCCAGCCTAGCTGTCTTTCTTTTGGGGCACGGTGAACTGTCGTACCTCACCTGGTTTCTCGGATTCATTGTCAGATTCACTGGAGCTGGAGCTGGAGCTGCCAGTGGCCGACGTCTTCTTCTTTATGTGTTTTAGTACCTTGGGTACTTTGGGGTTTACAGTCGTGGCTAGGTTAGGTGGCTCCTTGCGCTTGCCTGCATTCTTCTTAGACACCAACCATTTTTCTTAGAAGTGGGCTAAGCCACATTATCCACTTTCATAGCGTTTTCGCCCATGGGAACTGCGTGCAGTCTTTAAGATTTTTACCTTTTCTGTATGAGTGTGTGTGTCATTGCCAGGCGCAGAAGGGGGTAGCAAAGAGCGCCACCTGCTGGCGCTTTACGAGACTGATTGACGCCCTCTGGCGGAGAAATTTTTAACTATAGGGGTAAAGGCGCCAACTATGTCGAAACTGGTTGTTGTTATCGGTTTCAATTTAGCCAGTACACACACCACTGGAACAGCTGTTCCACCAGCTGAGGTTAACTTTTTCACAGCGAAAGTCACTCAGAGAATAAACACTTTATTCGTAGGCACGTCAGCACTCGACGAGAGTTAGGAAGTGACTTTTTTTTTTTTTTTTTGTGTTCTAGCTTTTTATTTATTATTTAAAATCTCTCCTAGTGGACAATAATTAAATTTTATGGGGGAAACATTAGCGTAAGGGGAGTACTTGGAATGTACTTGGATAAGGGTTAGGTATAATCATTGATGGGTAAGGTCAAGCGGGTGCGTTCTCTGCAGGCGTCTTAGGGATTGGCTATTGTCTAGGAGGCTGCTAGCAAGGTGGTTGGGGTGACTCTCCAGTCTTCTGGCGTATCTTTCGCTGTGTCGGTGAATCTCGTCTACCACCCATGGATTCCCGAGCTCCTCGTGGATGCCAGAATTTTCGTGGTAGGGATGGGCATTGGAGATTATTCTCAGGCATCTGTTCTGGAATCGCTGGATCTTCCTTCTATGCGAAGCACTTGTAGTGCCCCACAGCTGGATTCCGTATGTCCATATCGGCTTGAGAATAGTCTTATAGACGAGCAGCTTGAGATTGTCACGCAGTTTGGAGTTTTTCCTAACGAGCCAGTGGAGTTGTTTGAGGCGTATGTTAGCCTGGATACGCTTCCTGTCTATGTGAGTGCCCCATGTCAGCCTTCGGTCCAGGGTTAGCCCTAGGTATTTGGGGGTGCTGGTGGTAGGGATGGTGTCGCCGTCGAGTGTGACCGGGGGGCATTCTCCTCTGCGCAGAGAGAAGGTTGTGTGGGAGGATTTGTCAGCATTAACCATGATGTTCCAACGTTTCAGCCATGGATCCAGTGCATCCAGTTGTCTCTGGATGATGGCTGACGCTCTTTGAGGGTTTGTTGCGGTGGCGAGGATCGCGGTGTCATCTGCGTATGTGGCTATAGTGAGGTTACGGGAGGGTATGATAGGAAGGTCTTCTGTAAACAGGGTGTAGAGGATGGGACCAAGGACGCTGCCTTGAGGTACTCCGGCTCGTATGGGCCTTGGCGTGCTGGTTGAGGATCCGCATCGCACTTGGAATTCTCTTCCTTCAGTATACTATTTGAGTAGAGCGTAGTGGGAACTGGGAAGGTTGGACTTGAGTTTGTGGAGGAGTCCGGGATGCCACACTCTGTCGAACGTCTGCTTGACATCCAGGAAGACGGCCGAACAGTAGCGTTTATTCTCGAATGCATCGAGTATGCGTGCTACGAGCCGGTGGCATTGTTCGTGTGTTCCGTGGGATCGCCTGAAGCCAAACTGGTGATCGGGGATCAGTCCAGCCTCATCCAGTACTGGCAACACTCTGCGCAGAAATACTCTTTCGAGTATTTTGGAGAGGATTGCCAGAAGCTAGTGAGAAGCAACTGTTGTAAATGTTAGCCAACATCTGGGAACAGGGAGGTGGCAACATATTAAGGGATGTGGCATCGATGCGATCGAGTCCTGGGGATTTGCTGGCCTTTAGGGAGGTGATCTCCTGCGCAACCTTTTCTGGAGTGACGGGCTCTATTGGCAGGCTAGGTGGAGATGGACTCTCTAGGAACCTGGTGGTGGCAGCACGCCCTTCACCAGTGCATCTGTCAAATGGGGTGAATACAATCTGGAGGTGATCTGCAAACGCTTCAGCTCTTTCGGCTTCAGAACGACACCAAGAACCGTCCGCTTTGCGCACCGGCGACGCCTTTTTTGCAGGCCTCCTGATGTGACGCGTGACATGCCACAGGTTGTGTTTCGGGTCACCAGGTTCCAGCTCCTCAAGGAATCTATTGAAAGAGTCTTGTCTTAGGGTACACAGCTTGTCCTTGAGTTCCTTGCTCAAGCAAGTTCCTTGCTTGCCTTCCTGGCAGCGCTCAACAGCTGCTTTGTCCCTTGGGTTGCGTGAAGAGAACCAGATTCGTCTGAGGCGCCTCTTTTCTGCCACGAAGGCCGCAATTTCCGGAGACCAGAGGTGAAGATCTCGTTTAGGTGTTCTCGAGGTAATTGGAGGAGGAGGATTGGCGAACTCGACCGCGTTGTTTATCTCCTCAGTGAGAGCCTTGATCGCCGCGTCGATGTTGCTTGGAGTGGAGAGTGGAGGATCCGGGTGCTGGGAGGATAGCATCCTTGCGGGAGTCAGTATGCTTCCCGGTGAGTCTTCTGGGCAACTCTTTTTTGAGGATGGGGATTTTGAGAAGCATTTTAATGGCGCTGTGGTCGGATAGCAGCTTGTTGTAGTTGAAACATGTCAACCTGGCTTGCCCTATGCCTTTGGAGATGGCAAAGTCCTGGAGGTCACCGGCTGCTAAGAAGCGAGGTCCAAGGGACTCGAAGAACTCTTGTAGATGAGTCTCGGTGACAGAGTGTCTGGGGGGAAGTAGACCGCTCAAATAGTTATGTCCCCCTGTAGGCTGGAGATTCTGGCCAGGGCACACTGGGCCCATTCCTCCTGGAACGCAGGTAGCTCCGTGTACTGGATGCCACTCCTGATGAGCATGGCTGCTGCTCCGCGCGCTCTGCCAGAAGGATGGTTGGCGAGGATGACATCGTAGCCGCTGATGTTAAAATGGGATCTGGGACAAAAGTGGGTTTCTGATACAAGGAGTAGATGAGAGTTGATGAGGTATTCTACCTCGGCTCTGCTCCGCTGCAGGCCGTTAGCATTCCATAGTACTATATTAAGACTTATTTGCATGCTTTGGCGTTGAGGATGGAAGCAACAAGCTGCGTCATTTGCGAGAACATATTCTCCAACATCCTTTCTACCACTCCTTCAAATCGGGCAAACATTTGTTCCAGGTTAATGTATTGCGGAGCTTCTGGTGCGGTTTGGCGGGTTTGGTTGGGATTAGTTTGCTGTGGCACTTGGGAGGACTTGAGCGCGTCTTTGTAGCTCATATTGGAGATATTTGGGATCTGGACGGTGCAGGGCTTGCTGGTAGATGTGGCCAGTCTGGGTTTGGGGGCTTGCAGTGCCTTGGCCTTCTTGTAAGCAGGGCATCCTCTGAACGAAGCAGGGTTGTCGGCTTGGCAGTGAAGGCAGCATGCCTTCTCTTCCTCCATCTTAGCGCATGTCCTGGAGTCGTGATGGCCACCACATTTCACGCATCGGTGTTCAAGGAAGCAGTAGCGCTGGGTGTGTCCGAACCCTTGGCATCTAAAGCATTGCGGCACGTCGTTAAATTTAATGGGAGGCTCGATGGTGACAACCGATCTGCACAGTCTCCTAATCTGGTAGACCTCCTTGTTATTACTAGCGGGTTCCAGGCTGGCGAAAAAGATCCCAAGTGGTTCCTTTGTTTTCCTGCCAATAGGATTGTGCAGGTCTCTGACCTTATGCCCTAGTTTTTCCAGTTCATCCTGTATTTCAGCACGATCAGCGGTGTGGTGTAATCCCTTGATTACGACTCTGTAGGTCCTCTCGTCCTTGGGTTGGAAGGTGCGATGCCTTTTATTCTGGGACACTAGTTGCTTCCGGAGTTCGGAGTAAGACTCCTTGTCAGGCATCATTATTCGCACGTTGTTGTTGCGCCGCTCCGATTTGTACGAGAAGTCCTTGCTGGGACCCACGAGAGTCGTAATCATTTTTAACAAAGCCGAGATGTTGGTCACGTCCGGGATGAAGGGTTTGGTTTTGTCCGGGGTTTTGGTAGCAGCGGGTCCAGGTTCTCCGTCTGGCGCCTTATGGGACTGGCGGAGAAATTTTTAACTATAGGGGATAGGCGCCACCTATGTCGAAACTGGTGTTGGTTATCAGAATCAGTTTAGCCAGTACACACACCACTGGAACAGCTGTTCCACCAGCTAAGTTAGCCGACGACTGGTAGCACCAGTCAGCTGATTTGCTAGCTACATGCACTTTTGCAAATAAGTTAAATACCATCTGCAGCCAAAAGACACGTTGCATGAACTCCAGGACGTGGCCCAGCTGTCTCTAAGTTTTTAAAGATTCCAGGTTAACTTTTTCACAGCGAAAATCACTGCGAAAATAAACACTCTTATTCGTAGGCACGTCAGCACTCGACGACAGTTGTCAAAAACTGAGCCCTAGATACTTGGGTTCATATGATTTTGACAATAATATAAGGAAATTAATTATAAAACATATGAAAATGAATATTTATTATATGTATAAAGGAAAAAATTCAGAAATACTTATATATTCTCCTAATATTGAGTGAGAGGTAATAGTAGTGTAAATGACGCTCTGATCGACAGAGGGTTCAAAAACTTCTATAGGTAGGCAGTGGTTGTATGTAATCATATGATTTTTTTTTTTTTTTTTTTAGTGTGCCTTTATTTAAGATCTGTCCGAGTGGACAATAATTAAATGGTTTTGGCGGGTGACTTATTTTAAGGGATACTACATGTATTTGGGGCGGGCTTTAAATTCATTTGTTATTGTTGTGGTAGGTCAAGGTGATGTCTCCTCTTTAGTCGTCTGCTGGTTTGGCTGGTTGTCCAATAGGTTTATGGCGAGGTGGTTGGGGTGGTTCCCAAGCCTTTTAAGGTATCTCTTGCTGAGCACAGAGATTTCTTCTGAGACTGATGAGATTCCAAGTTTTCCATGTATTACAACGTTCTCGTGGTAGGTGATGCGCATTACAGGCGATTCTCAAGCACCTGTTCTGGAATCGCTGTATTATCTGGCGATTCGTGCCCCACAGCTGTATCCCGCTGTCCACATTGGCTTTTGCCTCAGCTTGGACCTTCTCCCCATAAACCATTGCATCTGCCTCAGTTGCGCATCGGCCTGTACGCGTGCTGAGTAAGTGGGGACGCCATGTGACCCTGCGGTCCAGGGTCAGTCCTAGATACTTTGGTGCGGGCACGTTGGGAATGATGTTTCCGATCAACGTGACCGGCAGTCTCCTCTTCGTAGTGAGAGTTGACTTTTCCGCGTTCACTACGATATTCCATCTGCTGAGCCAGGGATGTAGCGCGTCCATTTGACTTTGTATTATTTCAGAGGCTTCTCTTGGGTTGGATGATGAGGCGAGGAAAGCAGTGTCGTCTGCATATGTGGCTATCATTAAGTTCCTGGAGGGGATAATGGGAAGGTCTGCGGTGTAAAGGGTGTAGTGGATTGGTCCGAGTACGCTGCCTTGCGGAACTCCAGCTCTGATCAGTCTGAGTAGGCTTATTGCACTTCCGCATCTGACTTGAAAAGCTCTTTCCTCTGTATAGGATTTAAGGAGGGTAAAATGAGAGCTTGGGAGGCATAATTTTAGTTTATGGAGGAGTGCAGGATGCCAAACTCGGTCAAATGCCTGCTTTACAGTGCAGCAATATTTCTTCTGCCCGAATGCCTCGAGGATGCTTTCGACTGGCCGGTGGCACTGCTCCGGTGTTCCATGGCAGCGTCTGAAGCCAAACTGGTGATCGGGGATCAATCCGGCCTCGTCCAGTATAGGCAATACTCTTCGCAAAAATACTCTATCAAGTGTTTTGGAGAGGATTGCCAGTAGGCTGACCGGACGATAGGAGGCTGGGTTGACCTCAGGCTTACCAGGCTTCAGGAGGACAATAACTATATAATAAGGAAATTAAATATAAAACATATGAAAATGAATATTTATTGTATGTATAAAAGAAAAAATTTATAATACTCGTATATTCTTTATGTATAAAAGAAAAAATTTAGAAATACTCGTATATTCTTTATGTATAAAAGAAAAAATTTAGAAATACTCGTATATTCAGTTAGTATTATAGAGAAAACCCATATAAGTGAGAGGTAATAGTAGTGTAAACGACGCTCTGATCGACAGAGGTTTCAAAAACTACTATAGGTAGGCAGTGGTTGCCGACCTCATGCATTATTCGAAATATATATTTCGGATCATGATGATTTAAATTTGTTTAGTTACAAATAAAGTATATTATTATCCGTACAAATTTTTTTCTCAGTTCTTATGAACATGGGACTTGGCTCCGCCGTTAATAGGAATATACGACTTTAGATAATATCGTTGAAACAATAGTCAAGTTTTTATTATACATAGAATAACAAATCGTTTCCATATATAATATTATCGTTAATTTTTGGAGACATATTTTTATATATAAAAATATATTTATTACATGATGGAAAAATTACAAAATGTTTAATATAGAAATCATATGCGCTCGGTTTTACGTTATGTATTACCAGAGAGTTATATGGATAAAGATAAATTTTAAATTTATCATCAAATTGCAAATGATTTAACTCAATATTTATATTGGTTAAACAATAATTGTACATGTGTGGATACAATAATTATGTAGGTTCGAAACAAAATGATATTTTAGAATGAAATATGTATAATATAAATACAAAATTATAAAAAATACATATTATATGAATATAATAGGTGAAACAAGTATAAAAATGGAATATATGAATTCGAATGCTATATAAAAATGGCCGTAATCGAATTAAAAGAGATTTAAAATTTTACCCAAAGGCAAAATATTGAAGTATTTTTCAATATGATAAAATAAATGGAATTATATAAAATGGAAATCTATAATATTTATATTGCTTATTTCAATTCGAAAAATATGAATGGAATATGAAGAAAGAAACATTATTCTGGTTGATCCTGCCAGTAGTTATATGCTTGTCTCAAAGATTAAGCCATGCATGTTTAAGTACACACGAATTAAAAGTGAAACCGCAAAAGGCTCATTATATCAGTTATGGTTCCTTAGATCGTTAACAGTTACTTGGATAACTGTGGTAATTCTAGCGCTGATACATGCAATTGAAACATGAACCTTATGGGACATGTGCTTTTATTAGACTAAAACCAAGCCATCGCAAAATCGTTATATTGTTTGAACTCTAGATAACATGCAGATCGTATGGTCTTGTACCGACGACAGATCTTTCAAATGTCTGCCCTATCAACCTTTGATGGTAGTATCTAGGACTACCATGGTTGCAACGGGTAACGGGCAATCAGGGTTCGATTTCGGAGAGGGAGCCTGAGAAACGGCTACCACATCTAAGGAAGGGAGCAGGCGCGTAAATCATTCACTCCCAGCTCGGGGAGGTAGTGACGAAAAATAACAATACAGGACTCATATCCGAGGCCCTGTAATGGGAATGAGTACACTTTAACAAGGACCAATTGGAGGGCAAGTCTGGTGCCAGCAGCCGCGGTGATTCCAGCTCCAATAGCGTATATTAAAGTTGTTGCGTTTAAAACGTTTGTAGTTGACCTTGTACTTCATACGGGTAGTACAACTTACACTTGTGGTTAGTACTATACCTTTATGTATGTAAGCGTATTACCGGTGGAGTTCTTATATGTGATTATATACTTGTATTTTTTCATATGTTCCTCCTATTTAAAAACCTGCATTTGGGGTCATTACGTATTACGACACGGGAGGTGAAATTCTTGGACCGTCGTAAGACTAACTTAAGCGAAAGCATTTGCCAAAGATGTTTTCATTAATCAAAAACGAAAGTTAGAGGTTCGAAGGCGATCAGATACCCCCCTAGTTCTAACCATAAACGATGCCAGCTAGCAATTTGGTGTAGCTACTTTTATGGCTCTCTCAGTCGCTTCCCGGGAAACCAAAGCTTTTGGGCTCCGGGGGAAGTATGGTTGCAAAGCTGAAACTTAAAGGAATTGACGGAAGGGCACCACCGGCTTAATTTGACTCAACACGGGAAAACTTACCAGGTCCGAACATAAGTGTGTAAGACAGATTGATAGCTCTTTCTTGAATCTATGGGTGGTGGTGCATTGCCGTTCTTAGTTCGTGGAGTGATTTGTCTGGTTAATTCAGAAAACGAACGAGGCTATATTAAAGAGATATCTTCAGGATTATGGAGCTGAAGCTTATATAGCCTTCATTCATGGTGGCAGTAAAATGTTTATTGTGTTTGAATATGTTTATGTAAGTGGAGCCGTACCTGTTGGTTTGTCCCATTATAAGGACACTAGCTTCTTAAATGGACAAATTGCGTCTAGCAATAATGAGATTGAGCAATAACAGGTCTGTGATGCCCTTAGATGTCCTGGGCTGCACGCGCGCTTCAATGAAAGTATCAACGTGTTTTTCCTAGACCGAGAGGTCCGGGTAAACCGCTTAACCACTTTCATGCTTGGGATTGTGAACTGAAACTGTTCACATGAACTTGGAATTACCAAGCGAAAAGAAAACAGTTCAGCACTAAGTCACTTTGTCTATATGGCAAATGTGAGATGTAGCGTATGGAGCGTCAAGATTCTAGTATGAGAAATAAACGATTTAGGTCCTTCTTAAATGAGGACATTTACCCATAGAGGGTGCCAGGCCCGTATAACGTTAATGATTACTAGATGATGTTTCCAAAGAGTCGTGTTGCTTGATAGTGCAGCACTAAGTGGGAGGTAAACTCCATCTAAAATTAAATAAAACCATGAGACCGATAGTAAACAAGTACCGTGAGGGAAAGTTGAAGAGAACTCTGAATAGAGAGTTAAACCTGAATATCCGTTATGGAAAATTCATCATTAAAATTGAAATAATAATAATTAAATAATAATTAAAAAAATAATAATTAAAAAAAATAATAATATTATGAGGATAGTGTGCATTTTTTCCATATAAGGACATTGTAATCTATTAGCATATACCAAATTTATCATAAAATATAACTTATAGTTTATTTTAATTAAATGTTATTAATTTGATAAAGTGATGATAGATTAATATGATTAACCAGTTCTGAAACAGTTCAGTGCAAATCGATTGTCAGAATTGAGTATAGGGGCGAAAGACCAATCGAACCATGTAGTAGCTGGTTCCTTCCGAAGTTTCCCTCAGGATAGCTGGTGCATTTTAATATTATATAAAATTATCTTATCTAGTAAATCGAATGATTAGAGGCCTTAGGGTCGAAACGATCTTAACCTATTCTCAAACTTTAAATGGGTAAGAACCTTAACTTTCTTGATATGAAGTTCAAGGTTATGATATAATGTGCCCAGTGGGCCACTTTTGGTAAGCAGAACTGGCGCTGTGGGATGAACCAAACGTAATGTTACGGTGCCCAAATTAACAACTCATGCAGATACCATGAAAGGCGTGGTTGCTTAAAACAGCAGGACGGTGATCATGGAAGTCGAAATCCGCTAAGGAGTGTGTAACAACTCACCTGCCGAAGCAACTAGCCCTTAAAATGGATGGCACTTAATTTAAGTAAGATGTAAGTTAAGTAGATGATTTATATTACTTGTGATATAAATTTTGAAATTTTAGTAAGTAGGAAGGTACAATGGTATGCGTAGAAGTGTAGAAGCCTGCCTGGAGCTGCCATTGGTACAGATCTTGGTGGTAGTAGCAAATAATTGAATAAGACCTTGGAGGACTGAAGTGGAGAAGGGACTGATGTGGGAGAAGTCGTATGAACAGTGGTTGATCACAAGTTTCTAGCATTTATGTTAGTTAGGGGGTTAATCAGCGGCCCATTTATTTGGGAAATGCTGATGGATGTACCGCTTCAGCGCCTCAAGCCTTATTGCCTGCTAAGTGCATACGCGGATGACCGCCTTCTTCTCATCGAGGGAAATTCCCGAGACGTGCTAGAGGAAAAAGGAGCGCAACTGATGTCCATCGTTGAAGCGTGGGAGCGGAAATAGGCGTTGCCGTTTCGACCAGCAAGACGGTAATAATCCTGCTCAAAGGTGCCTTGAAACGTGCGCCTACGGTAAGATTCGCTGGAGCGAACCTGCCGTATGTGCGTAGCTGTCGGTACCTTGGCATCACGGTCAGTGAAGGAATGTAATTCCTCATGCACATAGCTTCGCTTCGCCAGCGGATGACTGGAGTCATCCCAGTCGACTGGGGCTTCAGTTCTCGAGCCAGGCGGACCATATATGCGGGACTCATGGCACCTTGTGTGCTGTTTGGTGCCTCGGTTTGGTATGACACCGCCGTACAGGAAGCTGCCAGGAGGCGACTGTCCTTTTGCCATAGACTGATCCTGCTTGGATGTCTATCGGTATGCCGAACAGTGTCCACCGCGGCACTGCAGGTTCTTGCTGGAGGCCCCCCGCTTGACTTGGCCGCTACGAAATTAGGATCGGCAGAGAACCCAACAGCTGGCTGTGTTCGCTGAGGAGGCGTTCCGCAGAAGAAGGGGAACTTAGCCTGGCGCTTCGCCGTGTGGTTAGCGGGCGAGAATACTGCTACAGCTTGCCGCAGCTTGTCGTAGGAGGCGACTAATGCAGCAATAGGTCACTCCGCCCGTGCTTGTCGGAGCCAAAAAAGTGAGGCCGACCGAGCCGCTAATTTTCGGTACCACGGGTTGAGCAGTTCCAAGACTGCTCATTGAGGTTGGCCCCCTTGTGGGAGTATCGTGATGGCGGTGTTGGTACCCATAACGCGGGTAGAGCCTTCGTGCTCGACGTTTGAGTAACGGCGCGGTTTGCTCAACACTCCGGTGCTTTTGAACTTGACTCTAATCTGGTAGTGTAAGGAGACATAAGAGGTGTAGAATAAGTGGGAGATATTAGTTTGGCAAATATCTCCCTTCCGTATCTCGTATCTGGCAATACTATACATAATTTGAAAGGTCTTGACATAACCTACAAAACGACGCTATGCATGATTAGTTTGGATATTGCGTTCAACACTTATAGACGTCTAAACATGGAGTTCACTAACGCCGAAATTCGCGCTATTTTAAAGTTTTCCTTCGTTAAAGGCAAATCCGCCAGAGAAACGTTCCGTGAGATTAATGGTGTTTTGGGGGACGGTACTCTATCACTTCGAACCGCGGAGGAATGGTTTCGACGATTCAGAGCCGGTGAAAACGACACCATGGATAAGCCAGCCGGCGGAAGACCTGTGACGACAAATACCGATCAAATCATGGAATACATCGAGTTAGACCGGCATGTGGCATCTCGTGACATCGCCCAGGAGATGGGAGTTAGTCACCAAACCATTTTAAACCATCTGCAGAAGGCTGGATACAAAAAAATGCTTGATGTTTGGGTGCCGCATGATTTGACGCAAAAAAACCTTCTGGACCGAATCAACGCCTGCGATATGCTGCTGAAACGGAACGAACTCGACGCATTCTTGAAGCGGATGGTGACTGGCGACGAAAAATGGATCACATACGACAATATCAAGCGAAAACGGTCGTGGTCGAAGGCCGGTGAATCGTCCCAAACAGTGGCCAAGCCGGGATTGACGGCCAGGAAGGTTTTGCTGTGTGTTTGGTGGGATTGGAAGGGATTCATCCACTATGAGCTGCTCCCATATGGCCAGACGCTTAATTCTACCATCTACTGCGAACAACTGGACCGCTTGAAGCAGGCGATCGACCAGAAGCGTCCAGGATTGGCCAACAGGAAGGGTGTAGTGTTCCACCAGGACAACGCCAGACCACACACTTCGTTGATGACTCGTCAGAAGCTACGGGAGCTCGGATGGGTGGTTTTATCGCATCCACCATATAGCCCGGACATAGCGCCAAGTGATTACCACCTGTTCCTGTCCATGGCGAATGCCCTTGGTGGTGTAAAGTTGAACTCAAAAGAGGCTTGTGAAAAGTGGCTGTCCGAGTTCTTCGGAAATAAGGAGGGCGGCTTCTACGAGGGAGGTATTATGAAGTTGCCATCTAGATGGAAACAGATTATCGAACAAAACGGCGCATATTTGAACTAAATCCGATCACTGTAACACTTTTTATAAGGCATTGAATAAAGAGCTTAAAAGCGGAAGGGAGATATTTTCCAACCTATTATTAGACCTCGGTTTGGTATCGTCAATTAAATACCACTACTCTTATTGTTTCCTTACTTACTTGATTAATGGAACGTGTCCTAGCCATTATACGGATATATTTATTATATCTTATGGTATTGGGTTTTGATGCAAGCTTCTTGATCAAAGTATCACGAGTTTGTTATATAATAGCAAACAAATTCTTTAATAAAACGATGCATTTATGTATTTTTGATTTGAAATTTTGGTATAACAATTACTCAGGTATGTTCCAATTCAAGGACATCGCCAGGTAGGGAGTTTGACTGGGGCGGTACATCTCTCAAATAATAACGGAGGTGTCCCATGGCAAGCTCAGTGCGGACAGAAACCACACATAGATCAATAGGGCAAATACTGACTCTCGGTGTTCAGTACACACAGGGACAGCAAAATCTCGGACTATCGATCCTTTTGGCTTAAAGAGTTTTTAACAAGAGGTGTCAGAAAAGTTACCATAGGGATAATTGGCTTGTGGCGGCCAAGCTTTCATAGCGACGTCGCTTTTGATGTCGTTCATAGCGCTCATGTCATGTCGGCTCTTCCTATCATCTCTTCTAATTCACCAAGCGTTGGCTTTAGACCGTCGTGAGACAGGTTACCTACTAATGACAAAACGTTGTTGCGACAACATTCAGGCGTAGGACGAGAGGAACCGCAGGTACGGACCAATGACACAATACTTGTTTGAGCGAACAGTGGTATGACGCTACGTCTGTTGAATTATGCCTGAACGCCTCTAAGGTCGTATCCGTGCTGGACTGCAGTGATAAATAAGGGGCAATTTTCATTGTATGGCTTCTAAACCATTTAAAGTTTATAATTTACTTTATAAACGACAATGGATGTGATGACAATGTAATTTGTAACATAGTAAATTGGGAGGATCTTCGATCACCTGATGCCGCGCTAGTTACATATAAAAGCATTATTTAATACAATGACAAAGCATAGGATCAATTGTAAACAACTTTTGTAACAGATATTGTCCCTATCATATTATAGAACTTAATAAAGAACTTAATGAAATCAAGTCAAGTGAACTTTGTGTGTATATGGACCATAATATACACGCGTTGCGAATATGTATTGTACATCTTAGTTATGAGCATACGTTGGCTGATGCAACAACCTAAAATATACAATGTTGTACCTGGTACCCATCAGGTTAATGTTTTATATAAATTGCAGTATGTATCGCCCAAACATAGTTTAATATAAACCGTAAATAACCAGATTATATGATACATAATGCTTATATGAAACTGAGACATTTCGCAGCATTTATTTTAGGTATAAAAATACATTTATTGATGGAATTGATATATGCCACTAAAATGGTGCATTTTTAATTTCTTTCAATAAAAACAAAATTGACATTATATAAAAATTAATTATAAAACTCTAAGCGGTGGATCACTCGGCTCATGGGTCGATGAAGAACGCAGCAAACTGTGCGTCATCGTGTGAACTGCAGGACACATGAACATTGACATTTTGAACGCATATCGTAGTCCATGCTGTTATGTACTTTAATTAATGTTATAGTGCTGCTTGGACTACATATGGTTGAGGGTTGTAAGACTATGCCAATAAAGTTGTGTATAAATTTTATAAGCATATGGTATATTATTAGATAAAATAATAATTTTTTTATTCATAATATTAAAAAATATATATGAAAATAATTATCTCACATTTGGATGTGAAAAACGAAAATAAATATTTTCTTTTTCGATCAAGTAATACTTAAGTGAACTTAAGTGAACTTAAGCATATTAATTAGGGGAGGAAAAGAAACTAACAAGGATTTTCTTAGTAGCGGCGAGCGAAAAGAAAACAGTTCAGCACTAAGTCACTCTATATGGCAAATGTGAGATGCAGTGTATGGAGCGTCAAGATTTTAGTATGAGAAATAAACCATTTAGGTCCTTCTTAAATGAGGCCATTTACCCATAGAGGGTGCCAGGCCCGTATAACGTTAATGATTACTACATGATGTTTCCAAAGAGTCGTGTTGCTTGATAGTGCTATATCTAAAACTAAATATAATTATGAGACCGATAGTAAACAAGTACCGAGGGAAAGTTGAAAATAACTCTGAATAGAGAGTTAAACAGTACGTGAAACTGCTTAGAGGTTAAGCCCGATGAACCTGAATATCCGTTATGGAAAATTCATCATTAAAATTGAAATAATAATAATTAAATAATAATTAAAAAAATAATAATTAAGAAAATAAATAATATTATGAGGATAGTGTGCATTTTTTCCATATAACTTATAGTTTATTCCAATTAAATTGCTTTCATTTTAACACAGAATAAATGTTATTAATTTGATAAAGTGATGATATATTAATATGAGTACAGTGCGTTAATTTTTCGGAATTATAAAATGGCATAATTATCATTGAATTTTGTGTTTATTATATGCACTTGTATGATTAACAATGCGAAAGATTCAGGATACCTTCGGGACCCGTCTTGAAACGCGGACCAAGGAGTCTAACATATGTGCAAGTTATTGGGATATAAACCTAATAGCGTAATTAACTTGACTAATAATGGGATTAGATTTTTAACTATTTATAGCTAATTAACACAATCCCGGGGCGTTCTATATAGTTATGTAAAATGTATATTTATATTATTTATGCCTCTAACTGGAACGTACCTTGAGCATATATGCTGTGACCCGAAAGATGGTGAACTATACTTGATCAGGTTGAAGTCAGGGGAAACCCTGATGGAAGACCGAAACATTTCTGACTTGCAAATCGATTGTCAGAATTGAGTATAGGGGCGAAAGACCAATCGAACCATCTAGTAGCTGGTTTCTTCCGAAGTTTCCCTCAGGATAGCTGGTGCATTTTAATATTATATAAAATAATCTTATCTGTTAAAGCGAATGATTAGAGGCCTTAGGGTCGAAACGATCTTAACCTATTATCAAACTTTAAATGGGTAAAACAAAAATGCCAAATTATATAAACAAAATAATACACTTGAATAATTTTGAACGAAAGGGAATACGGTTCCAATTCCGTAACCTGTTGAGTATCCGTTTGTTATTAAATATGGGCCTCGTGCTCATCCTGGCAACAGGAACGACCATAAAGAAGCCGTCGAGAGATATCGGAAGAGTTTTCTTTTCTGTTTTATAGCCGTACTGCCATGGAAGTCTTTCGCAGAGAGATATTGTAGATGGGCTAGAAGAGCATGACACATACTGTTGTGTCGATATTTTCTCCACGGACCTTGAAAATGTATGGTGGGGACACGCAAACTTCTCAACAGGCCGTACCAGTTTTTTGACAACTCTCGTCGAGTGCTGACGTGCCTACGAATAAAGTGTTTATTTTCCGAGTGATTTTAGCTGTGAAAAAGTTAACCTGGAATCTTTAAAAACGTACAGAAAGTTGGGCCACGTCCTGGAGTGCGTGTGATACACGAACGCAAGTTTATGCAAATTGTCCTTTGGCTGCAGATGGTATTTAACTTATTTGCAAAAGTGCACGTAGCTAGCAAATCAGCTGATTGGTGTCACCAGTCGTCGCCTACTCGGCTGGTGGAACAGCTGTTCCAGTGGTGTGTGTACTGGCTAAATTGAATCCGATAACAACAACCAGTTTCGACATAGGTGGCGCCTTTACCCCTATAGTTAAAAATTTCTCCGCCAGAGGGCGTCAATCAGTCTCGTAAAGCGCCAGCAGGTGGCGCTCTTTGCTTCCCCCTTCTGCTCCTGACAATTACACACACACTCATACAGAAAAGGTAAAAATCTTAAAGACTGCACGCAGTTCCCATGTGCAAAAACGCAATGGAAGTGGATAATGTGGCTTAGCCCACTTCTAAGAAAAATGGTTGGTGCCTAAGAAGAATGCAGGCAAGCGCAAGGAGCCACCTAACCTAGCCACGACTGTAAACCCCAAAGTACCCAAGGTACTAAAACACATAAAGAAGAAGACGTCGGCCACTGGCAGCTCCAGCTCCAGTGAATCTGACAATGAATCCGAGGAACCAGGTGAGGTACGACAGTTCACCGTGCCCCAAAAGAAAAAGACAGCTAAGCTGGCCAAAGTCAATGAGGTCAGCGATGCTGAGGAGCTGCTGTCAAACACCAACAGATTCGCTGCGCTGCCTATCGAAGAGGAAGTTGTTACCAAGAAACCAGCTATACCAGTGGAGGCCGCTGTACCCAAGCCCCCTCCAATCATAATACCTGGGGTGCACAGCATCGCAGACATGCTAGCTGACCTTGGATAAGTCACCGAGCCAGGTAGCGTCGCTTACAAGGCTACCAGAGGAGGTAGTGTAAGACATATACATATGTCGACATATCCAAAAATTGTCAACCACATGGACAACCACAACATGGCCTTCAGGACTTTCCAGCTCAGGGATAACCGAGCTTTTCGCGTGGTAATTAAGGGGCTACATTCAACAACGCCAGTTGACTTCATCACTGAAGAACTAAAGGGGCTCGGACGCATTGAACGCCATCTCAAGAACCACAAAGAACCCTATGGCTATGTACTTTGTAAACTTGGAGCCTTCAAGCAACAACAAAAAGGTGTTCGAGATCTCTGAGAGCTCTGCCACGCTGTGGTCTTCACCGAGGAGCCCAGAAAGCTCAATGACCTGGTGCAGTGCTACCGCTGCCAGGCTTTTGGGCATATCAAGAGGTACTGCAGACTGCAGTACACTTGCGTCAAGTGCAGTCAAGGGCATGCCTCTATCGAGTGCACTAAGGCCAAAGACGCTCCTGCTACATGCGGTAACTGCGGGGAGGCGCACACTGCGTCATACCAAGGCTGTCGTGTATATCGAGGCCAAGAAGAGGGCTTCCCCCAAGCTAAAAGCGAAGGCAATGACTCCAACGTCGAAAGAGGCCCATATACCACCAGCGACAATCAACAACGCCACATTCTCTGGCTTTAGCTACGCTGACGTCACCAGGGGAGGATACCCCCAGCAACAGCAACCCAAACACAAGCTACATTAACCAACAAGGTCTCATTGACCGGAAGGCGCTCGAGGAGTACCTAGTAGAACTGGAGCCTGGCAACACTGAGCACAACATCTGGAACGCCACCAAATACCTGAAAAGGCCTGTGCGGAGGGTGCCACCTGTTAAAACAGCTGCAGATGTATGGTGCCGATCAAGCCAAGAGAAAGCGGATGCGTTTGCCGACCATCTGGAAACCAGTTTCCAGCCATTCGCCCTATGTGATGACGAAGACGTTGAAGAGACGAAGCCTGCCCGATGGACCTGCCTATCGCAGAGATAGGTAGTCAGGACATTCTGGATGAGATTTCGTGCTTGAAGCTCACCAAATCTACTGGCCATGACAAAATCGACGCAGCTGCCCTCAAGCTACTCCCAGCGAACTGCATAGAGTTCCTCAAGGCTCTGATGAACCAATGCTCAACACTGGGACACTTTCCTTCTCAGTGGAAGTGCGCTGAAGTTATCCTCATTCACAAGCCGGGCAAGCCAGAAGCCGAGCTAGGCTCACACAGGCCCATCAGTCTACTCGCCATCTTGTCAAAAATCCTGGAGAAGCTGTTCCTCAAGAGGTTGCTGACCATCCTGGAGGAAAAGAGGATCATCCCCGACCACCAGTTCGGTTTCAGGCAAGGACATGGCACCATTCAGCAGTGCCACCGGGTAGTCTCCAGGGTCTTGGATGCCTTCGAAAACAAAAAATATTGCGCAGCAGGCTTTCTGGATGTGAGGCAGGCTTTCGACAGGGTGTGGCACCTCGGCCTGCTATTCAAGCTGAAGCAATAGTTACCGAGCAGTAACTCCAAATCACCCCAACACGTGATGAGAGCCGGAGTACCCCAGGGAAGCGTACTCGGTCCTGTGCTGTACAACATATTCACCTCAGATATGCCAGTATATGAAGACAACAGAATATTGACATGCACCTACGCGGACGACACAGCGCTCTTGTGCTCTGACGCAACTCGTGCCTTGGCAGCGCAAGGGCTTCAACACGAGCTGGACACGATTCAGTCATGGCGGAAAAGGTGAAACATCACCATAAACGCTGACAAAACCAACTACGTCACGTTTACACTCAGACCAGGCAACTGGTGGACCGTCCACATCAACGGCACCAACATACCGTCCAATGCGAAGGCCAAGTACCTGGGACTAACCAGTAAACCACTAAAGTAAATTCATGAGGCACAAATGCCGCTCCATGACCGGGCTCCTGGGCAGACGAGGCACGCTACCCACTAGACACAAACTACTGCTCTACAAAGCCATCATAAAGCCAGCTTGGACATACGGCATTGAGCTGTAGGGGCTACAAATATCAAAAAACTACAGAGAGCAGAATGCCGCATTCTAAGATTTATCCTCAACTGTCCTTACTACGTGAGGAACACAACAATCAAAAGGGACCTCAAAAAGCAAAGTGTCGCCAAGGAATCCAGGAAAGCTAGCAGGAGGCACCGGGAGAAGCTGGAGAACCACCAGAACCAACTTGCAATCAACCTCCTTGACAACAGCCTACAGCGCAGAAGACTCCGAAGAGACCATCCACTTGACCTACCTTTCCGGATTCCCTAAAGGGAATCCTCTGATGACCCTAGCTAACAAATATAAGATTGCCTAGGGAATCTACATAACCGCCAACGGCAGATGTAAATAAAGATACTGTAATATAAAAAAAAAAACAAAAAAAAAAAAAAAATCGTGTGAACTGCAGGACACATGAACATCGACATTTTGAACGCAACAAACCCTCAAAGAGCATCAGCCATCATCCAGAGACAACTGGATGCACTGGATCCATGGCTGAAACGTTGGAACATCATGGTTAATGCTGACAAATCCTCCCACACAACCTTCTCTCTGCGCAGAGGAGAATGCCCCCCGGTCACACTCGACGGCGACACCATCCCTACCACCAGCACCCCCAAATACCTAGGGCTAACCCTGGACCGAAGGCTGACATGGGACCCTCACATAGACAGGAAGCGTATCCAGGCTAACATACGCCTCAAACAACTCCACTGGCTTGTTGGGAAAAACTCCAAACTGCGTGACAATCTCAAGCTGCTCATCTATAAGACTATTCTTAAGCCGATATGGACATACGGAATCCAGCTGAGGGGCACTACAAGTGCTTCGCATAGAATGAAGATCCAGCGATTCCAGAACAGATGCCTGAGAATAGTCTCCAATGCCCATCCCTACCACGAAAATTCTGTCATCCACGAGGAGCTCGGGAATCCATGGGTGGTAGACGAGATTCACCGACACAGCGAGAAATACGCCAGAAGACTGGAGAGTCACCCCAACCACCTGGCTAGCAGCCTCCTAGACAATAGCCAATCTCTAAGACGCCTGCAGAGAACGCACCCGCTTGATGCAGCACTAAGTGGGTGGTAAACTCCATCTAAAACTAAATATAACCATGAGACCGATAGTAAGCAAGTACCGTGAGGGAAAGTTGAAAAGAACTCTGAATAGAGAGTTAAACAGTACGTGAAACTGCTTAGAGGTTAAGCCCGATGAACCTGAATATCCGTTATGGAAAATTCATCATTAAAATTATAATATTTAAATAATATTATGAGGATAGTGTGCATTTTTTCCATATGACGACATTGTAATCTATTAGCATATACCAAATTTATCATAAAATATAACTTATAGTTTATTCCAATTAAATTGCTTGCATTTTAACACAGAATAAATGTTATTAATTTGATAATGTGCTGATAGATTAATATGATTACAGTGCGTTAAATTTTCGGAATTATATAACGGCATTGATTTTTGTGTTTATTATATGCACTTGTATGATTAACAATGCCAAAGATTCAGGAAACACGGTCCCTTCGGGACCCGTCTTGAAACACTGACCAAGGAGTATAACATATGTGCAAGTTCTTGGGATATAAACCTAAAAGCGTAATTAACTTGACAAATAATGGGATTAGTTTTAACCATTTATAGCTAATTAACACACCCCCGGGGCGTTCTATATAGTTATGTATAATTTATATTTATATTATTTATGCCTCTAACTGGAATGTACCTTGAGCATATATGCTGTGACCCGAAAGATGGTGAACTATACTTGATCAGGTTGAAGTCAGGGCAAACCCTGATTGAAGACCGAATCAGTTCTGACGTGCAAATCGATTGTCAGAATTGAGTATAGGGGCGAAAGACCTATCGAACCATCAAGTAGCTGGTTCCTTCCGAAGTTTCCCTCAGGATAGATGGTGCATTTTAATATTATATAAAATAATCTTATCTGGTAAAGCGAATGATTAGAGGCCTTAGGGTCGAAACGATCTTAACCTATTCTCAAACTTTAAATGGGTAAGAACTTTAACTTTCTTGATATGAAGTTCAAGGTTATGATATAATGTGCCCAGTGGGCCACTTTTGGTAAGCAGAACTGGCGCTGTGGGATGAACCAAACGTAATGTTACGGTGCCCAAATTAACAACTCACGCAGATACCATGAAAGGCGTTGGTTGCTTAAAACAGCAGGACGGTGATCATGGAAGTCGAAATCCGCTAAGGAGTGTGTAACAACTCACCTGCCGAAGCAACTAGCCCTTAAAATGGATGGCGCTGAACTTAAGTAAGATGTAAGTTAAGTATATGATTTATATTACTTGTGATATAAATTTTGAAACTTTAGTGAGTAGGAGGGTACAATGGTATGCGTAGAAGTGTTTGGCGATCTTGGTGGTAGTAGCAAATAATCGACTGAGACCTTGGAAGACTGAAGTGGAGAAGGGTTTCGTGTGAACAGTGGTTGATCACGAGTTAGTCGGTCCTAAGTTCAAGGCGAAAGCCGAAAATTTTCAAGTAAAACAAAAATGCCAAATTATATAAACAAAGCGAAAATAATACACTTGAATAATTTTGAACGAAAGGAAATACGGTTCCAATTCCGTAACCTGTTGAGTATCCGTTTGTTATTAAATATGGGCCTCGTGCTCATCCTGGCAACAGGAACGACCATAAAGAAGCCGTCGAGAGATATCGGAAGAGTTTTCTTTTCTGTTTTATAGCTGTATTACCGTGGAAGTCTTTCGCAGAGAGATATGGTAGATGGGCTAGAAGAGCCGCAGCTGGTCTCTAAGGTGAAGAGTCTCTAGTCGATAGAATAATGTAGGTAAGGGAAGTCAGCAAATTAGATCCGTAACTTCGGGATAAGGATTGGCTCTGAAGATTGAGATAGTCGGGCTTGATTGGGAAACAATAACATGGTTTATGTGCTCGTTCTGGGTAAATAGAGTTTCTAGCATTTATGTTAGTTACTTGTTCCCCGGTGAGTTTAGTTACGTAACCAATTGTGGAACTTTCCTGGTAAAATTTTTAATAATACTATTTGGGTTAAACCAATTAGTTCTTATTAATTATAACGATTATCAATTAACAATCAATTCAGAACTGGAACGGACTTGGGGAATCCGATTGTCTAATTAAAACAAAGCATTGTGATGGCCATAGCGGGTGTCGACACAATGTGATTTCTGCCCAGTGCTCTGAATGTCAAAGTGAAAAAATTCAAGTAAGCGCTGGTCAACGGCGGGAGTAACTATGACTCTCTAAGGTAGCCAAATACCTCGTTATCTAATTAGTCAGTCACTTCCTAACTCTCGTCGAGTGCTGACGTGCCTACGAATAAAGTGTTAATTCTCTGAGTGATTTTAGCTGTGAAAAAGTTAACCTGGAATCTTTAAAAACGTACAGAAAGTTGGCCCAAGTCCTGAAGTGCGTGTGATACACGAACGAAAGTTCATGCAACGTGTCCTTTGGCTGCAGATGGTATTTAACTTATTTGCAAAAGTACACGTGTATAGCAAATCAGCTGACTGGTGTCACCAGTCGTCGCCTACTCAGCTGGTGGAACAGCTGTTCCAGTGGTGTGTGTACTGGCTAAATTGAATCCGATAACCACAACCAGTTTCGAAATAGGTGGCGCCTTTACCCCTATAGTACAAAATTTCTCCGCCAGAGGGCGTTAATCAGTCCCATAAAGCGCCAGCAGGTGGCGCTCTTTGCTCCCCCCTTCTGTGCCTGACAATTACACACACACTCATACAGAAAAGGCAAAATCTTAAAGACACGTGCAGTAGCACGCAGTTACCATGGGCAAAAACGATATGGAAGTGGATAATGTGGCTTTGCCCACTTCTAAGAAAAATGGTTGGCAAACGCTGGTGCCTAAGAAGAATGCAGGCAAGCGCAAGGAGCCACCTAACCTAGCTACGACTGT
The DNA here is from genome assembly GCF_003286155.1 of Drosophila erecta. Classification (NCBI taxonomy): domain Eukaryota; kingdom Metazoa; phylum Arthropoda; class Insecta; order Diptera; family Drosophilidae; genus Drosophila; species Drosophila erecta. The sequence continues at coordinate 824,818 of NW_020825222.1, read as the reverse complement.
AAACCCCAAAGTACCCAAGGTACTAAAACACATAAAGAAGAAGACGTCGGCCACTGGCAGCTCCAGCTCCAGCGAATCTGACAATGAATCCGAGGAACCAGGTGAGGTACGACAGTTCACCGTGCCCCAAAAGAAAAAGACAGCTAAGCTGGCCAAAGTCAATGAGGTCAGCGATGCTGAGGAGCTGCTGTCAAACACCATATCGGTCGCTGCACTGCCTATCGAAGAGGACGTTGTTACCAAGGAACCAGCTATACCAGTGGAGGCCACTGTACCCAAGCCCCCTCCAATCATAATACCTGGGGTGCACAGCATCGCAGACATGCTAGCTGACCTTGGAGAAGTAACCGAGCCAGGTAGCTTCGCTTACAAGGCTACCAGAGGAGGTAGCGTTAGAATTATGCCGAAAGACAGCTCGACATATCGGAAAATTGTCAACCACATGGACAACCACAACATGGCCTTCCGGACTTTCCAGCTTAAGGAAAATCGAGCTTTTCGCGTGGTAATTAAGGGGCTACATTCAACAACGCCAGTTGACTTCATCACTGAAGAACTAAAGGGGCTCGGACACATTGTTCGAGACATCAAGAACGCCATCTCAAGAACCACAAAGAACCCTATGGCTATGTTCTTTGTAAACTTGGAGCCTTCAAGTAACAATAAAAAGGTGTTCGAGATCAACAGGCTCTGCCACGCTGTGGTCTCCACCGAGGAGCCCAGAAAATTCAATGACCTGGTGCAGTGCTACCGCTGCCAGGCTTTCGGGCATACCAAGAGGTACTGCAGATTGCAGTACACTTGCGTAAAGTGCGGTCAGGGGCATGCATCTATCGAGTGCACTAAGGCCAAAGACGCTCCTGCTACATGCGGTAACTGCGGGGAGGCGCACACTGCCTCATACCAAGGCTGTGTATATATCGAGGCCAAGAAGAAAAAACCAGGCCTGAACAAGGCCTGAAAACCAACCAGGTAGATGTGATGCTGGTCAGCGAGACCCACTTTACAACGAGGTCTCACTTCAAAATCCCTGGCTACGAGGTGGTCAACGCCTTGCACCCGGCGGACAGGATTAGAGGTGGAGCCACAGTAATAGTGCGAAGTGGATTACTGTACGAGGAGATGGAGCCGGTGCAGCTGGACTGGATGCAATGCGCCAGGATTCAGCTGCTGACACATTCGGGCAAAATCTGTATCGCGGCAGCATACTTGCCCCCGCGTTACACAATTAGCCATCCCGAGTTGTCACTGCAGCTGAAAAACTTGGGTCCCAAATTTCTTATTGGCGGAGACTTTAATGCCAAGCACACATGGTGGGGCTCCAGGATTGTCAACCCCAAGGGCAGCACTCTGCTTAGGTGCGTCAGAGAGTTGGGCTGCAATCTACACACAACGGGTGAGCCGACATACTGGCCCAGTGACCCTAACAAAATACCGGACCTCCTTGATCTAGGCATCAGTAGAGGATTCGACCCGGCGAAAGTATATACAGTTGGGTGCTACGAGCTGTGCTCTGACCACAGCATGGTCAGGATACTACTTAGGACCTCCTTCCTAAGTACCCCCAGAGGCACCAAACTGATCAGGCGAAATACCGACATAACTGTGTTTAAAAGCTGGCTTGAAGAAAACGTTGACCCACATCCGGCTATCAGCACTGGAGGAGACATAGACGAAGCCGTTGCTAGCCTTACTGGCAAAATCCAGCAGGCGGCAAGGTTGGCCACACCCACACCTCCTACCAACAGTGGGAGACTCCAAGTGGCCCGCAGGGACAACCATCTATGGTCGACTGAACTGGCGTCGATGGTATCGGAGAAAAGGAGGCTGAGGAGAGTCTGGCAGACTAGCAGAACACCGTCTGACAAGAGGGCCTACAACAGAGCCTGCAAGCAGCTCAAACAGATGCTTCATGACTCGAGAAGCAAGGCGCTCGAGGGGTACCTAGTAGAACTGGAGCCTGGCAATGCTGAGCACAACATCTGGAACGCCACCAAATACCTGAAGAGGCCTGCGCGGAGGGTGCCACCTGTCAAAACAGCTGCAGGTGTATGGTGCCGGTCAAGCCAAGAGAAAGCGGATGCGTTTGCCGACCATCTGGAAACCAGTTTTCAGCCATTCGCCCTATGTGATGACGAAGACGTTGAAGAGACGAAGCAGTTCGTTGACGCAGCCTGCCCGATAGACCTGCCTATCGCAGAGATAGGTAGTCAGGAGATTCTGGATGAGATCTCGTGCATGAAGCTCACCAAATCTCCTGGCCACGACCAAATCGACGCAGCTGCCCTCAAGCTACTCCCAGCGAACTGCATAGAGTTCCTCAAGGCTCTGATGAACCAATGCTTAAGACTGGGACACTTTCCTTCTCAGTGGAAGTGCGCTGAGGTTATCCTCATACACAAGCCGGGCAAGCCAGAAGCCGAGCTAGGCTCATACAGGCCGATCAGTCTACTCGCCATCCTGTCAAAAATCCTGGAGAAGCTGTTCCTCAAGAGGTTGCTGACCATTCTGGAGGAAAAGAGGATCATCCCTGACCACCAGTTCGGTTTTAGGCAAGGACATGGCGCCATTCAGCAGTGCCACCGGGTCGTCTCCAGGGTCTTGGATGCCTTCGAAAACAAGAAATATTGCGCAGCAGTCTTTCTCGATGTGAGGCAGGCTTTCGACAGGGTGTGGCACCTCGGCCTGCTATTTAAGCTGAAGCAACAGTTACCGACCCCATACTACATGTTCCTTAAGGCATACGTCGAAGAGAGGAGGTTTTACGTGAGGAGCAGTAACTCCAAATCACCCCAACACGTGGTGATAGCCGGAGTACCTCAGGGTCCTGTGCTATACAACATATTCACCTCAGATATGCCAGTATATGAAGACAACAGAATATTGACATGCACCTACGCGGACGACACAGCGCTCCTGTGCTCTGACGCAACTCCTGCCTTGGCAGCGCAAAGGCTGCAACACGAACTGGACACGATTCAGTCATGGCTAAAAAGGTGGAACATCACCATAAACGCTGACAAATCCACCTACGTCACGTTTACACTCAGACCAGGCAACTGTCCACCCGTCCACATCAACGGCACCAACATACCGTCCAATGCGAGGGCCAAGTACCTGGGACTAACCCTGGACAAGCGCCTCACATGGAAGGACCACATAGGGGAAAAAATAAAACTCATGAGGCACAAATGCCGCTCCATGACATGTCTCCTGGGCAGACGAAGCACGCTACCCACTAGATACAAACTACTGCGCTTCAAAGCCATCATAAAGCCGGCTTGGACATACGGCATCGAGCTGTGGGGCACTGCCTCCCCTACAAATATCAAAAGACTACAGAGAGCAGAATGCCGCATTCTAAGATTTATCCTCAACTGTCCTTACTACGTGAGGAACACGACAATCAAAAGGGACCTCAAAATGCAAAGTGTCGCCGAGGAATCCAGGAAAGCCAGCAGGAGGCACCTGGAGAAGCTGGAGAACCACCAGAACCAACTTGCTGTCAACCTTCTGGACAACAGCCTACAGCGCAGAAGACTCCGAAGAAACCATCCACTTGACCTCCCTTTCCGGGTTCCCTAAAGGAATCCTCTGATGACCCTAGCTAACAAATATAAGATTGCCTAGGGTGATTCCCTACACAACCGCCAACGTACCACATAATTTAATTGATTGCCCTCCTGGGCAGATGTAAATAAAGATACTGTAATATAAAAAAAAAAAAAAAATAAAAAAAAAAAATCTAATTAGTGACGCGCATGAATGGATTAACGAGATTCCTACCGTCCCTATCTACGTACTGTCAGTGACGGACGTGTTTTCTACGAGCTCCCATTAATACGGTCATTTTTGGAGTAAACGCGCGGATTTATACGTTTAAAAACGGAGTAAAGTGTGTGTCAAGGTGTCGCGAACATAAGTTGAAAAATTTGTGAGCGAAAGTAAATCGCGTGTCGCGGAAATCAACAGTTTTCAATCGGAAATTTCCGAGAAATTTCTCGAATTTCTCTGCGAAAGAAGCGCGGCATCGCAATTTAAGAAGTCGGTGCACCTGCTGACTAAGGCGCGGTCAGTGACTGACGGCGCCACTATTAATGTGACGCTAGAAGTCGACGATAAAGCGATGGCGAAGCTCGATGTTGGTCGGGTGGTTCTCATTCCGATGCCGATCGCAGGTCCGCACCTATGCCTGTCACAGGTGCGTGGGCTACGACTACAAGATTAGCGAATGCCGGCAGAAAGACAACGTCTGCCGCCAGTGCGGGCAGCAGGGCCACACCGCGGCAAGGTGCCAGAACCCGGTGGACTGCCGGAATTGCCTCGCGCTGCGAGGCGCGAAGTTCGGAGACTTCGTCGCCAACTCCAGGATGCACGGCATCGAGATGTTGCTGCCGAGCCTTTAGTAGTCGAGCTGAGACGGACCTCAGCCAACTACAAAAAGCTCATTGGGAGAGCGAAAACGGACGATTGGAAACGCTTCGTAAGAGATCATGCCGATGATCCATGGGGGCGCGTCTACAAGATTTGCCGAGGTCGAAGAAAGTGCACGGAGATTGGGTGCCTCCGCGTGAATGGCGAGTTGATCACTGATTGGGGTGATTGTGCACGAGTGCTCCTTCGCAACTTTTTCCCAGTTGCGGAGTCCGAAGCACCGACTGCCATCGTGGAGGAAGACCCACCGGCCCTTGAAACACTCAAGATTGATGTCTGTGTTGCCCGACTGAAGAGCAGGCGTTCGCCTGGCTTGGACGGCATCAATGGCACTATTTGCAAGGCAGTCTGGCGCGCCGTACCTCAGCACCTGGCAGCGTTGTACTTCCGATGCATCCGATCGGGCGCAGTCCGATCGTAGAGGCGCTACTCAAGGGACCCGAGAAGGACAAGTGTGAGCCCTCCTCATATAGGGGAATTTGCTTACTGCCAGTTTTTGGCAAGTTGCTTGAGGCAATCATGGTGAATCGTGTAAGAGAAGTTCTTCCGGAAGGCTGCAGATGGCAGTTCGGATTTCGCTAAGGACGTTGTGTGGAGGATGCTTGGAGACACGTGAAGAGCAGTGTTGACGCCAGTCCAGCGCAATACGTGCTCGGCACATTCGTGGACTTTAAAGGAGCATTTGACAACGTCGAATGGAGTTCTGTACTGCGCCGACTAGCCGACTTGGGATGCCGGGAAATAAGCTCCGAAGCAGTACCGGTGCAGTCAATATGCCGGTAACTAGAGGTTGCGTGCAGGGGTCAATCAGCGGCCCATTTATTTGGGACATGCTGATGGAAGTAATGCTTAGCGCCTCGAGCCGTATTGCCTGCTAAGTTCATACACGGATGACCTGCTTCTTCTCATCGAGGGAAATTCCCGAGCCGTGCTAGAGGAAAAAGGAGCGCAACTGATGTCCATCGTTGAAACGTGGGGAGCGGAAATAGGCGTTGCTGTTTCAACCAGCAAGACGGTAATAATGCTGCTCAAAGGTGCCTTGAGACGTGCGCCTACGTTAAGGTTCGCTGGAGCGATACCCGTTGGAGGAGAACGACTGGCTCTATGGCGAGGACATAAGCCGGAAGCAAAAAGAGATTCGCCTAGAGGAATGCTTGCTATTGAGTTGGCAAAGCAGATGGGATGACGACAGCGAACCAGGACGGGTGACGCACAGGTTCGTCCCGGACGTCACCCTTGTCTATCGGGATCCAATTTTTGGTTTCTCGATAATGGCGTCTTCCTTGCTCACTGGGCACGGGTCGTTCAACGAATTTTTGCATGGGAGAGCCCTCAGCGATTCCACTGCTTGCGCATGTGGTGATCCATACGAGGATTGGGTGCACGGGTTGTGCTCCTGCCCCCTATATGCAGATTTGCGAGACCTCGATGGACTTGGAGTGCAGCGTGTTGGCGAGGACTGGACATTTGAAAGAATCCTGGAGGATCGGGAGAGAACCCAACGGCTGGCTGTGTTCGCTGAGTTGGCGTTCCGCAGAAGAGGGGGCACTTAGCCTGACGCTTCGCCGTGTGGTTAGCGGGCGTGTGGTTGCCCGGCAAGCAAGCACTCGAATTGCTACCGGGGTGGTTGCTATGTACATAGCTATAGCTTCAAGACCGGGACGTTTTGTCTAGCGTATCTGGACACATGCATCATATGCTCACTTGTGGGTGTATAGGGTGCCGTGGTTGTAATCTCTTCAATGTGGAATACGCCACGTAAAACAAATTCGGAGGGATCCGATTCATACACTGTCCCTATCTACTATCTAGCGAAACCACATCCAAGGGAAAGGGCTTGGAATAATTAGCGGGGAAAGAAGACCCTTTTGAGCTTGACTCTAATCTGGCAGTGTAAGGAGACATAAGAGGTGTAGAATAAGTGGGAGATATTAGACCGCGGTTTATTATCGTCAATGAAATACCACTGCTCTTATTGTTTCCTTACTTACTTGATTAAATGGAACGTGTATCATTTCCTAGCCATTATACGGATATATTTATTATATCTTATGGTATTGGGATTTGATGCAAGCTTCTTGATCAAAGAATCACGAGTTTGTTATATATTATAATCGCAAACAAATTCTTTAATAAAACGATGCATTTATGTAGTTTTGATTTGAAAATTTGGTGTAACTCCAATTACTCAGGTATGATCAAATTCAAGGACATTGCCAGGTAGGGAGTTTGACCTCCGTCAAATAATAACGGAGGTGTCCCAAGGCCAGCTCAGTGCGGACAGAAACCACACATAGAGCAAAAGGGCAAATGCTGACTTGATCTCGGTGTTCAGTACACACAGGGACAGCAAAAGCTCGGCCTATCGATACTTTTGGTTTAAAGAGTTTTTAACAAGAGGTGTCAGAAAAATTACCATAGGGATAACTGGCTTGTGGCGGCCAAGCGTTCATAGCGACGTCGCTATCATTGTGAAGCAAAATTCACCAAGTGTTGGATTGTTCATCCATGCAAGGGAACGTGAGCTGGGTTTAGACCGTCGTGAGACAGGTTAGTTTTACCCTACTAATACAAAACGTTGTTGCGACAACATTCCTGCGTAGTACGAACCGCAGGTACGGACCAATGGCACAATACTTGTTCGAGCGAACAGTGGTATGACGCTACGTACGTTGGATTATGCCTGAACGCCTCTAAGGTCGTATCCGTGCTGGTCTGCAATGATAAATAAGGGGCAATTTGCAATGTATGGCTTCTAAACCATTTAAAGTTTATAATTTCTTTTATAAACGACAATGGATGTGATTTTTTTTTTTATATTACAGTATATTTATTTACATCTGCCCAGGAGGGCAATCAATTAAATTATGTGGTACGTTGGCGGTTGTGTAGGGAATCACCCTAGGCAATCTTATATTTGTCGGCTTTATGATGGCTTTGTAGAACAGTAGTTTGTATCTAGTGGGTAGCGTGCTTCGTCTGCCCAGGAGCCATGTCATGGAGCGGCATTTGTGCCTCATGAGTTTTACTTTTTCCCCTATGTGGTCCCTTCATGTGAGACGCTTGTCCAGGGTTAGTCCCAGGTACTTGGCCCTCGCATTGGACGGTATTTTGGTGCCGTTGATGTGGACGGGTGGACAGTTGCCTGGTCTGAGTGTAAACGTGACGTAGGTGGATTTGTCAGCGTTTATGGCGATGTTCCACCTTTTCAGCCATGACTGAATCGTGTCCAGCTCGTGTTGCAGCCCTTGAGCTGCCAGGGTAGGAGTTGCGTCAAAGCACAGAAGCGCTGTGTCGTCCGCGTAGGTGCATGTCAATATTCTGTTGTTTTCAGATACTGGCATATCTGAGGTGAATATGTTGTACAGCACAGGACCGAGTACGCTGCCCTGAGGTACCCCGGCTCTCACCACGTGTTGGGGTGATTTGGAGTTACTGCTCCTCACGTAAAACCTCCTCTCTTCGACGTATGCCTTAAGGAACATGTAGTATGGGGTCGGTAACTGTTGCTTCAGCTTAAATAGCAGGCCAAGGTGCCACACCCTGTCGAAAGCCTGCCTCACATCCAGAAAGACTGCTGCGCAATATTTCTTGTTTTCGAAGGCATCCAAGACCCTGGAGACGGCCCGGTGGCACTGCTGAATGGCGCCATGTCCTTGCCTAAAACCGAACTGGTGGTCGGGGATGATCCTCTTTTCCTCCAGAATGGTCAGCAACCTCTTGAGGAACAGCTTCTCCAGGATTTTTGACAGGATGGCGAGTAGACAGATCGGCCTATATGAGCCTAGCTCGGCTTCTGGCTTGCCCGGCTTGTGTATGACGATAACCTCAGCGCACTTCCACTGAGAAGGAAAGTGTCCCAGTCTTAAGCATTGGTTCATTAGAGCCTTGAGGAACTCTATGCAGTTCGCTGGGAGTAGCTTGAGGGCAGCTGCGTCGATTTGGTCGTGGCCAGGAGATTTGGTGAGCTTCAAGCACGAGATCTCATCCAGAATCTTCTGACTACCTATCTCTGCGATAGGCAGGTCCATAGGGCAGGCTGCGTCAACGAACTGCTTCGTCTCTTCAACGTCTTCGTCATCACATAGGGCGTGTGGCTGGAAACTGGTTTCCAGATGGTCAGCAAACGCATCCGCTTTCTCTTAAAGATTCTGTAATATAAAAAAAAAAAAAAAAATTAATTTAGTGACGCATATGATATTGTCCATATCATATAAATAAAGGATAAATGTATATAATTATATATAAAGAAAAATTCATGAAATATCCGTATCTTTATTGTATAATATAAGCAAATTAAATATAAAGGAGGGTAAAGTGAGGGCTTGGGAGGCAGGATTTTAGTTTATGCTTTCGACTAGCCGGTGGTGATCGCGGATCAATCCGGCCTCGTCCAGTACAGGCAATACTCTGCGCAAAAATACTCTTTCGAGTATTTTGGAGAGGATTGCCAGTAGGCTGACCGGACGATAGGAGGCTGGGTTGGCCTCAGTCTTACCAGGCTTCAGGAGGACAATAATCTCCGCTCCCTCGACAGAGGGTTCAAAAACTACTATAGATAGGCAGTGGTCGCCGACCTCTGGTATTGTTCAAAACTTATGTATTCATATGATATTGACAATAATATAAGGAAATTAAATATAAAACATATGAAAATGAATATTTATTGTATGTATAAAAATATATATAATATATAGAAATATATAGAATATAGAATATATAGAAAAAATTTAGAAATACTCGTATATTGACTTAGTATTATAGAGAAAAGCAATATAAGTGAGAGGTAATAGTAGTGTAAACGACGCTCTGATCGACTTCAAAAGCTACAATAGGTAGGCAGTGGTTGCCGACCTCATGCATTATTCGAAATATATATTTCGGATCATGATGATTTAAATTTGATACTTACAAAAATTATATAGAATAACAAATCGTTTCCATATTTAATTTTTTGATGCAGGCAAATTTATTTAATAATTTAATTTAATATTAATTTATTTAATAATACATTACCTGCCGTTAAGTTGGAAAATTATATCGTTAACGCGGTATATTATTAGTTTGGCAAATATCTCCCTTCCGCCTTTTTGTCTTTTGAATTTCGCGGCTATGTACAAAGCGCTACAGAGCTCGGCAATACTATACATCATTTGAAAGGTCTTGACATAACCTACAAAACGATATTGGATATTGCGTTCAACAGTTATAGACGTGTAAACATGGAGTTCACTAACGCCGAAATTCGCGCTATTTTAAAGTTTTCCTTCGTTAAAGGCAAATCCGCCAGAGAAACGTTCCGTGAGATTAATGGTGTTTTGTGGGATGGTACTCTATCACTTCGAACCGCGGAGGAATGGTTTCGACGATTTAGAGCCGGTGAAAACGACACCATGGATAAGCCAGCCGGCGGATGACCTGTGACGACAAATACCGATCAAATCATGGAATATATCGAGTTAGACCGGCATGTGGCATCTTGTGACATCGCCCAGGAGATGGGAGTTAGTCACCAAACCATTTTAAACCATCTGCAGAAGGCTGGATACAAAAAAAAGCTTGATGTTTGGGTGCCGCATGATTTGACGCAAAAAACCTTCTGGACCGAATCAACGCCTGCGATATGCTGCTGAAACGGAACGAACTCGACCCATTCTTGAAGCGGATGGTGACTGGCGACGAAAAATGGACCACAGGCCAAGGCCAAGGCCGGTGAATCGTCCCAAACAGTGGCCAAGCCGGGATTGACGGCCAGGAAGGTTTTTCTGTGTGTTTGGTGGGATTGGAAGGGAATCATCCACTATGAGCTGCTCCCATATGGCCAGACGCTTAATTCTACCATCTACTGCGAACAACTGGACCGCTTGAAGCAGGCGATCGACCAGAAGCGTCCAGAATTGGCCAACAGGAAGGGTGTAGTGTTCCACCAGGACAACGCCAGACCACACATTTCGTTGATGACTCGTCAGAAGCTAAGGGAGCTCGGATGGGAGGTTTTATCGCATCCACCATATAGCCCGGACATAGCGCCAAGTGATTACCACCTGTTCCTGTCCATGGCGAATGCCCTTGGTGGTGTAAAGTTGAACTCAAAAGAGGCTTGTGAAAAGTGGCTGTCCGAGTTCTTCGCAAATAAGGAGGGGGGCTTCTACGAGGGAGGTATTATGAAGTTGCCATCTAGATGGAAACAGATTATCGAACAAAACGGCGCATATTTGAACTAAATCCGATCACTGTAACACTTTTTATAAGGCATTGAATAAAGAGCAAAAAAGCGGAAGGGAGATATTTTCCAACCTATTATATATATTCATATTTATTACACGATGGAAAAATTACAAAACTTTTAATATAGAAATCGTATGCGCTCGGTTTTACGTTATGTATTACCATAGAGTTATATGGATAAAGATAAATTTTTAATTTATCATCAAATTGCAAATGATTTAACTCAATATTTATATTGGTTAAACAAAAATTGTCCATGTGTGGATACAATAATTATGTATGTTGGAAACAAAATGATATTTTAGAATGAAATATGTATAATATAAATACAAAAATATAGAAATATATATTATATGAACTTGATAATAATGGTGAATCAAGTATACAAATATAATGGAATATACTACGAATACGAATGCTATATAAAAATGGCCGTAATCGAATTAAAAGAGATTTAAAATTTTACCCAAAGGCAAAATATTGAAGTATTTTTCAATGTGATAAAATAAATGGAATTATATAAAATGGAAATCTATAATATTTATATTGTTTATTTCAATTCGAAAAATATGAATGGAATATGAAGAAAGAAACATTATTCTGGTTGATCCTGCCAGTAGTTATATGCTTGTCTCAAAGATTAAGCCATGCATGTTTAAGTACACACTAATTAAAAGTGACCCGCAAAGGCTCATTATATCAGGTATGGTTCCTTAGATCGTTAACAGTTACTTGGATAACTTGGTAATTCTAGAGCTAATACATGCAATTAAAACATCAACCGTATGGGACATGTGCTTTTATTAGGCTAAAACCAAGCGAGCGCAAGATCGTTATAATGGTTGAACTCTAGATAACATGCAGATCGTATGGTCTTGTACCGACGACAGATCTTTAAATGTTCGATTCCGGAGAGGGAGCCTGAGAAACGGCTACCACATCTAAGGAAGGCAGCAGGCGCGTAAATTACCCACTCCCAGCTCGGGGAGGTAGTGACGAAAAATATCAATACAGGACTCATATCCGAGGCCCTGTAATTGGAATGAGTACACTTTAAATCCTTTAACAAGGACCAATTGGAGGGCAGGTCTGGTGCCAGCAGCCGCGGTAATTCCAGCTCCAATAGCGTATATTAAAGTTGTTGCGGTTAAAACGTTCGTAGTTTAACTTGTGCTTCATACGGGTAGTACAACTTACAATTGTGGCTAGTACTATATCTTTATGTATGTTAGCGTATTACCGGTGGAGTTCTTATATGTGATTAAATACTTGTATTTTTTCATATGTTCCTCCTATTTAAACACCTGCATTAGTGCTTTTAAACGAGTCTTATTGTGGGCCGGTACTATTACTTTGAACAAATTAGAGTGCTTAAAGCAGGCTTCAAATGCCTGAATATCCTGTGCATGGGATAATGAAATAAGACCTCTGTTCAGATCAAGAGGTAATTTTTAATAGAAGACCGAGAGGGACGGGTAAACCGCTGAACCACATTCATGCTTGGGATTGTGAACTGAAACTGTTCACATGAACTTGGAATTCCCAGTAAGTGTGAGTCATTAACTCGCATTGATTACGTCCCTGCCCTTTGTACACACCGCCCGTCGCTACTACCGATTGAATTATTTAGTGAGGTCTCCGTACGTGATCACTGTGACGTCTTGCGTGTTACGGTTGTTTCGCAAAAGTTGACCGAACTTGATTATTTAGAGGAAGTAAAAGTCGTAACAAGGTTTCCGTAGGTGAACCTGCGGAAGGATCATTATTTTATAAAATCCTTACCGTTAATAAAAATTTGATATAATACAAATACATTTTGAATTTACCAAAATTACTTACCGAATTAAAAAATTTACCAAATTTATATTACCATATTATCAAATTTACCAGATTACCACATTTACCAAATTACAAAAGCAAAGCGCATGATATAATATGATTAAAGAACAAAACGATTCAATTGAATCAAATTACAAAAAATATATATATAAATATATATTAAAATAAAAGTTAAAATCAAAATAAAATGAATATGATGGGTTTTTATTTATATGAGGCTTTGGCAACCTCATAAGATTTTAACATTACAAAATGCTGTGTAATGGCGGGCCCAACAAAAAAAAATTTTATTTAATTACAACTTCGCGGTTTGTTGGTTTATAAAAAAAATATTTTTATTAATCAAATAAGACAAATTCACGTCTTACACAATTGAGGTATGAATAAAATCTAAATCTAATTTGTAAAGCGAACGCTTAGCAAACCCTTGGCTGAGCTTATTTACTTCTTAATATTGAGCGTACATAGGCTCTCATTTATGTTTACGTTAATTAGGCGCTCTCTTGAGTGGAGTTGAGCTACGTGGAAACGCAGCCTAATAAGATTTTAACATTACAAAATGCTGTGTAATGACGGGCACAACAAAATAATGGTTATCAAAATAATTTGTTAATATAAAATGTTGAACTTTGTGTGTATATGGACCATAATATACACGCGTTCCGAATATGTATTGTTCATCTTAGTTATGAGCATACGTTGGCTAATGCAACAACCTAAAATATACAATGTTATACCTGGTACCCATCAGGTTAATGTTTTATATAAATTGCAGTATGTATCGCCCAAACATAGTTAAATATAAACCGTAAATTACCATAATATATGATACATAATGCTTATATGAAACTAAGACATCTCGCAGCATTTATTTTAGGTATCAGTCACTTCCTTGCTAACGGCCTGCAGAGGAGCAGAACCGAAGTAGAATACCTCACCCAGAAACCCACTTTTGTCCCAGATCCCATTTTAGCATCAGCGGCTACGATGTCATCCTCGCCAACCATCCATCTGGCAGAGCGCGAGTTATCGGTGACGGCACAAGCATGCCTTCACCTCCCCCGAAACCCACACGGGCAGCGACCTACATATGAGACACTCAACCCGGACACACACCGCAGCAAAGTCATCAACCCACACTGGATCAGCAGAGTCAGGATTCCCAAGAATCCAACCGAAGCACTGGAAGGGGCATGCGGGTGAAAAGTGCCGACGCAAGGGGTTTCGCAGAACAAAAAGAATTGTACGCTAGGCTAAGAGGAAAATTTATTCTGAAAATAAATTCATTCTGTCACCGAACTTTGAACGAGTCACTTTAAATACTGCAAATCCTCCTTGGCTTAAATATAAAACAGAACGGATCCTCGACCACGACGTAACTGGCGCAGCCGGTAGGATCCTAAAGGAGATCCAGAGCATCCAAAAGAAGGAAGATATGAAGATCACCGGGATATTATTAAATATTATACTGTAATGCAGGTAAGCAGCCGGTTAAGTGACTTCAATAAGTGAGTGCAAATGTAAAATAAAGAAAGAAACAAACAAATTGTAAATTCCGTGCGCTTTAAAGGAAAACAACCGACTCCAAACATACATAAATACCTTTATACACAAGAACAAATATGCAAAATCAGCAAATTACGGTGTGCGGACGCCATTAACAATTGTGCATTACACACGAAAATCTAAAGGCATATTAATAAATATATATTAAAACGATCATCAATCGCTGATGACTGTAATGCATTAAGCATTAAAAAAAATGTGAACACTAAATATGCGATGAAACAAATATTCTATTAAACCCTAAAATTCACAATTTAAATTTCGTACTACATACATACTACGTACTACGTACATATTTTTAGCAACGATCAATCGCTGATTGCCGCTACAAAATGCATCGCGCATTAAAATATGTACACGCCTAATATGTACCACAAAAAAAAAAAATAAATAAAATAAATAATTTTGCATATTACACAAAAAAAATTTATGGAAACATATTTTTAGCAACAATCAATCGCTGATTGCCGCTACATAATGCATCGCGCATTAAAATATGTAACGCCTAATAAGTGCCGCAATAAAAAATAAATAATTTCCCATATTACACAAAGAAAAATTTTACAAACATACTTAGGCGACAATCAATAATAATTAATAGCCGCTCATGCACCGCGCATAAATATGTGAATATAGCCACACTGAAAAAAAAAGGGAAAGCATTACGAAACCTATGTGCCACAACTTAACAAATGTTAGTGCTCCGCCACCTAAATTAATGCTTGTGTGTATATAAGTGCGGCCGATCATTTCTTTCTGTGTGCCGGGCAAGAAAAGGGGAAACCGGCACCGACAGCAGTTCGTAGGGAGCCCCCCTCCAGGCCTCGGCAACCGCACTTGACAATCGACCACTTGAGTTTGTTTATGTGGGCACACATACTTGCATGCACGCCGCAGCGTCCAGCCGCTACATTGTAGACGGTGTCGCATGACAACATAAACTATACTCAGTAAAATCGACAAAACGACCGCCGCGGAGTCGGATGCTTTTGCGCATCGGATGCTAAAATAAAAATATACAAATAATCAAATTTTACGACTGCAGTGCACAATGTATCAAGGAAACACTTAAAAAAAAAAAAAAAAAAAAAAAGAGAAACACTGCACTGAAACCACTTGGCCGGGGGCTTTGGGAATTTAATTCTCCATTAATAGACATACACTAACAATATCAAATTACAGATCCCAACGTATTCGTTAGGATCGACAACGCACCTCACTATCGATAAGTACAAGCAAACAGATACACGTAGTTAAGAAAAACACCCAAAAGAATTTAAGAAAAGGGGAAGAGAAAAGAATACGCTACACCCCTAAACTATATATTATCCGTACTATTTTTTTAACAT
The DNA here is from genome assembly GCF_003286155.1 of Drosophila erecta. Taxonomy (NCBI): domain Eukaryota; kingdom Metazoa; phylum Arthropoda; class Insecta; order Diptera; family Drosophilidae; genus Drosophila; species Drosophila erecta. The sequence goes on along the minus strand of NW_020825222.1, from coordinate 809,402 downwards.
ATTCATACATTCATTATACACACATTAAAAAAAAAAAAAAAAAAAAAAAAAAAATTTCTATACCTTATATATATATTTTTGCGAATTCAAAATTTTTTTTATTATACCCTTATTACCTATAATTCCTATATACATTTTACTAGAATACAATACCAATACCAATACCATTACATATATATGTCGTTTTGTAGTTTTGGGAAGAACCGTTTTAGCGCGGCGCAAGCGTGTTGTCGCGTGAGTGTGGTTCGATGGTAAGCACGGAAAAGAAGAGTGCGACACAAGGCAGTTGTGCGTAGGACTTCAGTGCGATCGGAACTCACTGCGCTAACATTATGGCTAATAATAACGAAACTGCGACATCAGAAGTGGGATCGGGCTCGCTACCTGATATGTCTAGTGAACCATGGCGGATTTTAATGGAAATGCAAAATAGAAACTTTATTGAGCTTGTTAAAACACTGCAAACAACGACATCCGAAACAACAAATAAAAATTCGGTAGTGCTACCCAAATTCAACGCAGACGGTGCTGGCGTCGATGCAACGGCGTGGTGCTCTACAGTGGACATAATTTTCGCAGAAAACACCATAAAAGGCAGCGCGTTGGTGATGGCTTTGAGTGCAGCGATGGAAGGTAGTGCTTCGCAGTGGCTTGCTCAAATTTGTTATCCTGGCATAACTTGGGCCGAATTTAAAGAACTTTTCGTTCAACGTTTTGCCAGTGCGGAAACTCCAGCGGCTATGTTTTTGGCAATGCTGGCAGATTGTCCAACTGACGGTGAATGCCTTTCCAATTATGCTAGTCGCATGATGACGTCACTTACGTCATTACGAAATGGCGTGATATGAATGTGGAGGAAATTGCAGCTTCAGTAACGCTTGCTAAGATGGCATATGTGGATAGCAGATTGCAGCGATTGACATTTACTTCAAATGTACGGACCAGAAGTGAATTGCAAACTAGGCCACAAGATGATCGAATGCAGAATTAAACAGCAGCAAAATCTTTCATCTCGTGCTAAGGACAACAACGATAGAAGCGCATTTGGTCACCATCAAAAATCTGATGTAACCTGTTTTAACTGTGGAGAACGTGGCCATATTTCAACATATTGCAGTAAACCGAAGAAGGAAAAAGGCACGCTTCAGGTGAAAAGTGCTGTTGAAAGGTATTGGCAATGGTAGTATTTGTAGCACATTGCAAATACTTAGTAACGTAAAAATTAACAACTATTGTATTGAGATATTGTTTCATGTTTTGGACGATGTGCGTTTAAGAAATGATATCATTATTGGTCGAGAAGTGTTGTTCTCAGGATTTAATGTAATAGTATCACCTGGCCAATTTGAAATTATCAGATCAAAAACTGTAAATTATTGTTCAAATGATAAACAACTTTGCGAGTTAAATACTGATCTTGTTGGTGAAGATATGAGCAAATTAAAGAGTCTAATGGGAAAATACTCAAAATCTTTTATAAACGGAATTCCTTTAGTTAGCTCAGGGGAAATGAAAATTAAATTGGTAGACCCAAATAAAATTGTTCAAAGAAGACCATATAGGCTTAGTCCAAATGAAAGAGAATGAGTGCGTGAAAAAATTAAGGAGCTATTGGAGTGTAAGATTATAAAACCGAGCTGCTCACCCTATGCAAGTCCCATAATGTTAGTTAACAAAAAGGACGGTTCTCAGCGTTTATGCGTTGATTATCGAGAATTAAATTCAAATACGGTCTCAGATAGATATCCTTTGCCTCTTATATCAGATCAGATAGCTAGACTTCATGGAGCGAACTATTTTACATGCTTAGACATGGCAAGTGGGTACTACCAAATTCCATTGCATGCAGATTCGGTAGAGTGTACAGCTTTTGTCACCCCATATGGGCAATACGAATTTTTGGCAATGCCTTTTGGGCTCAAAAATGCTCCTGCCGTTTTTCAGCGTACAGTGATGCAAGCACTTGGAGATCTTGCAAATACATTTGTTGCCGTATATATGGATGACGTCATGGTGGCTGCTTCAACAAAAAGTGAGGCCTTAGAAAGGCTACAGATTACTCTTGATTGTCTCACCAAGGCAGGATTTGCATTTAATTTAAAAAAATGTTCTTTTCCTAAGTCAACAGTTCAATATTTGGGATACGAAGTGAGTGCAGGTGAAATTCGTCCAAACTCGTTCAAAATTGCAGCGTTAACTGCTTTACCACCCCCTCAATCGGTCTCTTCTTTACGACAATTTATAGGATTAGCTTCTTATTTTAGACAATTTATACAGGGATTTTCTTGCTTTATGAAACCGCTATATCTTTTGACTTCGGAAAGGAGTGAATTTATTTGGAATGCAGAGCATGAACAAATTAGACAAAGGATTATCTCTATTCTTACACAAAAGCCAGTTTTAGTAATATTTGACCCGCGACACCCAATAGAGTTGCATACAGATGCAAGGATGCAAGTTCTCGTGGATACGGTGCCATCCTTTTACACAAAATCAATAATAGGCCTCATGTCGTCGAATATTTTAGTAAGGCTGCTTCACTTGTTGAGTCACGATACCATTCTTATGAATTGGAGACTCTTGCCGTTGTTTTGGCTATAAAACATTTTCGGCATTATTTACTGGGTAGAAATTTTGTTGTCTTTACTGACTGTAACTCGCTTAAGGCATCAAGGACCAAACTTGACCTATCTCCCAGGGTACAAAGATGGTGGACTTATTTACAGTCGTTTACATTCGACTTGCAATATAGAGAAGGTAAACGAATAGCACATGCTGACTTCTTTTCGAGAAATTTGACTTCAGCTGATGTAATTGCTACAAAGTGCAAGATTCCTGAAAAAAGAGTTAATCTAGCAGAAATATCCAGTAATTGGCTTTTGGCTGAACAGCGACAGGATTCCGAAATAGTTGATATCGTAAATAAATTGAAAGATTTTTCTCTTCCTGCGGAGGTTGCAAAAACTTATGAATTGAGAAGCGGAATATTATATAGGAAAATTCAGCGAAACGGCAGAACCCGTTCCTTATCAATTGTTCCAAGATCATTTAGATGGTCTGTTATAAATCAAATTCATGAGGCAGTTATGCACCTGGGTTGGGAGAAGACATTAGATAAGGCCTATGACTTTTACTGGTTTGCAAACATGTCTAAATATATTCGAAAGTTCGTTGAAAACTGCATTACTTGTAAAATGTCAAAGACTCCTTCCGGCAAAATTCAAGCTAGCCTTCACCCAATACCAAAAGTAAACATTCCTTGGCACACCGTTCATATTGATATTACTGGAAAGTTGAGTGGCAAGGCTGATCAGAAAGAGTATATAGTCGTCCAAGTAGATGCCTTTACTAAATTCGTTTACCTAACCCACACTATTAAGATTGACGCTGAGAATTGCATAAAGGCTGTGTCGTCGGCTATATCTTTGTTTGGGGTGCCAAATCGCATTATAGCAGATCAGGGTAGGTGTTTTGCCAGCACTAAATTTAGTGAGTTTTGTGATCAACAAAAAATAAATTTGCATTTGATTGCGACTGGTGCAAGTAGAGCTAATGGGCAAGTCGAACGCATTATGAGCACCTTAAAGAACTTATTGACTGCAGTTGAGACTATGTAGTGACCAACTTAACTTTACACTGCAACAACTCTTCAAGACACCCTCGCCCTAAATTATAGCAGCTTTTGTATAAAACAAAAAGCGAGAGAATTGTCTTAGACCAATCAGGACAGAATATGATCGTACGATTATACAGTTAGGGAAAGAAAAGCTATAACAGCGACCACCAGCATGCAGCTTCCCAGAGCTTGATTCATTATCGGATAAAACTTCGTGGCGAACGTTCACAATTTTTGACGCTGCCCATTTAAAGTGCACATACACGTGGAAATATAATTAGTTATATATATATATCCAATCTCATAAAAACAAGAGTTGGGATATTTCAATAAATTTCGTGCGAAAGTGGCAACGAGATTCGACCCCAAGGCGTAAGGAAGGCCAGGCCTATATAAGAGCATTTCGTGGCCCTACAGCCGACTACCCCCCGTCTCGTCGACCCCCGCATCAGCTCATGGTTTAAACCCCGTTCGCTCCAAGAAGAGGCCACGAGGCGACCTAACCTTCAGCCATCAAGTTACGCAACCGGCCACCTGCCGAATGATAACCAGCCAAATATATTGGAAGGCTAGAGCTCATCCCGATTATTCAGCTATGCAGAAGTTTAGACGACCGGAGCAGTTTTAATTATATTTGAACATCATCATCGTCCCGCAGTGAAGATCATCTCCTATGACCAACGGAGGTCCAACTTTGTGATTTCGTCTTATCGCAACGCAGCGTAGCAGCCAGCGGTTTCCTAAGGTCTTATCGCTGCAGCACTGCAGTTATATTTCGTGTTTTGTTTTGATTCTTGATTTTCTTTTGTATTGTGATTAATAATGAATTAAATACTCGCAGATTGACGGAACTTTTGGCATTTGAATAGGAATTTAACTTAGAACCTTTAAAGTTTGACCTACAGCTCGACAATGTCAACGTGAACTTGGGCCCAACTTTACGCACATCATGGAGTGGATATTTAAGGTCGTGAGTACTACAACAACAATTATAAAAACATTATTATGAATCCCCTATATTAAAATTCTAACAAAATGCCACTCGAACGTCTAAATAAAATAATATCTGCATTTGACTAAAGATTATGTAACTATATTTGCTAATTTTATATTCAATTACTTATATATATTTGCTTTATACTTTACTTTTATATACTTTATTTTACCCATTGAATATAAACAAAAATGAAGAGTTAGAGAATGACTAGGATAATTATTTGTAGATTAAATATTGTTAGTTAGTAAAAGAGATTTAATGGAAACGTTTATTAAACTGAATTTATATAAATGGAATTATGATTGAAGATATATTGAAAAAGAATGAATTGTGAATAAATAGATTTAATGGTTTGTCGAGTACTTATGTTGAACACTTTCTTAAATATGTGGTAGAGTTATTTTGAACTTGGCCAAGGGACAATGTAAATATTTTAAGTAGCATTGTCATGGTAGGGAGGGTCGCTCTTCTTGGAGCGACGGGGTTTTGAACCATGAGCTGATGCGGGGGTCGACGAGACGGGGGGTAGTCGGCTGTAGAGCAATCAAATGCTCTTATATAGACCGGGCCTTCCTTACGCCTTGGGGTCTAATCTCGTTGCCACTTTCACACACAAATCGAACACGGAAATTTATTGAAATATACCAACTCTTGTTTTATGAGATTGGATATATATAACTAAATTATATTTCCACGTGTATGAAGTTTAAACGGGCAGCGTCAAAAATTGTGAGCGTTCGCCACGAAGATTTATCCGATAATGATCTAAGCCCTGGGGAAGCTGCATGCTGGTGGTCGCTGTTACAGCTTTTCTTTCCCTAACTGTATAATCGTACGATCATATTCTGTTCTGATTGGCCTAAGACAATTCTCTCGCTTTTTGTTTTACACAAAAGCTGCTATAATTTAGGGCGAGGGTGTCTTGAAGAGTTTTTGCAGTGTAAAGTTAAGTTGGACCCTACACCACAGATAAGGGTAACGAGACTATTTCAAGGAAGCCTTATCTGAAGAAACTCCTTGTTTTCTATCTTGTATATCCTTCAAATGGAATACTCCTAATTTCTTTCCTCTCTCATCCTCTAATTCATAGCACGAGCTACGTTTCTTATAAACTTTCGCTGGGATAAATACGGGTGCCAATTTACTACTGAATTCCTTTACGGCATTACTTTGTGTAAAGTTTCTGGCGTAAACGAAATCGCCGTTGTTAAATTCTATCTGCCGTGTGCGTAGGTTGTATCTATTCGCGTTTTCTTCATGGGATCGGTTTAGGTTCAGCTCATGATATTTTGGAGAATCTTCATCATCATCCAAAGTACCGATGTCTAATTCAGCAATGGTCGGATTGCTCGTAATTTTATTTAGTAATCCGAACTTTTGCCAAAAATCAATGCCTAAATATACATCCTGTTGAAGTTCCGGTATTATAAATAATTCAAGATTATCTATCGTCTCTCCATACTTAATGGAAGTTATAGGTTTTGACACTACTTTGCTTTTTGTTCCGTTAGCAGCGCGAATTTCGCCAGAACATTTTTTTACGTTGTTGTGTTTAATGAAGTTCTGTGCAGCTAATCCGCCTACACAACTTATTGTTGCTCCAGAATCTAATAAAGCCTTGTAAGTCTGACCCTCTATATTGATATCCGTATAGAGTCTTTGGTCAGAGCTAAGTACTATAGCGGAAATAAGTTTCTGTCGGTCACGACGAACCTTCTTCCAAAATTCTCTCAATCGGATAGTAGATCGTCTGGGTTTTAAATGAGTCCCTATACTATCTACTTTACTAAATATTTCTCTACGCTTATTATTGTAATTTTGAATTCTTATGTGTAAGGGTATAAAAGAAAAATGAATATCAGACTGACCTAAAGGTTCTATCTCCTGAAATTCACGGGCTTCAGTGGTTGATTTTGACTTAGCAACTTCTGAATCTACGGATGTATCTTGTTGCTCAGAGAAACATCCTTTTATCGGTTTCCCGGATTACAGTTTGGACAAGTCGGTTTGTATTTTTCTTTAAGTCCGCAACCGTAACAAAATATAATTCTTTTAGCCATACAATCATCGAATCTGTGGCCTTGTTTGTCACAATTCCAACAAGTTGTGGTGTTCCGACGTTGAATTTGGTTTACTTCTTCACCTATTCTTACTAAACCTGTTTCCTCTTCTTCGGTGGTTAATTCTGCCACGCAGGAGCGATAAGGTTTCGGCTTAAACGTCCTGAGATTGTTATAAAACTGTTCATGCCTGCGCACTTCGTATCGGAGTTGTGTTCTGTTTGGGATTTTAATATGCAACAACTCATGATGTAAGCTAGGCTTCGAATTTCTAACCAATAACTCAACTAATTGTGTTTCGGAAACTCCGTTTTGCAGTCTGTCAATCAACCGTTCCATGGTTTCCTGGAAATCTTCAAATGCTTCATTTTCTCCTTGCTTGCGTTTTCGGATTCCCTCTCAAATATCATAATCTGTCTCTATATCTTCGAATCTCTTCCTAAATTCGCCACAAAATGTGTTCCAATCGAAATTTGGATTGTTTCGATGAAACTTCCAATACCAATCGCTTGCTTTTCCGGCAAACAGAAGGTACAAATGGTCACATAAAAGTCTATAATCATTACCTAGATTTTGTTTGGTGAGTGAGCATATCCTGTAAATGAATTCATCTATCCTGATGCTTGTTTTGCTACCATCGAACTTTAATCCCCATTTTTGAATGATTCCTGATACTTTTTCCGGGCTAACATATGAGCTTGCATTGCTCCTGGTTCCGCCTCTTTCTTCTACATTATTGTCTAAATTCTGAGAATACCGATTTTGATTGGAATTGTTCCTGCTCAAATCTGTATTTGGTTGGACATTGTCGGGTGTAAAATTTGTATGTGTGGGCTGAGATAATTGTAAGTTGTCTAAATGACTTTTAATAGATGTCTCTATAGTCTTCCCTAAATAAGAGGTAAGGTTATCCATGAGTTGAGCCTGTTGTTGGCTAACAGTAAACTGTATAAAGTTCATCAACTCTGGTTGAGTACTAAGAGCCATACTGGAATTCGTTGGAGGTTCTGTTAAGATCCTATCCAAATTTCCTCTGTAAGTATTTCTGGTAGACACTCCTCGTCTAGGAGGTGTACCTCGGATCCTGCCTGATCTGGTATTTCTCCTTAATGGGAAAATATCATTATTATCTTGACATTCGCTTACGCCGGATGTGCCAGCTGTTGCAGCATCTAATTCAGCGAACAGAGTGTTATTAGAGTGAGATAAATTCGATTCGTTGCAATCTGCATTGCAAATTGGACATGTTTGTGTACTTTTTAAGTGGTTTATAATGCACTTTTTATGAAATGTGTGCCTGCACGATGTTGTTGCTGACAAAAGGGTTGCTGCTAAGATTTCTTTACATATGACACAGCTATTTTCAACGCCTTGTGAAACTTCAACTGCATTACCTGCACTATTCTTGGCTGCCATATTATTGTTGTTAAGATATGTTGTAATTATTTGGTTTGTCTTTCTTTATGTCGATCACTTCTATCAGAATCTTAGTTGTATCTCTATTTGTTAGTGGATTGTAGATGGTCTATTGCCTCATGCTTTTATTCACTTGAAAATCGGACAATATACAGACTTATTGAAGTGTAAGTATAATGTATTCCAGAAAAAATCAAATTGTAAATAAAGTTGAGTAAAGAAACGTATGGTGATGAGCTCCTGTGGATTCGAAACAGTTCCACTTGGTCGATCAATTCTCTTTCAAATTGAATCGCATGTTCCTAAGTTTTACTATCCCTTCCAAATAGATACTCTCAATCCAATATGTTAATTTATTGGAATTAGTTATATTGTGTTTTAACTGTGGATGGATTACTTTAGAGCTTAGTGTGCTATAACAAGTTAAGGACTTTTCGAGCTTCACATCTGAGCCAAAAATGTATAGTACTTGTCGAGCTCCACTCGTTGGGCTTCAAAAAAATGTGTAGTGTATTTTCTCGGGCCCCACGTTGGGCGCCAAAAATGTGTAGTGTACGTAGTTCGATAGATTTTTAACTAGTGGGTCTTTTAATAGTGGGTGATAATTACTAATAAAGAGGACCTTGTACTTCCTTCGCTAGGGATGCGCACTCTTGCTATGCTCGGGTCTAGCTCGCCGTAGGTCGGGGTTCTTTTAGCTTAGGATAGTACGAACGCTACTACATTTTAATAAGTGCGTCTTACTCATAAACAATATTCAAAACTGGATTATCGATTAACAAAAGAAATGGCTTTATAATGATACTAATGATACACGCCGACACGTGTGAAGATAAGTTACAGATTCTGATAAGTATTGGGAATTTTGGATGTTAATGATTCCCTAAGTCTTTACCCTCCCTACCATGACAATGCTACTTAAAATATTTACATTGTCCCTTGGCCAAGTTCAAAATAACTCTACCACATATTTAAGAAAGTGTTCAACATAAGTACTCGACAAACCATTAAATCTATTTATTCACAATTCATTATTTTTCAATATATCTTCAATCATAATTCCATTTATATAAATTCAGTTTAATAAACGGTTTCATTAAATCTCTTTTACAAACTAACAATATTTTTATCTACGCATAATTATCCTAGTCGTTCTCTAACTCTTCATTTTTGTTTATATTCCGTAAGTAAAATAAAGTATATAAAAGTAAAGTATAAAGCAAATATATAATAGGTTGGAAAATATCTCCCTTCCGCTTTTTTGCTCTTTATTCAATGCCTTATAAAAAGTGTTACAGTGATCGGATTTAGTTCAAATATGCGCCGTTTTGTTCGATAATCTGTTTCCATCTAGATGGCAACTTCATAATACCTCCGTCGTAGAAGCCCCCCTCCTTATTTGCGAAGAACTCGGACAGCCACTTTTCACAAGCCTCTTTTGAGTTCAACTTTACACCACCAAGGGCATTCGCCATGGACAGGAACAGGTGGTAATCACTTGGCGCTATGTCCGGGCTATATGGTGGATGCGATAAAACCTCCCATCCGAGCTCCCTTAGCTTCTGACGAGTCATCACGAAGTGTGTGGTCTGGCGTTGTCCTGGTGGAACACTACACCCTTCCTGTTGGCCAATTCTGGACGCTTCTGGTCGATCGCCTGCTTCAAGCGGTCCAGTTGTTCCAGTTGTAGATGGTAGAATTAAGCGTCTGGCCATATAGGAGCAGCTCATAGTGGATGATTCCCTTCCAATCCCACCAAACACACAGCAAAACCTTCCTGGCCGTCAATCCCGGCTTGGCCACGGTTTGGGACGATTCACCGGCCTTCGACCACGACCGTTTTCGCTTGATATTGTCGTATGTGATCCATTTTTCGTCGCCAGTCACCATCCGCTTCAAGAATGGGTCGAGTTCGTTCCGTTTCAGCAGCATATCGCAGGCGTTGGATCGGTCCAGAAGGTTTTTTTGCGTCAAATCATGCGGCACCCAAACATCAAGCTTTTTTTTGTATCCAGCCTTCTGCAGATGGTTTAAAATGGTTTGGTGACTAACTCCCATCTCCTGGGCGATGTCACGAGATGCCACATGCCGGTCTAACTCGATGTATTCCATGATTTGATCGGTATTTGTCGTCACAGGTCTTCCGCCGGCTGGCTTATCCATGGTGTCGTTTTCACCGGCTCTGAATCGTCGAAACCATTCCTCCGCGGTTCGAAGTGATAGAGTACCATCCCCCAAAACACCATTAATCTCATGGAACGTTTCTCTGGCGGATTTGCCTTTAACGAAGGAAAACTTTTAAATAGCGCGAATTTCGGCGTTAGTGAACTCCATGTTTACACGTCTATAACTGTTGAACGCAATATCCAAACTAATCATGCATAGCGTCGTTTTGTAGGTTATGTCAAGACCTTTCAAATTATGTATAGTATTGCCATACGAGCTATACGAGCTCTGTAGCGCTTTGTACATAGCCGCGAAATTCAAAAGACAAAAAGGCGGAAGGGAGATATTTGCCAAACTAATATAAGTAATTGAATATAAAATTAGCAAATATAATTATATAATCTTTAGTCAAATGCAGATCTTATTTTATTTAGACGTTCGAGTGGCATTTTGTTAGAATTTAATTATAGGGGATTCATAATAATGTTTTTATCATTGTTGTTGTAGTACTCACGACCTTAAATATCCACTCCATGATGTGCGTAAAGTTGGGCCCAAGTTCACGTTGACATTGTCGAGCTGTAGGTCAAACTTTAAAGGTTCTAATTTAAATTCCTATTCAAATGCCAAAAGTTCCGTCAATCTGCGAGTATTTAATTCATTATAAATCGCAATACAAAAGAAAATCAAGAATCAAAACAAAACACGAAATATAACTGCAGTATTGCAGCGATAAGACCGCTGGCTGCTACGCTGCGCTGCGATAAGACGAAATCACAAAGTTGGACCTCCGTTGGTCATAGGAGATGATCTTCACTGCGTGACGATGATGATGTTCAAATGTAATTAAAACTGCTCCGGTCGTCTAAACTTCTGCATAGCTGAATATCTGGATGAACTCTAGCCTTCCAATATATTTGGCCAGTTATCGTACGGCAGGTGGCCGGTTGCGTAACTTGTTGCTGAAGGTTATGTCGCCTCGTGGCCTCTTCTTGGAGCGACGGGGTTTTGAACCATGAGCTGATGCGGGGGTCGACGAGACGGGGGGTAGTCGGCTGTAGAGCAATCAAATGCTCTTATATAGACCGGGCCTTCCTTACGCCTTGGGGTCTAATCTCGTTGCCACTTTCACACACAAATCGAACACGGAAATTTATTGAAATATACCAACTCTTGTTTTATGAGATTGGATATATATAACTAAATTATATTTCCACGTGTATGAAGTTTAAACGGGCAGCGTCAAAAATTGTGAGCGTTCGCCACGAAGATTTATCCGATAATGATCTAAGCTCTGGGGAAGCTGCATGCTGGTGGTCGCTGTTACAGCTTTTCTTTCCCTAACTGTATAATCGTACGATCATATTCTGTTCTGATTGGCCTAAGACAATTCTCTCGCTTTTTGTTTTACACAAAAGCTGCTATAATTTAGGGCGAGGGTGTCTTGAAGAGTTTTTGCAGTGTAAAGTTAAGTTGGTCCCTACAAGACTTAGGGAATCATTAACATCCAAAATTCCCAATACTTATCAGAATCTGTAGCTTATCTTCACACGTGTCGGCGTGTATGATTAGTATCAATATAAAGCCATTTCTTTTGTTAATCGATAATCCAGTTTTGAATATTGTTTATGAGTAAGACGCACTTATTAAAATGTAGTAGCGTTTCGTACTATCCTAAGCTAAAAGAACCCCGACCTACGGTGCTCACGATGACATAAGAAAAATGCCAGATTGGCAAGTACAAGAAGAATTAGAAAAATGTAAAAAGAATTTAAATGTAATGAAAAATGAAGCTGTTGAAAGAGACAGTAATGAAGAAATGGAAAATGAAGCTGTTGAAAGAGACAGTAATGAAGAAATGGAAAATGAAGCTGTTGAAAGAGACAGTAATGAAGAAATAGAAAATGAAGCTGTTGAAAGAGACAGTGATAAGGAAATGGAAAAGAAAGCTGTTGAAAGAGACAGTAATGATATGATTAGAATATAAGCTTTAGCAAGTGACACTGCGGAGGCCTGAATAAGTGAGTGCAAATGTAAAATAAAGAAAGAAACAAACAAATTGTAAATTCCGTGCGCTTAAAAGGAAAACAACCGACTCCAAACATACATAAATACCTTTATACACAAGAACAAATATGCAAAATCAGCAAATTACGGTGTGCGGAAGCAAAATAAACGGCATTAACAATTGTGCATTACACACGCAATCCAAAGAAATGGAAAATGAAGCTGTTGAAAGAGACAGTAATGAAGAAATAGAAATGAAGCTGTTGAAAGAGACAGTGATAAGGAAATGGAAAAGAAAGCTGTTGAAAGAGACAGTAATGATATGATTAGAATATAAGCTTTAGCAAGTGACACTGCGGAGGCCTGAATAAGTGAGTGCAAATGTAAAATAAAGAAAGAAACAAACAAATTGTAAATTCCGTGCGCTTAAAAGGAAAACAACCGACTCCAAACATACATAAATACCTTTATACACAAGAACAAATATGCAAAATCAGCAAATTACGGTGTGCGGAAGCAAAATAAACGGCATTAACAATTGTGCATTACACAATCTAAAGGCATATTAATAAATATATATATTAAAACGATCATCAATCGCTGATGACTGTAATGCATCAAGCATTAAAAAAAATGTGAACACTAAATATGCGATGAAACAAATATTCTATTAAACCCTAAAATTCACAATTTAAATTTCGTACTACATACATACTACGTACTACGTACATATTTTTAGCAACGATCAATCGCTGATTGCCGCTACAAAATGCATCGCGCATTAAAATATGTACACGCCTAATATGTACCACAAAAAAAAATAAATAAAATAAATAATTTTGCATATTACACAAAAAAAATTTATGGAAACATATTTTTAGCAACAATCAATCGCTGATTGCCGCTACATAATGCATCGCGCATTAAAATATGTAAACGCCTAATATGTGCCGCAATAAAAAATAATAATGAATAATTTTGCATATTACACAACAAATTTTTATGGAAACATATTTTTAGCAACAATCAATCGCTGATTGCCGCTACATAATGCATCGCGCATTAAAATATGTAACGCCTAATATGTGCCGCAATAAAAAATAAATAATTTCCCATATTACACAAAGAAAAATTTTACAAACATACTTAGGCGACAATCAATAATAATTAATAGCCGCTCATGCACCGCGCATAAATATGTGAATATAGCCACACTGAAAAAAAAGGGAAAGCATAACGAAACCTATGTGCCACAACTTAACAAATGCTAGTGCTCCGCCACCTAAATTAATGCTTGTGTGTATATAAGTGCGGCCGATCATTTCTTTCTGTGTGCCGGGCAAGAAAAGGGGAAACCGGCACCGACAGCAGTTCGTAGGGAGCCCCCCTCCAGGCCTCGGCAACCGCACTTGACAATCGACCACTTGAGTTTGTTTATGTGGGCACACATACTTGCATGCACGCCGCAGCGTCCGGCCGCTACATTGTAGACGGTGTCGCATGACAACATAAACTATACTCAGTAAAATCGACAAAACGACCGCCGCGGAGTCGGATGCTTTTGCGCATCGGATGCTAAAATAAAAATATACAAATAATCAAATTTTACGACTGCAGTGCACAATGTATCAAGGAAACACTTAAAAAAAAAAAAAAAAAAAAAAGAGAAACACTGCACTGAAACCACTTGGCCGGGGGCTTTGGGAATTTAATTCTCCATTAATAGACATACACTAACAATATCAAATTACAGATCCCAGCGTATTCGTTAGGATCGACAACGCACCTCACTATCGATAAGTACAAGCAAACAGATACACGTAGTTAAGAAAAATACCCAAAAGAATTTAAGAAAAGGGGAAGAGAAAAGAATACGCTACACCCCTAAACTATATATTATCCGTACTATTTTTTTAACATATTCAAACATTCATTATACACACATTAAAAAAAAAAAAATAAAAAATAAAAAAAAAAAAATTTCTATACCTTATATATATATTTTTGCGAATTCAAAATTTTTTTTATTATACCCTTATTACCTATAATTCCTATATACATTTTACTAGAATACAATACCAATACCATTACATAATATATATTTGTCGAAGCATAATTTTGCATGTGTTAGTGTATTGGTATTCTGGTAGTGTATTTCATCATAATGGAAATAGTGCATCAGCCTCTCTTTTTCGCAGTTATTGGTTGCTTGTAGTTTTGTAGTTTTGGGAAGAACCGTTTTAGCGCGGCGCCAGCGTGTTGTCGCTGACGCCGAGTGTGGTTCGATGGTAAGCACGGAAAAGAAGAGTGCGACACAAGGCAGTTGTGCGTAGGACTTCAGTGCGATCGGAACTCACTGCGCTAACATTATGGCTAATAATAACGAAACTGCGACATCAGAAGTGGGATCGGGCTCGCTACCTGATATGTCTAGTGAACCATGGCGGATTTTAATGGAAATGCAAAATAGAAACTTTATTGAGCTTGTTAAAACACTGCAAACAACGACATCCGAAACAACAAATAAAAATTCGGTAGTGCTACCCAAATTCAACGCAGACGGTGCTGGCGTCGATGCAACGGCGTGGTGCTCTACAGTGGACATAATTTTCGCAGAAAACACCATAAAAGGCAGCGCGTTGGTGATGGCTTTGAGTGCAGCGATGGAAGGTAGTGCTTCGCAGTGGCTTGCTCAAATTTGTTATCCTGGCATAACTTGGGCCGAATTTAAAGAACTTTTCGTTCAACGTTTTGCCAGTGCGGAAACTCCAGCGGCTATGTTTTTGGCAATGCTGGCAGATTGTCCAACTGACGGTGAATGCCTTTCCAATTATGCTAGTCGCATGATGACGTCACTTACGTCATTACGAAATGGCGTGATATGAATGTGGAGGAAATTGCAGCTTCAGTAACGCTAAGATGCTAAGATGGCATATGTGGATAGCAGATTGCAGCGATTGACATTTACTTCAAATGTACGGACCAGAAGTGAATTGCAAACGGAGCTTAAAGCATTTACCTTCAACAAAAGGAAGAAAACTCTGCAAGAAGAAGCGGCTCCGTCTGAAATAAAGCGTCATAAACCTTCAACAATAAGATGTCATTTCTGTGGAAAACTAGGCCACAAGATGATCGAATGCAGAATTAAACAGCAGCAAAATCTTTCATCTCGTGCTAAGGACAACAACGATAGAAGCGCAGTTGGTCACCATCAAAAATCGGATGTAACCTGTTTTAACTGTGGAGAACGTGTCCATATTTCAACATATTGCAGTAAACCGAAGAAGGAAAAAGGCACGCTTCAGGTGAAAAGGGCGGAACTTTGTGAAGTTGTTGAACCCAAATAATCATCAGTGCGAGACATATCCAATAACTTTTGACTCTGGATCGGAATGTTCTTTAATTAAACAAAAGCTAAGTAACAAATTTGTTGGTAAAAGAATTAATAATGTAGTGCTGTTGAAAGGTATTGGCAATGGTAGTATTTGTAGCACATTGCAAATACTTAGTAACGTAAAAATTAACAACTATTGTATTGAGATATTGTTTCATGTTTTGGACGATGTGCGTTTAAGAAATGATATCATTATTGGTCGAGAAGTGTTGTTCTCAGGATTTAATGTAATAGTATCACCTGGCCAATTTGAAATTATCAGATCAAAAACTGTAAATTATTGTTCAAATGATAAACAACTTTGCGAGTTAAATACTGATCTTGTTGGTGAAGATATGAGCAAATTAAAGAGTCTAATGGGAAAATACTCAAAATCTTTTATAAACGGAATTCCTTTAGTTAGCTCAGGGGAAATGAAAATTAAATTGGTAGACCCAAATAAAATTGTTCAAAGAAGACCATATAGGCTTAGTCCAAATGAAAGAGAATTAGTGCGTGAAAAAATTAAGGAGCTATTGGAGTGTAAGATTATAAAACCGAGCTGCTCACCCTATGCAAGTCCCATAATGTTAGTTAACAAAAAGGACGGTTCTCAGCGTTTATGCGTTGATTATCGAGAATTAAATTCAAATACGGTCTCAGATAGATATCCTTTGCCTCTTATATCAGATCAGATAGCTAGACTTCATGGAGCGAAATATTTTACATGCTTAGACATGGCAAGTGGGTACTACCAAATTCCATTGCATGCAGATTCGGTAGAGTGTACAGCTTTTGTCACCCCATATGGGCAATACGAATTTTTGGCAATGCCTTTTGGGCTCAAAAATGCTCCTGCCGTTTTTCAGCGTACAGTGATGCAAGCACTTGGAGATCTTGCAAATACATTTGTTGCCGTATATATGGATGACGTCATGGTGGCTGCTTCAACAAAAAGTGAGGCCTTAGAAAGGCTACAGATTACTCTTGATTGTCTCACCAAGGCAGGATTTGCATTTAATTTAAAAAAATGTTCTTTTCCTAAGTCAACAGTTCAATATTTGGGATACGAAGTGAGTGCAGGTGAAATTCGTCCAAACTCGTTCAAAATTGCAGCGTTAACTGCTTTACCACCCCCTCAATCGGTCTCTTCTTTACGACAATTTATAGGATTAGCTTCTTATTTTAGACAATTTATACAGGGATTTTCTTGCTTTATGAAACCGCTATATCTTTTGACTTCGGAAAGGAGTGAATTTATTTGGAATGCAGAGCATGAACAAATTAGACAAAGGATTATCTCTATTCTTACACAAAAGCCAGTTTTAGTTATATTTGACCCGCGACACCCAATAGAGTTGCATACAGATGCAAGGATGCAAGTTCTCGTGGATACGGTGCCATCCTTTTACACAAAATCAATAATAGGCCTCATGTCGTCGAATATTTTAGTAAGGCTGCTTCACTTGTTGAGTCACGATACCATTCTTATGAATTGGAGACTCTTGCCGTTGTTTTGGCTATAAAACATTTTCGGCATTATTTACTGGGTAGAAATTTTGTTGTCTTTACTGACTGTAACTCGCTTAAGGCATCAAGGACCAAACTTGACCTATCTCCCAGGGTACAAAGATGGTGGGCTTATTTACAGTCGTTTACATTCGACTTGCAATATAGAGAAGGTAAACGAATAGCACATGTTGACTTCTTTTCGAGAAATTTGACTTCAGCTGATGTAATTGCTACAAAGTGCAAGATTCCTGAAAAAAGAGTTAATCTAGCAGAAATATCCAGTAATTGGCTTTTGGCTGAACAGCGACAGGATTCCGAAATAGTTGATATCGTAAATAAATTGAAAGATTTTTCTCTTCCTGCGGAGGTTGCAAAAACTTATGAATTGAGAAGCGGAATATTATATAGGAAAATTCAGCGAAACGGCAGAACCCGTTCCTTATCAATTGTTCCAAGATCATTTAGATGGTCTGTTATAAATCAAATTCATGAGGCAGTTATGCACCTGGGTTGGGAGAAGACATTAGATAAGGCCTATGACTTTTACTGGTTTGCAAACATGTCTAAATATATTCGAAAGTTCGTTGAAAACTGCATTACTTGTAAAATGTCAAAGACTCCTTCCGGCAAAATTCAAGCTAGCCTTCACCCAATACCAAAAGTAAACATACCTTGGCACACCGTTCATATTGATATTACTGGAAAGTTGAGTGGCAACGCTGATCAGAAAGAGTATATAGTCGTCCAAGTAGATGCCTTTACTAAATTCGTTTACCTAACCCACACTATTAAGATTGACGCTGAGAATTGCATAAAGGCTGTGCCGTCGGCTATATCTTTGTTTGGGGTGCCAAATCGCATTATAGCAGATCATGGTAGGTGTTTTGCCAGCACTAAATTTAGTGAGTTTTGTGATCAACAGAAAATAAATTTGCATTTGATTGCGACTGGTGCAAGTAGAGCTAATGGGCAAGTCGAACGCATTATGAGCACCTTAAAGAACTTATTGACTGCAGTTGAGACTAGCAACCGCGCTTGGCAAGATGCGTTGGGAGAGGTTCAATTAGCTTTAAACTGTACGGTTAGTAAAGCAACCAAGGCAAGTCCCTTAGAACTGTTTATTGGCAAAGTTGCCCGCCCGTTGGGGTTGCTTCCACATTGCGATACGGCAGACGAGATTGATTTGGCAGAAGTAAGAGCACGGGCAGTTCACAATATTTCAGCTGCAGCAGCATATAACAAGAAGCAATTTGATAAAGGAAAAGCCAAAGTTGTTAAATGTCAAGTTGGAGATTTCGTGTTGTTAAAAAATGAAGAAAGGCATCAAACAAAGTTAAGTCCGAAGTTTAGAGGGCCTTTTGAAATAACCGAATTGTTGGAGGGGGATAGATATAAGCTCAGGTCGTTGACGCACAATAGAAAATATAAATATGCTCACGATGACATAAGAAAAATGCCAGATTGGCAAGTACAAGAAGAATTAGAAAAATGTAAAAAGAATTTAAATGTAATGAAAAATGAAGCTGTTGAAAGAGACAGTAATGAAGAAATGGAAAATGAAGCTGTTGAAAGAGACAGTAATGAAGAAATGGAAAATGAAGCTGTTGAAGGAGACAGTAATGAAGAAATAGAAAATGAAGCTGTTGAAAGAGACAGTGATAAGGAAATGGAAAAGAAAGCTGTTGAAAGAGACAGTAATGATATGATTAGAATATAAGCTTTAGCAAGTGACACTGCGGAGGCCTGAAGGCCTTATAATGAAATTTATAATAATAATGTAAGCACAAGTGCACAACAATTGTTTGGCAATTCATGGCGTGTGGCGCATTAGATATTGTAATGAAATAATGAATGAATTATGTTAAAAAGTTTTGTATTGCTCTAGGAATGATATTGAGGTGTGAAATTTAATTTGTTAATGTAAGTGTAATTTGAAAATGGTTTTGTTGTATTAAAGAGGAAGCATTATGATAATATTTCACGAGGTCGTGTAATGGTCAGGATGGCCGTGTCGGAGCATAATTTTGCATGTGTTAGTGTATTGGTATTCTGGTAGTGTATTTCATCATAATGGAAATATTGCATCAGCCTCTCTTTTTCGCAGTTATTGGTTGCTTGTAGTTTTGTAGTTTTGGGAAGAACCGTTTTAGCGCGGCGCCAGCGTGTTGTCGCTGACGCCGAGTGTGGTTCGATGGTAAGCACGGAAAAGAAGAGTGCGACACAAGGCAGCTGTGCGTAGGACTTCAGTGCGATCGGAACTCACTGCGCTAACATTATGGCTAATAATAACGAAACTGCGACATATACGTCATTCTTTCAGACAATCCACACCTATACATCTCAAACTTCTTAGTACTCTCACAAATGTCCAGAAAAACAATCGTGGATAAGACAAAATCTAGGCTAGGCCTTAGAAGTAGCAGCAGTTTACCAGAGATAAGGGAGGAAGAAATTATAGTTATGGATTCCGGAAACGGGTCAGGGGGATCGAGGACGTCCGGCACCCCACGTAATAAACATGGCCAACGCTAGCACAATACTAAACACCTCAATGAATACATCGATTAACATGACACTAAACCCACAAGACATACTAGCCTTTGTAAAACAACTGCCGACCTTTGAGGGTGCACCGGGGACCCTACAAAAATTCATAGTGAGCGTGGAGGAAGTGATCATGCTCATTAGGGGCACTGATCAGACTCCGTACGGGCAGCTACTGCTACGCACACTAAGAAACAAGGTGATAGGCAAGGAGGACGAGGCCCTGAATATGCTGGACACAAAATTAGAATGGGACAGCATCAGGGATAACCTGAAACGCATGTACGCATGCAAGAAATCGGAGCCTATTCTAATCTCCGAAATACAGAATCAGCTGGACGGTCTTCCCTTCGGGAAGTTGTTTCACGAAATTAACAGATTGAGAAGCGAGCTGTTGACACTGGCCACCGATTCCGAACAAGGGGGCTGTGCAGCATCGAGGAGAGCTCTTTACGACGGCATTTGCCTAAATGCCTTCCTAGTAGGCATCCGCGACCCGCTCAGGACGGTCATCCGGGCTAGGAACCCGTCGACCATAGAACAAGCCCACGAATGGTGCCAGGCAGAACAAAGCTTCATTTACCAAAGACAGAATAGGCCCAGAAATAACTACAATAACAATTTCGACCACAACAGGGCACCCCCAAACAGACCAGGGGGACGCTTCGAACGATACCGCAACTATCCCCAAAACAACTACAGGACGGATAACCGGAGGGATAACCCCTTCCGGCAAGGGGAATTCCGCAACAACGACAATAGGGTAACAATTTCAGGGCAGGACCACCGGCCCCGAGACAAGATAACCCAGACCGACGCAACGGAACCCCTCCAAGGGGGAGCCTCGACCGACAAGTCGGCTACCTAAGTAACGTGACGCCTGGCTCGACTCTACCCTACATAAAGCTGAACCTATTTGACCCCCCTCAAGCCGTAAAATTCCTTATCGACACCGGTTCCTCATACTCCTTCATCGACCCGGCCATCAGTCCGCAAGAATCAACCCGCACACTCAACCGGGAAATCAAAATAACCACTGTCATGGACAGTTATACACTGACAATGGCAACAACCTTGCCCATGCCAAAGGAATTTGGATAGCAGGGCGAAATAAACCTTCTACTCTTCAAATTCCACCCATACTTCAACGGGCTCCTGGGCATAGGCGTCCTCACAAAACTCAAGGCAAAGATTGATATCAAGAACCTAAAACTTGAGACACAATCCGCCTCAATCGATATAATAACACAAATTAACAGGGGTACACAGGAACTCCACATCGCACCCCACAGTCTCGAATTAAACTACCAGTAGACATAGACGAGGGGGACTTTTCCTGCAATGAAGTAGGCATCAATAAAGACCTCACTATCACGGGCGGACTTTACACTGCTATCGACGGACATAGCTACCTCGAGGTAACAAACAACTCCCATGACGAACAAACACTTTGCTTAGATGAACCAATAGAAGTTGCACCCTATGACGAGGACGAATACGACCAAATCTACAGCATGACATTGGGGCCAGACCCCACCAAACAATTCAAACGGCCTATCGACCAAATCCGAACTGAGCATTTAAATCCAGAAGAGCGACAAGGACTGTTCGCGGTCTGCAACCAGTTCCGGGAGCTATTCTACGACGAGAGAGAGACCCTCACCTTTTCGAATACAGTCAAACATTCTATCCCGACGACAGACGAGACACCGGTGCACGTAAAGACTTACAGGTACCCGTACATCCATAAAGAGGAAGTACGGAACCAAATAAAAAAGATGCTAGAACAAGACATAATCCGAAATAGCCACTCACCTTGGGGCGTACCCGTCTGGGTAGTACCCAAGAAAACCGACTCGGACGGCAACAAGAAATGGCGACTGGTTATAGATTTCAGGAAACTGAACGAGAAAACCATCGCCGACCGATACCCTATCCCCAACATAAATGAAATCCTCGACAGCCTAGGCCGGGCCAAGTACTTCACCACCCTAGACCTGGCAAGTGGGTTCCACCAAATTCAAATGAACCCAGAAGATAGGGCTAAGACAGCATTTTCGGTCGAAAACGGCCATTATGAATTTACCAGAATGCCCTTCGGGCTGAGAAACGCCCCCGCCACATTTCAACGTGTCATGGATAACGTCTTAGGCACGCTAATAGGAGATATCTGCCTAGTCTACCTGGACGATATCATAATATTCTCCGCTTCACTCCAGAAACATTTGGATGACATCAACTCCGTCATCAGAAAACTTCGCACAGCAAATTTGAAAATCCAACTCACCAAGTCGAACTTCCTACGTAAGGAAATAGATTTCTTGGGCCACATAGTCACTCCAGAAGGAATTAAACCGAACCCTAATAAAATAGCGGCCATAAAAGAATTTCCATGCCCCAAGACCACTCGACAAATTAAGTCTTTCCTGGGACTTATAGGCTATTACAGGAAATTCATCAAAGATTTCGCGCGAATTACTAAACCGCTCACCAACCAATTAAAAGGTGGCTAGTCGGTAATAATCAACAACGAATTCCGCGAAGCCTTCGAAATCTGCAAGACACTACTTGTCAACTATCCAATTTTGAGACACCCAGACTTCACCTTACCCTTCACCTTAACTACAGACGCGAGTAACGTCGCGTTGGGAGCGGTGCTGTCGCAAGGACCAAAAACTTGTGACAGACCGATATGCTTCGCAAGCAGAACCCTCAACGATGCTGAAACTCGCTACTCGACGACAGAGAAGGAAATGTTACGAATTGTGTGGGCAGTAAAGTATTTCAGACCATACCTCGACGGTCGGAAATTCAAACTAGTTACCGACCACAAACCCCTATTAGGACTTAGGAATTTCAATGGCAAAACTTATTCGCTGGCGGGATGCCTTGAGCGAATACACGTACGAATTGGAACACGAAAAGGGTTCCCAAAACGTCGTCGCAGACGCACTGAGCAGGGTGGAACCAAATACTCACATAAACATAGCTATGCCGAGCGAACCAGGAGACATTCCGGTATCCCAGAGCCCACTCAACGCTTTTAATTCGCAAGCCACCCTTACGGTTTCACCAGACTCGTCATGTACGATCTGTGTCCCATCCAAAAATAAAATCAGAAGACAGATTTCTGAACCTCTCTTTACCTTAGAGATATTCACAGATATCTTGAAAGAAACGTTAGAACCGAACAAGACCTTAGCCGTGTTCGCTACCGACGAAATTTTCGAAATAATTAAAAATGCTTATTCCGAATATTTCACAGGAACTAACAACTATAAAATCCTCAGGTGCTTAACGTTCCTTAAGGAACCTTCAAGCACCGGCGAGTTAGTATCACTTATTAAAACAACTCACGTAAACAAAAACCACCGAGGGGTAGACGAGATGTACGCCCACCTAAAAAGGGAAATATACGTACCCCACTTAAAATGCCTCATCGCTCAGGCAATTCGGTATTGCGAGACCTGCCTCACACTCAAGTATGACAGGCATCCGCAGAAACCACCCTACATATTGCCCGAAATCCCGAACGAACCACTAGACATCCTGCATACAGATATCTATACAATCAATAAAAACTACAACCTCACAATCATAGACAAATTCTCTAGATTCAATAACTAGATTCTAGATTCAGTAACTCGACAGTCGAAAGGCTCCACTCAACACTGACGGAGATATACCGAATCATCCTCGCAAAAAGAAAGGAGGGGAAACTGGACTTGGACCATGAAGAAATCTTATCAGAGACAGTTGTCACACACAATAATGCGATCCACTCGAGCACGAACCTAACACCGTTCGAACTCTACAGCGGCCGTACCCACGTTTTCACAAAAACAGTCAAGTTCAACACTGGACACGACTTCCTAAATAAACTCAATGAATTTCGAACCAAAATCTACCCGGAGGTCAAAAAACTCTTGGAAGCCATCGCTTTAAAGCGCACGTCTAAACTCAACGAAACGAGGGAGGACCCCCCTGCCTTACCTACCGGAAACACAGTCTTCCGGAAGGAGAACAGGAGGAATAAAATAACACCCCGTTTCACGAGACAAACAGTACTACGGGACAGCGGACACACACTCCACACGACACGGAACCAAAAAATACACAAACAAAAGATTAGGAAGATTTCCTTACCCAAATGACCACGGACATGGGCTTAACACATAGATAGACTTGGATTTTGGGGCTCCGTGTTATTTTCTTACCACCAATGGGTTTTATATTCTTCCACTAAAATATTTTTGGCCAACTTCTATTACCAACCTTTTGACCAGGGATTTCGTTGCGTTGATACCTTTATCAGAATCTTACATTAGGAGTTACTAGCCTAAGCTTATTGGCGGCGCATACTACACCACCGATGACTAACTAGAAACACTTAACTGACGTTCATTACAGATTGACGATGACCAACGCCAAGGAACTGACATTCGAACCATTGACCAACGACCAAGCAATAATAAAAGTCCAACTAGGAAAGGCCAGAACGGTATCAGCATTCACAACAATACAGCATATAATACACCTGAACGAGTACGAGATCGCAGCCAAAGGGTTGTACAAGCTCATAGGGGATCGTCCGAACAAATCGGAGGCCACTAGCCTTAAAACCCTACTACTCGCGAAACTTGACCTCATCAACCATAGGCTAGCCTCTCTGCTACCCAACACCAATAGCGGTAGAATTAGAAGAGGCTTGATCAACGGTCTAGGGACAATAGTTAAGATAGTAAGCGGTAACATGGACGCCAACGACGAAGACAGAATAAACAAACAACTAACAAACCTAAATAACAATGAGGAGAGAATGAATAGATTCAAAAATGAAACAATAGTTAGATTCAGGGAAATAGCAACACACATTAATAGAGAACAGGAAATAATGACTGATATCATTAACTCAAATCAAAATAAAATTTTTAAAGAACTAAACACAGGACAAAGAGACCTAGAGCTAGACCGTCTTACCCACAGGTTAAATATCAACTTAGACCTCCTCTACGCTCATTTGACTAGCGTAGCGGAAAGCCTTTTATTCGCTAAATTAAAAATAATCCCCAAATACATCCTAACCAATCCCGAAATAATTAAAATCAGGAACTCTCTAACGACACAGGGAATACAAATTAACGCAGACCAGCCCCAGTAATAAAACCCTAACATTCGAAATCAAGATCCCAATTTTGTCTACTACAAATTATAAATTGTACCAAATTATAGCATACCGTTCAACGGTACGCAGATAGTAAACCTACCCAACTACATACTAAGAAATAACGAAGAATACAGCCAATAGAAGGAATACTCATCATCACCAACGCAGTAAACCTCAACATAACAACAAACTGCGCACCGGAAAGAATAGTAAACGGCTCGTTTATCGTAAGATACGACAACTGCTCTATCCTGGCAAATGGAACGAGATATGCCGACACCATCACCACGATCACGGAAAAACTACAGATTAACTTGATCAAAGCCGAGGAGGTAAAAACCATACACGCAGGAGAACCGCTCAGCCTGCGGAAACTACAAATAAATACACTGAAAACCGAAGAAGACATCGCAGCAATTTACGACAACACAACGACCCACCTTACAGTCATCTACATCCTACTTGCCGGCTCCACGGCATTGGCCGCCGCCGCCTGGACGCTAAGGAAGAACAAAACGACGTACACCGCCACGCATGTCCTTCCTACCGGAACTCCGGCCATACCTTCGCTATGGCCCTCGTTCCGTCTTGAGGGGGGAGGAGTTATCGGTGACGGCACAAGCATGCCTTCACCTCCCCCGAAACCCACACGGGCAGCGACCTACATATGAGACACTCAACCCGGACACACACCGCAGCCAAGTCATCAACCCACACTGATTCCCAAGAATCCAACCAAAGCACTAGAAGGGGCATCCGGGTGAAAAGTGCCGACGCAAGGGGTTTCGCAAAACAAAAAAAATTGTACTCTAGGCTAAGAGGAAAATTTATTCTGAAAATAAATTCATTCTGTCACCGAACTTTGAACGAGTCACTTTAAATACTACAAATCCTCCTTGACTTAAATATAAAACAGAACGGATCCTCGACCACGACGTAACTCGCGCGGAGGAGCAGCCATGCTCATCAGGAGTGGCATCCAGTACACGGACCTACCTGCGTTCTAGGAGGAATCGACCAGTGTGCCCTGGCCAGAATCTCCAGCCTACAGGGGAAAATAACTATTGGAGTGGTCTACTTCCACCCCAGACCCTCTGTCACAGAGACTCATCTACAAGAGTTCTTCGAGTCCCTTGGACATCGCTTCTTAGCAGCCGGTGACTTCAACGCAAAACATTCTTGGTGGGGGTCCCGCTCCATCAACCCCAAAGGCAGAACACTCCACAGAGTCCTGCAGAGCAGAAGACTGGATTGCCACTCCACTGGTGAGCCAACCCACTGGCCTACTAACCCTGCCGCGCTTTCCGACCTCCAGGACTTTGCCATCTCCAAAGGCATAGGGCAAGCCAGGTTGACATGTTTCAACTACAACAAGCTGCTATCCGACCACAGCGCCATTAAAATGCTTCTCAAAATCCCCATCCTCAAAAAAGAGTTGCCCAGAAGACTCACCGGGAAGCATACTGACTCCCGCAAGGATGCTATCCTCCCAGCACCCGGATCCTCCACTCTCCACTCCAAGCAACATCGACGCGGCGATCAAGGCTCTCACTGAGGAGATAAACAACGCGGTCGAGTTCGCCAATCCTCCTCCTCCAACTACCCCGAGAACACCTAAACGAGATCTTCACCTCTGGTCTCCGGAAATTGCGGCCTTCGTGGCAGAAAAGAGGCGCCTCAGACGAATCTGGTTCTCCTCACGCAACCCAAGGGACAAAGCAGCTGTTGAGCGCTGCCACCAAGGAACTCAAGGGCAACCTGTGTACCCTACGACAAGACTCTTTCAATAGATTCCTTGAGGAGCTGGAACCTGGTGACCCGAAACACAACCTGTGGCATGTCACGCGTTACATCAGGAAGCCTGCAAAAAAGGCGTCGCCGGTGCGCAAAGCGGACGGTTCTTGGTGTCGTTCTGAAGCCGAAAGAGCTGAAGCGTTTGCAGATCACCTCCAGATTGTATTCACCCCATTTGACAGATGCACTGGTGAAGAGCGTGCTGCCACCACCAGGTTCCTAGAGAGTCCATCTCCACCTAGTCTGCCAATAGAGCCCGTCACTCCAGAAGAGGTTGCGCAGGAGATCACCTCCCTAAAGGCCAGCAAATCCCCAGGACTCGATCGCATCGATGCCACATCCCTTAATATGTTGCCACCTCCCTGTTCCCAGATGTTGGCTAACATTTGCAACAGTTGCTTCTCACTAGCTTCTGGCAATCCTCTCCAAAATACTCGAAAGAGTATTTCTGCGCAGAGTATTGCCAGTACTGGATGAGGCTGGACTGATCCCCGATCACCAGTTTGGCTTCAGGCGATCCCACGGAACACCCGAGCAATGCCACCGGCTCGTAGCACGCATACTCGATGCATTCGAGAATAATCGCTACTGTTCGGCCGTCTTCCTGGATGTCAAGCAGACGTTCGACAGAGTGTGGCATCCCGGACTCCTCCACAAACTCAAGTCCAACCTTCCCAGTTCCCACTACGCTCTACTCAAATCGTATACTGAAGGAAGAGAATTCCAAGTGCGATTCCAGATGCGGATCCTCAACCAGCACGCCAAGGCCCATACGAGCCGGAGTACCTCAAGGCAGCGTCCTTGGTCCCATCCTCTACACCCTGTTTACAGAAGACCTTCCTATCATACCCTCCCGTAACCTCACTATAGCCACATACGCAGATGACACCGCGATCCTCGCCACCGCAACAAACCCTCAAAGAGCGTCAGCCATCATCCAGAGACAACTGGATGCACTGGATCCATGGCTGAAACGTTGGAACATCATGGTTTATGCTAACAAATCCTCCCACACAACCTTCTCTCTGAGCAGAGGAGAATGCCCCCCGGTCACACTCGACGGCGACACCATCTCTACCACCAGCACCACCAAATACCTAGGGCTAACCCTGGACCGAAGGCTGACATGGGGCCCTCACATAGACAGGAAGCGTATCCAGGCTAACATACGCCTCAAACAACTCCACTGGCTCGTTAGGAAAAACTCCAAACTGCGTGACAATCTCAAGCTGCTCGTCTATAAGACTATTCTCAAGCCGATATGGACATACGGAATCCAGCTGTGGGGCACTACAAGTGCTTCGCATAGAAGGAAGATCCAGCGATTCCAGAACAGATGCCTGAGAATAATCTCCAATGCCCATCCCTACCACGAAAATTCTGGCATCCACGAGGAGCTCGGGAATCCATGGGTGGTAGACGAGATTCACCGACACAGCGAAAGATACGCCAGAAGACTGGAGAGTCACCCCAACCTCCTAAGACGCCTGCAGAGAACGCACCCGCTTGACCTTACCCATCAATGATTATACCTAACCCCTATCCAAGTACATTCCAAGTACTCCCCTTACGCTAATTTTTCCCCCATAAAATTTAATTATTGTCCACTAGGACAGATTTTAAATAATAAATAAAAAGCTAGATCAAAAAAAAAAAAAAAAAGTCACTTCCTAACTCTTGCCGAGTGCTGACGTGCCTACGAATAAAGTGTTTATTCTCTGATTGATTTTCGCTGTGAAAAAGTTAACCTCAGCTGGTGGAACAGCTGTTCCAGTGGTGTGTGTACTGGCTAAATTGAATCCGATAACCACAACCAGTTTCGACATAGGTGGCGCCTTTACCCCTATAGTTAAAAATTTCTCCGCCAGAGGGCGTCAATCAGTCTCGTAAAGCGCCAGCAGGTGGCGCTCTTTGCTTAAAGACACGTGCTACTGCACGCAGTTCCCATGGGCAAAAATGCTATGGATGTGGATAATGTGGCTTTGGCCACTTCTAAGAAAAATGATTGGGAAACGCTGGTGCCTAAGAAGAATGCAGGGAAGCGCAAGGAGCCACCTAACGTAGCCACGACTGTAAACCCAAAAGTTCCCAAGGTACTAAAACACACCTAAAGAAGAAGACGTCGGCCACTGGCAGCTCCAGCTCCAGTGAAAGTGATTCTGACAATGAATCCGAGGAATCAGGTGAGGTACGACAGTTCACCGTGCCCCAAAAGAAAAAGACAGCTAAGCTGGCCAAAGTCAATGAGGTCAGCGATGCTGAGGAGCTTCTGTCAAACACCAACCGATTCGCTGCACTGCCTATCGATGAGGACGTTGTTACCAAGGAACCAGCTATACCAGTGGAGACCGCTGTACCCAAGCTCCCTCCAATCATAATACCTGGGGTGCACAGCATCGCAGACATGCTAGCTGACCTTGGAGAAGTCACCGAGCCAGGTAGCTTTGCTTACAAGGCTACCGGAGGAGGTAGCGTAAAAATTATGCCGAAAGACAGCTCGACATATCGGAAAATTTTCAACCACATGGACAACCACAACATGGCCTTCAGGACTTTCCAGCTCAAGGAAAACCGAGCTTTTCGCTTGGTAATTAATGGCCCACATTAAAGAACGCCAGTTGACTAAATCACTGAAGAGCTAAAGGGGCTCGGACACATTGTTCGAGACATCCAGAACGCCATCTTAAGAACCACAAAGAACACTATGTCTATGTTCTTTGTAAACTTGGAGCCTTCAAGCAACAACAAAAAGGTTTTGGCAAAGTTCAGAAAGTTCAATGACCTGGTGCAGTGCTACCGCTGCCAGGCTTTCGGGCATACCAAGAGGTACTGCAGACTGCAGTACACTTGCGTAAAGTGCGGTCACGGGCATGCCTCTATCGAGTGCACTAAGGCCAAAGACGCTCCTGCTACATGCGGTAACAGCGGGGAGGCGCACACTGCATCATACCAAGGCTGTCGTGTATATATCGAGGCCAAGAAGAGGGCTTCCCCCAAGCCAAAAGCGAAGGCAATGACTCCACCGCCGAAAGAGGCCCTTACACCACCAGCGACAACCAACAACGCCACATTCTCTGGCTTTAGCTACGCTGACGTCACCAGGGGCGGATACCCCCAACAACAGCATCCCAAACACATCATCAACCAACAAGGTCTCATTGACCGGAAGGCGCTCGAGGAGTACCTAGTAGAACTGGAGCCTGGCAACACTGAGCACAACATCTGGAACGCCACCAAATACCTGAAAAGGCCTGTGCGGAGGGTGCAACCTGTTAAAACAACTGCAGGTGTATGGTGCCGGTCAAGCCAAGAGAAAGCGGATGCGTTTGCCGACCATCTGGAAACCAGTTTCCATCCATTCGCCCTATGTGATGGCGAAGACGGTGAAGAAACGAAGCAGTTCGCAGACGCAGCCTGCCCGATGGACCTGCCTATCGCAGAGATAGGTAGTCAGGAGATTGTGGATGAGATTTCGTGCTTGAAGCTCACCAAATCTCCTGGCCATGACAAAATCGACGCAGCTGCCCTCAAGCTACTCCCAGCGAACTGCACAGAGTTCGTCACGGCTCTGATGAACCAATGCTTAAGACTGGCAATAAGACTAAGCAATAGTTACCGAGCAGTAACTCCAAATCACCCAACACGTGGTGAGAGCCGGAGTACCCCAGGGCAGCGTACTCGGCTCTGTGCTGTACAACATATTCACCTCAGATATGCCAGTATCTGAAGGCAACAGAATATTGACATGCACCTACGCGGACGACACAGGGCTCCTGTGCTCTGACGCAACTCCTACTCTGGCAGCGCAAGGACTGCAGCACGAGCTGGACACGATTCAGTCATTGCTGAAAAGGTTGAACATCACCATAAACGCTGACAAATTTACCTACGTCACGTTTGCACTCAGAACAGGCAACTGTCCACCCGTCCACAACGGCACCGTCCAATGCGAAGGCCAAGTACCTGGGACTCCATGTCCTGGCTACTGGGCAGACGAAGCACGCTACCCACTAGACACAATCTACTGCTCTACAAAGCCATCATAAAGGCGGCTTGGACATACGGCATTGAGCTGTGGGGCACTGCCTCCCCTACAAATATCAAAAAACTACAGAGAGCAGAATGCCGCATTCTAAGATTTATCCTCAACTGTCCTTACTAATTGAGGAACACAACAATCAAAAGGGACCTCAAAATGCAAAGTGTCGCCGAGGAATCCAGGAAAGCTAGCAGGAGACACCTGGAGAAGCTGGAGAACCACCAGAAACAACTTGCAATCAACCTCCTTGACAACAGCCTACAGCGCAGAAGACTCCGAAGAAACCATCTACGTGACCTATCTTTCCGGATTCCCTATAGGAACCCTCTGATGACCCTAGCTAACAAATATAAGATTGCCTAGGGAATCTACATAACCGCCAACGTACCACAAAATTTAATTGATTGCCCTCCTGGGCAGATGTAAATAAAGATACTCTAATACAAAAAAAAAAATCAATTTAGTGACGCATATGACATTGTCCCTATCATATTATAGAAATAAAGAACTTAAAGAAATCAAGTCAAGTTGCCAAAACGCATATGATATTGTCCCTATCATATAAATAAAGGATAAATGTATAAAATTAAATATTATATAAAGAAAAATATATGAAATATTACGGATATTTCTTGAATAATATAAGGAAATTAAATATAAAACATATGAAAAGGAATATTTATTGTATGTATAAAGGAAAAAAATTTAGAAGTACTCCCATATTCTCTTAGTATTATAGAGAAAACCCATATAAGTGAGAGGAAATAGTAGTGTAAACGACGCTCTGATCGACAGAGGGTTCTAAAACTACTATAGGTAGGCAGTGGTTGCGAATCTCTCGTGTTGTTTATGTATTTTTATGATTTTGACAATAATATAAGGAAATTAATTATAAAACAAATGAAAATAAATATTTATTATATGTATAAAGGAAAAAAATTCAGAAATACTCCTATATTCTCTTAGTATTATAGAGAAAACCCATATAAGTGAGAGGTAATAGTAGTGTGAGCGACGCTCTGATCGACAGACGGCTCAAAAACCACTATAGGTAGGCAGTGGTTGCGAATCTCTCGTGTTGTTCAAAACTTATGTATTCATATGATTTTGACAATAATATAAGGAAATTAATTATAAAACATATGAAAATGAGCATTTATCATTTTTTTTTGTTCTACCTTTTTATTTATTATTTAAAATCTGTCCTAATGGACAATAATTGAATGTCAACAAATATAATTGGTTGGTATATGTCAACATAATTGGTGTCAACATTTTAAGGTATTTCCATAGGTGAACCTTCGGAAGGATCATTATTGTATAAAATCCTTACAGTTAATAAAAATGTGTTATAATACAAATACATTTTGAATTTACCAAAATTACTTACCAAATTACCAGATTATCAAATTTACCAGATTACAAAAGCAAACGATTCAATTGATCAAAATAAAAAAAAATATATATAAATATATAATAAAATAAAAGTTCAAATCAAAATAAAATGAAAATGGGTTTTTATTTATATGTGGCTTTGGCAACCGCATAAGATTTTAACATTACAAAATGCTGAGTAATGGCGGGCACAAGAAAAAAAAAATATTATATATATGTGGTTTTAAAATGTAAGAATAAAACTTCGAATATTGGAGATCGAAGATATCAAATTCGAAAATGGAAATCGAATTAAAACTTTAAAATAATGGTTATCAAAATAATTTGTTAAAATTATTTATAAAATGGTGAACTTTGTGTGTATATGGACGATATTATACACGCGTTGCGAATATGTATTCTTAGTTATGAGCATACGTTGGCTAATGCAACAACCTAAAATATACAATGTCGTACCTGGTACCCATCAGGTTAATGTTTTATATAAATTTTTTAATTTCTTTGAATGAATTATAAAACTCTAAGCGGTGGATCACTCGGCTCATGGGTCGATGAAGAACCCAGCAAACTGTGCGTCATCGTGTGAACTGCAGGACATATGGGACTACCCCCTGAATTTAAGCATATTAATTAGGGGAGGAAATGAAACTAACAAGGATTTTCTTAGTAGCGGCGAGCGAAAAGAAAACAGTTCAGCACTAAGTCCCTTTGTCTATATGGCAAATGTGGGATGTAGTGTATGGAGCGTCACTAGTATGAGAAATTAACGCATACAGGGAGCCAGGCCAGTATATAGTTAATGATTACTAGATGATGTTTCCAAAGAGTCGTGTTGCTTGATAGTGCAGCACTAAGTGGGTGGTAAACTCCATCTAAAACTAAATATAACCATGAGACCGATAGTAAACAAGTACCGTGAGGGAAAGTTGAAAAGAATAGAGATGAATTATTGAATATAATGTATATTTATATTATTTATGCCTCTAACTGGAACGTACCTTGAGCATATATGCTGTGACCCGAAAGATGGTGAACTTGATCAGGTTAAAGTCAGCGGAAACCCTGATGGAAGACCGAAACAGTTCTGACGTGCAAATCGATTGTCAGAATTGCGTATAGGGTCGAAAGACCAATCGAACCATCTAGTAGCTGGTTCCTTCCGAAGTTTCCCTCAGGATAGCTGGTGCATTTTAATATTATATAAAATAATCTTATCTGGTAAAGCGAATGATTAGAGGCCTTAGGGTCGAAACGATCTTAACCTATTCTCAAGCTTTATGGGTATTTATGGGTAAGAACATTAACTTTCTTGATATGAAGTTATAGGTTATGATATAATGTGCCCAGTGCGCCACTTTTGGTAAGCAGAACTGGCGATGTGGGATAAACCAAACGTAATGTTACGGTGCCCAAATTAACAACTCATGCAGATACCATGAAAGGCATTGGTTGCTTAAAACGGAAGACCGTTGATCATGGAAGTCGAAATCCGCTAAGGAGTGTGGAAGCAACTAGCCCTTAAAATGGATGGCGCTTAATTTGTATACCTATACATTACCGCTAAAGTAGATGATTTATATTACTTGTGATATAAATTTTGAAACTTTAGTGAGTAGGAAGGTACAATGGTATGCGTAGAAGTGTTTGGCGTAAGGTGGTAGTAGCAAATAATCGAATGAGACATTGGAGGACTGAAGTGGAGAAGGGTTTCGTGTGAATAGTGGTTGATCACGAGTTAGTCGGTCATAAGTTCAAGGCGAAAGCCGATAATTTTCAAGTAAAACAAAAATGCCAAATTATATAAACAAAGCGAAAATAATACACTTGAATAATTTTGAACGAAAGGGAATTTCTCTGCGAAAGAGGCGTTAGCCCTTTTCGTGTGGGATTTTCTCAGCACCAGCTGATCGGTTCCGAACTTTGCTAAGGTGTGTGTATTGGAACATTTTAGTGCTACCATACCGAGCAATTGGAGGCGCCTCAATGTTGGATACCCGCTGTTAATAGCTGGAGCCAGTGCGTCATAGCAACCAGCCTCTGTCAGCAAGCCAAAGTTGCTGGAGTCGACAAAAGGAGGAGCCACTTTTTTTTTTTTTTACGCGTCGCAGGCGTAGAAGCCTACTGGCTTCGAAGAGCTCGGCGCCAACGCAGGCGAAGCTGGTTGCCGTGGCGGCGAATGGGGTTCCCGAATCCATAGGCGTGCTGGACGAGGAGTTTTCGTCGCTGAATGCCCCCGTCGAAGCTAGACATTAATGTTTAGCTTCATCAAAGCGAACTGTGGCCGAGAGCGAGCTGCGAGCATCGAGCTTGGTGTCCGACTCAGGAGTTCCAGCTCAATGTTCGCACTGGTGCAGGAGCCGTACCTCAGTGGCGATGGGATGGATGTGCTGTATGCCATCTGTATGTCAGTGGTAGTAAAAGGGAGTTTTGGCTCAATCTTCCTTTGTTCAGCATACTGCCAATTCGGTACCTTCGGTACATGGATGCGATCCTACTACAGGCTAGCAGAACCCCTGCAATCCTGGGCCTTGACGCGAATGCACTGTCCCCCATGTGGTTTGCCAAACTTTCTCGGCATGCCGAGGGGCAAGCTAAGTACAGTCGGGGTGAGCTGCTGTCTGAGTGGGTGCTGGAGGCAAGAGCCGCCGCTCTAAACCAACCAACAGAGGTGTACACGTTCGATAACTACATAGCTCGTAGTGATATCGACGTGACAATCGTCAACGAGGCAGCATCTATGTGGGCCACATATGAGTGGAGAGTGGACGAGTGGGAGTTGAGTGACCACAACATTATTACTGTTGTGGCCGAAACAACCTCCACGAGCGCAGTTGACAGCATAGCTCCTGTGCCGTCCTGGAACCTCTCCAATGCACGTTGGCGGTTGTTCGAGGAGGAGATGGTGAGCAGAACAGCCGAACTTCCGGGAAGCTTCTCTGAGTCGCCGTTGGACCAGCAGGTTTCCACCCTGCGCAGTATAGTGCATGATATGTGCGATATTGCGCTGGGTAGGAAATCGCCTAGATCGCCCAGCAGGAGAGCACGTTGGTGGACTGCCGACCAGAGCGCTGCGAGGCGCGAAGTCTGGAGACTTCGTCGCCGACTCCAGGATGCACGGCATCGTGATGACGATGTTGCTGCAGAGCCTTTATTAGTCGAGCTGAGACGGATCTCAGCCAACTACAAAAAGCTCATTGGGAGGGCGAAAACGGACGATTGGAAACGCTTCGTGGGAGATCATGCCGATTATCCATGGGGGCGCGTCTACAAGATTTGCCAAGGTCGAAGAAAGTGCGTGGATACCCGCTGGAGGAGAACGACTGGCTCTATGGCGAGGATATTGCGCGTCTAAGCCGGAAGCAAAAAGAGATTCGCCTAGAGGAATGCTTGCTATTCAGTTGGCAAAGCAGATGGGATGACGACAGCGAACCAGGACGGGTGACGCACAGGTTCATCCCGGACGTCACCCTTGTCTATCGGGATCCAAATTTTGGTTTCACGATGATGGCGTCTTTCTTGCTCACTGGGCACGGGTCGTTCAACGCATTTCTGCATGGGAGAGCCCTCAGCGATACCACTGCTTGCGCACGTGTTGTGCGCCTGCCCCCTATATGCAGATTTGCGAGACCTCGATGGACTTGGAGTGCAGCGCATTAGCGAGGACTGGACATTTAAAAGAATCCTGGAGGATTGGGAGAGAACCCAACGGCTGGCTGTTGGTTTAAAGAGTTTTTTTTTGGTTTAAAGAGTTTTTAACAAGAGGTGTCAGAAAAGTTACCATAGGGATAACTGGCTTGTGGCGGCTTTGATCGTGGCGTTTTGCTGTCGGCTCTTCCTATCATTGTGAAGCGTTGTTCACGCATGCAAGGTAACGTGAGCTGGGCTTAGACCATCGTGAGACAGGTTAGTTTTACCATACTAATGACAAAACGTTGGATTATGCCTGAACGCCTCTAAGGTCGTATCCGTGCTGGTCTGCAATGATAAATAAGGGGCAATTTGCATTGTATGGCTTCTAAACCATTTAAAGTTTATAATTTACTTTATAAACGACAATGGATGTGATGCCAATGTAATTTGTAACATAGTAAATTGGGAGGATCTTCGATCCCCTGATGCCGCGCTAGTAACATATAAAAGCATTATTCAATACAATGACAAAGCCTAGAATCAATTGTAAACGACTTTTGTAACAGGCAAGGTGTTGTAAGTGATTGAGCAGCTGCCACACTGAAGCTTATCCTTTGCTTGATCTCGTACTTATAATAGGTGCCCAGAGTGCCCAGAGTAATCAATTTAGTGACGCATATGATATTGTCCCTATCATATTAAAGAAATAAAGAACTTAAAATCAAGTCAAGTTGCCAAGACGCATATGATATTGTCCCTATCTTATTAGAAATCAAGTCAAGTTGCCAAATGCTTTGTCATTAATTTAGTGACGCGTATGATATTGTCCATATCATATAAATAAAGGACAAATGTATATAATTATATATAAAGAAAAATATATGAAATATCCGTATATTTATTGTATAATATAAGCAAATTAAATATAAAGGGGGGTAAAATGAGGACTTGGGAGGCAGGATTTTAGTTTATGCTTGCGACTAGCCGGTGGCACTGTTCCGGGGTTTCATGGCAGCGTCTGAAGCCAAACTGGTGATCGGGGATCAATGCGGCCTCGTCCAGTACAGGCAATACTCTGCGCAAAAATACTCTTTCGAGTATTTTGGAGAGGATTGCCAGTAGGCTGACCGGACGATAGGAGGCTGGGTTGGCCTCAGGCTTACCAGGCTTCAGGAGGACAATAACCTCTGCTCTGATCGACAGAGGGTTCAAAAACTACTATAAATAGGCAGTGGTTGCCGACCTCTGGTATTGTTCAAAACTTAAGTATTCATATGATTTTGACAATAATATAAGGAAATTAATTATAAAACATATGAAAATGAATATTTATTGTATGTATAAAGGAAAAGATTTAGAAATACTCGTATATTCACTTAGTATTATAGAGAAAAGCAATATAAGTGAGAGGTAATAGTAGTGTAAACGACGCTCTGATCGACAGAGGGTTCAAGAGCTACTATAGGTAGGCAGTGGTTGCCGACCTCATGCATTATTCGAAATATATATTTCGGATCATGATGATTTAAATTTGGTTACTAACAAATAAAGTATATTATTATCCGTACAAATTTGTTTCTCAGTTCTTATGAACATGGGCCTTGGCTTCGCGGTTAATAGGAATATACGACTTTAGATAATATCGTTGAAACAACAGTCAAGTTTCTATTATACATAAAATAACAAATCGTTTTCATATATTATCGTTAATTTTTGGAGGCAGGCAAATTTATTTAATAATTTAATTTATTATTAATTTATTTAATAATACATTACCTGCCGTTAAGTTGGAAAATTATATCGTTAACGCGGTATAATATATATATTCATATTTATTACATGATGGAAAAATTACAAAACTTTTAATATAGAAATCATATGCGCTCAGTTTTACGTTATGTATTACCATAGAGTTATATGGATAAATTTAAATTTTTAATTTATCATCAAATGATTTAACTCAATATTTATTTTGGTTAAACAAAAATTGTACATGTGTGGATACAATAATTATGTATGTTGGAAACAAAATGATATTTTAGAATGAAATATGTATAATATAAATACAAAATTATAGAAATATATATTATATGAACTTGTTAATAATGGTGAATCAAGTATAAAAATATAATGGGATATACTACGAATACGAATGCCATATAAAAATGGCCGTAATCGAATTAAAAGAGATTTAAAATTTTACCCAAAGGCAAAATATTGAAGTATTTTTCAATATGATAAAATAAATGGAATTATATAAAATGGAAATCTATAATATTTATATTGTTTATTTCAATTCGAAAAATATGAATGGAATATGAAGAAAGAAACATTATTCTGGTTGATCCTGCCAGTAGTTATATGCTTGTCTCAAAGATTAAGCCATGCATGTTTAAGTACACACGAATTAAAAGTGAAACCGCAAAAGGCTCATTATATCAGTTATGGTTCCTTAGATTGTTAACAGTTACTTGGATAACTGTGGTAATTCTAGAGCTAATATGTGCTTTTATTAGGCTAAAACCAAGCGATCGCAAGATCGTTATAATGGTTGAACTCTAGATTACATGCAGATCGTATGGTCTTGTACCGACGACAGATCTTTAAATGTCTGCCCTATCAACTTTTGATGGTAGTATCTAGGACTACCATGGTTGCAACGGGTAACGGGGAATCAGGGTTCGATTCCGGAGAGGGAGCCTGAGAAACGGCTACCACATCTAAGGAAGGCAGCAGGCGCGAAAATTACCCACTCCCAGCTCAGGGAGGTAGTGACGAAAAATATCAATACAGGACATATCCGAGGCCCTGTAATTGGAATGAGTACACTTTAAATCCTTTAACAAGGACCAATTGGAGGGCAGGTCTGGTGCCAGCAGCCGCGGTAATTCCAGCTCCAATAGCGTATATTAAAGTTGTTGTAGTTAAAACGTTCGTAGTTGAACTTGTGCTTCATACGGGTAGTACAACTTACAATTGTGGTTAGTACTATACCTTTATGTATGTAAGCGTATTACCGGTGGAGTTCTTATATGTGATTAAATACTTGTATTTTTTCATGTGTTCCTCCTATTTAAAAACCTGCATTAGTGCTGTCTAAACATGTGTTTAGACATGATAAGTAGACAATCTATAAATATGTTCTATTTAAGGGCTGCAATAAACATGTCACGGGACAGCATAAGTGGCAACTACAGATAAGTACGGTTGCAGTGGTCTATTGCCGAAGTGTCAAGAGATATGATCACGCGGGAGGTGACTAGCGCGGTCATAGGCTTCAAACATAGATTTGAGATAAACCTCAGCTGCATTGACCAACGCAGACTGCAGCGTCTTACAAGCGCTGCATTATATAATTAGATGATAAGAACCTATGTAAGAATGAATAAAAAGCGATGCCCTCGCAGCAGCGAGTCAGTTAGATTCAAACACCCGAATTGAACTCATTAAGTGTACGCATTAGTTTATAGTGTGAACATTTTGGTCCTTCGAGAAATTCTGTCGTTTTCCCCCACCAGTGGTAAGAAACACAGAAGAAAAAAACCAGCGCTTCAAAGTAAAAAGAGCAAGGTTATTCGAGTGATTCTGTTGTTTCCCCCACCAGTGGTAAGAAACACAGAATAAAAGACCACGCCTTAAAGTACTAGGACTAGAAGGTGAAACATTGTGTTCTTGCTTTTCCTTGGCTGATCAATCAGCTGTGAGTCGAGGCACAGCTAGGTCAACTGGGCGACCAATCAAAAAATCCTCCAACGGATCACGCCAAAGAATATAAGCAGAAAGCACAAAAAAGTCACAGTGATTGTTTTCCCAACATGTTGTCGGAAAGATCTGTGAAATTGATGCAAGACCAAGGAGAGCTGTAGAACAAAATACTGCAAGCAATCAAGGAAAAGGCATCTATACCAGCAATAGAAGCATTGGTAGTTCGATTTACTACTAACAACAATGCGCTGGTAAAATTGGGAGTTGGCGATCATCAATATTTTAATGATAAAATATTTATTAAAACTATGGATGCTGTCAAGGCCTACAAGGAGTCGCAATTAAAGGTAGAAACACTTGAAGAAATAAATATACCAAGTGGATCAAAATTATCTGATAGCGCATCAGCTCGGAGCTCCAGTCCAGTTGATAATCTGGTTCAACTGGTGGATAGAAGAGCGGACAGGGTGAGGCAACAGATGAGCCTAATCTACGAAACCCTGGATAGTTCAAGTGAGATTGAACTAGTCAAGCAGCTGGCAATGATGAAAAGTCATTGGTCCAACGTGACGGACACACTGAAACTGCTTGAAATCAAGTATGACAGAACTGTCTTTGATCAAGATGAGGCAGACACACTAGAGATGGTACTTCAAATGAAGTTGGAACAGTTCAAAAGTTCCAACTACGACGTGCCAGAACTCCCAAAAGTGGACCTTCCAACGTTCAATGGAAATGCGAAGGAATGGCCAACATTTTACGAGCTGTTCTCTGAGCTAATAGACAGCAGGAAGGATCTCAGCAACACAAGGAAGCTGGGATATTTAAGAGCCTGCTTAAAAGGAGAAGCTCAAATGGTGGTTAGCCATTTGATAACGGGATCAGCAGCTAGCTATGCAGCAGCGTGGGAGCTTATCTGCAAACGCTATGAGAATAGCAGAAAACGATGAGAAAAATTTAGGGAAGTTTTTGGATACTGCGACCGAGAGCATATTCATCATAAAGCAAAAAGGAAAAATAGGAAGCTCTGCTGACGTAATTTTAGCAGAAATTCTGCTGCGGAAATTTTCGCCAGAAGCCTTGCAGCTGTATGAACAGCATGTAAAAAAGGCAAGAGCTATACAGTCCTTACAAGACGTACTGGAGTTTATTGAGCAACAATACAACTCAGTAAACGCCATTACCAAAAATACCGCTCAGCTTGCTACAAGAAAAGTGCAAGTTAGATCGTGTGCCTTTTGCTCTAAGGATGGCCACGATATGATAAAGTGTCTCAAATTCAGAGCACAATCAATTGAAAAAAGAAAAGAATTCGTTCAAAAGAACAACATGTGCTTTAGATGCTTTGGAAAGCATAATGCTATCGACTGCAGAAAGGAAATTACATGCAATCGATGCTCCAAAAGACACAACAGCCTTCTGCATGAAGACACAAAACGCAGTATCAACAGCAATAGCCTTAAGCAAGGCCAAGACACACTATTGGCTACAGCTGTTGTTTTAGTGAAAAACAAAGCTGGAGGTTACAACGAGTTGAGGGCGCTTATTGACGGTGGATCCCAGAAGGAAGCAGCACAAATATTAAGGATTCCCAGAGTAAGGAGTACTATAGAGGTCGAAGGTATCTCCCAGACTACTCAACTATCAAAAAATAGTGTCCACCTAACGATCAAACCAAAAATTCCAAGCAGCTTCAAAGCATCAACGGAAGCATTGGTTTTACCAACACTCCATAGAGCCCTTCCCAGCAAAAAGTTCGATATTGATATTAACAAAGAGTGGAAGGGCTACAGGCTAGCAGATCCACGATTCAACGAGCCAAGCAGAATTGACATAGTGATAGGTGTGGATCTATTTCCCCTGATTATGATGGAGAAAATAAAAACCGTAAATGGAATCTTGGGACAAAAAACCAAATTTGGATGGATTGTGTCCGGAAATATAACCCGAGCAGCAAAGCAAAAAATTATAAGTGCCACTACAACAATAAATCTAAAGGACCTGGAACGCTTTTGGGAATTGGAAGATGAAACCGATGAGACGATTACAGACAATGCAGAATCCAAGAAACAACTGTCATCAACGAGGAAGGCAGATTTGTGGTTTCAATTCCATTCCACCAAGAGGCAAAGCTTGGGGACTCTCGCAAACAGGCAATGGCAAGGCTTATGCAAATGGAAAAGAAGTTTCAAAGAAACCCAAAGAACTGGGCTGCATACAACGAATTCATGAAAGAATACCTAAAGATGGGACATATGGAATCTGTAAAGACAACGGGTCAAGGTAAATACTATTTACCCCATCAAGCAATCATCAGGCCTGGAAGCTTAACTACGAAGTTACGAGTAGTTTTTGACGCATCCGCAAGGACGACAAATGGACTAAGCCTAAATGACGTTATTATAGCTGGCCCTAAGATTCAAAAGGATATATTCGATATTCTAATTAAATGGCGCAAGTGGCAATATGTTATGGTAGCCGACATTGAAAAAATGTATCGCCAAATAAAGGTTGCTGAGAAAGACCAAGAATACCAATATATCCTATGGAGAGATGATCCAAAATTGCCGATCAGTGAGTTCAAGTTAACAACCGTAACATATGGCACCTCGGCAGCACCTTTCTTAGCAGTCCGATGTCTACGAGAGTTGGCAGATCGCTTTTGCCAAGAGGATAGTGTCTTAGCAGAAACAATAAGAGACGACTTTTATATGGATGACCTCATAACTGGTGGAGACACAGTCAACGAGTGCTATGAACTTCAAAGGAAATTGAGACAAGTAATGGAGAAGGCCGGCATGCATCTGCGAAAATGGGTTGCAAATGACGAACGTATTTTAGCCGACATTCAGGACGACGGTGCTACGGAGAAAATCTGCATTGAGGAAAATGAATCGATCAAAACCTTAGGACTCCAATGGGATCCAAAGAAGGATACATTTACGTTTTCGGCAGAAAAACCAATGCTAACACGCATAACAAAGCGGTTAGTGTTATCACAGTTATCCAGAATTTTCGACCCACTAGGATGGTTGGCACCTGTAACGATTCAAGGCAAATGTTTCATTCAGGAACTGTGGAAGTTACCGATGACTTGGGACGTTGAATTGGAATAGAACTTAGCAAACTGGTGGATGGAATATGCTAAAGGCCTATCAGATTTAGAAGGAATTAGCATTTCACGCTGGACTGGATGCTCCAAAGGTATTATGGAGCTACATGGATTCTGCGATGCATCAGAGAAAGCATATGCAGCAGCTGTGTATACAAAAGTAGGCGGCAGAGTCACCTTACTAGCAGCAAAAAGCAAAGTTAATCCCATAAAAAACAGGAAAACAATTCCAAAGTTGGAATTATGTGCTGCACATTTACTAGCTAAGTTATTAGCGAAAGTGCAGACTATATGGAGCAACAAGATTACAACGCATGCATGGAGTGATTCGCAAATTACTATTCCTTGGATACAGAACAAGCGCAGCAAAGATAAGTTCGTCAGAACTAGAGTGGAAGAAATCTATAAACTAATTCCCAATGTCAAATGGAATTACGTTAAGTCGGAAGAAAATCCAGCAGACGTGGCTTCTAGAGGGATATCACCACAAGCGCTTAAAATCTGTGAAATTTGGTGGAGAGGGCCGAATTGGCTATCTATAGATGCACAACACTGGCCCACTCAAAAAGAATCGGAAATTGTTGTGGTATCCACATTGATAAAATCCGAATATCTACAAAACCATCTTTTATCGAAGTATTCATCGATCGACAAACTTCTTAGAATAATGGCGTATGTATTACGCTTCATAACAAAGCTGAGAGGAAAATCGCAACAGCCGTCACATCTTACGGTAGAGGAATTAAAGCTAGCGAAGATTGCTGTGGTAAAGATACAACAACAGCTAGATTTTGGACACGAAGTCAGACTACTCAAGAACAAAAGACCATTAGACCCAAAGAGTAAGTTACAGGCGCTAAATCCTTTTTTGGATAGTGATGGCGTACTTCGAGTTGGTGGACGACTACAAAACGCAATGATACCGTATAATGTAAAACATCCAATTATACTGGATAAGTCACATTTGACTTGGTTAATTGCAAAGGATGCTCATAAAGAAACTCTGCATGGCGGAATTAACATTATGAGAACTTATATTCAGAGGGAGATCTGGATATTTGGCATACAAAATTCCTTAAAGAAATATTTAAGGGAATGTAT
The DNA here is from genome assembly GCF_003286155.1 of Drosophila erecta. Classification (NCBI taxonomy): domain Eukaryota; kingdom Metazoa; phylum Arthropoda; class Insecta; order Diptera; family Drosophilidae; genus Drosophila; species Drosophila erecta. The sequence continues at coordinate 765,768 of NW_020825222.1, read as the reverse complement.
TGTATGCATACGATACAAGCAAGAGATGTCCAGTCAACTGATGGGAAATTTACCAGTTTATCGAGTAACGGCTGATTACTCGTTTCAAAATACTGGAATCGACTACGCCGGACCGTTCCAGATTCGGTGCTCAAAGGGAAGAGGTCAAAAAACTTATAAAGGATACATTTGTGTATTTGTTTGTATGGCAACAAAAGCGATACATCTGGAAGCTGTTAGCGACCTTTCATCAGACAAATTCCTGGAGGCTCTTCGACGGTTCTTTGCAAGACGAGGCAAGAGTGAGAACATATACTCAGATAATGGAACAAACTTCGTAGGAGCTTCAAGAGTGTTGGACAAAGAATTTGTAGCTGCCACTAGCACCTACACTAGAAAAAGAAGGCATCAAGTGGCACTTTATTCCCCCGGGAAGCCCCCACATGGGAGGTTTATGGGAAGCCGGCGTAAAATCAGTGAAGCATCACCTTAAACGAGTTATTGGTGAAAACAGCTTTACATATGAAGAATTTGCATCGCTGCTATGTCAAATCGAAGCAGTTCACGAAACGATGGTGAAGACATATTAACGCCGGGTCATTTTCTGGTGGGAAGACCTCTAATTGGAGCTCCTGAACATTTTGACGAAAGTAAGACAATCAGCTCTTTGGATAGATGGAAGCTTATTCAACGCATCAGAGGTGATTTTTGGAAGAAATGGAAAGAGGAGTATCTGGTGTCAATGCAACAGCGAACCAAATGGCGGCAAGTAAAGCCAAATCTGAAGGAGGGACAGCTGGTTCTTATAAAACATGAGAATACTCACCCTGCAAGATGGCCAATGGGAAGAATCATTGGTACGACTAAAGGACAAGATCATAAAGTCCGGGTAGTCACGGTCAAAACAAACGAGGGGGAAGTAAAAAGATCGCTAAATAAGATCTGTCAACTTCCTGTTAGCGAAGCAAAACCAGCTGGAGCTGCAACGCCATCTATAACGGAGTCAATGCAGCTACGCAAGGACAAGAAGCTTAGGCAGCGAGTTCCAAAAGACAAAAGGAATGGCACTGGAAGCATAGCTACTGTGCTATGCTGTTTATTGATATTGCAAGCTACAAATGCGACAGAAAAATCGGAACCTCAAAAACAGGCCAAAGAACTTGGGAAAATTTACGACATCGACGCAAAAGCTGCAGTTATGGTGAACAAAATTGGTAAAATTGAAGTCGCTACATCCAGTTGGCAATTATTGTTTTATTATGACATGCAAGCCTATTTTGATGTCATAAAACAATCAGAGGACTTCCTGGAAAAATCCCGCTTGGTTTGCAAAAAAATGGGAGACTTCAAGGACTACTGCGATTTCTTCGGCACGACAATGCGGATAAAAATTGACAACATAAAAGAAAAAGACAAAATACTTCGGCACCGTACCAACCGAAAGAAAAGGTTTATACTGTTCTTTGATATCGGAAATGGAAATAGAATACAGGAAAATATGCAAACGATCATAAGAAACGAAAAACATCTAATGGAATATGTTGACAATCAGACCTCGGTCATCAATGCCACGGAAGAATTAGTAAGAGCAACTACGATAGAAGCAAACCGGAATTTGGGAAAACTGACCCAACAAGTCAATATTATTGCAGAAACCATGAAGGAGCACTTTATGGTATATAAGGAGTCAATTAAATTCCTTATGTTATCAAATCAAGTGCGAAACTGGATTGAAGAGGCAGAAAGCCTACAAGCAACAGCGATCTCAATGATAACGGACATTAGTGAAGGAAGAATTCATCCTACACTAATTGCGCCTAACAAAATGCTGGAGGAGCTCGAAAAAGTTAAGAAAAAATTAGGACGAAAACAAATGCTACCGGGTGGAAATTCAGTTATACAATTACCACTGATCTATAAACTGATGAAGGCACAAGCTATGTTGAAGGATAATGTCCTATTCATTGAAGCAAAATTGCCGATATACAACAATCAGGAAACGGATCTCTTTGAAGTAATCCCAATACCACTGTGGACAAACGGAACAAAGCTTATTCCGAAATTGAATTCTAAATATTTTGCGTTCAATACAGACATAAACGCATATCACCTAATGTCTGAAATGGAAATTAACCAATGCAGACAAGAGGATTCGACAACATGGCTTTGCGAAAGTAATTGGGCATGGAAAAACGCGGAAGATCACTCTTGCGAAATATCTCCATTGAAACCAAGAAAGGCACACTCATGCGAAATGATGGAATTCCAAGGCAATTCGTTCATCAAAGAGATAAGTGGATCCAACCGTTGGCTATTTAAACTGTTTCGGAATACAACAGCTAATATAAGATGCAACGAACAGCATCAAGTTATAAGACTGCCCAATCAAGGCATTATACAACTACTTGCAGGATGCACAGCAATATTAGGGGATACAACAATAATTACTCCTCAAAAAGTAATTTCGACAGCGTCTGAAATGTCTATCTTCCCCAGTTTACGAATTATAGATGACAAGGAGACATGGAACGTGGTCCCGCTGAAGCACTTGATTGTCAACAACACTAATGAACTGCAAAATCTTCAAATGCGCATCAAGACTCTGAAAAATAACAAAGTACACATTGATGACTTGATTTTCCACACGGCAAGCGGACACTCGGCCCTAGCGTTGACAACGATTATTATAATTATAATGGTCATATATATCCGGAGGCAACACATAAATGAGACAACTACTGGCCGTACATTTTTCCCCCCCGGAGAATGTCTAAACATGTGTTTAGACATGATAAGTAGACAATCTATAAATATGTTCTATTTAAGGGCTGCAATAAAAATGTCACGGGACAGCATAAGTGGCAACTACAGATAAGTACGGTTGCAGTGGTCTATTGCCGAAGTGTCAAGAGATATGATCACGCGGGAGGTGACTAGCGCGGTCATAGGCTTCAAACATAGATTTGAGATAAACCTCAGCTGCATTGACCAACGCAGACTGCAGCGTCTTACAAGCGCTGCATTATATAATTAGATGATAAGAACCTATGTAAGAATGAATAAAAGGCGATGCCCTCGCAGCAGCGAGTCAGTTAGATTCAAACACCCGAATTGAACTCATTAAGTGTACGCATTAGTTTATAGTGTGAACAAGTGCTCTTAAACGAGTGTTATTGTGGGCCGGTACTATTACTTTGAACAAATTAGAGTGCTTAAAGCAGGCTTCAAATGCCTGAATATTCTGTGCATCGGATAATGAAATAAGACCTCAGTTCTGCTTTTATTGGTTTTCAGATCAAGAGGTAATGATTAATAGAAGCAGTTTGGGGGCATTAGTATTACGACGCGAGAGGTGAAATTCTTGGACCGTCGTAAGACTAACTTAAGCGAAAGCATTTGCCAAAGATGTTTTCATTAATCAAAAACGAAAGTTAGAGGTTCGAAGGCGATCAGATACCGCCCTAGTTCTAACCATAAACGATGCCAGCTAGCAATTGGGTGTAGCTACTTTTATGGCTCTCTCAGTCGCTTCCCGGGAAACCAAAGCTTTTGGACTCCGGGGGAAGTATGGTTGCAAAGCTGAAACATAAAGGAATTGACGGAAGGGTACCACCAGGAGTGGAGCCTGCGGCTTAATTTGACTCAACACGGGAAAACTTACCAGGTCCGAACATAAGTGTGTAAGACAGATTGATAGCTCTTTCTCGAATCTATGGGTGGTGGTGCATGGCCGTTCTTAGTTCGTGGAGTGATTTATCTGGTTAATTCCGATAACGAACGAGACTCAAATATATTATTTTATATTATAATTATATTAAATAGATATCTTCAGGATTATGGTGCTGAAGCTTATATAGCCTTCATTCATGGTGGCAGTAAAATGTTTATTGTGTTTGAATCGGATTATGTAAGTGGCGCCGTACCTGTTGGTTTGTCCCATTATAAGGACACTAGGACAAATTGCGTCTAGCAATAATGAGATTGAGCAATAACAGATCTGTGATGACCTTAGATGTCCTGGGCTGCGCGCTACAATGAAAGTATAAACGTGCCTTTCCTAGACCGAGAGGTCCGGGTAAACCGCTGAACCACTTTCATGCTTGGGATTGTGAACTGAAACTGTTCACATGAACTTGGAATTCCCAGTAAGTGTGAGTCATTAACTCGCATTGATTACGTCCCTGCCCTTTGTACACACCGCCCGTGGCTACTAGCGATTGAATTATTTAGTGAGGTCTCCGGACGTGATCACTGTGACGCCCTGCGTGTTACGGTTGTTTCGCAAAAGTTGACCTAACTTGATTATTTAGAGGAAGTAAAAGTCGTAACAAGGTTTCCGTAGGTGAACCTGCGGAAGGATCATTATTGTATAAAATCCTTACCGTTAATAAAAATTTGTTATAATGCAAATTTGAATTTACCAAAATTACTTACCAAATTACCAAATTAAAAAAGTTACCAAATTTACTTTACCATATTATCAAATTTACCAGATTACCAAATTACAAAAGCAAAGCGCATAATATGATATGATTATAGAACAAAACGATTCAATTGAATCAAATTAAAAAAAAATATAAATATTTACGAATTCAGACCGAGGGTTTGATAAAAAACACACGATTGAGTTTTATATTTTATTAAACCTTTTTATTAATTCCATTAATGGAAAGAACTAGAGCCATTTGATTATCACGAAATTGGAAAGTTGAATTGGCTTAAGTGGTGTTATCGCGGTTGATAACGTACTCAGTACTGAACTCCTGCATGGAGGCATGCTTGCTGTTTTATAGGCAATTTGGGGAAGACAAAGAGCGAAGTTTTAAGAGAGTTGGGTTGTAAACCTCTATTTTCCTGTTGGAAGAGAGTCTTCTGGAGAATAGGGGTAATTGGAGAATCCTAGGACAAGTGCGTAGGCGTAGGCGCCGATCGCGAAAGTTTATTATTTCAGTTGGCTCGCCAAGTGGTCGAATGCAAATGATTAGGGGACGAGAGTCTGTGTTTATAAAGGCGGCAAGTGTCTATGTTTATGATAAGGCGACAAGTGTCTATGTTTATGATTTGCGATCTGTGAGAAAGGGTGGCTTTGGAACATGACGCTGTGTCCAAGGTTAATCAAAGGGCTCTCGTTCTTTGATTACATTTTGTGCTTAGACTTAGATATTTTGTGTTTATACATTAATGTGTGTATATGAGCTTATACTAGTGTATGTTGCTTATAATTATCTTATGGGGAGTTGTGGGTGTAATAATGGATATGTTACTTCCCCATCCTTAAGAAAAAAGCCTGTCCTCAGGCGCTTATTTTAGGGTACAATACAGGGGTAATTACCTGGGGTCCAACGTTTTCTGTTTCAGGGTGTATAATAGTTTCGTTTTCTGGGGTTTGATTTTTGAATTTTACAATTAATTTTTGGGGTATAGTTTTATATTTATAAATAAAGTACAATGCCACAATTATTACTAGTATGATTAATGCTGTAAGTGTTATTATTTGAAAGATATTATTCGTCTGATTTTGTTGTTCGATTATTTCTTTTGGGTGAATGTATTCTAGAGGTTCAAGTTTTGTTACGTTATTGCTTACATAGATAGATTGAGTGAAATCTAACATTGTGTTGCTAATTAATATATCTTTTAATTGAACGGAACAATTAAATGTTTTTAACATGTTGTTACCTTCTATTATAATTTCTCTATTAATACAATTTTGGTTTAAAATAGTCTTGGGAAGGTTCCAAGTTGTAATTATATTAGGTTCTACATATTTTATTTCAAAATCAGAATGTGTTTTACTGTATCTACATTGTGTTGAGAGTTGGTTTAGTATGCCTGTTATACATTTATTTATGACCAGGCTTTGGGAACTTGCTGTGTAAGTTTGATTATTGTGTAAAAAATTTTTGTCATGTATTGTTTCAGTCAGTATGTTACTGTTTTCGTCGTGTTCGGTGTTTTAATTATTATTTCGGAATGTGGGATATAATCAGAATTTCGTTCGTATCAGATTTAAGCCAAGCAGAAGTTTTGATATTACGAATTTTTTCAGAATTGACGTGAGTTAATGAATCGTGTTTCAAAAGTTTTGTGTTAAAGATACCTAAGCGTGTCAGTTGCAAACCAAGTTCTATGTCTTCTATGTATTCAGTAAATTGTTGTAGGTTGAAAATTACTAAGGCTAACATTTGTTCTCCTTCAAAGTTACTATTTAGATGTTTGGTCAATTCGATTCCTTTATTAATGGCTTCTATTACGTGGTTGAGTTGGCTTACTTGTGCATTTTTTTTTTTAGAGATGTCACCTATTTGTTGTTGTAATTCATCTTTATCTTCTTGATCCAAAGTGCCGAATAAGTATTTGTACATTGTTCCTATAAAATTAGCAAGACCGCGATTGGTATGTTTTGCAATTCTTATACCGTTCATTTCTCTGTTAAGTTTTTCTGTTGGATACTGAATTTGTGGTAGAGTTTCAAAGATTTGGGTTTGCTTGATAAGTTCTTCATAAGTGTTTTCGGATTTAGTTAAATTAACAGATAAGTAGTGATATTCATAGTTTAATGATCCGGTTTGAAAGATTAGGTAACCGTTTTTGGCCTGGATAGGTGTTACTTCTAAGTATTGTGTGTTAATTGTCGATAGGAGGCATAACATGAGTATCATGCTCGGGAGTAGGCCTGGAATTATCGTTATTATATTTTCTTTTTTAATTTTCTTTTTCTATTTAAACTTAGATTTATAGTGTATTATTTTTATGCCTCTATTTGTTTCTTCAAAATATTTTTCGTCTATTTGTCTTTAATTTCCTGTCTTTTTGGTTAGTCGTTTTTGATTTGAGCTTGCTTGATAAGTTCTTCATAAGTGTTTTCGGCTTTAGTTAAATTAACAGATAAGTAGTGATATTCAAGGTTTATTGGTAAATCTAATGATCCGGTTTGAAAGATTAGGTAACCGTTTTTGGCCTGGATAGGTGTTACTTCTAAGTATTGTGTGTTAATTGTCGATAGGAGGCATAACATGAGTATCATGCTCGGGAGTAGGCCTGGAATTATCGTTATTATATTTACCTTTTTAATTTTCTTTTTCTATTTAAACTTAGATTTATAGTGTATTATTTTTATGCCTCTATTTGTTTCTCCAAAATATTTTTCGTCTATTTGTCTTAAATTTCCTGTCTTTTTGAATGGGTTAGTCGTTTTTGATTTGAGCTTGCTTGATAAGTTCTTCATAAGTGTTTTCGGTTTTAGTTAAATTAACAGATAAGTAGTGATATTCATAGTTTAATGATCCGGTTTGAAAGATTAGGTAACCGTTTTTGGCCTGGATAGGTGTTACTTCTAAGTATTGTGTGTTAATTGTCGATAGGAGGCATAACATGAGTATCATGCTCGGGAGTAGGCCTGGAATTATCGTTATTATATTTACTTTTATTAATTTTCTTTTTCTTTTTAAACTTAGATTTATAGTGTATTATTTTTCTACCTCTATTTGTTTCCTCAAAATGTTTTTCGTCTATTTGTGTTAAATTTCCTGTCTTTTTGAATGGGTTAGTCATTTTTGATCTAATTAGAGGGGATTCTCTGAAATTGGTGTCTATACAAAAGTCTTGTCTAGTTTCATTGAGTTTGTTAATTTTGTTCACTTTATTTTCTTGTGTGTTATAGCAAGGGGTTCCTGCAAAAATAAAAATGTCTGCTGGTGTTCGACCAGTTGTGTTGTGTTTTGTTTTGTGATTGTATACGTAAAGTATTTTCTCGAATTTTGTGAATTGGTTTTCGGGTTCATTTTCGCTTGATATTATTCTTAATTTTTCATTAATGGTTTTATGAAATCTCTCGATGTCAGAAATTCCATTTTTACTTGTCGTTATGTTTAAGATTACTCCTTCTGAATCTAACCAGAGTTTAAGTGCGACGCACATGAAAGCGGAGTGTTTGTCGGCTTTTATTTCTATGGGTTTACCCATGTCGTTGAATATACGTAAAATAGCTCTTTTAGCTTCAAGCCAGTCTCTACTATTTACTTCTATCAGGGAGGCGTATTTAGAATAAATGTCAATACATGATAGGAATTGTTTATTGTTTATTAAGTAGAAATCCATGACATATTTGTCTCTGGGGTTAAAGGTTTCTGGGGTTGTTTCGATAGTTAATTTTGTGTTTCTGTGTTCGGTTTTAGCGATGTTACAGATTTCACATTCATTTATGATGTTTTGGATAAGCTTTTGGTAATCGGGGTAATAATAAAGTTCTTTGAACTGAAGTGTTAGTTTTTCTATGCCAGGGTGTAAATATTCTTTATGTGTTTTAAGGATGATTTCTTTGAATTGGGCATATGTTTGAATGTCTATTAGTTTGTTACTGGTTTTCATGGTTTTAGTGAAATTGTCGGGACTTATGATTTGAATATAAGCATTTTGAAATATCTGAAAGTCGATTTCATTAGGGAAGTAAATAACACTTTTCTTATTACAGAAGTATTCTTTAATTAAGTCTTTAGCAAGGGTGTCGGTCATTTCTTTATAACTGATTTTTATTCTAGTTTTGTGGAAATATTTTATTATCTGGACGTCGTCAAAATTGTCTTTTATGAATTCGAATTGTCTGTTATAATAATTAAGGGGCCTTTCTGTTATTGGAATGTGATTTTGGTTATCTTCTGATGCACTATGTATAGTAGCTGCTGTGGGAAGGGAGATTGGATCATCTTCTCCTAGGAAGTTTTCTTGAATTTGAATTCTGGATAGAGCATCCGCGACATGATTTTCTTTACCAGGTTTTCTGATTTTCTTTATCTTCCATCTCTGTAACTTCATGTTAGGGTCTTTTATATTGTTTAGCCATACAAGTGGCCTATGATCGCTTAATATGTCGAATTTTCTACCGAATAGGTAAGATCTAAAATATTTTTTTGCCCATACTATAGCCAATAGTTCTTTTTCTATTGCTGAATAGTTAAGTTCGTGTTCGTTTAGAGTTCTGCTTGCATAACAAATAGGTTTGTGTTCTTGAGATAATACAGCGCCTATAGCTATATTACTTGGGTCTGTCGTTAATAAGAATTTCTTTTCGAAGTTAGGATATATTAGGATCGGATCGGACGTAATGAGTACTTTAAGTTTCTCGAAGGCGGACATGTAGTCATTATCTTTTGTGTTAATTGTTGCTCCTTTTTTCAATTTAAGTGTCATGGGTTTTGCTATTTTTGCAAAATTGGGAATGAACTTACAGTAGAATCCGCAGAGTCCAAGGAAAGATTTTATTCCTTTTGTAGCTTTTGGGATAGGAAAGTTAACAATTGCATTTATTTTGTTAGGGTTTGGTTTTATACCGTCTGTCGTGATAAGTGACCGAGAAATTCTGTTTCTTTCTTTAGAAATTCACATTTATCAAGTTGCCATTTTAGATTTGCTGATCGTAGCTTATCAAATACCCTTTTCAATGACATTATGTGTTCCTCTAGTGAAGTGGAGTAACGATTATCATCTAAGTAGACTAAACAATCCTTATAGATTAAATCTTCTAGAAGGTTATTCATGCAACGTTGAAAGGTAGCTGGTGCATTTTTCAAACCGAAAGGCATACGAGTATATTCGTAATGTCCATGTTTTGTTGAGAATGCGGTTTTGGGTATTGACTGTTGGTCCATTTGAATTTGATGGAAACCTTTTAGCTAGATCAATGGTTGTGAAGTATTGACAGCGTCCAAGCTTGTCTAATATTTCGTCCATTACAGGAATAGGGAATTTGTCGTCAATGGTTATTTCATTGAGGCTACGATAGTCTATGACTAATCGAAATTTTGGTTTGCCAGAAGCATCGCTTTTCTTTGGGACAATCCAAATTGGAGAACAATAGGGGGATTTTGATTTCCTAATTATTTTTTGTGCTATCATTTCGTTGATTTGTTTATTAACTTCTTGGTCAAATGCTTGGGGGTATTTATATGGTTTTTTATAGATAGGGTCTTCGTGCTTTGTATGACTAGAGTGTTTAATCGTACTTGTGAAGGTCAAATTTTCACCTTCTTTGTACTGAATATCACTGTATTCGAGCAAAACGTGTGAAAGTTGTTCTTTTTCTTCCGTATTTAGATGTTCTAATCTGATTACGTTGGATTCTCTTAACTCGTCGTTTAAAGGATGTTACTAGAAGGGCTTCTTCTATGTAAGGGGTAATAAGAGGGTTTTCCTCAGATTCAGAAGATTTGGGACACTCATTGGTAGTCTTGGATTCTTCTGGATTGGATGGCTTTGGCTCATCTGGTTTTATGTGGGGTTTCCGCTTAATTTTACGGAGGGATTTTTCCTATTTTGGGGTATGTAGAGGGGTTTCCTCTAGGTTAGATGACTTGGGGTACTCATTGGTGACTTTTGACTCATCTTTTTGGATGTGATCGTACCACATTTTAAATGTGGAATGTTTGTTTAGTCGGACAAAGTTTGCTTGAATGCAATGAAACGCTTTGATTCAATACTATAGTACCATTTATAGTGTGGACTTTCATTTTAGAGAATTTTATTGGGAAATTAAAGAAATTTTGTTTCATAATATTGATAGACGAACCAGTGTCTACTAGGATTTTGAGAGTAATATTATTTAGTTTGATTTTTAGGAATGTATTACCTACTGCTCTGGATCGCTTTCTGATTCCGAGGCTGGTTGAAGAAAATTTTCGCTTGTGTCCATTTTGTATTGGTCACTAGCACTTTCTCTCTGCCGTTTGACGGGAGGGTTTGGTGCCTTACTATTATGTTGTGGGTAATTTAAAGGGTTCTGGGCTCTACCCTGATTTAGCTTTTGCTTAAATTCATGCATAACCTGCTGGTTTGATACAATAGGTTTTGAATTATTGTTGGGATTTGATTTATTTGTGTTGTGCATAACATAATTCGCGAAATTTTGATAATTTCCTTTATTCTTAGAAGTTTGGGGTGGATTTGTGTTAGGATTGGAGTTATTTTGGTGTTTCGTTCGGTCATTGAAGGTTATTTCGTATACACCTTCTTGTTGTGCTATTTGTTTGAGCTTAGATACTGTCGTTATGTCATGTCTAGCAAGGGTCATAAATAACGTAACGGGCAATTTTCTCATGATCACATATTTAATTGTGTTGTTTAATGCATTTGTGTATAATAAGGTGTTGTTAACGTTATTTTCTAACATAAGCTTATTTGATATTGTGAATGATTTGGTTTCTAATTCTTCGACGAACCTACGGATACTTCCGTTGAAGGGTGTATTGTAGAGGCGACGGAGTAATTCTTCACATGGTGTTTGTGTTTTATATTCGCTGATGAGTGCGTTCATTAGAGTGGGCCAGGTTGTTGCTCCAGATAATTCTGACACTCGTTGGGCATCTCCTGCAAGCTGCATCTTGCGCTGAAGAATACATGTTTTTGTCTGGGGTCCGTTGTTGGATACAGTTGGAGTATGAACTCTATCCTTCGTATAAAGGCACTGAGCTCTTGGGTGTCTCCACTGAATGAAGGTATTTGCCTAATTTGATTTAAGGCTTGATTCAAGTGGGATTCTGATAATAGTTGGATTTGTTCGGTTGCCATTGTTGATTTTTGTTTCTGTAGAGTCTTGGTTTTTTGTTTTTACACTTTTATTAATCGTATGCAGTAGGTTGACTATTGCGTGACAACCACCGATTATACGTAGTTCTTTTGCGGATAAATAGAGTTTTATTGTATTACGATTTACGTTCACTTAGCGCCGATTCGCGTGGTTCAATCATTAAAAGTACGCTTGGTCGTACAAGGATCTTTTGTCACTAGATTGATATTTGTAAACGAGTCGTACAACTTTTTCTTTTTATCCTACCGACTGCGCCATTTAAGAATTCAGACCGAGGGTTTGATAAAAAAAAAAAACACACGATTGAGTTTTATATTTTATTAAACCTTTTTATTAATTCCATTTATGGAAAGAACTAGAGCCATTTGATTATCACGAAATTGGAAAGTTGAATTGGCTTAAGTGGTGTTATCGCGGTTGATAACGTACTCAGTACTGAACTCCTGCATGGAGGCATGCTTGCTGTTTTATAGGCAATTTGGGGAAGACAAAGAGCGAAGTTTTAAGAGAGTTGGGTTGTAAACCTCTATTTTCCTGTTGGAAGAGAGTCTTCTGGAGAATGGGGGTAATTGGAGAATCCTAGGACAAGTGCGTAGGCGTAGGCGCCGATCGCGAAAGTTTATTATTTCAGTTGGCTCGCCAAGTGGTCGAATGCAAATGATTAGGGGACGAGAGTCTGTGTTTATAAAGGCGGTAAGTGTCTATGTTTATGATAAGGCGACAAGTGTCTATGTTTATGATTTGCGATCTGTGAGAAAGGGTGGCTTTGGAACATGACGCTGTGTCCAAGGTTAATCGAAGGGCTCTCGTTCTTTGATTAAATTTTGTGCTTAGACTTAGATATTTTGTGTTTATACATTAATGTGTGTATATGAGCTTATACTAGTGTATGTTGCTTATAATTATCTTATGGGGAGTTGTGGATGTAATAATGGATATGTTACTATATAAATATATAATAAAATAAAAGTTAAAATCAAAATAAAATGAATATGATGGGTTTTTATTTATATGAGGCTTTGGCAACCTCATAAGATTTTAACATTACAAAATTCTGTGTAATGGCGGGCACAACAAAAAATATTATATATATGTGGCTTTAAAATGTAAAAATAAAACTTCGAATATTGGAGATCGAAGATATCAAATTCGAAAATGGAAATCGAATTAAAACTTTAAAATAATGGTTATCAATATAATTTGTTAATATAAAATGGTGAACTTTGTGTGTATATGGACCATAATATACACGCGTTGCGAATATGTATTGTTCATCTTAGTTATGAGCATACGTTGGCTAATGCAACAACCTAAAATATTGTACCTGGTTCCCACCAGGTTAATGTTTTATATAAATTGCAGTATGTATCGCCCAAACATAGTTAAATATAAACCGTAAATAACCCAATTATATGATACATAATGCTTATATGAAACTAAGACATTTCGCAGCTTTTATTTTAGGTATAAAAATACATTTATTGAAGGAATTGATATATGCCAGTAAAATGGTGTATTTTTAATTTCTTTCGCCCAAACATAGTTAAATATTAACCGTAAATAACCCGATTATATGATACATAATGCTTATATGAAACAGACATTTCGCAGCATTTATTTTAGGTATAAAAATACATTTATTGAAGGAATTGATATATGCCAGTAAAATGGCATAATGGCATATCTTTCAATAAAAAAAAAATTGACATTATATAAAAATGAATTATAAAACTCTAAGCGGTGGATCACTCGGCTCATGGGTCGATGAAGAACGCAGCAAACTGTGCGTCATCGTGTGAACTGCAGGACACATGAACATTGACATTTTGAACGCATATCGCAGTCCATGCTGTTATGTACTTTAATTAATTTTATAGAGCTGCTTGGACTACATATGGTTGAGGGTTGTAAGACTATGCTAATAAATTTGTTTATAAATTTTATAAGCATCTGGTATATTATTGGATAAAATAATAATTTTGTTATTCATAATATTAAAAAATATATATGAAAAACATTATCTCACATTTGGATGTGAAAAACGAAGAGAAATATTTTCTTTTTCGATCAAGTAATACTGAGAAATGTCTAGCATAAAAAATTGAATTATTTTTCATCTAGAATTGTCTCTTATTAATGATTCGGAAATATAAAAAACTTGGTTATGTTTTATTCTTCGTTGGTTCGTTTAATGGAAAACACTTTGCTACAAGAAATAATGGAAATTTTATAACGACTTCAATAAAATGTTTTCATCATTATATATAAAGAATTAATGGCAAGAAAAAGTTATATACAACCTCAACGCATATGGGACTACCCCCTGAATTTAAGCATATTAATTAGGGGAGGAAAGAAACTAACAAGGATTTCCTTAGTAGCGGCGAGCGAAAAAAAAAAACAGTTCAGCACTAAGTCACTTTGTCTATATGGCAAATGTGAGATGCAGTGAATTCTAGTATGAGAAATTAACGATTTAAGTCCTTCTTAAATGAGGCCATTTACCCATAGAGGGTGCCAGGCCCGTATAACGTTAATGATTACTAGATGATGTTTCCAAAGAGTTGTGTTGCTTGATAGTGCAGAACTAAGTGGGTGGTAAACTCCGATAGTAAATAAGTACCGTGAGGGAAAGTTAAAAAGAACTCTGAATAGAGAGTTAAACAGTACGTGAAACTGCTTAGAGGTTAAGCGCGTTGAACCTGAATATCCGTTATGGAAAATTCATCATTAAAATTGTAATATTTAAATAATATTATGAGGATAGTGTGCATTTTTTCCATATAAGGACATTGTAATCTATTAGCATATACCAAATTTATCATCCAATTAAATTGCTTGCATTTTAACACAGAATAAATGTTATTAATTTGATAAAGTGCTTAAAGATTAATATGAGTACAGTGCGTAAATTTTTCGGAATTATATAATGGCATAATTATCATTAATTTTTGTGTTTATTATATGCACTTGTATGATTAACAAGTCGAAAGATTCAGGATACCTTCGGGACCCGTCTTGAAACACGGACCAAGGAGTCTAACATATGTGCAAGTTATTGGGAAATAAACCTAATAGCGTAATTAACTTGACTAATAATGGGATTAGCTTTTTAACTATTTATAGCTAATTAACACAATCCCGGGGCGTTCTATATAGTTATGTATAATGTATATTTATATTATTTATTCCTCTAACTGGAACGTACCTTGAGCATATATGCTGTGACCCGAAAGATGGTGAACTATATTTGATCAGGTTGAAGTCAGGGGAAACCCTGATGGAAGACCGAAACAGTTCTGACGTGCAAATCGATTGTCAGAATTGAGTATAGGGGCGAAAGACCAATCGAACCATCTAGTAGCTGGTTCCTTCCGAAGTTTCCCTCAGGATAGCTGGTGCATTTTAATATTATATAAAATAATCTTATCTGGTACACCGAATGATTAGAGGCCTTAGGGTCGAAACGATCTTAACCTATTCTCAAACTTTAAATGGGTAAGAACCTTAACTTTCTTGATATGAAGTTCAAGGTTATGATATAATGTGCCAAGTGGGCCACTTTTGGTAAGCAGAACTGGCGCTGTGGGATGAACCAAACGTAATGTTACGGTACCCAAATTAACAACTCATGCAGATACCATGAAAGGCGTTGGTTGCTTAAAACAGCAGGACGGTGATCATGGAAGGCGAAATCCGCTAAGCAGTATGTAACAACTCACCTGCCAAAGCAACTAGCCCTTAAAATGGATGGCGCTTAAGTAAAGTAAGATGTAAGTTAAGTAGATGATTTATATTACTTGTGATATAAATTTTGAAACTTTAGTGAGTAGGAAGCTACAATGGTATGCGTAGAAGTTTTTGGCGATCTTGGTGGTAGTAGCAAATAATCGGCTGAGACCTTTGAGGACTGAAGTGGAGAAGGGTTTCGTGTGAACAGTGGTTGATCACGAGTTAGTCGGTCCTAAGTTCAAGGCGAAACCCGAAAATTTTAAGTAAAACAAAAATGCTAAGTTATATAAACAAAGCGAAAATAATACACTTGAATAATTTTTAACGAAAGGAAATACGGTTCCAATTCCGTAACCTGGTTAGTATCCGTTTGTTATTAAATATGGGCCATATGGCAACAGGAACGACCATAAAGAAGCCGTCGAGAGATATCGGAAGAGTTTTCTTTTCTGTTTTATAGCCGTACTACCATGAAAGTCTTTCGCAGAGAGATATGGTAGATGGGCTAGAAGAGCATGACATATACTGTTGTGTCGATATTTTCTCCTCGCACCTTGAAAATTTATGGTGGGGACACGCAAACTTCTCAACAGGCCGTACCAATATCCGCAGCTGGTCTCCAAGGTGAAGAGTCTCTAGTCGATAGAATTATGTAGGTAAGGGAAGTCGACAAATTAGATCCGTAACTTCGGGATAAGGATTGGCTCTGAAGATTGAGATAGTCGGGCTTGATTGGGAAACAATAACATGGTTTATGTGCTCGTTCTGGGTAAATAGAGTTTCTAGCATTTATGTTAGTTACTTGTTCCCCGGATAGTTTAGTTACGTAGCCAATTGTGGAACTTTCTTGCTAAAATTTTTAAGAATACTATTTAAGTTAAACCAATTAGTTCTTATTAATTATAACGATTATAAATTAACAATCAATTCAGAACTGGCACGGACTTGGGGAATTGGACTGTCTAATTAAAACAAAGATGGCCCTAGCGGGTGTTGACACAATGTGATTTCTGCCCAGTGCTCTGAATGTCAAAGTGAAAAAATTCAAGTAAGCGCTGGTCAACGGCGGGAGTAACTATGACTCTCTTAAGGTAGCCAAATGCCTCGTCGTCTAATTAGTGACGCGCTTGAATGGATTAACGAGATTCCTACCGTCCCTATCTACTTACTGTCAGTGACGGACGTGTTTTCTACGAGCTCCCATTAATACGGTCGTTTTTTGAGTAAATCCGCGGATTTATACTTTGAAAAACGGATTAAAGTGTGTGTGAAGGTGTCGCGAACATAAGTTGAAAAATTTGTGAGCGAAAGTACATCGCGTGTCGCGGAAATCAACAATTTTCAATCGAAAATTTCCGAGAAATTTCTGGAATTTCTCTGCGAAAGAGGCGTTAGCCCTTTTCGTGTGGGATTTTCTCAGCACCAGCTGATCGGTTCCGAACTTTGCTATTGGAACATTATGTATGTATGTATGAATTGGAACATTTTAGTGCTGCCATACCGAGCAATTGGTGGCGCCACTGTTAATAGGTGGAGCCAGTGCGTCATAGCAACCAGCCTCTGTCAGCAAGCCAAAGTTGCTGGACTCGACAAAAGGAGGAGCTACTTTTATCGGGTAAGTCCGATGGAGAGCGACAGCAGTGCGAGCGCCATGAGCGCCAGCAGTGCGTCGAAGAAGTCTACGCGTCGCAGGCATAGAAGCCTACTGACTTCGAAGAGCTCGGCGCCAACGCAGGCGAAGCTGGTTGCCGTGGCGGCGAATGGGGTTCCCATTGTTCAGCTTACTGCCAATTAGATGTACCTTTGGAACCTTACCTTCGGTACATGGATGCGATCCTGCTACAGGCTATCAGAACCCCTGCAATACTGGGCCTTGACGCGAATGTAGTGTCCCCCATGTGGTTTGCCAAACTCTCTCGGCATGTCGAGGGGCAAGCTAACTACAGTCGGGGTGAGCTGCTGTCTGAGTGGATGCTGGAGGCAAGAGCCGCCGCTCTAAAGTGCACGGAGATTGGGTGCCTCCGCGTGAATGGCGAGTTGATCACTGATTGGGGTGATTGTGCACGAGTGCTCCTTCGCAACTTTTTCCCAGTTGCGGAGTCCGAAGCACCGACTGCCATCGTGGAGGAAGACCCACCGGCCCTTGAAACACTCAAGATTGATGTCTGTGTTGCCCGACTGAAGAGCAGGCGTTCGCCTGGCTTGGACGGCATCAATGGCACTATTTGCAAGGCAGTCTGGCGCGCCGTACCTCAGCACCTGGCAGCGTTGTACTTCCGATGCATCCGATCGGGCGCAGTCCGATCGTAGAGGCGCTACTCAAGGGACCCGAGAAGGACAAGTGTGAGCCCTCCTCATATAGGGGAATTTGCTTACTGCCAGTTTTTGGCAAGTTGCTTGAGGCAATCATGGTGAATCGTGTAAGAGAAGTTCTTCCGGAAGGCTGCAGATGGCAGTTCGGATTTCGCTAAGGACGTTGTGTGGAGGATGCTTGGAGACACGTGAAGAGCAGTGTTGCCGCCAGTCCAGCGCAATACGTGCTCGGCACATTCGTGGACTTTAAAGGAGCATTTGACGACGTCGAAAGGAGTGCTGTACTGCGCCGACTAGCCGACTTGGGATGCCGGGAAATAAGCTTGTGGCAGAGCTTTTTTGCCGGCCGAAGAGCAGTAATTCGAAGCAGTTCCGGTGCAGTGAATGTTCCGGTAACTAGAAGTTGCCCACAGGGGTCAATCAGCTGCCCATTTATTTGGGACATGCTGATGGACGTACTGCTTCAGCGCCTCGAGCCGTATTGCCTGCCTCTCATCGAGGGAAATTCCCGAGCCGTGCTAGAGGAAAAAGGAGCGCAACTGATGTCCATCGTTGAAACGTGGGGAGCGGAAATAGGCGTTGCCGTTTCGACCAGCAAGACGGTAATAATGCTGCTCAAAGGTGCCTTGAGACGTGCGCCCACGGTAAGATTCGCTGGAGAGAACCTGCCGTATGTGCGTAGCTGTTGGTACCTTGGCATCACGGTCAGTGAAGGAATGAAAGTCCTCACGCACATTATCTTCGCCAGCGGATGACCGGAGTCGTTGGAGTATTGGTGCGTGTGCTACGAGTCGACTGGGGCTTCAGTCCTCGAGCCAGGCGGACCATATATGCGGGACTCATGGCACCTTGTGTGCTGTTAGGTGCCTCGGTATGGTATGACACCGCCGCACAGGTAGCTGCCAGGAGGCGACTGTCCGCGTGCCATAGACTGATCCTGCTTGGATGTCTATCGGTATGCCAAACAGTGTCCACCGCGGCACTGCAGGTTCTTGCTGGAGCCCCCCGCTTGACTTGGCCGCTAAGAAATTAGCGGTCAATTACAAGCTGAAGCGTGGATACCCGCTGGAGGAGAACGACTGGCTCTATGGCGAGTACATTGCGCGTCTAAGCCGGGAGCAAAAGAGATTCGCCTAGAGGAATGCTTGCTATTGAGTTGGCAAAGCAGATGGGATGACGCACAGGTTCATCCCGGACGTCACCCTTGTCTATCGGGATCCAAATTTTAGTTTCTCGATGATGGCGTCTTTCTTGCTCACTGGGCACGGGTCGTTCAACGCATTTCTGCATGGGAGAGCCCTCAGCGATACCACTGCTTGCGCATGTGGTGATCCATACGAGAATTGGGAGCACGTGTTGTGCGCCTGCCCCCTATATGCAGATTTGCGAGACCTCGATGGACTTTGAGTGCAGCGCGTTGGCGAGGACTGGACATTTGAAAGAATCCTGGAGGATCGGGAGAGAACCCAACGTCTCCGCAGAAGAGGGGGTACTTAGCCTGACGCTTCGCCGTGTGGTTAGCGGGCGTGTGGTTGCCCGGCAAGCAAGCACTCGAATTGCTACCGGGGTGGTTGCTATGTACATAGCTATAGCTTCCAGACCGGGACGTTTTGTCTAGCGTATCTGGACACATCATATGCTCACTTGTGGGTGTATAGGGTGCCGTGGTTGTAATCTCTTCAATGTGGAATACGCCACGAAAAACAAGTTCGGAGGGATCCGATTCATACACTGTCCCTATCTACTATCTAGCGAAACCACATCCAAGGGAAAGGGCTTGGAATAATTAGCGGGAAAAGAAGACCCTTTTGAGCTTGACTCTAATCTGGCAGTGTAAGGAGACATAAGAGGTGTAGAATAAGTGGGAGATATTAGACCTCGGTTTGGTATCGTCAATGAAATACCACTGCTCTTATTGTTTCCTTACTTACTTGATTAAATGGAACGTGTATCATTTCCTAGCCATTATACGGATATATTTATTATATCTTATGGTATTGGGTTTTGATGCAAGCTTCTTTATCAAAGTATCACGAGCTTGTTATATAATCGCAAACAAATTCTTTAATAAAACGATGCATTTATGTAGTTTTGATTTGAAAATTTGGTATAACTCCAATTACTCAGGTATGATCCAATTCAAGGACATTGCCAGGTAGGGAGTTTGACTGGGGCGGTACATCTCTCAAATAATAACGGAGGTGTCCCAAGGCCAGCTCAGTGCGGACAAAAACCACACAATGAGCAAAAGGAAAAATGCTGACTTGATCTCGGTGTTCAGTACACACAGGGACAGCAAAAGCTCGGCCTATCGATACTTTTGGTTTAAAGAGTTTTTAACAAGAGGTGTCAGAAAAGTTACCATAGGGATAAATGGCTTGTGGCGGCCAAGCTTTCATAGCGACGTCGCTTTTGATGTCGTTCATAGCGCTCATGTAATCTCTTCTAATTCACCAAGCGTTGGATTGTTCACCCATGCAAGGGAACGTGAGCTGGCTTTAGACCGTCGTGAGACAGGTTACCTACTAATGACAAAACGTTGTTGCGACAACATTCAGGCGTAGTACGAAAGGAACCGCAGGTACGGACCAATGACACAATACTTGTATGAGCGAACAGTGGTATGACGCTACGTCTGTTGAATTATGCCTGAACGCCTCTAAGGTCGTATCCGTGCTGGACTGCAATGATAAATAAGGGGCAATTAGCATTGTATGGCTTCTAAACCATTTAAAGTTTATAATTTACTTTATAAACGACAATGGATGTGATGACAATGTAATTTGTAACATAGTAAATGGGAGGATCTTCGATCACCTGAAAGCCTAGAATCAATTGCAAACAACTTTTGTAACAGGCAAGGTGTTGTAAGTGGTTGAGCAGCTGCCATACTGACATCCACTGAAGCTTATCCTTTGCTTGATGATTCGATATAAAATATCTAAGTACTTATCATGTACTTATAATGGGTGCCCAGAGTGCCCAGAGTAGCCAAATGCCCGTCATCAATTTAGTGACGCATATGATATTGTCCCTTTCATATTAAAGAAATAAAGAACTTAAAGAAATCAAGTCAAGTTTCCAAGACGCATATGATAATATCCCTATCATATTAAAGAACTAAAGAACTTAAAGAAATCAAGTCAAGTTGCCAATGCTTTGTCATCAATTTAGTGACGCATATGATATTGCCCCCGCGTTACACAAATAGCCATCCCGAGTTATCTATGCAGCTGAAAAACTTGGGTCCCAAATTTCTTATTGGCGGAGACTTTAACGCCAAGCACACATGGTGGGGCTCCAGGATTGTCAGCCTCAAGGGCAGCACTCTGCTGAGAGTTGGGCTGCAATCTGAACACAACGGGAGAGCCATACTGGGCAAAATACCGGACCTCCATGATCTAGGCATCAGTAGAGGCATCGACCCGGCGAAAGTATCTACAGTTGGGTGCTACGAGCTGTGCTCTGACCACAGCATGGTCAGGATACTACTACTTAGGGCCTCCTTCCTAAGGACTTCCGGAGTCACCAACCTGATCAGGCGAAATACCGACACAACTGTGTTTAAAAGCTGGCTTGAAGAAAACGTTGACCCACATCCGGCTATCAGCACTGGAGGAGACATAGACGATGCCGTTGCTAGCCTTACTGGCAAAATCCACCAGGCGGCAAGGTTGGCCACAACCACACCTCGTACCAACAGTGGGAGACTCCAAGTGGCCCGCAGGGACAAACATTTATGGTCGACTGAACTGGCGTCGATGGTATCGGAGAAAAGGAGGTTGAGGAGAGTCTGGCAGTCTAACAGACCTCCGTCTGACAAGAGGGCCTACAACAGAGCCTGTAAGCTGCTCAAACAGATGCTTCATGACTCGAGAAGCAAGGCGCTCGAGGAGTACCTAGTAGAACTGGAGCCTGGCAATGCTGAGCACAACATCTGGAACACCACCAAATACCTGAAGAGGCCTGTGCGGAGGGTCGTCTCCAGAATCTTGGATGACTACGAAAACAATAAATATTGCGCAGCTGTCTTTCTGGATGTAAGGCAGGCTTTCGACAGGGTGTGGCACCTCGGCCTGAAGCAATCGTTACCGAGCAGTAACTCCAAATCACCCCAACACGTGGTGAGAGCCGGAGTACCCCAGGGCAGCGTACTCGGTCCTGTGCTGTACAACATATTCAGCTCAGATATGCCAGTATATGAAGAATATTGACATGCACCTACGCGGACGACACAGCGCTCCAGTGCTCTGACGCAACTCCTGATTTGGCAGAGCAAGGGCTTCAACACGAGCTGCACACGATTCAGTCATGGCTTAAAAGGTTGAACATCACCATAAACGCTGACAAATCCACCTACGTCACGTTTACACTCAGAACAGGGAACTGTCCACCCGTCCACATCAACGGCACCAATATACCGTCCAATGCGAAGGCCAAGTACCTGGGACTAACCCTTTCCCACATAGGGGAAAAAGTAAATCTCATGAGGCACAAATGCCGCCCCATGACCTGGCTCCTGGGCAGACGAAGCACGCTACCCACTGGACACAAACTACTGCTCTACAAAGCCATCATAAAGCCGGCTTGGACATACGGCATTAAGCTGTGGGGCACTGCCTCCCCTACAAATATCCAAAAACTACAGAGAGCAGAATGCCGCATTCTAAGATTTATCCTCAACTGTCCTTACTACGTGAGGAACACAACAATCAAAAGGGACCTCAAACTGCAAAGTGTCGCCGAGGAATCCAGGAAAGCTAGCAGGAGGCACCTGGAGAAGCTGGAGAACCACCAGAACCAACTTGCAATCAACCTCCTTGACAACAGCCTACAGCGCAGAAGACTCCGAAGAAACCATCTACGTGACCTATCTTTCCGGATTCCCTAAAGGAACCCTCTGATGACCCTAGCTAACAAATATAAGATTGCCTAGGGAATCTACATAACCGCCAACGTACCGCAAAATTTAATTGATTGCCCTCCTGGGCAGATGTAAATAAAAATACTGTAATGCAAAAACAAAAAAAAAATCAATTTAGTGACGCATATGATATGGTCCCTATCATATTATAGAAATAAAGAACTTAAAGAAATCAAGTTAAGTTGCCAAGACGCATATGATATTGTCCCTATCATATAAATAAAAGATAAATGTATATAATTATATATAAAGAAAAATATATGAAATATCCGTATATTTATTGAATAATATAAGGAAATTAAATAGTATTTTGAAGAGGATTGCCAGCAGACTAATTGGTCTATAAGAGGCAAGATTGGTTTCAGGTTTTCCAGGTTTGAGGATGAGTATGACTTCTGCACGTTTCCATGTTCTCGGGAAGTACCCTAGTGAGAAGCAACTGTTGTAAATGTTAGCCAACAACTGGGAACGGGGGGTGGCAACATTTTAAGGTATTTCCATAGGTGAACCTTCGGAAGGATCATTATTGTATAAAATCCTTACCGTTAATAAAAATGTGTTATAATACAAATGCATTTTGAATTTACCAAAATTACTTACCAAATTACAAAATAAAAAAATTTACCAAATTTATATTACCAGTTTATCAAATTTACCAGATTACAAAAGCAAATTAAAATGAAAATGGGTTTTTATTTATATGTGGCTTTGGCAACCTCATAGGATTTTAACATTACAAAATGCTGAGTAATGGCGGGCACAAGAAAAAAAAATATTATATATATGTGGTTTTAAAATGTAAAAATAAAACTTCGTATATTGGAGATCGAAGATATCAAATTCGAAAATGGAAATCGAATTAAAACTTTAAAATTATGGTTATCAAAATAATTTGTTAAAATAATTTATAAAATGGTGAAATTTGTGTGTATATGGACCATATTATACACGCGTTGCGAATATGTATTTTTAGTTATGAGCATACGTTGGCTAATGCAACAACCTAAAATATACAATGTTGTACCTGGTACCCATCAGGTTAATGTTTTATATAATTTTTTTTATTTCTTTGAATGAATTATAAAACTCTAAGCGGTGGATCACTCGGCTCATGGGTCGATGAAGAACCCAGCAAACTGTGCGTCATCGTGTGAACTGCAGGACATATGGGACTACCCCTTGAATTTAAGCATATTAATTAGGGGAGGAAAAGAAAGGATTTTCTTAGTAGCGGCGAGCGAAAAGAAAACAGTTCAGCACTAAGTCCCTTTGTCTATATGGCAAATGTGGGATGTAGTGTATGGAGCGTCACTAGTATGAGAAATTAACGCATAGAGGGTGCCAGGCCAGTATAAAGTTAATGATTACTAGATGATGTTTCCAAAGAGTCGTGTTGCTTGATAGTGCAGCACTAAGTGGGTGGTAAACTCCATCTAAAACTAAATATAACCATTAGACCGATAGTAAACAAGTACCGTGAGGGAAAGTTGAAAAGAACACTGAATAGAGATATTATAATTATTGAATATAATGTATATTACTTGAGCATATATGCTGTGACCCGAAAGATGGTGAACTATACTTCATCAGGTTAAAGTCAGGGGAAACCCTGATGGAAGACCGAAACAGTTCTGACGTGCAAATCGATTGTCAGATTTGAGTATAGGGGCGAAAGACCAATCGAACCATCTAGTAGCTGGTTCCTTCCGAAGTTTCCCCCAGGATAGGTGGTGCATTTTAATATTATATAAAATAATCTTATCTAGTAAAGCGAATGATTAGAGGCCTTAGGTTCGAAACGATCTTAACCTATTCTCAAACTTTATGGGTAAGAACGTTAACTTTCTTGATATGAAGTTCAAGGTTATGATATAATGTGCCCAGTGCGCCACTTTTGGTAAGCAGAACTGGCGCTGTGGGATAAACCAAACGTAATGTTACGGTGCCCAAATTAACAACTCATGCAGATACCATGAAAGGCTTTGGTTGCTTAAAACGGAAGACCGTTGATCATGGAAGTCGAAATCCGCTAAGGAGTGTGGAAGCAACTAGCCATTAAAATGGATGGCGCTTAAGTTGTATACCTATACATTACCGCTAAAGTAGATGATTTATATTACTTGTGATATAAATTTTGAAACTTTAGTGAGTAGGAAGGTACAATGGTATGCGTAGAAGTGTTTGGCGTAAGGTGGTAGTAGCAAATAATCGAATGAGACATTGGAGGACTGAAGTGGAGAAGGGTTTCGTGTGAATAGTGGTTGATCACGAGTTAGTCGGTCATAAGTTCAAGGCGAAAGCCGATAATTTTCAAGTAAAACAAAAATGCCAAATTATATAAACAAAGCGAAAATAATACACTTGAATAATTTTGAACGAAAGGGAATATGGTTCCCATTCCGTAACCTGTTGAGTATCCGTTTGTTATTAAATATGGGCCTCGTGCTCATCCTGGCAACAGGAACGACCATAAAGAAGCCGTCGAGAGATATCGGAAGAGTTTTCTTTTCTGTTTTATAGCCGTACTACCATGGAAGTCTTTCGCAGAGAGATATGGTAGATGGGCTAGAAGAGCATGACATATACTGTTGTGTCGATATTTTCTCCTCGCACCTTGAAAATTTATGGTGGGGACACGCAAACTTCTCAACAGGCCGTACCAATATCCGCAGCTGGTCTCCAAGGTGAAGAGTCTCTAGTCGATAGAATTATGTAGGTAAGGGAAGTCGACAAATTAGATCCGTAACTTCGGGATAAGGATTGGCTCTGAAGATTGAGATAGTCGGGCTTGATTGGGAAACAATAACATGGTTTATGTGCTCGTTCTGGGTAAATAGAGTTTCTAGCATTTATAATATGTTAGTTACTTGTTCCCCGGATAGTTTAGTTACGTAGCCAATTTTGGAGCGTTCTTGCTAAAATTTTTAAGAATACTATTTGGGTTAAGCCAGTTAGTTCTTATTAATTATAACGATTATCAATTAACAATCAATTCAGAACTGGCACGGACTTGGGGAATCCGACTGTCTAATTAAAACAAAGATGGCCCTAGCGGGTGTTGACACAATGTGATTTTTGCCCAGTGCTCTGAATGTCAAAGTGAAAAATTCAAGTAAGCGCATTAATGGATTAACGAGATTCCTACTGTCCCAATCTACTTACTGTCAGTGACGGACGTGTTTTCTACGAGCTCCCATTAATACGGTCATTTTTGGTGTAAATCCACGGTATGACACCGCCGCACAGGTAGCTGCCAAGAGACGACTGTCCTCCTGCCATAGACTGATCCTCCTTGGATGTCTATCGGTATGCAGAGCTTGACTTGGCCGCTAAGAAATTAGCGGTCAAATACACGGTGAAGCGTGGATACCCGCTGGAGGAGAACGACTGGCTCTATGGCGAGGACATTGCGCGTCTAAGCCGGGAGCAAAAAGAGATTCGCCTATAGGAATGCTTGCTACTGAGTTGGCAAAGCAGATGGGATGACGACAGCGAACCAGGACGGGTGACGCACAAGTTCATCCCGGACGTCACCCTTCTCTATCGGGATCCCAATCTTGGTTTCTCGTTGATGGCGTCTTTCTTGCCCTCAGCGATACCACTGCTTGCGCATGTGGTGATCCATACGAGGATTGGGTGCACGTGTTGTGCGCCTGCCCCTTAGACTGGACATTTGAAAGAATCCTGGAGGATCGGGAGAGAAACCAACGGCTGGCTGTGTTCGCTGAGTTGGCGTTCCGCAGAAGAGGGGGCACTTAGCCTGACGCTTCACCGTGTGGTTAGCGGGCGTGCCCGGCAAGCAAGCACTCGAATTGCTACCGGGGTGGTTGCTATGTACATAGCTATAGCTTCAAGACCGGGACGTTTTGTCTAGCGTATCATATGCATCATATGCTCACTTGTGGGTGTATAGGGTGCCGTGGTTGTAATCCCTTCAATGTGGAACACGCCACGTAAAACAAGTTCGGAGGGATCCGATTCATACACTGTCCCTATCTACTATCTAGCGAAACCACAGCCAAGGGAAAAGGCTTGGAATAATTAGCGGGGAAAGAAGACCCTTTTGAGCTTGACTCTAATCTGGTAGTGTAAGGAGACATAAGAGGTGTAGAATAAGTGGGAGATATTAGACCTCGGTTTGGTATCGTCAATGAAATACCACTACTCCTATTGTTTCCTTACTTACTTGATTAAATGGAACTTGTAACATTTCCTAGCCATTATACGGATATAATTATTATATCTTATGGTATTGGGTTTTGATGCAAGCTTCTTTATCAAAGTATTACGAGCTTGTTAATTCAATTCAAGGACATTGCCAGGTAGGGAGTTTGACTGGGGCGGTACATCTCTCAAATAATAACGGAGGTGTCCCAAGGCCAGCTCAATGCGGACTGGAAACCACACATAGAGCAAAAGGGCAAATGCTGACTTGATCTCGGTGTTCAGTACACACAGTGACAGCAAAAGCTCGGCCTATCGATCCTTTTGATTTAAAGAGTTTTTAACAAGAGGTGTCAGAAAAGTTACCATAGGGATAACTTGGCCGCCGTTTATAGTGATCATTCTGAAGCAAAATTCACGTGAGCTGGGTTTAGACCGTCGTGTGACAGGTTAGTTTTACCCTACTAATGACCCTACTAATACCCTACTGCGACCCACTGAAGCTTATCCTTTGCTTGATAATTCGATATAAAATATTCAAGTACTCATGATGTACTTATAATGGGAAGAAGCATTCCATACCTCCATCCTTAGTGGAGTTTTTTGACAACTCTCTGCGAGTGCTGACGTGCCTACGAATAAAGTTCTGAGTGATTTTCGCTGTGAAAAGTTAGCCTGGATTCTTTAAAAACGTACAGACAGTTGGGCCAAGTCCTGGAGTGCGTGTGATACACGAACGCAAGTTTATGCAACGTGTCCTTTGGCTGCAGATGGTATTTAACTTATTTGCAGAAATGCACGTAGCTAGCAAATCAGCTGACTGGTGTCACCAGTCGTCGCCTACTCAGCTGGTGGAACATCTGTTCTGTGTACTGGCTAAACTGAATCCGATAACCACAACCAGTTTCGCCATAAGTGGCGCCTTTAACCCTATAGTTAAAAATTTCTCCGCCAGAGGGCGTCAATCAGTCCCAAAAAGCGCCAGCAGGTGGCGAGGAACAAGAACTCAAAACCAACCAGGTGGATGTGATGCTGGTCAGCGAGACCCACTTTACAACGAGGGCTCACTTCAAAATCCCTGGCTACGAAGTGGTCAACGCCTTGCACCCGGCGGACAGGATCAGAGGTGGAGCCACAGTAATCGTGCGAAGTGGATTACTGTACGAGGAGATGGAGCCGGTGCAGCTGGACTGGATGCAATGCGCCAGGATTCAGCTGCTGACAAATTGGGGTAAAATTTGTATCGTGGCAGCATACTTGCCCCGCGTTATACAATTAACCATCCCGAGTTGTCATTGCAGCTGAAAAACTTGGGTCCCAAATTTCTTATTGGCGGAGACTTTAATGCCAAGCACACATGGTGGGGATTGTCAACCCCAAGGGCAGCACTCTGCTGAGGTGCGTCAGAGAGTTGGGCTGCAATCTGCACACAACGGAAGAGCCGACATTCTGGCCGAGTGACCCTAACAAAATACCGGACCTCCTTGATCTAGGCATCAGTAGAGGCATCGACCCGGCGAAGGTATCTACAGTTGGGTGCTACGAGCTGTGCTCTGATGGTCAGGATACTACTTAGGACCGCCTCCCTAAGGACTCCCGGAGGCACCAAACTGATCAGGCGAAATACCGTCACAACTGCGTTTAAAAGCTAGCTTGAAGAAAACGTTGACCCACATCCGGCTATCAGCACTGGAGGAGACATAGACGATGCCGTGCTAGCCTTACTGGCAAAATCCAGCAGGCGGAAAAGTTGGCCACACCCACACCTCGTACCAACAGTGGGAGACTCCAAGTGGCCCGCAGGGACAACCATCTATGATCGACTGAACTGGCGTCGATGGGATCTGAGAAAAGGAGGCTGAGGAGAGTCTGGCAGTCTAGCAGAGCTCCATCTGATAAGAGGGCCTACAACAGAGCCTGTAAGCTGCTCAAACAGATGCTTCATGACTCGAGAAGCAAGGCGCTCGAGGAGTACCTAGTAGAACTGGAGCCTGGCACAACATATGGAACGCCACCAAATACCTGAAGAGGCCTGTGCGGAGGGTGCAGCTGCAGGTGTATGGTGGCGGTCAAGCCAAGAGAACGCGGATGCGTTTGCCGACCATCTGGAAACAAGTTTCCAGCCATTCGCCCTTTGTGATGACGAAGACGTTGAAGAGACGAAGCAGTTCGTTGACGCACGCTGCCCGATGGACCTGCCTATCGCAGAGATAGGTAGTCAGGAGATTCTGGATGAGATTTCGTGCTTGAAGCTCACCAAATCTCCTGGCCATGACAAAATCGACGCAGCTGCCCTCAAGGTACTCCCAGCGAACTGCACAGAGTTCGTCACGGCTCTGATGAACCAATGCTTAAGACTGGGATACTTTCCTTCTCATTGGAAGTGCGCTGAGGTTATCCTCCTTCACAAGCCGGGCAAGCCAGAAGCCGAGCTAGGCTCATACAGGCCCATCAGTCTACTCGCCATCCTGTCAAAAATCCTGGAGAAGCTGTTCCTCAAGAGGTTGCTGACCATTCTGGAGGAAAAGAAGATCATCCCCGACCACCAGTTCGGTTTCAGGCAAGGACATGGGGCCATTCAGCAGCGCCACCGGGTCGTCTCCAGGGTCTTGGATGCCTTCGAAAACAAGAAATATTGCGCAGCAGTCTTTCTGGATGTGAGGCAGGCTTTCGACAGGGTGTGGCGCCTCGGCCTGCTATTCAAGCTGAAGCAACAGTTACCGCCCCAAACTACATGTTCCTTAAGGCATACGTCGAAGAGAGGAGGTTTTCCGTGAGGAGCAGTAACTCCAAATCACCCCAACACGTGGTGAGAGCCGGAGTACCACAGGGCAGCGTACTCGGTCCTGTGCTGTACAACATATTCACCTCAGATATGCCAGTATCTGAAGACAACAGAATATTGACATGCACCTAAGCGGACGACACAGCGCTCAGGTGCTCTGACGGAACTCCTACTCTGGCAGCGCAAGGGCTGCAACACGAGCTGTACACGATTCAGTCATGGCTGAAAAGGTGGAACATCACCATAAACGCTGACAAATCCACTTACGTCACGTTTACACTCAGACCAGGCAACTGTCCACCCGTCCACATCAACGGCACCAACATACCGTCCAATGCGAAGGCCAAGTACCTGGGACTAACCCTTGACAAGCGTCTCACATGGAAGGCCCACATAGGGGAAAAAGTAAAACTCATGAGGCACAAATGCCGCTCCATGGCCTGGCTCCCAGTCACTTCCTAACTCTCGTCGAGTGCTGACGTGCCTACGAATAAAGTGTTAATTCTCTGAGTGATTTTAGCTGTGAAAAAGTTAACCTGGAATCTTTAAAAACGTACAGAAAGTTGGGCCACGTCCTGGAGCGCGTGTGATACACGAACGCAAGTTTATGCAACGTGTCCTTTGGCTGCAGATGGTATTTAACTTATTTGTAAAAGTGCACGTAGCTAGCAAATCAGCTGACTGGTGTCACCAGTCGTCGCCTACTCAGCTGGTGGAACAGCTGTTCCAGTGGTGTGTGTACTGGCTAAACTGAATCCGATAACCACAACCAGTTTCGACATAGGTGGTTGCGCCTGACAATTACACAAACACTCAAACAGAAAAAGCAAAAATCTTAAAGACACGTGCTAATGCACGCAGTTCCCATGGGCAAAAACGCTATGGAAGTGGATAATGTGGCTTTGCCCACTTCTAAGAAAAATTGTTGGCAAACGCTGGTGCTTAAGAAGTATGCAGGCAAGCGCAAGGAGCCACCTAACGTAGCCACAACTGTAAACCAAAGTTCCCACTGGCAGCTCCAGCTCCAGCTCCAGTGAATCTGACAATGAATCCGAGGAACCAGGTGAGGTACGACAGTTCACCGTGCCCCAAAAGAAAAAGACAGCTAAGCTGGCCGAAGTCAATGAGGTCAGCGATGCTGAGGAGCTGCTGTCAAATACCAACCGATTCGCTGCACTGCCTATCGAAGAGGACGTTGTTACCAAGGTGCACAGCATCGTAGACATGCTAGCTGACCTTGGAGAAGTCACCGAGCCAGGTAGCTTCGCTTACCAGAGGAGGTAGCGTAAGAATTATGCCGAAAGACAGCTCGGCATATCGGACAACCACAACATGGCCTTCAGGACTTTCCAGCTCAAGGAAAACCGAGCTTTTCGCGTGGTAATTAAGGGGCTACATTGAACAACGCCAGTTGACTTCATCACTGAAGAACTAAAGGGGCTCGGACACATTGTTCGAGACATCAAGAACGCCATCTCAAGAACCACAAAGAACCCTATGGCTATGTTCTTTGTAAACTTGGAGCCTTCAAGCAACAACAAAAAGTTGTTCAAGATCAACAGGCTCTCCCACGCTGTGGTCTCCACCGAGGAGCCTAGAAAGTTCAATGAACTGGTGCAGTGCTACCGCTGCCAGTCTTTCGGGCATACCAAGAGGTACTGCAGACTGCAGTACACTTGCACAAAGTGCGGTGAAGGGCATGCCTCTATCGAGTGCACTAAGGCCAAAGACGCTCCTGCTATATGCGGTAACTGCGGGGAGGCGCACACTGCGTCATACCAAGGCTGCCGTGTATATATAGTGGCCAAGAAGAGGGCTTCCCCCAAGCCAAAAGCGAAGGCAATGACTCCACCACCGGCATACACACCACCAGCGACAACCAACAACGCCACATTCTCTGGCTTTAGCTACGCTGACGTCACCAGGGGAGGATACCCCCAGCAACAGCAACCCAAATACATCTTCAACCAACAAGGTCTCATTGACAAGGAGGCAGCGTTGGAGGAGAGAATAATGAGGCGCATGGAGAACATGATGGCCTCAATGTTCTCCCAGTTTAAAGACATGGTGATGGCCATGTTCTCCTGCCAGAGAGCCATGCCATGAACACACAAATAGTTATCTGGAATGCGAACGGCTTGGCGAGGAACAAGCCAGAAGTGGAGCTCTGCTGGTCAGCGAGACCCACTTTACAACGTGGTCTCACTTAAAAATCCTGGCTACGAGGTGGTCAACGCCTTGCACCCGGCGGACAGGATCAGAGGTGGAGCCACAGTAATCGTGCGAAGTGGATTACTGTACGAGGAGATGGAGCCGGTGCAGCTGGACTGGATGCAATGCGCCAGGATTCAGCTGCTGACACATTCGGGCCAAATTTGTATCGCGGCAGCATACTTGCCCCCGCGTTACACAGTTAGCCATCCCGAGTTGTCATTGCAGCTGAAAAACTTGGGTCCCAAATGGGACCCATGGTGGGGCTCCAGGATTGTCAACCCCAAGGGCAGCACTCTGCTGAGGTGCGTCAGAGAGTTGGGCTGCAATCTGCACACAACGGGAGAGCCGACATACTGGCCGAGTGACCCTAACAAAATACCGGACCTCCTTGATCTAGGCATCAGTAGAGGCATCGACACGGCGAAAGTATCTACAGTTGGGTGCTACGAGCTGTGCTTTGACCACAGCATGGTCAGGATACTACTTAGGACCTCCTTCCTAAGGACTTCCGGAGTCACCAAACTGATCAGGCGAAATACCGGCACAACTGTTTAAAAGCTGGCTTGAAGAAAACGTTGACCCACATCCGGCTATCAGCACTGGAGGAGACATTGACGATGCCGTGCTAGCCTTACTGGCAAAATCCAGCAGGCGGCAAGGTTGGCCACACCCACACCTCGTACCAACAGTGGGAGACTCCAAGTGGCCCGCAGGGACAACCATCTATGGTCGACTGAACTGGCGTCGATGGTATCGGAGAAAAGGAGGCTGAGGAGAGTCTGGCAGTCTAGCAGAGCTCCGTCTGACAAGAGGGCCTACAACAGAGCCTGTAAGCTGCTCAAACAGATGCTTCATGACTCGAGAAGCAAGGCGCTCGAGGAGTACCTAATAGAACTGGAGCCTGGCAATGCTGAGCACAACATCTGGAACGCCACCAAATACCTGAAGAGGCCTGTGCGGAGGGTGCAGCTGCAGGTGTATGGTGCCGGTCAAGCCAAGAGAAAGCGGATGCGTTTGCCGACCATCTGGAAACCAGTTTCCATCCATTCGCCCTATGTGATGACGAAGACGTTGAAGAGACGAAGCAGTTCGTTGATGCAGCCTGCCCGATGGACCTGCCTATCGCAGAGATAGGTAGTCAGGAGATTGTGGATGAGATTTCGTGCTTGAAGCCATGTCCTGGCCATGACAAAATCGACGCAGCTGCCCTCAAGCTACTCCCAGCGAACTGCACAGAGTTCGTCACGGCTCTGATGAACCAATGCTTAAGACTGGGATACTTTCCTTCTCATTGGAAGTGCGCTGAGCTTATCCTCATTCACAAGCCGGGCAAGCCAGACGCCCAGCTAGGCTCATACAGGCCCATCTGTCTACTCGCCATCCTGTCAAAAATCCTGGAGAAGCTGTTCCTTAAGAGGTTGCTGACCATTCTGGAGGAAAAGAGGATCATCCCCGACCACCAGTTCGGTTTCAGGCAAGGACATGGCGACATTCAGCAATGCCACCGAGTCGTCTCCAGGGTCTTGGATGCCTTCGAAAACAAGAAAGATTGCGCAGCAGTCTTTCTGGATGTGAGGCAGACTTTCGACAGGGTGTGGCACCTCGGCCTGCTATTCAAGCTGAAGCAACAGTTACCGACCCCATACTACATGTTCCTTAAGGCATACGTCGAAGAGAGGAGGTTTGCCGTGAGGAGCAGTAACTCCAA
The DNA here is from genome assembly GCF_003286155.1 of Drosophila erecta. Classification (NCBI taxonomy): domain Eukaryota; kingdom Metazoa; phylum Arthropoda; class Insecta; order Diptera; family Drosophilidae; genus Drosophila; species Drosophila erecta. The sequence goes on along the minus strand of NW_020825222.1, from coordinate 732,368 downwards.
ATCACACCTACACGTGGTGAGAGCTGGAGTACCCCAGGGCAGCGTACTCGGTCCTGTGCTGTACAACATATTCACCTCAGATATGCCAGTATCTGAAGACAACAGAATATTGACATGCACGTACGCGGACGACACAGCGCTCCTGTGCTCTGACGCAACTCCTACTCAGGCAGCGCAAGGGCTGCAACACGAGCTGGACACGATTCAGTCATGGCTGAAAAGGTGGAACATCACCATAAACGCTAATAAATCCACCTACGTCACGTTTACCCTCAGACCAGGCAACTGTCCACCCGTCCACATCAACGGCACCAACATACCGTCCAATGTGAAGGCCAAGTACCTGGGACTAACCCTGGACAAGCGTCTCACATGGAAGGACCACATAGGGGAAAAAGAAAAACTCATGGGGCACAAATGCCGCTCTATGACATGGCTCCTGGGCAGACGAAGCACGCTACCCACTATATACAGACGACTGTTCTACAAAGCCATCATAAAGCCGGCTTGGACATACGGCATTGAGCTGTGGGGCACTGCCTCCCCTACAAATATCAAAAAACTATAGAGAGCAGAATGCCGCATTCTAAGATTTATCCTCAACTGTCCTTACTACGTGAGGAACACAACAATCAAAAGGGACCTCAAACTGCAAAGTGTCGCCGAGGAATCCAGGAAAGCTAGCAGGAGGCACCTGGAGAAGCTGGAGAACCACCAGAACCAACTTGCAATCAACCTCCTTGACAACAGCCTACAGCGCAGAAGACTCCGAAGAAACCATCTACGTGACCTATCTTTCCGGATACCCTAAAGGAACCCTCTAATGACCCTAGCTAACAAATATAAGATTGCCTAGGGAATCTACATAACCGCCAACGTACCGCAAAATTTAATTAATTGCCCTCCTGGGCAGATGTAAATAAAAATACTGTAATATAAAAAAAAAAAAAAAAAAAAAAATATGAATAATGGAAAAAATAATTCATTTATATATAAATGTATTATTCGTATATTCTCTTAATATATAAGAGAATAACACGTGTTGGGTGGCAAACAGAATTAAAAATATCCGCTTTGAGGACAGCGGGTTCAAATACTACTATATGTAACATCCTCATGCATTATTCGAAATATATATTTCGGATCATGATGATTTAAATTTGGTTACTTACAAATAAAGTATTATCCGTACAAATTTGTTTCTCAGTTCTTATGAACATGGGACTTGGCTCCGCGGTTAATAGGAATATACGACTTTAGATAATATCGTGGAAACAACAGTCTATTCTATTATACATAGAATAACAAATCATTTCCATATATTATCGTTAATTTTTGGAGGCATATTTTTATATATAAAAATATATTTATTACATGATGGAAAAATTACAAAATTTGTAACATAGAAATCATATGCGCTCGGTTTTACGTTATGTATTACCAGAGAGTTATATGGATAAAGATAAATTTTAAATTTATCATCAAATTGCAAATGATTTAACTCAATATTTATATTGGTTAAACAAAAATTGTCCATGTGTGGATACAATAATTATGTATGCTGGAAACAAAATGATATTTTAGAATGAAATATGTATAATATAAATACAAAATTATAGAAATATAAATTATATGAATATTATTATATGGTGAAACAAGTATAAAAATATAATGGAATATACGAATACGAATGATATATAAAAAAAAAATTGAATTAAAAGAGAACTAAAATGTTACCGAAAGGCAAAATATTGAAGTACTTTTCAATATGATAAAATAAATGGAATTATATAAAATGGAAATCTATAATATTTATATTGATTATTCTGGTTGATCCTGCCAGTAGTTATATGCTTGTCTCAAAGATTAAGCCATGCATGTCTAAGTACACACGAATTGAAAGTGAAACCGCAAAAGGCTCATTATATCAGTTATGGTTCCTTAGATCGTTAACAGTTACTTGGATAATTGTGGTAATTCTAGAGCTTATACATGCAATTAAAACATCAACCTTATGGGACATGTGCTTTTATTAGGCTAAAACCAAGCGATCACAAGATCGTTATATTGGTTGAACTCTAGATAACATGCAGATCGTATGGTCTTGTACCGACGACAGATCGTTCAAATGTCTGCCCTATCATCTTTTGATGGTAGTATCTAGGACTACCATGGTTGCAACGGGTAACGGGGAATCAGGGTTCGATTCCGGAGAGGGAGCCTGAGAAACGGCTACCACATCTAAGAAAGCCAGCAGGCTCGGGGAGATAGTGACGAAAAATAACAATACAGGACTCATAGCCGAGGCCCTGTAATTGGAATGAGTACACTTTAAATCCTTTAACAAGGACCAATTGGAGGGCAAGTCTGGTGCCAGCAGCCGCGGTAATTCCAGCTCCAATAGCGTATATTAAAGTTGTTGCGGTTAAAACGTTCGTAGTTGAACTTGTGCTTCATGCGGGTAGTACAACTTACAATTGTGGTAAGCGTATTACCGGTGGAGTTCTTATATGTGATTAAATACTTGTATTTTTTCATATGTTCTCCTATTTAAAAACCTGCATTAGTGCTCTTAAACGAGTGTTATTGTGGGCCGGTACTATTACTTTGAACAAATAAGAGTGCTTAAAGCAGGCTTCAAATGCCTGATTATTATGTGCTTGGGATAATGAAATAAGACCTCTGTTCTGCTTTCATTGGATTTCAGATCAAGAGGTAATGATTAATGGAAGCAATTTGGGGGAATTAGTATTACGACGCTAGAGGTGAAATTCTTGGACCGTCGTAAGACTACCTTAAGCGAAAGCATTTGCCAAAGATGTTTTCATTAATCAAGAACGAAAGTTAGAGGTTCGAAGGCGATCAGATACCGCCCTAGTTTTAACCATAAAAGATGCCAGCTAGCAATTGGGTGTAGCTACTTTTATCGATCATTCATTCAGTCGCTTCCCGGGAAACCAAAGCTTTTGGGCTCCGGGGGAAGTATGGTTGCAAAGCTGAAACTTAAAGGAATTGACGGAAGGGCACCACCCTTGGTGGAGCCTGCGGCTTAATTTGACTCAACACGGGAAAACTTACCAGGTGCGAACATAAGTGTGTAAGACAGATTGATAGCTCTTTCTCGAATCTATGGGTGGTGGTGCATAGCCGTTCTTAGTTCGTGGAGTGATAATAGATATCTTCAGGATTATGGTGCTGAAGCTTATATAGCCTTCATTCATGGTGGCAGTAAAATGTTTATTGTGTTTGAATGTGTTTATGTAAGAGGAGCCGTACCTGTTGGTTTGTCTCATTATAAGGACACTACCTTCTTAAATGGACAAATTGCGTCTAGCAATAATGAGATTGAGCAATAACAGGTCTGTGATGCCCTTAGATGCACGCGCGCTACAATACTATTTCCTAGACCGAGAGGTCCGGGTAAACCGCTGAACCGCTTTCATGCTTGGGATTGTGAACTGAAACTGTTCACATGAACTTGCATTGATTACGTCCCTGCCCTTTGTACACACCACCCGTCGCTACTACGGATTGAATTATTTAGTGAGGTCTCTGACGCCTTGCGTGTTACGGTTGTTTCGCAAAAGTTGACCGAACTTGATTATTTAGAGGAAGTAAAAGTCGTAACAAGGTTTCCGTAGGTGAACCTACGGAAGGATCATTATTGTATAAAATCCTTACCGTTTGTTATAATACAAATACATTTTGAATTTACCAAAATTACTTACCAAATTACCAAATTAAAAAATTTAAAAAATTTATATTACCATATTATCAAATTTACCAGATTACCAAATTTACCGAATTACAAAAGCAAAGCGCATGATATGATATGATTATAGAACAAAACGATTCAATTGAATCAAAATAAAAAAAAATATATATAAATATATATTAAAATAAATGTTAAAATCAAAATAAAATGAAGATGATGGGTTTTTATTTATATGATAAGATTTTAACATTACAAAATGCTGTGTAATAGCGGGCACAAAAAAAAAAATATTATATATATGTGGCTTTAAAATTTAAAAAAAAAAAATGAAAATTGGAAATCGAAGATATCAAATTCGAAATTGGAAATCGAATTAAAACTTTAAAATCTAGAATTGTCTCTTATTAATGATTTGGAAATAGAAAAAACTTGGTTATGTTATTATTCTTCGTTGGTTCGTTTAATGGAAAACACTTTGCTACAAGAAATAATGGAAATTTTATAACGAATTTAATAAAATTTTCTTATCATTATATATAAAGAATTAATGGCAAGAAAAAGTTATATACAACCTCAACTCATATGGGACTACCCCCTGAATTTAAGCATATTAATTAGGGGAGGAAAAGAAACTAACAAGGATTTTCTTAGTAGCGGCGAGCGAAAAGAAAACAGTTCAGCACGAAGTCACTTTGTCTATATGGCAAATGGGAGATGCAGTGAATTCTAGTATGAGAAATTAACGATTTAAGTCCATCTTAAAATAGGCCATTTACCCATAGAGGGTGCCTAATAATGACTAATAATGGGATTAGTGTTTTAACTATTTATAGCTAATTAAAACAAACCCGGGGCGTTCTATATAGTTATGTATAATGTATATTTATATTATTTATGCCTCTAAGTGGAACGTACCTTGAGCATATATGCTGTGACCCGAAAGATGGTGAACTATACTTGATCACAGACCGAAACAGTTCTGACGTGAAAATTGATTGTCAGAATTGAGTATAGGGTCGAAAGACCAATCGAACCATCTAGTTCCTTCCGAAGTTTCCCTCAGGATAGCTGGTGCATTTTAATATTATATAAAATAATCTTATCTGGTAAAGCGAATGATTAGAGGCCTTAGGGTCGAAACGATCTTAACCTATTCTCAAACTTTAAATGGATAAGAACCTTAACTTTCTTGATATGAAGTTCAAGGTTATGATATAATGTGCCCAGTGGGCCACTTTTCGTAAGCAGAACTGGCGCTGTGGGATGAACCAAACGTAATGTTACGGTGCCCAAATTAACAACTCATGCAGATACCATGAAAGGCGTTGGTTGCTTAAAACAGCAACTAGCCCTTAAAATGGATGGCGCTTAAGTTGTATACCTATACATTACCGCTAAAGTAGATGATTTATATTACTTGTGGTATACATTTTGAAACTTTAGTGAGTAGGAAGGTACAATGTTAAGCGTAGAAGTGTTTAGCGTAAGCCTGCATGGAGCTTCCATTGGTACAGATCTTGGTGGTAGTAGCAAATAATCGAATGAGACCTTGGAGGACTGAAGTGGAGAAGGGTTTCGTGTGAACAGTGGTTGATCACGAGTTAGTCGGTCTTAAGCTCAAGGCGAAAGCCGAAAATTTTCAAGTAAAACAAAAATGCCAAATTATATAAACAAAGCGAAAATAATACACTTGAATAATTTTGAACGAAAGGGAATACTGTTCCCATTCCGTAACCTGTTGAGTATCCGTTTGTTATTAAATATGGGCCTCGTGCTCATCCTGGCAACAGGAACGACCATAAAGAAGCCGTCGAGAGATATCGGAAGAGTTTTCTTTTCTGTTTTATAGCCGTACTACCATGGAAGTCTTTCGCAGAGAGATATGGTAGATGGGCTAGAAGAGCATGACATATACTGTTGTGTCGATATTTTCTCCTCGGACCTTGAAAATTTATGGTGGGGACACGCAAACTTCTCAACAGGCCGTACCAATATCCGCAGCTAGTCTCTGCGCTGGCTCCTGGGCAGACGAAGCACGCTACTCACGAGACACAATCTACTGATCTACAAAGCCATCATAAAGCCGGCTTGGACATACGGCATTGAGCTGTGGGGCACTGCCTCCCCTACAAACTGCTGGAGAACCACCAGAACCAACTTGCAATCAACCTCCTTGACAACAGCGCAGAAGGCTCTGAAGACACCACCCACTTGACCTACCTTTCCGGATTCCCTAAAGGAATACTCTGATGTTAGCAGGGTCAACAAATATAAGATTGCCTAGGGAATCTACATAACCGCCAACGTACCACAAAATTTAATTGATTGCCCCCTGGTCAGATGTATATAAAGATACTGTAATACTAAAAAAAAAAAAAAAAAAAATCGAATTAGTGACGCGCATAAATGGATTAACGAGATTCCTACTGTCTCTATCTACTTACTGTCAGTGACGGGAAATAAGCTTGTAGCAGAGCTTTTTCGCCGGCCGAAGAGCAGTAATCCGAAGCAGTTCCGGTGCAGTGAATGTGCCGGTAACTAGAGGTTGCCCGCCGGGGTCAATCAGCGGCCCATTTATTTGGGACATGGTGATGGACGTACTGCTTCAGCGCCTCGAGCCGTATTGCCTGCTAAGTGCATACGCGGATGACCTGCTTCTTCTCATCGAGGGAATTTCCCGAGCCGTGCTAGAGGAGCGCAACTGATGTCCATCGTTTAAACGTGGGGAGTGGAAATAGGCGTTGCCGTTTCAACCAGCAAGACGGTAATAATGCTGCTCAAAGGTGCCTTGAAACGTGCGCCTACGGTAAGATTCGCTGGAGCGAAGCTGTCGGTACCTTGGCATCACGGTCAGTGAAGGAATGAAATTCCTCACGCACATAGCTTCGCTTCGCCAGCGGATGACCCGAGTCGTTGGAGTATTGGTGCGTGTGCTACGAGTCGACTGGGGCTTCAGTTCTCGAGCCAGGCGGACCATATATGCGGGACTCATGGCACCTTGTGTGCTGCTTGGTGCCTCGGTATGGTATGACACCGCCGCACAGGTAGCTGCCAGGAGGCGACTGTCCTCCTGCCATAAACTGATCCTGCTTGGATGTCTATCGGTAATGCCGAACAGTGTCCACCGCGGCACTGCAGGTTCTTGCTGGAGCCCCCCGCTTGACTTGGCCGCTAAGAAATTAGCGGTCAATTACAAGCTGAAGCGTGGATACCCGCTGGAGGAGAACGACTGGCTCTATGGCGAGGACATTGCGCGTCTAAGCCGGGAGCAAAAGAGATTCGCCTAGAGGAATGCTTGCTATTGAGTTGGCAAAGCAGATGGGATGACGCACAGGTTCATCCCGGACGTCACCCTTGTCTATCGGGATCCAAATTTTAGTTTCTCGATGATGGCGTCTTTCTTGCTCACTGGGTCGTTCAACGCATTTCTGCATGGGAGAGCCCTCAGCGATACCACTGCTTGCGCATGTGGTGATCCATACGAGGATTGGGTGCACGTGTTGTGCGCCTGCCCCCTAGACTGGACATTTGAAAGAATCCTGGAGGATCGGGAGAGAAACCAACGGCTGGCTGTGTTCGCTGAGTTGGCGTTCCGCAGAAGAGGGGGCACTTAGCCTGACGCTTCGCCGTGTGGTTAGCGGGCGTGTGGTTGCCCGGCAAGCAAGCAGTCGAATTGCTACCGGGGTGGTTTCTATGTACATAGCTATAGCTTCCAGACCGGGACGTTTGTCTAGCGTATCTGGACACATGCATCATATGCTTACTTGTGAGTGTATAGGGTGTCGTGGTTGTAATCCCTTCAATGTGAAAAACGCCACGTAAAACAAGTTCGGAGGGATCCGATTCATACACACTGTCCCTATCTACTATCTAGCGAAACCACAGCAGAGGGAACGGGCTTGGAATAATTAGCGGGAAAAGGAGACGCTTTTGAGCTTGACTCTAATCTGGCAGTGTAAGGAGACATAAGAGGTGTAGAATAAGTGGGAGATATTAGACCTCGGTTTGGTATCGTCAATGAAATACCACTACTCTTATTGTTTCCATACTTACTTGATTAAATGAAACGTGTATCATTTCCTAGATATTATACGGATATATTTATTATATCTTATGGTATTGGGTTTTGATGCAAGCTTCTTGATGAAAGTATCACGAGTTTGTTATATAATCGCAAACCAATTGTTTTATACATTTATGTATTTTTGATTTGAAAATTTGGTATAACCAATTACTTCATACCTGAGTAATACCAAGTTATACCAATTCAAGGACATTGACAGGTTTGACTGGGGCGGTACATCTCTCAAATAATAACGGAAGTGTCCCAAGGCCAGCTTAGTGCGGACAGAAACCACACATAGAGCAAAAGGGCAAATGCTGACTTAATCTCGGTGTTCAGTATACACAGGGACAGCAAAAGCTCGGCTTAACAAGAGGTGTCAGAAAAGTTACCATAGGCCACTGGCTTGTGGCGGCCAAGCGTTTACAGTGATCAGGATACTACTTAGGACCTCCTTCCTAAGGACTCCCGGAGGCACCAAACTGATCAGGCGAAATACCGACACAACTGTGTTTTAAAGCTGGCATGAAGAAAACGTTGACCCACATCCGGCTATCAGCACTGGAGAAGACATTGACGATGCCGTTGCTAGTCTTACTGGCAAAATCCAGCAGGCGGCAAGGTTGGCCACACCCACACTTCGTACCAACAGTGGGAGACTCCAAGTGGCCCGCAGGGACAACCACCTATGGTCGACTGAACTGGCGTCGATGGTATCGGAGAAAAGGAGGCTGAGGAGAGTCTGGCAACCTAGCAGAGCTCCGTCTGACAAGAGGGCGACAACAGAACCGGTAAGAAGCACAAACAGCGTCTTCATGCCTCGAGGAGTACCTAGTAGAACTGGAGCCTGGCAATGCTGAGCACAACATCTGGAACGCCACCAAATACCTGAAGAGGCCTGTGCGGAGGGTGCAGCTGCAGGTGTATGGTGCCGGTCAAGCCAAGAGAAAGCGGATGCGTTTGCCGACCATCTGGAAACCAGTTTCCAGCCATTCGCCCTATGTGATGACGAAGACGTTGAAGAGACGAAGCAGTTCGTTGACGCAGCCTGCCCGATGGACCTGCCTATCGCAGAGATAGGTAGTCAGGAGATTGTGGATGAGATTTCGTGCTTGAAGCTCACCAAATCTCCTGGCCATGACAAAATCGACGCATCTGCCCTCAAGCTACTCCCAGCGAACTGTAGAGTTCCCCAAGGCTCTGATGAACCAATGCTTAAGACTGGGACACTTTCCTTCTCAGTGGAAGTGCGCTGAGGTTCACAAGCCGGGCAAGGCAGAAGCCGAGCTAAGCTCGTACAGGCCCATCAGTCTACTCGCCATCTTGTCAAAAATCCTGGAGAAGCTGTTCCTCAAGAGGCTGCTGACCATCCTGGAGGAAAAGAGGATCATCCCCGACCACCAGTTCGGTTTCAGGCAAGGACATGGCGCCATTCAGAAGTGCCACCGGGTCGTCTCCAGGGTCTTGGATGCCTTGGATGCAGGCAGACTTTCGACAGGGTGTGGCACCTCGGCCTGCTATTCAAGCTGAAGCAACAGTTACCGACCCCATACTACATGTTCCTTAAGGCATACGTCGAAGACAGGAGGTTCTACGTGAGGAGCAATAATTCCAAATAACCCCAACACGTGGTGAGAGCCGGAGTACCCCAGTCATGGCTGAAAAGGTGGAACATCACCATAAACACTGACAAATCCACTTACGTCACGTTTAAACTCAGACCAGGCAACTGTCCACCCGTCCACATCAACGTCACCAACATACCGTCCAATGCGAAGGCCAAGTACCTGGGACTAACCCTGGACAAGCGTCTCACATGGAAGGACCACATAGGGGAAAAAGTAAAACTCATGAGGCACAAAAGCCGCTCCATGGCCTGGCTCCCAGTCACTTCCTAACTCTCGTCGAGTGCTGACGTGCCTACGAATAAAGTGTTAATTCTCTGAGTGATTTTAGCTGTGAAAAAGTTAACCTGGAATCTTTAAAAACGTACAGAAAGTTGGGCCACGTCCTGGAGTGCGTGTGATACACGAACGCAAGTTTATGCAACTTGTCCTTTGGCTCCAGATGGTATTTAACTTATTTGTAAAAGTGCACGTAGCTAGCAAATCAGCTGACTGGTGTCACCAGTCGTCGCCTACTCAGCTGGTGGAACAGCTGTTCCAGTGGTGTGTGTACTGGCTAAACTGAATCCGATAACCACAACCAGTTTCGACATAGGTGGTTGCGCCTGACAATTACACACACACTCATACAGAAAAAGCAAAAATCTTAAAGACACGTGCTACTGCACGCAGTTCCCATGGGCAAAAACGCTATGGAAGTGGATAATGTGGCTTTGCCACTTCTAAGAAAAATGGTTGGCAAACGCTGGTGCCTAAGTATGCAGGCAAGCGCAAGGAGCCACCTAACGTAGCCACAACTGTAAACCCCAAAGTTCCCAAGGTACTAAAACACATAAAGAAGAAGACGTCGGCCACTGGCAGCTCCAGCTCCAGCTCCAGTGAATCTGACAATGAATCCGAGGAACCAGGTGAGGTACGACAGTTCACCGAGCCCCAAAAGAAAAAGGCAGCTAAGCTGGCCAAAGTCAATGAGGTCAGCGATGCTGAGGAGCTGCTGTCAAATACCAACCGATTCGCTGCACTGCCTATCGAAGAGGACGTTGTTACCAAGGAACCAGCGATACCAGTGCAGGCCGCTGTACCCAAGTCCCCTCCCCTCATAATACCTGGGGTGCACAGCATCGTAGACATGCTAGCTGACCTTGGAGAAGTCACCGAGCCAGGTAGCTTCGCTTACCAGAGGAGGTAGCGTAAGAATTATGCCGAAAGACAACTCGACATATCGGATAATTGTCAACCACATGGACAACCACAACATGGCCTTCAGGACTTTCCAGCTCAAGGAAAACCGAGCTTTTCGCGTGGTAAATAAGGGGCTACATTCAACAACGCCAGTTGACTTCATCACTGAAGAACTAAAGGGGCTCGTACACATTGTTCGAGACATCAAGAACGCCATCTCAAGAACCTCAAAGAACCCTATGGCTATGTTCTTTGTAAACTTGTAGCCTTCAAGCAACAACAAAAAGTTGTTCAAGATCAACAGGCTCTCCCACGCTGTGGTCTCCACCGAGGAGCCCAGAAAGTTCAATGACCTGGTGCAGTGCTACCGCTGCCAGGCTTTCGGGCATACCAAGAGGTACTGCAGACTGCAGTACACTTGCGCAAAGTGCGGTGAAGGGCATGCCTCTATCGAGTGCACTAAGGCGAAAGACGCTCCTGCTACATGCGGTAACTGCGGGGAGGCGCACACTGCGTCATACCAAGGCTGCCGTGTATATATCGTGGCCAAGAAGAGGGCTTCCCCCAAGCCAAAAGCGAAGGCAATGACTCCACCACCGAAAGAGGCATACACACCACCAGCGACAACCAACAACGCCACATTCTCTGGCTTTAGCTACGCTGACGTCACCAGGGGAGGATACCCCCAGCAACAGCAACCCAAATACATCTTCAACCAACAAGGTCTCATTGACAAGGAGGCAGCGTTGGAGGAGAGAATAATGAGGCGCATGGAGAACATGATGGCCTCAATGTTCTCCCAGTTTAAAGACATGGTGATGGCCATGTTCTCCTGCCAGAGAACCATGCCATGAACACACAAATAGTTATCTGGAATGCGAACGGCTTGGTGAGGAACAAGCCAGAAGTGGAGCTCTACCTGAAGACCAACCAGGTGGATGTGAGGCTGGTCAGCGAGACCCACTTTACAACGTGGTCTCACTTAAAAATCCTGGCTACGAGGTGGTCAACGCCTTGCACCCGGCGGACAGGATCAGAGGTGGAGCCACAGTAATCGTGCGAAGTGGATTACTGTACGAGGAGATGGAGCCGGTGCAGCTGGACTGGATGCAATGCGCCAGGATTCAGCTGCTGACACATTCGGGCCAAATTTGTATCGCGGCAGCATACTTGCCCCCGCGTTACACAGTTAGCCATCCCGAGTTGTCATTGCAGCTGAAAAACTTGGGTCCCAAATGGGACCCATGGTGGGGCTCCAGGATTGTCAACCCCAAGGGCAGCACTCTGCTGAGGTGCGTCAGAGAGTTGGGCTGCAATCTGCACACAACGGGAGAGCCGACATACTGGCCGAGTGACCCTAACAAAATACCGGACCTCCTTGATCTAGGCATCAGTAGAGGCATCGACACGGCGAAAGTATCTACAGTTGGGTGCTACGAGCTGTGCTCTGACCACAGCATGGTCAGGATACTACTTAGGACCTCCTTCCTAAGGACTTCCGGAGTCACCAAACTGATCAGGCGAAATACCGGCACAACTGTTTAAAAGCTGGCTTGAAGAAAACGTTGACCCACATCCGGCTATCAGCACTGGAGGAGACATTGACGATGCCGTGCTAGCCTTACTGGCAAAATCCAGCAGGCGGCAAGGTTGGCCACACCCACACCTCGTACCAACAGTGGGAGACTCCAAGTGGCCCGCAGGGACAACCATCTATGGTCGACTGAACTGGCGTCGATGGTATCGGAGAAAAGGAGGCTGAGGAGAGTCTGGCAGTCTAGCAGAGCTCCGTCTGACAAGAGGGCCTACAACAGAGCCTGTAAGCTGCTCAAACAGATGCTTCATGACTCGAGAAGCAAGGCGCTCGAGGTATACCTAGTAGAACTGGAATCTGGCAATGCTGAGCACAACATCTGGAACGCCACCAAATACCTGAAGAGGCCTGTGCAGCTGCAGGTGTATGGTGCCGGTCAAGCCAAGAGAAAGCGGATGCGTTTGCCGACCATCTGGAAACCAGTTTCCAGCCATTCGCCCTATGTGATGACGAAGACGTTGAAGAGACGAAGCAGTTCGTTGACGCAGCCTGCCCGATGGACCTGCCTATCGCAGAGATAGGTAGTCAGGAGATTGTGGATGAGATTTCGTGCTTGAAGCTCACCAAATCTCCTGCCCATGACAAAATCGACGCAGCTGCCCTCAAGCTACTCCCAGCGAACTGCACAGAGTTCGTCAAGGCTCTGATGAACCAATGCTTAAGACTGGGACACTTTCCTTCTCATTGGAAGTGCGCTGAGGTTATCCTCATTCACAAGCCGGGCTAGCCAGAAGCCCAGCTAGGCTCATACAGGCCCATCAGTCTACTCGCCATCCTGTCAAAAATCCTGGAGAAGCTGTTCCTCAAGAGGTTGCTGACCATTCTGGAGGAAAAGAGGATCATCCCCGACCACCAGTTCGGTTTCAGGCAAGGACATGGCGACATTCAGCAGTGCCACCGGGTCGTCTCCAGGGTCTTGGATGCCTTCGAAAACAAGAAATATTGCGCAGCAGTCTTTCTGGATGTGAGGTAGGCTTTCGACAGAGTGTGGCACCTCGGCCTGCTATTCAAGCTGAAGCAACAGTTACCGACCCCATACTACATGTTCCTTAAGGCATACGTCGAAGAGAGGAGGCTTTCCGTGAGGAGCAGTAACTCCAAATCACACCTACACGTGGTGAGAGCTGGAGTACCCCAGGGCAGCGTACTCGGTCCTGTGCTGTACAACATATTCACCTCAGATATGCCAGTATATGAAGACAACAGAATATTGACATGCACCTACGCGGACGACACAGCGCTCCTGTGCTCTGACGCAACTCCTCCTCAGGCAGCGCAAGGGCTGCAACACGAGCTGGACACGATTCAGTCATGGCTGAAAAGGTGGAACATCACCATAAACGCTGACAAATCCACCTACGTCACGTTTACACTCAGACCAGGCAACTGTCCACCCGTCCACATCAACGGCACCAACATACCATCCAATGTGAAGGCCAAGTACCTGGGACTAACCCTGGACAAGCGTCTCACATGGAAGGACCACATAGGGGAAAAAGTAAAACTCATGAGGCACAAATGCCGCTCTATGACATGGCTCCTGGGCAGACGAAGCACGCTACCCACTAGATACAAACTACATTGAGCTGTGGGGCACTGCCTCTCCTACAAATATCAAAAAACTACAGAGAGCAGAATGCCGCATTCTAAGATTTATCCTCAACAGTCCTTACTACGTGAGGAACACCACAATCAAAAGGGACCTCAAAATGGAAAGTGTCGCCGAGGAATCCAGGAAAGCTAGCAGGAGGCACCTGGAGAAGCTGAAGAACCACCAGAACCAATTTGCAATCATCCTCCTTGACAACATCCTACAGCGCAGATGACTCCGAAGAAACCACCCACTTGAACTACCTTTAAGTTGGAAAATTATATCGTTAACGCGGTATAATATATATATTCATATTTATTACATGATGGAAAAATTACAAAACTTTTAATATAGAAATCATATGCGCTCGGTTTTACGTTATGTATTACCATAGAGTTATACGGATAAAGAGAAATTTTTAATTTATCATCAAATTGCAAGTGATTTAACTCAATATTTATATTGGTAAACAAAAATTGTACATGTGTGGATACAATAATTATGTATGTTGGAAACAAAATGATATTTTAGAATGAAATATGTATAATATAAATACAAAATTATAGAAATATATATTATATGAATATTATTATATGGTGAAGCAAGTATAAAAATATAATGGAATATACGAACACGAATGCTATATAAAAATAAAATTGAATTAAAAGAGAAATAAAATGTTACCGAAAGGCAAAATATTGAAGTACTTTTCAATATGATAAAATAAATGGAATTATATAAAATGGAAATCAATAAAATTTATATTGTTTATTTCAATTCGAAAAATATGAATGGAATATGAAGAAAGAAACATTATTCTGGTTGATCCTGCCAGTAGTTATATGCTTGTCTCAAAGATTAGGCCATGCATGTCTAAGTATTAACGAACTAAAAGTGAAACCGCAAAAGGCTCATTATATCAGTTATGGTTCCTTAGATCGTTAACAGTTACTTGGATAATTGTGGTAATTCTATAGCTAATACATGCAATTAAAACATCAACCTTATGGGACATGTGCTTTTATTAGGCTAAAACCAAGTGATCGCAAGATCGTTATATTGGTTGAACTCTAGATAACATGCAGATCGTATGGTCTTGTACCGACGACAGATCTTTCAAATGTCTGCCCTATCAACTATTGATGGTAGTATCTAGGACTACCATGGTTGCAACGGGTAACGGGCAATCAGGGTTCGATTCCGGAGAGGGAGCCTGAGAAACGGCTACAATATCTAAGGAAGGCAGCAGGCGCGTAAATTACCCACTCCCAGCTCGGGGAGGTAGTGACGAAAAATAACAATACAGGACTCATATCCGAGGCCCTGTAATTGGAATGAATACACTTTAAATCATTTAACAAGGACCAATTGGAAGGCAAGTTTGGTGCCAGCAGCCGCGGTAATTCCAGCTCCAATAGCGTATATTAAAGTTGTTGCGGTTAAAACGTTCGTAATTGAACTTGTGCTTCATGCGGGTAGTACAACTTACAATTGTGGTAAGCGTATTACCGGTGGAGTTCTTATATGTGATTAAATACTTGTATTTTTTCATATGTTCCTCCTATTTAAAACCTGCATTAGTGCTCTTAAACGAGTGTTATTGTGGGCCGTTACTATTACTTTGAACAAATAAGAGTGCTTAAAGCAGGCTTCAAATGCCTGATTATTCTGTGCATGGGATAATGAAATAAGACCTCTGTTCTGCTTTCATTGGATTTCAGATCAAGAGGTAATGATTAATGGAAGCAGTTTGGGGGAATTAGTATTACGACGCTAGAGCTGAAATTCTTGGACCGTCGTAAGACTAACTTAAGCGAAAGCATTTGCCAAAGATGTTTTCATTAATCAAGAACGAAAGTTAGAGGTTCGAAGGCGATCAGATACCGCCCTAGTTCTAACCATAAAAGATGCCAGCTAGCAATTGGGTGTAGCTACTTTTATCGATCATTCATTCAGTCGCTTCCCGGGAAACCAAAGCTTTTGGGCTCCGGGGGAAGTATGGTTGCAAAGATGAAACTTAAAGGAATTGACGGAAGGGCACCACCCTTGGTGGAGCCTGCGGCTTAATTTGACTCAACACGGGAAAACTTACCAGGTGCGAGCATAAGTGTGTAAGACAGATTGATAGCTCTTTCTCGAATCTATGGGTGGTGGTGCATGGCCGTTCTTAGTTCGTGGAGTGATAATAGATATCTTCAGGATTATGGTGCTGAAGCTTATATAGCCTTCATTCATGGTGGCAGTAAAATGTTTATTGTGTTTGAATGTGTATATGTAAGAGGAGCCGTACCTGTTGGTTTGTCTCATTATAAGGACACTACCTTCTTAAATGGACAAATTGCGTCTAGCAATAATGAGATTGAGCAATAACAGGTCTGTGATGCCCTTAGATGCACGCGCGCTACAATAATGTTTCCTAGACCGAGAGGTCCGGGTAAACCGCTGAACCGCTTTCATGCTTGGGATTGTGAACTGAAACTGTTCACATGAACTTGCATTGATTACGTCCCTGCCCTTTGTACACACCGCCGGTCGCTATTTACTTACCAAATTAAAAAATTTACCAAATTTATATTAAAATATTATCAAATTTACCAGATTACCAAATTACCAAATGATATGAATATAGAACAAAACGATTCAGTTGAATCAAAATAAGAAAATATATATATAAATATATATTAAAATAAAAGTTAAAATCAAAATAAAATGAAGATGATGGGTTTTTATATTTATATACATAAAAAATAAACAATAAAAAAATAATAAAAAATATGTGGCTTTAAAATGTAAAAATAAAACTTCGAATATTGGAGATCGAAGATATCAAATTCGAAAATGGAAACCGAATTTAAACTTTAAAATAATGGTTATCAAAATAATTTGTAATATAAAATGGTGAACTTTGTGTGTATATGGACCATAATATACATGCGTTGCGAATATAAATTGCAGTATGTATCGCCCAAACATAGTTAAATATAAACCGTAAATAACCAGATTATATGATACATAATGCTTATATGAAACTAAGACATTTCGCAGCAATTAGGGAATCTACATAACCGCCAACGTACCACAAAATTTAATTGATTGCCCTTCTGGGCAGATGTAAATAATGATACTGCAATATAAAAAAAAAAAAAAAAAAAAAAATCGTGTTAACTCCAGGACATATGAACATCGACATTTTGAACGCATATCGCAGTCCATGCTGTTATGTACTTTAATTAATTTTATAGTGCTGCTTGGACTACATATGGTTGAGGGTTGTAAGACTATGCTAATTAAGTTGTTTATAAATTTTATAAGCGGTATATTATTGGATAAAATAATAATTTTTGTATTCATAATATTATTTGAAAAACATTATCTCATTCTTGGATGTGAAAAACGAAGATAAATATTTTCTTTTTCGATCAAGTAATACTGAGAAATGTCTAGCATAAAAAATTGAATTATTTTTCATCTAGAATTGTCTCTTATTAATGATTCGGAAATAGAAAAAACCTGGTTATGTTATTATTCTTCGTTAGTTCGTTTAATGGAAAACACTGCTACAAGAAATAATGGAATTTTTATAACGAATTTAAAATTTTTAATTTTAATTTTATAATTTAATTAGGGGAGGAAAAGAATGTGGGTGGTAAACTCCATCTAAAACTAAATAATATATAACTATGATACCGATAATAAACAAGAACCGTGAGGGAAAGTTGAAAATAACTCTGAATAGAGAGTTAAACAGTACGTGAAACTGCTTAGAGGCTAAGCCCGATGAACCTGAATATTTATTAGCATATACCAAATTTATCATAAAATATAACTTATAGTTCATTCCAATTAAATTGCTTGCATTTTAACAAAGAATAAATGTTATTGATTTGATAAAGTGCTGATAGATTAATATGATTACAGTGTGTTAATTTTTCGGAATTATATAATGGCATAATTATCATTGATTTTTGTGTTTATTATATGCACTTGTATGATTAACAATGCGAAAGATTCAGGATACCTTCGGGACCCGTCTTGAAACACGGACTAAGGAGTCTAACATATGTGCAAGTTATTGGGATATAAACCTAATAGCGCAATTACCTTGACTAATAATGGGATTAGTTTTTTAACTATTTATAGCTAATTAACACGATCCCGGGGCGTTCTATATAGTTATGTATAATGTATATTTATATTATTTATGCCTCTAAGTGGAACGTACCTTGAGCATATATGCTGCGACCCGAAAGATGGTGAACTATACTTGATCAGGTTAAAGTCAGGGGAAACCCTGATGGAAGACCGAAACAGTTCTGACGTGCAAATCGATTGTCAGAATTGAGTATAGGGGCGAAAGACCAATCGAACCATCTAGTAGCTGGTTCCTTCCGAAGTTTCCCTCAGGATAGCTGGTGCATTTTAATATTCTATAAAATAATGTTATCTGGTAAAGCGAAAGATTAGAGGCCTTAGGGTCGTAACGATCTTAAACTATTCTCAAACTATGGGTATTTATGGGTAAGAACCTTAACTTTCTTGATATGAAGGTAAGCAGAACTGGCGCTGTGGGATAAACCAAACGTAATGTTACGGTGCCCAAATTAACAACTCATGCAGATACCATGAAAGGAGTTGGTTGCTTAAAACAGCAGGACGGTGATCATGGAAGTCGAAATCCGCTAAGGAGTGTGTAACAACTCGCCATCATGTCAAAAATCCTGGAGAAGCTTTTTCTCAAGAGGCTGCTGATCATCCTGGAGGAAAAGAGGATCATCCCCGACCACCAGTTCGGTTTCAGGCAAGGACATGGCGCCATTCAGCAGTGCCACCGGGTCGTCTCCAGGGTCTTGGATGCCTTCGAAAACAAGAAATATTGCGCAGAAGTCTTTCTGGATGTGAGGCAGGCTTTCGACAGGGTGTGGCACCTCGGCCTGCTATTCTAAAATCACCCCAACACGTGGTGAGAGCCGGAGTACCCCAGGGCAGCGTACTCGGTCCTATGCTGTACAACATATTCACCTCAGATATGCCAGTATCTGAAGACAACAGAATATTGACATGCACCTACGCGGACGACACAGCGCTCCTGTGCTCTGACGCAACACCTACTCTGGCAGCGCAAGGGCTGCAACACGAGCTAGACACGATTTTTTCATGGCTGAAATGGTGGAACATCACCATAAACGCTGACAAATCCACCTACGTTATGTTTACACTCAGACCAGGCAACTGTCCGCCCGTCCACATTAACGGCACCAACATACCGTCCAATGCGAAGGCCAAGTACCTGGGACTAACCCTGGACCAGCGTCTCACATGGAAGGACCACATAGGGTAAAAAGTAAAACTCATGAGGCACAAATGCCGCTCCATTACATGGCTTCTGGGCAGACGATGCACGCTACCCATTAGATACAAACTACTGCTCTACAAAGCCATCATAAAGCCGGCTTAGATATACGGCATTGAGCTGTGGGGCACTGCCTCCCCTACAAATATCAAAAAACTATAGAGAGCAGAATGCCGCATTCTAAGATTTATCCTCAACTGTCCTTACTACGTGAGGAACACAACAATCAAAAGCGACCTCAAAATGCAAAGTGTCGCCGAGGAATCCAGGAAAGCTAGCAGGAGGCACCTGGAGAAGCTGGAGAACCACCAGAACCAACTTGCAATCAACCTCCTTGACAACAGCCTACAGCGCAGAAGACTCCGATCCGGATTCCCTAAAGGAATCCTCTGATGACCCTAGCTAACAAATATAAGATCGCCTAGGGAATCTACATAACCGCCAACGTACCACAAAATTTAATTGATTGCCCTCCTGGGCAGATGTAAATAAAAATACTGTAATACTAAAAAAAAAAAAAAAAAAAAAACAATTTAGTCACGCATATGATATTGTCCCTATCATATTAAAGAAATAAATAAGTTAAATAAATCATGTCAATTTGCCAAGACGCATCATATTATAGAACTTAAAGAAATCAAGTCAAGTTGCCAAATGCTTTGTCATCAATTTAGTGACGCATATGATATTGTACCTATTATATTAAAGAAATAATTAACTTAAAGAAATCAAGTCAAGTTGCCAAATGCTTTGTCATCAATTTAGTTTTTTTTTTTTTTTTTTTTTTCTAACTCTTTAGTCCTGAAGTCCTGAAGGCCATGTTGTGGTTGTCAATGTGGTTGACAATTTTCCGATATGTCGAGCTGTCTT
Source organism: Drosophila erecta (assembly GCF_003286155.1). NCBI lineage: Eukaryota > Metazoa > Arthropoda > Insecta > Diptera > Drosophilidae > Drosophila > Drosophila erecta. The sequence continues at coordinate 712,378 of NW_020825222.1, read as the reverse complement.
TCGGCATAATTCTTACGCTACCTCCTCTGGTAGCCTTGTAAGCGAAGCTACCGGTGACTTCTCCAAGGTCAGCTAGCATGTCTACGATGCTGTGCAACCCAGTATTATGAGCCAGGGGGCTTGGGTACAGCGGCCTCCACTGGTATAGCTGGTTCCTTGATAACAACGTCCTCTTCGATAGGCAGTGCAGCGAATCGGTTGGTGTTTGACAGCAGCTGCTCAGCATCGCTGACCTCATTGACTTTGGCCAGCCTAGCTGTCTTTTTCTTTTGGGGCACGGTGAACTGTCGTACCTCACCTGGTTCCTCGGATTCATTGTCAGATTCACTGGATCTGGAGCTGGAGCTGCCAGTGGCAGACGTCTTCTTCTTTATGTGTATTAGTACCTTGGGTACTTTGGGGTTTACAGTCGTGGCTAGGTTAGGTGGCTCCTTGCGCTTGCCTGCATTCTTCTTAGGCACCAGCTTTTGCCAACCATTTTTCTTAGAAGTGGGCTAAGCCACATTATCCACTTCCATTTTTGCCCATGGGAACTGCGTGCAGTAGCACGTGTCTTTAAGATTTTTACCTTTTCTGTATGAGTGTGTGTGTAATTGTCAGGCGCAGAAGGGGGGAGCAAAGAGCGCCACCTACTGGCGCTTTACGAGACTGATTGACGCCCTCTGGCGGAGAAATTTTTAACTATAGGGGTAAAGGCGCCACCTATGTCGAAACTGGTTGTTGTTATCGGATTCAATTTAGCCAGTACACACACCACTGGAACAGCTGTTCCACCAGCTGAGGTTAACTTTTTCACAGCGAAAATCAGCGAAAAAAAAAAAAAAGTCACTTCCTAACTCTCGTCGAGTGCCTACGAATAAAAGAGAATAAACACTTTATTCGTAGAGAATAAACACTTTATTCGTAGGCACTCGACGAGAGTTAGGAAGTGACTTTTTTTTTTTTTTTTTTAGTTCTAGCTCTCGTCTACCACCCATTGATTCCCGAGCTCCTCGTGGATGCCAGAATTTTCATGGTAGGGATGGGCATTGGAGATTATTCTCAGGCATCTGTTCTGGAATCGCTGGATCTTCCTTCTATGCGAAGCACTTGTAGTGCCCCACAGCTGGATTCCGTATGTCCATATCGGCTTGAGAATAGTCTTATAGACGAGCAGCTTGAGATTGTCACGCAGTTTGGAGTTTTTCCTAACGAGCCAGTGGAGTTGTTTGAGGCGTATGTTAGCCTGGATACGCTTCCTGTCTATGTGAGGGCCCCATGTCAGCCTTCGGTCCAGGGTTAGCCCTAGGTATTTGGGGGGTGATGGTGGTAGGGATGGTGTCGCCGTCGAGTGTGACCGGGGGGCATTCTCCTCAGCGCAGAGAGAAGGTTGTGTGGGAGGATTTGTCAGCATGTCACCATGATGTTCCAACGTTTCAGCCATGGATCCAGTGCATCCACTTGTCTCTGGATGATGGCTGACGCTCTTTGAGGGTTTGTTGCGGTGGCGAGGATCGCAGTGTCATCTGCGTATGTGGCTATAGTGAGGTTACGGGAGGGTATGATAGGAAGGTCTTCTGTAAACAGGGTGTAGAGGATGGGACCAAGGACGCTGCCTTGAGGTACTCCGGCTCGTATGGGCCTTGGAGTGCTGGTTGAGGATCCGCATCGCACTTGGAATTCTCTTCCTTCAGTATACGATTTGAGTAGAGCGTAGTGGGAACTGGGAAGGTTGGACTTGAGTTTGTGGAGGAGTCCGGGATGCCACACTCTGTCGAACGTCTGCTTGACATCCAGGAAGACGGCCGAACAGTAGCGTTTATTCTCGAATGCATCGAGTATGCGTGCTACGAGCCGGTGGCATTGTTCGGGTGTTCCGTGGGATCGCCTGAAGCCAAACTGGTGATCGGGGATCAGTCCAGCCTCATCCAGTACTGGCAACACTCTGCGCAGAAATACTCTTTCGAGTATTTTGGAGAGGATTGCCAGAAGCTAGTGAGAAGCAACTGTTGTAAATGTTAGCCAACATCTGGGAACAGGGAGGTGGCAACATATTAAGGGATGTGGCATCGATGCGATCGAGTCCTGGGGATTTGCTGGCCTTTAGGGAGGTGATCTCCTGCGCAACCTCTTCTGGAGTGACGGGCTCTATTGGCAGGCTAGGTGGAGATGGACTCTCTAGGAACCTGGTGGTGGCAGCACGCCCTTCACCAGTGCATCTGTCAAATGGGGCGATTGCAATCTGGAGGTGATCTGCAAACGCTTCAGCTCTTTCGGCTTCAGAACGACACCAAGAACCGTCCGCTTTGCGCAGGCTTTGCAGGCTTTCTGATGTGACGCGTGACATGCCACAGGTTGTGTTTCGGGTCACCAGGTTCCAGCTCCTCAAGGAATCTATTGAAAGAGTCTTGTCGTAGGGTACACAGCTTGTCCTTGAGTTCCTTGGTGGCAGCGCTCAACAGCTGCTTTGTGCCTTGGGTTGCGTGAGGAGAACCAGATTCGTCGGAGGCGCCTCTTTTCCGCCACGAAGGCTGCAATTTCCGGAGACCAGAGGTGAAGATCTCGTTTAGGTGTTCTCGGGGTAGTTGGAGGAGGAGGATTGGCGAACTCGACCACGTTGTTCATCTCCTCAGTGAGAGCCTTGATCGCCGCGTCGATGTTGCTTGGATTGGAGAGTGGAGCATCCGGGTGCAGGGAGGATAGCATCCAGAAAGAGAACTTGGAGGAGTCAGCATACTGACCCGGTGAGTCTTTTGGCAACTCTTTTTTGAGGATGGGGATGTTGAGAAGCATTTTTATGGCGCTGTGGTCGGATAGCAGCTTGTTGTAGTTGAAACATGTCAACCTGGCTTGCCCTATGCCTTTGGAGATGGCAAAGTCCAGGAGGTCGGGAAGCACGGCAGGGTTAGTAGGCCAGTGGGTTGGCTCACCAGTGGAGTGGCAATCCAGTCTTCTGCTCTGCAGGAATCTGTGGAGTGTTCTGCCTTTGGGGTTGATGGAGCGGGACCCCCACCAAGAGTGTTTGGCGTTGAAGTCACCGGCTGCTTAGAAGCGAGGTCCAAGGGACTCGAAGAACTCTTGTAGATGAGTCTCGGTGACAGAGTGTCTGGGGGGACGTAGACCGCTCAAATAGTTATGTCCCCCTGTAGGCTGGAGATTCTGGTCAGGGCACACAGGGCCCATTCCTCCTGGAACGCAGATAGCTCGGTGTACTGGATGCCACTCCTGATGAGCATGGCTGCTGCTCCGCGCGCTCTGCCAGATGGATGGTTGGCGAGGATGACATCGTAGCCGCTGATGTTAAAATGGGATCTGGGACAAAAGTGGGTTTCTGATACAAGGAGTATGGCGTAAGTTTTGATGAGGTATTCTACCTCGGCTCTGCTCCTCTGCAGGCCGTTATCATTCCATAGGACTATATTAAGACTTATTTGCATGTTTTGGCGTTGAGGATAGAAGCAACAAGCTGCGTCATTTGCGAGAACATTTTCTCCAACATCCTTTCTACCATTTCTTCAAATCGGGCAAACATTTGTTCCAGGTTACTGGATTGCGGAGCTTCTGATTGGGTTTGGCGGGTTTGGTTTGGATTAGTTTGCTGTGGCACTTGGGAGCGTCTTTGTAGCTCATATTGGAGATATTTGGGATCTGGACGGTGCAGGGCTTGCTGGTAGATGTGACCGGTCTGGGTTTGGGGGCTTGCTGTGCCTTGGCCTTCTTGTAAGCAGGGCATCCTCTGAACGAAGCAGGTGGGTCGGCTTGGCAGTGAAGGCAGCATGCCTTCTCGTCCTCCTTTTTAGCGCATGTCCTGGAGTCGTGATGGGCACCACATTTCACGCATCGGTGCTCAAGGAAGCAGTAGCGCTGGGTGTGTCCGAACCCTTGGCATCTAAAGTTTTTGCAGTTCATCCTGTATTTCAGCATGATCAGCGGTGTGGTGTAATCCCTTGATTACGACTCTGTAGGCCCTCTCGTCCTTGGGTTGGAAGGTGCGATGCCTTTTATTCTGGGACACTAGTTGCATCCGGAGATCGGAGTAAGACTTCTTGTCAGGCATCATTATTCGCACGTTGTTGTTGCGCTCCGATTTATACGAGAAGTCCTTGCTGGGACCCACGAGAGTCGTAATCATTTTTAACAAAGCCGAGATGTTGGTCACGTCCGGGATACGTGCACTTTTGCAAATAAGTTAAATACCATCTGCATGAACTTGCGTTCCTGTATCACACGCACTCCAGGACTTGGCCCAACTGTCTGTACGTTTTTAAAGATTTCAGGTTAACTTTTTCACAGCAAAAATCACTCGGAAAATAAACACTTTATTCGTAGGCACGTCAGCACTCGACGAGAGTTGTCAAAAAACTGTTTATTATATGTATAAAGGAAAAAATTCAGAAATACTCCTATATTAGTGTAAACGACGCTCTGATCGACAGAGGGTTCAAAAACTACTATAGGTAGGCAGTGGTTGCCGACCTCTTGTATTGTTCAAAACTTATGTATTTGTCGAAGCATAATTTTGCATGTGTTAGTGTATTGGTATTCTGGTAGTGTATTTCATCATAATGGAAATATTGCATCAGCCTCTTTTTCGCAGTTATTGGTTGCTTGTAGTTTTGGGAAGAACCGTTTTAGCGCGGCGCCAGCGTGTTGTCGCTGACGCCGAGTGTGGTTCGATGGTAAGCACGGAAAAGAAGAGTGCGACACAAGGCAGTTGTGCGTAGGACTTCAGTGCGATCGGAACTCACTGCGCTAACATTATGGCAAATAACAACGAAACTGCGACATCAGAAGTGGGATCGGGCTCGCTACCTGATATGTCTAGTGAACCATGGCGGATTTTAATGGAAATGCAAAATATAAACTTTATTGAGCTTGTTAAAACACTGCAAACAACGACATCCGAAACAACAAATAAAAATTCGGTAGTGCTACCCAAATTCAACGTGCTCTACAGTGGAACGTACAGTTTTCGCAGAAAACACCATAAAAGGCAGCGCGTTGGTGATGGCTTTGAGTGCAGCGATGGAAGGTAGTGCTTCGCAGTGGCTTGCTCAAATTTGTTATCCTGGCATAACTTGGGCCGAATTTAAAGAACTTTTCGTTCAACGTTTTGCCAGTACGGAAACTCCAGCGGCTATGTTTTTGGCAATGCTGGCAGATTGTCCAACTGACGGTGAATGCCTTTCCAATTATGCTAGTCGCATGATGACGTCACTTATTACGAAATGGCGTGATATGAATGTGGAGGAAATTGCAGCTTCAGTAACGCTTGCTAAGATGGCATATGTGGATAGCAGATTGCAGCGATTGACATTTACTTCAAATGTACGGACCAGAAGTGAATTGCAAACGGAGCTTAAAGCATTTACCTTCAACAAAAGGAAGAAAACTCTGCAAGAAGAAGCGGCTCCGTCTGAAATAAAGCGTCATAAACCTTCAACAATAAGATGTCATTTCTGTGGAAAACTAGGCCACAAGATGATCGAATGCAGAATTAAACAGCAGCAAAATCTTTCATCTCGTGCTAAGGACAACAACGATAGAAGCGCAGTTGGTCACCATCAAAAATCGGATGTAACCTGTTTTAACTGTGGAGAACGTGTCCATATTTCAACATATTGCAGTAAACCGAAGAAGGAAAAAGGCACGCTTCAGGTGAAAAGGGCGGAACTTTGTGAAGTTGTTGAACCCAAATAATCATCAGTGCGAGACATATCCAATAACTTTTGACTCTGGATCGGAATGTTCTTTAATTAAACAAAAGCTAAGTAACAAATTTGTTGGTAAAAGAATTAATAATGTAGTGCTGTTGAAAGGTATTGGCAATGGTAGTATTTGTAGCACATCGCAAATACTTAGTAACGTAAAAATTAACAACTATTGTATTGAGATATTGTTTCACGTTTTGGACGATGTGCATTTAAGAAATGATATCATTATTGGTCGAGAAGTGTTGTTCTCAGGATTTAATGTAATAGTATCACCTGGCCAATTTGAAATTATCAGATCAAAAACTGTAAATTATTGTTCAAATGATAAACAACTTTGCGAGTTAAATACTGATCTTGTTGGTGAAGATATGAGCAAATTAAAGAGTCTAATGGGAAAATACTCAAAATCTTTTATAAACGGAATTCCTTTGTCTAGAGTTAGCTCAGGGGAAATGAAAATTAAATTGGTAGACCCAAATAAAATTGTTCAAAGAAGACCATATAGGCTTAGTCCAAATGAAAGAGAATTAGTGCGTGAAAAAATTAAGGAGCTATTGGAGTGTAAGATTATAAAACCGAGGTGCTCACCCTATGCAAGTCCCATAATGTTAGTTAACAAAAAGGACGGTTCTCAGCGTTTATGCGTTGATTATCGAGAATTAAATTCAAATACGGTCTCAGATAGATATCCTTTGCCTCTTATATCAGATCAGATAGCTAGACTTCATGGAGCGAAATATTTTACATGCTTAGACATGGCAAGTGGGTACTACCAAATTCCCTTGCATGCAGATTCGGTAGAGTGTACAGCTTTTGTCACCCCAGATGGGCAATACGAATTTTTGGCAATGCCTTTTGGGCTCAAAAATGCTCCTGCCGTTTTTCAGCGTACAGTGATGCAAGCACTTGGAGATCTTGCAAATACATTTGTTGCCGTATATATGGATTACGTAATGGTGGCTGCTTCAACAAAAAGTGAGGCCTTAGAAAGGCTACAGATTACACTTGATTGTCTCACCAAGGCAGGATTTGCATTTAATTTAAAAAAATGTTCTTTTCTTAAGTCAACAGTTCAATATTTGGGATACGAAGTGAGTGCAGGTGAAATTCGTCCAAACTCGTTCAAAATTGCAGCGTTAACTGCTTTACCACCCCCTCAATCGGTCTCTTCTTTACGACAATTTATAGGATTAGCTTCTTATTTTAGACAATTTATACAGGAATTTTCTTGCTTTATGAAACCGCTATATCTTTTGACTTCGGAAAGGAGTGAATTTATTTGGAATGCAGAGCATGAACAAATTAGACAAAGGATTATCTCTATTCTTACACAAAAGCCAGTTTTAGTAATATTTGACCCGCGACACCCAATAGAGTTGCATACAGATGCAAGGATGCAAGTTCTCGTGGATACGGTGCCATCCTATTACACAAAATCAATAATAGGCCTCATGTCGTCGAGTATTTTAGTAAGGCTGCTTCACTTGTTGAGTCACGATACCATTCTTATGAATTGGCGTTGTTTTGGCTATAAAACATTTTCGGCATTATTTACTGGGTAGAAATTTTGTTGTCTTTACTGACTGTAACTCGCTTAAGGCATCAAGGACCAAACTTGACCTATCTCCCAGGGTACAAAGATGGTGGGCTTATTTACAGTCGTTTACATTCGACTTGCAATATAGAGAAGGTAAACGAATAGCACATGTTGACTTTTTTTCGAGAAATTTGACTTCAGCTGATGTAATTGCTACAAAGTGCAAGATTCCTGAAAAAAGAGTTAATCTAGCAGAAATATCCAGTAATTGGCTTTTGGCTGAACAGCGACAGGATTCCGAAATAGTTGATATCGTAAATAAATTGAAAGATTTTTCCCTACCTGCGGAGGTTGCAAAAACTTATGAATTGAGAAGCGGAATATTATATAGGAAAATTCAGCGAAACGGCAGAACCCGTTCCTTATCAATTGTTCCAAGATCATTTAGATGGTCTGTTATAAATCAAATTCATGAGGCAGTTATGCACCTGGGTTGGGAGAAGACATTAGATAAGGCCTATGACTTTTTCTGGTTTGCAAACATGTCTAAATATATTCGAAAGTTCGTTGAAAACTGCATTACTTGTAAAATGTCAAAGACTCCTTCCGGCAAAATTCAAGCTAGCCTTCACCCAATACCAAAAGTAAACATACCTTGGCACACCGTTCATATTGATATTACTGGAAAGTTGAGTGGCAAGGCTGATCAGAAAGAGTATATAGTCGTCCAAGTAGATGCCTTTACTAAATTCGTTTACCTAACCCACACTATTAAGATTGACGCTAAGAATTGCATAAAGGCTGTGTCGTCGGCTATATCTTTGTTTGGGGTGCCAAATCGCATTATAGCAGATCAGGTGTTTTGCCAGCACTAAATTTGGTAAGTTTTGTGATCAACAGAAAATAAATTTGCATTTGATTGCGACTGGTGCAAGTAGAGCTAATGGGCAAGTCGAACGCATTATGCGCACCTTAAAGAACTTATTGACTGCAGTTGAGACTAGCAACCGCGCTTGGCAAGATGCGTTGGGAGAGGTTCAATTAGCGTTAAACTGTACGGTTAGTAAAGCAACCAAGGCAAGTCCCTTAGAACTGTTTATTGGCAAAGTTGCCCGCCCGTTGGGGTTGCTTCCACCTTGCGATACGGCAGACGAGATTGATTTGGCAGAAGTAAGAGCACGGGCAGTTCACAATATTTCAGCTGCAGCAGCATATAACAAGAAGCAATTTGGTAAAGGAAAAGCCAAAGTTGTTAAATGTCAAGTTGGAGATTTCGTGTTGTTAAAAAATGAAGAAAGGCATCAAACAAAGTTAAGTCCGAAGTTTAGAGGGCCTTTTGAAATAACCGAATTGTTGGAGGGGGATAGATATATGCTCAGGTCGTTGACGAACAATAGAAAATATAAATATGCTCACGATGACATAAGAAAAATGCCAGATTGGCAAGTACAAGAAGAATTAGAAAAATGTAAAAAGAATTTAAATGTAATGAAAAATGAAGCTGTTGAAAGAGACAGTAATGAAGAAATGGAAAATGAAGCTGTTGAAAGAGACAGTAATGAAGAAATGGAAAATTAAGCTGTTGAAAGAGACAGTAATGAAGAAATGGAAAATGAAGCTGTTGAAAGAGACAGTAATGAAGAAATAGAAAATGAAGCTGTTGAAAGAGACAGTGACAAGGAAATGGAAAAGAAAGCTGTTGAAAGAGACAGTAATGATATGATTAGAATATAAGCTTTAGCAAATGACACTGCGGAGGCCTGAAGGGCTTATAATGAAATTTATAATAATAATGTAAGCACAAGTGCAAAACAATTGTTTTGATCATGGCGTGTGGCGCATTAGATATTGTAATGAAATGATGAATGAATTATGTTAAAAAGGAAGCATTATGATAATATTTCACGAGGTCGTGTAAAGGTCAGGATGGCCGTGTCGGAGCATAATTTTGCATGTGTTAGTGTATTGGTATTCTGGTAGTGTATTTCATCATAATGGAAATATTGCATCAGCCTCTTTTTTCGCAGTTATTAGTTGCTTGTAGTTTTGTAGTTTTGGGAAGAACCGTTTTAGCGCGGCGCCAGCGTGTTGTCGCTGACGCCGAGTGTGGTTCGATGGTAAGCACGGAAAAGAAGAGTGCGACACAAGGCAGTTGTGCGTAGGACTTCAGTGCGATCGGAACTCACTGCGCTAACATTATGGCAAATAACAACGAAACTGCGACATATTCATATGATTTTGACAATAATATAAGGAAATTAATTATAAAACATATGAAAATGAATATTTATTATATGTATAAAGGAAAAAAATCAGAAATACTCCTATATTCTCTTAGTATTATAGAGAAAACCCATATAAGTGAGAGGTAATAGTAGTGTAAACGACGCTCTGATCGATGAGGATTTAAAAACTACTATAGATAGGCAGTGGTTGCCGACCTCTGGTATTGTTCAAAACTTATGTATTCATATGATTTTGACAATAATATAAGGAAATTAAATATAAAACATATGAAAATGAGCATTTATCATATGAATAATGGAAAAAATAATTCATTTATATATGAATAAAGGAAAAATTAATGTATTATTCGGATATTCTCTTAATAGAATATATAAGAGAATAGCACGTGTTGGCAAACAGAATTGAAAATACCCGCTTTAAGGACAGCGGCCTTAAAAACTACTATAGGTAGGCAGTGGTTGCCGACCGAAATATATATTTCGGATCATTTTTTTTTTTCTAGCTTTTTGTTTATTATTTAAAATCTGTCCTAGTGGACAATAATTAAATTTTATGGGGGAAACATTAGGCAGTGGTTGCCGACCTCATGCATTATTCGAAATATATATTTCGGATCATGATGATTTAAATTTGGTTACTTACATATAAAGTATATTATTATCCATAAAAATTTGTTTCTCAGTTCTTATGAACATGGGACTTGGCTCCGCGCTTAATAAGAATATACGACTTTAGATAATATCGTTGAAACAACAGTCAAGTTTCTATTATACATAGAATAAGAAATCGTTTCCATATATTATCGTTAATTTTTGGAGGCATATTTTTATATAATAAAATATATTTATTACATGATGGAAAAATTACAAAATGACTATTCTCAAGCCGATACGGACATACGGAATCCAGCTGTGGGGCACTACAAGTGCTTCGCATAGAATGAAGATCCAGCGATTCCAGAACAGATGCCTGAGAATAGTCTCCAATGCACATCCCTAACACGAAAATTCTGTCATCCACGAAGAGCTCGGGATTCCATGGGTGGTAGACGAGATTCACCGACACAGCGAGAGATACGCCAGAAGACTGGAGTGTCACCCCAACCACCTGGCTATCAACCTCCTAGACAATAACCAATCCCTAAGACGCCTGCAGAGAATGCACCCGCTTGACCTTACCCATCAATGATTATACCTAACCCCTATCCAAGTACATTCCAAGTACTCCCCTTAGGCTAATGTTTCCCCCATAACATTTAATTATTGTCCACTAGGACAGATTTTAAATAATAAATAAAAAGCTAGAACACAAAAAAAAAAAAAATATATATATATATATTTTATGGTTAATTTTTGGAGGCAGGCAAATTTATTGATATTTATTTAATAATATATTATATTACCTGCCGTAAAGTTGGAAAGTTATATCGTAATATATATATTTATATTTATTACCTGATGGAAAGATTACAAAATTTTTAGTATAGAAATGTACGGTATGTATTTCCAGAGAGTTATATGGATAAAGATAAATTTTAAATTTATCATCAAATTGCAAATGATTTAACTCAATATTTATATTGGTTAAACAAAAATTGTACATGTGTGGATACAATAATTATGTATGTTGGAAACAAAATTATATTTTAGAATGAAATATAATATGTATAGAATAAATACACAATTATAGAAATTTATATTATATGAACTTGTTAATAATGGTGAAACAAATATAAAAAAATAATGGAATATATGAATACGAATGCTATATAAAAATGGCCGTAATCGAATTAAAAGAGATTTAAAATTTACCCAAAGGCAAAATATTGAATTATTTTTCAATATGATAAAATAAATGGAATTATATAAAATGGAAATCTATAATATTTATATTGATTATTCTGGTTGATCCTGCCAGTAGTTATATGCTTGTCTCAAAGATTAAGCCATGCTTAAGTACATGTGTAAGTACACACGAATTGAAAGTGAAACCGCAAAAGGCTCATTATATCAGTTATGGTTCCTTGGATAACTTGGAAATTCTAGAGCTAATACATGCAATTAAAACATCAACCTTATGGGACATGTGCTTTTATTAGGCTAAAGCCAAGCGATTGCAAGATCGTAATATTGTTTGAACTCTAAATAACATGCAGATCGTATGGTCTTGTACCGACGACAGATCTTTCAAATGTCTGCCCTATCAACTTTTGATGGTAGTATCTAGGACTCCCATGGTTGCAACAGGGAATCAGGGAATCGATTCCGGAGAGGGAGCCTGAGAAACGGCTACCACATCTAAGGAAGCCAGCAGGCTCGGGGAGATAGTGACGAAAAATAACAATACAGGACTCATAGCCGAGGCCCTGTAATTGGAATGAGTACACTTTAAATCCTTTAACAAGGACCAATTGGAGGGCAAGTCTGGTGCCAGCAGCCGCGGTAATTCCAGCTCCAATAGCGTATATTAAAGTTGTTGCGGTTAAAACGTTCGTAGTTGAACTTGTGCTTCATACGGGTAGTACAACTTACAATTGTGGTAAGCGTATTACCGGTGGAGTTCTTATATGTGATTAAATACTTGTATTTTTTCATATGTTCTCCTATTTAAAAACCTGCATTAGTGCTCTTAAACGAGTGTTATTGTGGGCCGGTACTATTACTTTGAACAAATAAGAGTGCTTAAAGCACGCTTCAAATGCCTGATTATTCTGTTCATGGGATAATGAAATTAGACCTCTGTTCTGCTTTCATTGGATTTCAGATCAAGAGGTAATGATTAATGGAAGCAGTTTGGGGGAATTAGTATTACTACGCTAGAGCTGAAATTCTTGGACCGTCGTAAGACTAACTTAAGCGAAAGCATGTAGTGCACGTAGTTCGACAGATTTTTAACTAGTTGGTCTTTTAATAGTGGGTGGTAATTACTAATAAAGAGGACCTTGTACTTCCTTCGCTAGGGATGCGCACTCTTGCTATGCTCGGGTCTAGCTCGCCGTAGGTCGGGGTTCTTTTAGCTTAGGATAGTACGAAACGCTACTACATTTTAATAACTGCGTCTTATTCAAAAACAATATTCAAAACTGGACTATCGATTAATAAAAGAAATGGCTTTATATTGATACTACTGATACAAGCCGACACGTGTGAAGATAAGCTACAGATTCTGATAAGTATTGGGAATTTTGGATGTTAATAATTCCCTAAGTCTTTACCCTCCCTACCATGGCAATGCTACTTAAAATATTTACATTGTCCCTTGGCCAAGTTCAAAATAACTCTACCACATATTTAAGAAAGTGTTCAACATAAGTACTCGACAAACCATTAAATCTATTTATTCACAATTCATTCTTTTTCAATATATCTTCAATCATAATTCCATTTATATAAATTCAGTTTAAAAGGCGGTTCCATTAAATCTCTTTTACAAACTAACAAATTTTAACCTTCGCATAATTATCCTAGTCATTCTCTAACTCTTCATTTTCGTTTATATTTAGTGAGTAAAATAAAGCATATAAAAGTAAAGTATAAAGCAAACAGTCATAAGTAATTGAATATAAAATTAGCAAATATAGTTATATAATCTTTAGTCAAATGCAGATCTTATTTTATTTAGACGTTCGAGTGGCATTTTGTAGAATTTTAATATAGGTAATTCATAATAAGGGTTTTTATCATTGTTGTTTGGTAGTACTCACGACCTCAAATATCCACTCCATGATGTGCGTAAACATTGTCGAGCTGTAGGTCAAACTTTAAAGGTTCTAAGTTAAAATTCCTATTCAAATGCCGAAAGTTCCGTCAATCTGCAAGTATTTAATTCATTATTACTGGTAATACAAAAGAAAATCAAGAATCAAAGCAAAACACGAAATAACGGCAGCACTGCAGCGATAAGACCTTAGGAGACAGCTGGCTGCTACACTGCGCTGCGATAAGACGGAATCACAAAGTTAGACCTCCGTTGGTCATAGGAGATGATCTTCCATGCGTAACGTTGATGACGTCCAAATATAATTAAATCTGATCCGGTCGTCTAAACTTCTGCACAGCTGAATAATCTGGCAGGTGGCCGGTTGCGTAACTTGTTGGCTGAAGGTTATGTCGCCTCGTGGCCTCTTCTTGGAGCGAACTGGGTTTAAACCATGAGCGTGGTTCGACGAGACGGGGGGTAGTCGGCTGTAGAGCAACCAAATGCTCTTATATAGGCCTGGCCTTCCTTACGCCTTGGGGTCGAATCTCTTTGCCACTTTCACACAAATCGCACACGGAAATTTATTGAAATATCCCACTCTTGTTTTTATGCGATTGGATATATATAATTAAATTATATTTCCACGTGTATGTGCAGTTTAAATCGGCAGCGTCAAAAATTGTGAGCGTTCGCCACGAGGTTTAATCCGATAATGAATTAAGCTCTGGGAAGCTGCATGCCGGTGGTCGCTGCTATAGCTTTTCTTTTCCTAACTGTACAATCGTACGATCATATTCTGTCCTGATTGGTCTAAGACAATTCTCACACTTTATGGGTTACACAAAAGCTGCTATAATTTAGGGCGAGGGTGTCTTGAAGAGTTATTGCAGTGTAAAGTTAAGTTGGTCACTACACCCACAGATAAGGGTAACGATACTATTTCAAGGAAGCCCTTTCTGAAGAAACTCCTTGTTTTCTAGCTTGTATATCCTTCAAATGGAATACTCCTAAATTCTTTCCTCTCTCATCCTCTAATTCATAGTAGTACGAGCTACGTTTCTTATAAACTTGAGCTGGGATAAATACGGGTGCCAATTTACTACTGAATTTCTAAACGGCATTACTTTGTGTTTTGTTCCGTTCATAGCGCGAATTTCGCCAGAACATTTTTTTACGTTATTGTGTTTAAGGAAGTTCTGAGCAGCTAATCCGCCTACACAACTTATTGTTGCTCCAGAATCTAATAAAGCCAACTTACAAGGATATTGATATCCGTATAGAGTCTTTGGTCAGAGCTTAGTACTATAGCGGAAATAAGTTTCTGACGGTCACGACGAACCTTCTTCCAAAATTCTCTCAATCGTCTAGTGGATCGTCTGGGTTTTAAATGAGTCAATATACTATCTACCTTACCAAATATTTCTCTACGCTTATTATTGTAATTTTGAATTCTTATGTGTAAGGGTATAAAGGAAAAATGAATATAAGGCTGAACTAAAGGTTTTATCTCCTGAAATTCACAGGCTTCAGTTGTTGATTTTGACTTAGCAACTTCTGAATCTACGGATGTATCTTGTTGCTCAGAGAAACATCCTTTTGTCGGTTTCCCGGATTACAGTTTGGACAAGTCGGTTTGTATTTTTCGTTAGGTCCGCAACCGTAACAAAATATAATTCTTTTAGCCATACAATCATCGAATCTGCGGCCTTGTTTGTCACAATTCCAACAAATTGTGGTATTTCGACGTTGAATTTGGTTTACTTTTTCACCTACTCTTACTAAACCTGTTTCCTCTTCTTCGGTGGTTAATTCTGTTCATGCCTGAGGGTGTCTTGAAGAGTTATTGCAGTGTAAAGTTAAGTTGGTCACTACACCCACAGATAAGGGTAACGATACTATTTCAAGGAAGCCCTTTCTGAAGAAACTCCTTGTTTTCTAGCTTGTATATCCTTCAAATGGAATACTCCTAAATTCTTTCCTCTCTCATCCTCTAATTCATAGTAGTACGAGCTACGTTTCTTATAAACTTGAGCTGGGATAAATACGGGTGCCAATTTACTACTGAATTTCTAAACGGCATTACTTTGTGTTTTGTTCCGTTCATAGCGCGAATTTCGCCAGAACATTTTTTTACGTTATTGTGTTTAAGGAAGTTCTGAGCAGCTAATCCGCCTACACAACTTATTGTTGCTCCAGAATCTAATAAAGCCAACTTACAAGGATATTGATATCCGTATAGAGTCTTTGGTCAGAGCTTAGTACTATAGCGGAAATAAGTTTCTGACGGTCACGACGAACCTTCTTCCAAAATTCTCTCAATCGTCTAGTGGATCGTCTGGGTTTTAAATGAGTCAATATACTATCTACCTTACCAAATATTTCTCTACGCTTATTATTGTAATTTTGAATTCTTATGTGTAAGGGTATAAAGGAAAAATGAATATAAGGCTGAACTAAAGGTTTTATCTCCTGAAATTCACAGGCTTCAGTTGTTGATTTTGACTTAGCAACTTCTGAATCTACGGATGTATCTTGTTGCTCAGAGAAACATCCTTTTGTCGGTTTCCCGGATTACAGTTTGGACAAGTCGGTTTGTATTTTTCGTTAGGTCCGCAACCGTAACAAAATATAATTCTTTTAGCCATACAATCATCGAATCTGCGGCCTTGTTTGTCACAATTCCAACAAATTGTGGTATTTCGACGTTGAATTTGGTTTACTTTTTCACCTACTCTTACTAAACCTGTTTCCTCTTCTTCGGTGGTTAATTCTGTTCATGCCTGCGCACTTCGTATCGGAGTTGTGTTCTGTTTGGGATTTTAAGATGCAGCAACTCATGATGTAAGCTAGGCTTCGAATTTCTAACCAATAACTCAACTAATTGTGTTTCGGAAACTCCATTTTGCAGTTTATCAATCAACCGTTCCATGGTTTCCTGGAAATCTTCAAATGCTTCATTTTCTCCTTGCTTGCGTTTTCTAATTCCCTCCCAAATATCATAATCTGTCTCTGAATCTTCGAATCTCTTCCTAAATTCGCCACAAAATGTTTTCCAATCGAAATTTGGATTGTTTCGATGAAACTTCCAATACCAATCGCTTGCTTTTCCTGCAAACAGAAGGTACAAATGGTCACATAGAAGTCCATAATCATTACCTAGATTTGATGAATTCATCTATCCTGATGCTTGTTCGAACTTTAATCCCCATTAGTTTGCATTGCTCCTGTTTCCGCCTCTTTCTTATTGTCTTTCTCTACATTATTGTCTAAATTCTGAGAATACCGATTTTGATTGGAATCGTTCCTGCTCAAATCTGCATTTGGTTGGATATTGTCAGGTGTGTAATTTGAATGTGTGGGCTGAGATAATTGTAAGTTGTCTAAATGACTTTTAATAGATGTCTCTATAGTCTTCCCTAAATAAGAGGTAAGGTTATCCATGAGTTGAGCCAGTTTTTGGCTAACAGTAAACTGTATTAAGTTCATCAACTCTGGTTGAGTACTAAGAGCCATACTGGAATTCGTTGGAGGTTCTGTTAAGATTCTATCCAAATTTCCTCTGTAAGTAGTTCTTGTAGAAACTCCTCGTCTAGGAGGTGTACCTCGGATCCTGCCTGATCTCGTATTTCTCCTTAATGGGAAAATATCATTATTATCTTGACATTCGCTTACGCCGGATGTGCCAGCTGTTGCAGCATCTAATTAAGGGAACAGAGTGTTATTAGAGTGAGATAAATTCGATTCGTTGCAATCTGCATTGCAAATTGGACATGTTTGTGTACTTTTTAAGTGGTTTATAATGCACTTTTTATGAAATGTATGCCTGCACGATGTTGTTGCTGACAAAACGGTTGGTGCTAAAATTTCTTTACATATGGCACAGCTATTTTCAACGCCTTGTGAAACTCCAACTGCATTACCTGCACTATTCTTGGCTGCCATATTATTGTTGTTAAGATATGTTGTAATTATTTGGTTTGTCTTTCTTTATGTCGATCACTTCTATCAGAATCTTAGTTGTATCTCTATTTGTTAGTGGATTGTAGCTGGTCTATTGCCTCATGCTTTTATTTACTTGAAAATGGGACAGTATACGGACTTATTGAAGTGTAAGTATAATGTATTCCAAAAAAATCAAATTGTAAATAAAGTTGAGTAAAGAACGTATGGTGATGAGCTTCTGTGGATTCGAAACAGTTCCACTTGGTCGATTAATTCTCTTTCAAATTAAATCGCATGTTCCTAAGTTTTACTATCCCTTCCAAATAGATGCTCTCAATCCAATATGTTAATTTATTGGAATTAGTTATATTGTGTTTTAACTGTGGATGGATTACTTTAGAGCTTAGTGTGCTATAACAAGTTAAGGACTTGTCGGGCTTCACGTCTGGGCGCCAAAAATGTGTAGTGAACGTAGTTCGACAGATTTTTAACTAGTTGGTCTTTTAATAGTGGGTGGTAATTACTAATAAAGAGGACCTTGTACTTCCTTCGCTAGGGATGCGCACTCTTGCTATGGTCGGGTCTAGCTCGCCGTAGGTCGGGGTTCTTTTAGCTTAGGATAGTACGAAACGCTACTACATTTTAATAAGTGCGTCTTACTCAAAAACAATATTCAAAACTGGACTATCAATTAATAAAAGAAATGGCTTTATATGGATACTACTGATACACGCCGAAGATAAGCTACAGATTCTGATAAGTATTGGGAATTTTGGATGTTAATAATTCCCTAAGTCTTTACCCTCCCTACCATGACAATGCTACTTAAAATATTTACATTGTCCCTTGGCCAAGTTCAAAATAACTCTACCACATATTTAAGAAAGTGTTCAACATAAGTACTCGACAAACCATTAAATCTATTTATTCACAATTCATTCTTTTTCAATATATCTTCAATCATAATTCCATTTATATAAATTCAGTTTAATAAGCGGTTCCATTAAATCTCTTTTACAAACTAACAAATTTTAACCTACGCATAATTATCCTAGCCATTCTCTAACTCTTCATTTTCGTTTATATTTAGTGAGTAAAATAAAGCATATAAAAGTAAAGTATAAAGCAAACAGTCATAAGTAATTGAATATAAAATTAGCAAATATAGATATATATTCTTTAGTCAAATGCAGATCTTATTTTATTTAGACGTTCGAGTGGCATTTTAATATAGGTAATTCATAAAAAGGGTTTTTATCATTTTTGTTTGGTAGTAATCACGACCTCAAATATCCACTCCATGATGTGCGTAAAGTTGGGCCAAAGTTCACGTTGACATTGTCGAGGTATAGGTCAAACTTTAAAGGTTCTAAGTTAAAATTCCTATTCAAATGCCTAAAGTTCCGTCAATCTGCGAGTATTTAATTCATTATTACTGGTAATACAAAAGAAAATCAAGAATCAAAACAAAACACGAAATAACGGCAGCACTGCAGCGATAAGACCTTAGGAGACCGCTGGCTGCTACACTGCGCTGCGATAAGACGGAATCACAAAGTTAGACCTCCGTTGGTCATAGGAGATGATCTTCCATGCGTAACGTTGATGACGTCCAAATATAATTAAATCTCATCCGGTCGTCTAAGCTTCTGCACAGCTGAATAATCTGGATGAGCTCTAGCCTTCCAATATATTTGGCCAGTTATCATTCGGCAGGTGGCCGGTTGCGTAACTTGTTGGCTGAAGGTTATGTCGCCTCGTGGCCTCTTCTTGGAGCGAACTGGGTTTAAACCATGAGCTGATGCGGTGGTCACGAGACGGGGGGGTAGTCGGCTGTAGAGCAACCAAATGCTCGTATATAGGCCTGGCCTTCCTTACGCCTTGGGGTCGAATCTCTTTGCCACTTTCACACATATCCCACTCTTGTTTTTATGCGATTGGATATATATAATTAAATTATATTTCCACGTGTATGTGCAGTTTAAATCGGCAGCGTCAAAAATTGTGAGCGTTCGCCACGAGGTTTAATCCGATAATGAATTAAGCTCTGGGAAGCTGCATGCCGGTGGTCGCTGCTATAGCTTTTCTTTTCCTAACTGTACAATCGTACGATCATATTCTGTCCTGATTGGTCTAAGACAATTCTCTCACTTTTTGGGTTACACAAAAGCTGCTACATATATATTTTTTTTATATTACAGTATCTTTATTTATATCTTCCCAGGAGGGCAATCAATTAAATTTTGTGGTACGTTGGCGGTTATGTAGATTCCCTAGGCAATCTTATATTTGTTAGCTAGGGTCATCAGAGGATTCCTTTAGGGAATCCGGAAAGGTAGTTCAAGTGGGTGGTTTCTTCGGAGTCATCTGCGCTGTTGGATGTTGTCAAGGAGGATGATTGCAAATTGGTTCTGGTGGTTCTTCAGCTTCTCCAGGTGCCTCCTGCTAGCTTTTCTGGATTCCTCGGCGACACTGTGCATTTTGAGGTCCCTTTTGATTGTTGTGTTCCTCACGTAGTAAGGACTGTTGAGGATAAATCTTAGAATGCGGCATTCTGCTCTTTGTAGTTTTTTGATATTTGTAGGGGAGGCAGTGCCCCACAGCTCAATGCCGTATGTCCAAACCGGCTTTATGATGGCTTTGTAGAACAGTAGTTTGTATCTAGTGGGTAGCGTGCTTCGTCTGCCCAGGAGCCATGTCATAGAGCGGCATTTGTGCCTCATGAGTTTTACTTTTTCCCCTATGTGGTCCTTCCATGTGAGACGCTTGTCCAGGGTTAGTCCCAGGTACTTGGCCTTCACATTGGACGGTATGTTGGTGCCGTTGATGTGGACGGGTGGACAGTTGCCTGGTCTGAGTGTAAACGTGACGTAGGTGGATTTGTCAGCGTTTATGGTGATGTTCAACCTCTTCAGCCATGACTGAATCGTGTTACAGCCCTTGCGCTGCCAAAGCAGGAGTTGCGTCAGATCACAGGAGCGCTGT
The DNA here is from genome assembly GCF_003286155.1 of Drosophila erecta. NCBI lineage: Eukaryota > Metazoa > Arthropoda > Insecta > Diptera > Drosophilidae > Drosophila > Drosophila erecta. Next base: position 692,275 of record NW_020825222.1, on the reverse strand, counting down.
GTCGTCCGCGTCAATATTCTGTTGTCTTCAGATACTGTCATATTGGCATATCTGAGGTGAATATTTTGTACAGCACAGGACCGAGTACGCTGCCCTGGGGTACTCCGGCTCTCACCACGTGTTGGGGTGAATTGGAGTTACTGCTCCTCACGTAAAACCTCCTCTCTTTAACCTTAAGGAACATGTAGTATGGGGTCGGTAACTGTTGCTTCAGCTTGAATAGCAGGCCGAGGTGCCACACCCTGTCGAAAGCCTGCCTCACATCCAGAAAGACTGCTGCGCAATATTTCTTGTTTTCGAAGGCATCCAAGACCCTGGAGACGACCCGGTGGCACTGCTGAATGGCGCCATGTCCTTGCCTGAAACCGAACTGGTGGTCGGGGATGATCCTCTTTTCCTCCAGAATGGTCAGCAACCTCTTGAGGAACAGCTTCTCCAGGATTTTTGACAGGATGGCGAGTAGACTGATCGGCCTATATAAGCCTAGCTCGGCTTCTGGCTTGCCCGGCTTGTGTATGAGGATAACCTCAGCGCACTTCCACTGAGAAGGAAAGTTTCCCAGTCTTAAGCATTGGTTCATTAGAGCCTTGAGGAACTCTATGCAGTTCGCTGGGAGTAGCTTGAGGGCAGCTGCGTGGATTTTGTCATGGCCAGGAGCTTTGGTGAGCTTCAAGCAAGAATCTCCTGACTACCTATCTCTGCGATAGGCAGGTCCATCGGGCAGGCTGCGTCAACGAACTGCTTCGTCTCTTCAACGTCTTCGTCATCACATAGGGCGAATGGCTGGAAACTAGTTTCCAGATGGTCGGCAAACGCATCCGCTTTCTCTTGGCTTGACCGGCACCATACACCTGCAGCTGTTTAAACAGGTGGCACCCTCCGCACAGGCGTCTTCAGGTATTTGGTGGCGTTCCAGATGTTGTGCTCAGCATTGCCAGGCTCCAGTTCTACTAGGTACTCCTCGAGCGCCTTGCTTCTCGAGTCATGAAGCATCTGTTTGAACAGCTTACAGGCTCTGTTGTAGGCCCTCTTGTCAAACGAAGCTCTGCTAGACTGCCAGACTCTCCTCAGCCTCCTTTTCTCCGATACCATCGACGCCAGTTCAGTCGACCATAGATGGTTGCCCCTGCGGGCCACTTGGAGTCTCCCACTGTTGGTACGAGGTGTGGGTGTCGCCAATGCTAGCCACGGCATCGTCAATGTCTCCTCCAGTGCTGATAGCCGGATGTGGGTCAACGTTTTCTTCAAGCCAGCTTTTAAACAGTTGTGCCGGTATTTCAGTTTGGTGACTCCGGAAGTCCTTAGGAAGGAGGTCCTAAGTAGTATCCTGACCATGCTGTGGTCAGAGCACAGCTTGTAGCACCCAACTGTAGATACTTTCGCCGTGTCGATGCCTCTACTGATGCCTAGATCATGGAGGTCCGGTATTTTGTTAGGGTCACTCGGCCAGACATACTGGGGGGAGAATCCTCTCCAAAATACTCGAAAGAGTATTTTTGCGCAGAGTATTGCCTATACTGGACGAGGCCGGATTGATCCCCGATCACCAGTTTGGCTTCAGACGCTGCCATGGAACACCGGAGCAGTGCCACCGGCTAGTCGAAAGCATCCTCGAGGCATTCGAGCAGAAGAAATATTGCTGCACTATAATGCTCGATGTGAAGCAGGCATTTGACCGAGTTTGGCATCCTGGACTCCTCCATAAACTAAAATCCTGCCTCCCAAGCTCTCATTTTACAGTCCTTAAATGAAATAAGCCTACCCAGACTGATCAGAGCTGGAGTTCCGCAAGGCAGCATACTCGGACCAATCCACTACACCCTTTACACCGCAGACCTTCCCATTATCCCTTCCAGGAACCTAATGATAGCCACATTTGCAGACGCCTCATCATCCAACCCAAGATAAGCCTCTGAAATAATACAAAGGCAAATGGGCGCGCTACATCCCTGGCTCAGCAGATGGAATAAGTCAGTCAACTCAAACAACATTCTCACTACGAAGAGGAGACTGCCCTCCGGTCACCCTGAACGGAACCATCATTCCCAACGTGCCCGCACCCAATTATCTAGGGCTGACCCTGGACCGCAGGCTCACATGGCGTCCCCACTTACTCAGCAAACGCATACAGGCCGATGCGCGACTGAGGCAGATACAATGGCTCATTGGGAGAAAGTCCAAGCTGAGGCAAAACATCAAAATCCTGGTGTACAAGGCAGTTCTCAAGCCAATTTGGACCTACGGGATACAGCTGTGGGGCTCGGCAAGCAATTCTGTCGATCTGAGCGTCGTTTACACTACTATTACCTCTCACTTATATGGGTTTTCTCTATAATACTAAGAGAATATATGAGTATTTCTGAATATTTTCCTATATACATATAATAAATATTCATTTTCATATGTTTTATAATTAATTTCCTTATATTATTGTCAAAATTATATGAATACATAAGTTTTGAACAATACGAGAGGTCGGGAAGCACTACCTTCCTATAGTAGTTTTTAAATCCTCATCGATCAGAGTGTCGTTTACACTACTATTACCTCTCACTTATATGGGTTTTCTCTATAATACTAAGAGAATATAGGATTTCCTAAATTTTTCCTTTATACATATAATAACGAGTTCGCGGTTGCAAGTTTTGAAAAAAATATAAGTTTTTATTTCAAGATAATAATACAACTTTGAATCAGAGTCAATTCACGTCTTAATGGTATAGTGGATGAATTAGAACAAAATCTGGAGTGTGAATTGAACGCTTAGCAAACCCTTGGTCGATTTTGTTTATATGAACTTGAAGGCTCTCCTCCTTATTCAAATGGGTTGCGCTCTTTAAGAGAGTTGCGCATGGAAAATTACCAGGATTTGTGCTGCGTAAGCTATTTGGTTGCTTAGTTGTTTATGTCTATGAATCAATTGTTTATGTTAACGCGGCCGAAATTGTTATTGTCGCCAAGAGCTTGGGATCTGACTTATGTGTTGGGGTTTGTAAGTTGAAGTGTGTTGCTGGGCAAATGGATTGGGTGGGTGTGATCAAGTGGTACATATGTACTGTGTGTGTGTGGTGTGTGTGTGTGACAAAGTGTTACACTATGGTACATATGCTACTTCCCCATCCTTAAGAAATTAGCCTGTCCTCAGGCGGATAATTTAGGATACAAAACAGGATTTTCATTATTTTGTATTTCTGTTACATCATTGTTTACAATATTTGATTCAATAGGAGTGGGTACTTGTCTTTTGAATTTGATTATAATTTTCTTAGGTATATTCTTATATTTGTAGATATAATAGAATATTATTATGACAACTAAAACTATTAAAATAGTAAATGTAATTATTTGAAATTTATTATTTGCTTTATTATGGATTTCAAAAATATCTTTAGCTTGTATATAAGAAAGGGCTTTTAATTTAGTGATATTTTTATTGACATAAATCGTTTGTGTGTAATCTATCAAAGTGTTTGATATTGAGATGTCTTCGATTGGTATGGAACAGTTAAAAGCTTTTATTATGTTGTCTCCCTCTATTATTATATCTCTATTTATGCAATTTTGGTTAAGTATGGATTTTGGTAAGTTCCAAGTTAATATTATATTAGGTTCGATATAATTGATTTCAAATTCTTTATGAGTTTTTACATATCTGCATTCTGTATTAAATTGGTTAAGTATGCCCGTTAAGCATTTGTTTATTATTAAAGATTTTGAAGATGCCAAATAAGTTTGATTATTTTGAACATAAAATTTATTTTGTACATTTTCTATTAAAATGCTTTGATTACTATCTGGATATGGAATTATTGTAAATATTGGGGTTTTAATTATTTCTTTTGTAATATGGGAAAATATAGGAATTTCATTTGTATCCGTTTTCAGCCAAGTGGAAGTTTTAATATGTAGAAGTTTTTCTGAGTTTATATTTGTTAGATAATCATTTTTAGTAATTTAGGATTAAAAATGCCAAGTCTTGTTAACTGCATTCCAAGTTCAATATCTTCTACATACTCAGTAAACTGTTGAAAATTAAATAATAAAATGTTTAATCTTTGATCGCTTTCATGTAATGCACTTAATAAATTTATTAATTTTATGCCTTCATTTACTGTTTTTATGACTTCGTTGAGTTCATTAGCTTGGACGCTGTTTTCGGACAAATTTTGAATTTTATATTCTAGCTCTTCTTTCTCTGCTTGATCTAAGGTTCCAAAAAGGTATTTATAAAATGTGCCCATAAAATTAGCTAAGCCGCGTTTGCTGCGCTTTGCTATTCTAATGCCATTCATTTCTCTTTTTAATTCCTCTGCTAAATATTGAACTTGGGATAAAGTTTCATATTCTTCTGATTGTTTTACTAAGTTATCATATGTTTGTTCTATTTTTGTAATATTTACAGATAAGTAGTGATACTCGTAATTGATTTGTAGTCTTATTGATCCAGTATTAAATATAAGGTAGCCATTTTTGGCTTGAATTGGGTTAACTTCAAGATTTTGTCCTTGGACATGTTGGATAAAACATAATAGAAAATATTAAAAGATCATCAAAATTGTGTAATTATGTTGGATTGTCTTGGTCTTTTTGTGTTGTGCCGGAATTATTGTTATATTTAGTTTCATTATTTTCTTTTTCTTTTTATATTTTGATTTATAGTGGGTTATTTTCCTGCCTCTGTTTTTCTCTTCATATTGTTTTTCGTCAATCTGTGTAATTTCTCTTGTCTTTTTATATGGGTTTGTTGTCTTTGATTTTACTAATGGTGCTTGTCTATATCTGGTATCTACTTCATAACTATGTCTATTTTCGTTTAATTTATTAATTTTCTCTTGCTGGGTGTCATGTGCAGGTGTTCCTGCATATATAAAAATATATGCTGGTGTTTTACCTGTTGTATTGTGTTTAATTTTATGGTTATAAACATAGAGTACGGTTTCAAATTTTGTTATTTTATTCTCTGGGTCGGACTCAGTGCTTATAATTCTTAACTTTTCGTTGACAGTTTTATGAAATCTCTCAATGTCAGAAATTCCATTTTTACTTGTTGTGACGTCAATGTGAACATTTTCGGACTTTAGCCATAAATGTAATGCAGCACACATAAATGCTGAGTCTTATCGGCTTTTATTTCGGACGGTTTTCCCATTTCATTAAAAATTTTAAGTAGAGCTTTTTTTGCTTCGAGCCAATCCCTAGAGCTGACTTCAATTAAGGCGGCATATTTGGAATAAACGTCAATAAATAGATTAAATAAAAATCGATAACATATTTTTCTCTAGGATTGAACATTTCTGGCGTTAACTCGTAATTTAATTTAGTGTCTCTATGTTCTGTATTGCACATGTTACATACTTCAAATTCATTGATAATGTTCTGTATTAACTTTTAATAGTCTGGGTAGTAATATTTTTCTTTAAAAATTTTGGTTTGTTTTTCTATACCTGGATGTAAGAGTTCTCTGTGGGTTTTTATTATTACTTCTTTAAATTCTGAATATGTTTCAATATCTATTAATTTACTGGTTGCTCTCATAACTTTAGTTATGTTGTTCGGACTGACAATTTCTATGAAGGCGTATTGAAATGTAAGGAAATCTATGTCATTATGAAAATAAATTAAGCTATTTTTTGTACACAAATATTCTTTTATTAATTCTTTTGCATATAATGGATTCATTTCTTTATAATGGATTTTTAGTTTTGTTTTATGAAAATATTTTCTTATTTCTGTATTGTTATTGTCGTTTTTGACAAATTCTATTTGTCTATTATAGTAGTTTATTGGTCTTTCCGTAAAGGAAATGTAATTTTGGTTATTTTCATGGCTACTATGTATGATAGCAGCTGAAGTGGGAGATTCGCCGTAGAAGTTTTCTATTTTTACACGTGAATGTGCGTCGGCGACATGGTTTACTTTTCCTGGTACATATTTTATATGGTAATCAAACTCATTTAGTTTGATTTTCCATCTTTGGAGTTTCATGTTTGGTTTCTTGATATTATCGAGCCAAACTAAAGGTTGATGATCACTAAGGATCTGAAATTTACGACCAAAAAGATAGGACCTGAAGTATTTAGTGGCCCAGACAATAGCTAAAAGTTCTTTTTCTATTGCTGAATAATTAAGTTCATGTTCATTGAGAGTGCGGCTAGCGTAACAAACGGGTTTACGATCCTGTGATAATACAGCACCTAGAGCGGCATTGCTTGCATCTGTGGTTAATGAGAATGTTTTTTCGAAATTTGGGTAAATTAATATTGGTTCGGACATAATTAAAAATTTAAATTTTTCGAAGGCTGATATATACTCGGTATCTTTAGAATTTATAACGCAACCTTTTTTTAGTTTATGGTTTAGTTTTTAGTTTATGCTATGGGTTTAGCAATTTTACGGCAGAAACCGCAGTCCTAAAAATGATTTTATTTCTTTATTAGTTTTAGGTTATGGGAATTTCTGTATGGCTTCTATTTTATTTGGGTTAGGCTTTATGCCTTCAGTAGTTACAATGTGTCCTAAGAACTCTGTTTCTCTTTTCATAAATTCACATTTGTCAAGTTGTAACGTTAGATTAGCTTCTTGTAATTTAGCAAATACTTTACGTAGAGATAACAAGTGTTCTTCCAATGAAGTGGAAAAAACTATTTTATCGTCCATGTAAACTAAACAATCTTTGTAAATTAGGTCTTCTAATAGATTGTTAATACAACGTTGAAATGTTGCAGGTGCGTTCTTCAGTCCAAATGGCATTCGAGTGTACAAGTAATGCCAATTTTTGTGGAAAAAGCTGTTTTTTGAATCGAGCTTTCATCCATTTGGATCTGATGAAAACCTTTTGCTAAATCTATGGTAGTGAAATATTGAGACCTACCTAGCTTATCTAGTATTTCATCCATGACAGGAATTGGGTATTTATCATCAATAGTAATTTCGTTTAGTTTGCGATAGTCGATTACTAACCTGAACTTTGTTTTACCAGAAGCATCGTTTTTTTTTTAGGTATTATTCAGATAGGAGAACAGTAGGGTGATTTCGATTTTCGAACAATGCCTTGTTGAATCATTTCTTTGATTTGTACCTCGACTCCCTTGTCGTAGGCCTGGGGGTATTTATAAGGTTTCCTATAGATTGGGTCTTCATGTTTAGTTTTGATGACATGCTTTACAGTACTTGTGAAGGTCAAATTTTCACCTTCTCTGTATTGTATGTCCCTAAATTCTTGAAGAATTTTAGTAAGGGCACTTGACTCTTCTTTATTTAGATGGTCAAGCCTGAATTCATTTGATTCCCCTATCTCGTTTCCTATTACATAATTTTTGGCTTCATCATCAGTGGATAATGATGGCTGTAAAACTTTCAAATAGTCGGGGTTGTCTTCTAGGCTACCTTCTCGTTCTGGTAGGTAGTCCATTAAGAAACTGTTGTTGTTTAAATCTACACTTCTTTTGCCAAAGTTTATTTGGGCGTTGGCGTCTTCTACGAACCCTGTACCTAATATTATATCATAATTTTCGGAAAAATTATGAATATAAAAAACTTGTTTAGTAGGGCAAAGCTTACTTGGTTTTAGAATTATGATTTTCTTTAGGGTTATTGTACCGTTAATGGTTTGTGTTTGTAAATTAGTAGTTTTAACTGGGAAATTAAAAATGTTTGCTCTTATGATGTTTATTGTATACCCAGTGTCTATAACACATCGGAGCGGTATATTGTTTAAAACAATATTTATGAAGGAATTGTGTCTTCTTCTTCGTCCGAGGCATGTAGATGAAAATTTTCGGACGTATGCATTTTTTAATGGCCGCTGGTACTAGGTCTTTGCCTTTTTGTTCCCAGATTCGGAGCGGATAAAGAAACTGGATTTTGTTGATAGTTGGAGGAATAATTTAAAGGATTTTGTGTCTGTGCTTGGAATAGGTATTCGAAAGGCTGGTCATGGCTGTTATTGTTTTTGTTCATATATTGATTTTTATTTTGGCTAATTGATGTTTGATTATAATTTTAATTTCTATTTTGATTATTTGAAGTGTTGTTATAGTTTGGGCTGTACTGATTTCTATTTTGGCTATTTTGAGTGTTTTGGGATTTTGGGTGATCGGACCATGTACTGACATAACAACCCTCCTGCTGTACAATTTGCTTTAATTTACTGACTGTTGTTATGTCAAATCTGGCTAATTGCATGTAGGGTCTATTTGGGAGTTTTTTAATAATTACATTTTTTACTGTATTGTTCATTGCGTTTGTATAAATATGATTATGTAGATCATTATTTTCTAAAGCTAGCTTATTTGTTATTACAAAGCATTTTGCTTCAAGCTCTTCCATGAACTTACGAACAGATCCATTGAATTGTGTGTTATATAGTCGTCTCAAAAGCTCTTCAAATGGTGTCTGGGTCTTGAACTCGGTGATTAGGGCTTTCTTCAATTCCGGCCATGTATTAGCTGCACTGAGCTGGGATACTCGTTGGGCGTCGCCTCCAATTTGCATTTTAATTGCACTGAAGAGGACGTGTAACTGACGGACGTCAGTTGGTGGATATAGTTGATGTATGAACTCTATTTTTCTTATGAACGAGCTCAGTTCCAGTGTCGTACCGGTAAATGTTGGTACCTGTCGAATCTGACCAAGAGCCTGGTTCAGATGATTTTCGGAGAGTAGTTGCACTTGTTGTTGTGGTAGTGCCATTGTTGTTTTTCTTGTTTTATTTTTCACTCCTCGTAGCGGTCACGCCTTTTGTTTTGCGGGCTACACACTGTCTTTTGTTGATATGCAAAACCTGGGGCTTCAGTTACCCTTTAGTGGTCTTGTCTTTGAAGCACTTATGTAATTTTTTCACTTCTATTATGGTGGGCTACCAAGTTGAAGCGGTTTTAATTATTAAGCACTGTATGACTGGCGGATAGTTACTTCTTGTAGCACTGATTGGCCACAAAGTTGAAGTTAAATCACACTCGAAGGTTCTTTGTTGGTCACTATAAGTTTAGGACCACCGACTGCGCCAATAACGAGTTCGCGGTTGCAAGTTTTGAAAAGCAAGTTTTATTTCAAGATAATAATACAACTTTGAATCGGAGTCAATTCACGTCTTAATGGTATAGTGGATGAATTAGAACTAAATCTGGAGTGTGAATTGAACGCTTAGCAAACCCTTGGTCGATTTTGTTTATATGAACTTGAAGGCTCTCCTCTTTATTCAGATGGGTTGCGCTCTTTAAGAGAGTTGCGCATGGAAAATTACCAGGATTTGTGCTGCGTAAGCTATTTGGTTGCTTAGTGGGAATAACGAATTTCGGAATCGGCGGATGTTTATGTCTATGAATTAATTGTTTATGTTAACGCGGCCGAATGCTCTGTGTGTGTGTGGTGTGTGTGTGAAAAAGTGTTATACTATGGTACATATGCTACTATGTAATAAATATCCATTTTCATATGTTTATGTTTAATTTTCTTATATTATTCAATAAATATACGGATATTTCATATATTTTTCTTTATATATTATATTATATATTTATATTATATTATATATTATTATATATATATTTATTTTATATTAAATTCTATATTATATATTTATATTATATATATATATTATATATTTTCTTTATATATTATAATTATATAAATTTATCCTTTATTTATATGACAGGGACAATATCATATGCGTCTTGGCAACTTGACTTGATTTCTTTAAGTTCTTTATTTCTATAATATGATAGGGACAATATTATATGCGTCACTAAATTGATGATTTATTTTATTTTTTTTTTATTATTACTGTATCTTTATTTACATCTGCCCAGGAGGGCAATCAATAAAATTTTTTGGTACGTTGGCGGTTATGTAGATTCCCTAGGCAACATCAGAGGATTCCTTTAGGGAATCCGGAAAGGTAGGTCAAGTGGGTGGTGTCTTCGGAGGCTTCTGCGCTGTAGGCTGTTGTCAAGGAGGTTGATTGCAAGTTGGTTCTGGTGGTTCTCCAGCTTCTCCAGGTGCCTCCTGCTAGCTTTCCTGGATTCCTCGGCGACACTTTGTATTTTGAGGTCCCTTTTGATTGTTGTGTTCCTCACGTAGTAAGGAGAGTTGAGGATAAATCTTAGAATGCGGCAATCTGCTCTCTGTAGTTTTTTGATATTTGTAGGGGAGGCAGTGCCCCACAGCTCAATGCCGTATGTGCAAGCCGGCTTTATGATGGCTTTGTAGAGCAGTAGTTTGTATCTGCAATGCAATGCGCCAGGATTATGCTGCTGACACATTCGGGCAAAATTTGTATCGCGTCAGCATACTTGCCCCCGCGTTACACAATTAGCCATCCCGAGTTGTCACTGCAGCTGAAAAACTTGGGTCCCAAATTTCTTATTGGCGGAGACTTTAATGCCAAGCACACATGGCAGCACTCTGCTGAGGTGCGTCAGAGAGTTGGGCTGCAATGTGCACACAACGGGAGAGCCGACATACTGGGCCAGTGACCCTAACAAAATACCGGACCTCCTTGATCTAGGCATCAGTAGAGGCATCGACCCGGCGAAAGTATCTACAGTTGGGTGCTACGAGCTGGTCAGGATACTACTTAGGATCTCCTTCCTAAGGACTCCCGGAAGCACCAAACTGATCAGGCGAAATACCGACACAACTGTGTTTAAAAGCTGGCTTGAAGAAAACGTTGACCCACATCCGGCTATCAGCACTGGAGGAGACATAGACGATGCCGTTGCTAGCCTTACTGGCAAAATCCAGCAGCCGGCAAGGCTGGCCACACCCACACCTCGTACCAACAGTGGGAGACTCCAAGTGGCCCGCAGGGACAACCATCTATGGTCGACTGAACTGGCGTCGATGGTATCGGAGAAAAGGAGGCTGAAGAGAGTCTGGCAGTCTGGCAAAGCGTCTTGCAAGAGGGCCTACAACAGAGCCTGTAAGCTGTTCAAACAGATGCTTCATGACTCGAGAAGCAAGGCGCTCGAGGAGTACCTAGTAGAACTGGAGCCTGGCAATGCTGAGCACAACATCTGGAACGCCACCAAATACCTGAAGAGGCCTGTGCAGCTGCAGGTGTATGGTGCCGGTCAAGCCAAGAGAAAGCGGATGCGTTTGCCGACCATCTGGAAACTAGTTTCCAGCCATTCGCCCTATGTGATGACGAAGACGTTGAAGAGACGAAGCAGTTCGTTGACGCAGCCTGCCCGATGGACCTGCCTATCGCAGAGATAGGTAGTCAGGAGATTCTTGCTTGAAGCTCACCAAAGCTCCTGGCCATGACAAAATCCACGCAGCTGCCCTCAAGCTACTCCCAGCGAACTGCATAGAGTTCCTCAAGGCTCTAATGAACCAATGCTTAAGACTGGGACACTTTCCTTCTCAGTGGAAGTGCGCTGAGGTTATCCTCATACACAAGCCGGGCAAGCCAGAAGCCGAGCTAGGCTTATATAGGCCGATCAGTCTACTCGCCATCCTGTCAAAAATCCTGGAGAAGTACCTAGTAGAACTGGAGCCTGGCAACACTGAGCACAACATCTGGAACGCCACCAAATACCTGAAAAGGCCTGTGCGGAGGGTGCCACCTGTTAAAACAGCCGCAGGTGTATGGTGCCGGTCAAGCCAAGAGAGAGCGGATGCGTTTGCCGACCATCTGGAAACCAGTTTCCGGTCATTCGCCCTATGTGATGACGAAGACTTTGAAGAGACGAAGCAGTTCGTTGACGCAGCCTGCCCGATGGACCTGCCTATCGCAGAGATAGGTAGTCAAGAGATTCTGGATGAGATTTCGTGCTTGAAGCTCACCAAATCTCCTGGCCATGACAAAATCGACGCAGCTGCCCTCAAGCTACTCCCAGCGAACTGCATAGAGTTCCTCAAAGCTCTGATGACTTTCCTTCTCAGTGGAAGTGCGCTGAGGTTATCCTCATACACAAGCCGGGCAAGCCAGAAGCCGAGCTAGGCTCATATAGGCCGATCAGTCTACTCGCCATCCTGTCAAAAATCCTGGAGAAGCTGTTCCTCAAGAGGTTTCTGACCATCCTGGAGGAAAAAAAGATCATCCCCGACCACCAGTTCGGTTTCAGGCAAGGACATGGCGCCATTCAGCAGGTCCACCGGGTCGTCTCCAGGGTCTTGGATGCCTTCGAAAACAAGAAATATTGCTCAGCAGTCTTTCTGGATGTGAGGCAGGCTTTCGACAGGGTGTGGCACCTCGGCCTGCTATTCAAGCTGAAGCAACAGTTACCGACCCCATACTACATGTTCCTTAAGGCATACGTCGAAGAGAGGAGGTTTTACGTGAGGAGCAGTAACTCCAAATCACCCCAACACGTGGTGAGAGCCGGAGTACCCCAGGGCAGCCTACTCGGTCCTGTGCTGTACAACATATTCACCTCAGATATGCCAGTATCTGAAGGCAACAGAATATTGACATGCACCTACGCGGACGACACAGGGCTCCTGTGCTCTGACGCAACTCCTACTCTGGCAGCGCAAGGGCTGCAGCACGAGCTGGACACGATTCAGTCATGGCTGAAAAGGTGGAACATCACCATAAACGCTGACAAATCCACCTACGTCACGTTTACACCAAGTACCTGGGACTAACCCTGGACAAGCGTCTCACATGGAAGGACCACACAGGGGAAAAAGTAAAATTCATGAGGCACAAATGCCGCTCCATGACATGGCTCCTGGGCAGACGAAGCACACTACCCACTAGATCCAAAATACTGCTCTACAAAGCCATCATAAAGCCGGCTTGGACATACAAATATCAAAAAACTACAGAGAGCAGAATGCCGCTTTCTAAGATTTATCCTCAACTGTCATTACTACGTGAGGAACACAACAATCAAAAGGGACCTCAAAATACAAAGTGTCGCCGAGGAATCCAGGAAAGCTAGCAGGAGGCACCTGGAGAAGCTGGAGAACCACCAGAACCAACTTGCAATCAACCTCCTTGACAACAGCCTACAGCGCAGAAGCCTCCGAAGACACCACCCACTTGACCTACCTTTTCGGATTCCCTAAAGGAATCCTCTGATGACCCTAGCTAACAAATATAAGATTGCCTAGGGAATCTACATAACCGCCAACGTACCACAAAATTTAATTGATTGCCCTCCTGGGCAGATGTAAATAAAAATAATGTAATACTAAAAAAAAAAAAAAAAAAAACAATTTAGTCACGCATATGATATTGTCCCTATCATATTAGAGAAATAAATAACTTAAATAAATCATGTCAATTTGCCAAGACGCATCATATTATAGAACTTAAAGAAATCAAGTCAAGTTGCCAAATGCTTTGTCATCAATTTAGTGACGCATATGATATTGTACCTATTATATTAAAGAAATAATTAACTTAAAGAAATCAAGTCAAGTTGCCAAATGCTTTGTCATCAATTTAGTTTTTTTTTTTTTTTTTTTTTTTCTAACTCTTTAGTCCTGAAGTCCTGAAGGCCATGTTGTGGTTGTCAATGTGGTTGACAATTTTCCGATATGTCGAGCTGTCTTTCGGCATAATTCTTACGCTACCTCCTCTGGTAGCCTTGTAAGCGAAGCTACCGGTGACTTCTCCAAGGTCAGCTAGCATGTCTACGATGCTGTGCAACCCAGTATTATGAGCCAGGGGGCTTGGGTACAGCGGCCTCCACTGGTATAGCTGGTTCCTTGATAACAACGTCCTCTTCGATAGGCAGTGCAGCGAATCGGTTGGTGTTTGACAGCAGCTGCTCAGCATCGCTGACCTCATTGACTTTGGCCAGCCTAGCTGTCTTTTTCTTTTGGGGCACGGTGAACTGTCGTACCTCACCTGGTTCCTCGGATTCATTGTCAGATTCACTGGAGCTGGAGCTGGAGCTGCCAGTGGCCGACGTCTTCTTCTTTATGTGTTTTAGTACCTTGGGAACTTTGGGGTTTACAGTCGTGGCTAGGTTAGGTGGCTCCTTGCGCTTGCCTGCATTCTTCTTAGGCACCAGCGTTTGCCAACCATTTTTCTTAGAAGTGGGCTAAGCCACATTATCCACTTCCATTTTTGCCCATGGGAACTGCGTGCAGTAGCACGTGTCTTTAAGATTTTTACCTTTTCTGTATGAGTGTGTGTGTAATTGTCAGGCGCAGAAGGGGGGAGCAAAGAGCGCCACCTACTGGCGCTTTACGAGACTGATTGACGCCCTCTGGCGGAGAAATTTTTAACTATAGGGGTAAAGGCGCCACCTATGTCGAAACTGGTTGTTGTTATCGGATTCAATTTAGCCAGTACACACACCACTGGAACAGCAACCACTTTTCACAGTGAAAATCACTCAGAGAATAAACACTTTATTCGTAGGCACGTCAGCACTCGACGAGAGTTAGGAAGTGACTTTTTTTTTTTTTTTTTTTTTTGAGTTCTAGCTTTTTATTTATTATTTAAAATCTGTCCTAGTGGCCAATAATTAAATTTTATTGGGGAAACATTAGCGTAAGGGGAGTACTTGGAATGTACTTGGATAAGGGTTATGTATAATCATTGATGGGTAAGGTCAAGCGGGTGCGTTCTCTGCAGGCGTCTTAGGGATTGGCTATTGTCTAGGAGGCTGCTAGCCAGGTGGTTGGGGTGACTCTCCAGTCCTCTGGCGTATCTTTCGCTGTGTCGGTGAATCTCGTCTACCACCCATGGATTCCCGAGCTCCTCGTGGATGACAGAATTTTCGTGGTAGGGATGGGCATTGGAGATTATTCTCAGGCATCTGTTCTGGAATCGCTGGATCTTCCTTCTATGCGAAGCACTTGTAGTGCCCCACAGCTGGATTCCGTATGTCCATATCGGCTTGAGAATAGTCTTATATACGAGCAGCTTGAGATTGTCACGCAGTTTGGAGTTTTTCCTATCGAGCCAGTGGAGTTGTTTGAGGCGTATGTTAGCCTGGACACGCTTCCTGTCTATGTGAGGGCCCCATGTCAGCCTTCGGTCCAGGGTTAGCCCTAGGTATTTGGGGGTGCTGGTGGTAGGGATGGTGTCGCCGTCGAGTGTGACCGGGGGCATTCTCCTCTGCGCAGAGAGAAGGTTGTGTGGGAGGATTTGTCAGCATGTCACCATGATGTTCCAACGTTTCAGCCATGGATCCAGTGCATCCACTTGTCTCTGGATGATGGCTGACGCTCTTTGAGGGTTTGTTGCGGTAGCGAGGATCGCGGTGTCATCTGCGTATGTGGCTATAGTGAGGTTACGGGAGGGTATGATAGGAAGGTCTTCTGTAAACAGGGTGTAGAGGATGGGACCAAGGACGCTGCCTTGAGGTACTCCGCATCGCACTTGGAATTCTTTTCCTTCAGTATACGATTTGAGTAGAGCGTAGTGGGAACTGGGAAGGTTGGACTTGAGTTTGTGGAGGAGTCCGGGATGCCACACTCTGTCGAACGTCTGCTTGACATCCAGGAAGACGGCCGAACAGTAGCGTTTATTCTCGAATGCATCGAGTATGCGTGCTACGAGCCGGTGGCATTGTTCGGGTGATCCGTGGGATCGCCTGAAGCCAAACTGGTGATCGGGGATCAGTCCAGCCTCATCCAGTACAGGCAACACTCTGCGCAGAAATAGTCTTTCGAGTATTTTGGAGAGGATTGCCAGAAGCTAGTGAGAAGCAACTGTTGTAAATGTTAGCCAACATCTGGGAACAGGGAGGTGGCAACATATTAAGGGATGTGGCATCGATGCGATCGAGTCCTGGGGATTTGCTGGCCTTTAGGGAGGTGATCTCCTGCGCAACCTCTTCTGGAGTGACGGGCTCTATTGGCAGACTAGGTGGAGATGGACTCTCTAGGAACCTGGTGGTGGCAGCACGCCCTTCACCAGTGCATCTGTCAAATGGGGTGAATGCAATCTGGAGGTGATCTGCAAACGCTTCAGCTCTTTCGGCTTCAGAACGACACCAAGAACCGTCCGCTTTGCGCACCGGCGACGCCTTTTTTGCAGGCCTCCTGATGTGACGCGTGACATGCCACAGGTTGTGTTTCGGGTCACCAGGTTCCAGCTCCTCAAGGAATCTATTGAAAGAGTCTTGTCGTAGGGTACACAGCTTGTCCTTGAGTTCCTTGGTGGCAGCGCTCAACAGCTGCTTTGTCCCTTGGGTTGCGTGAGGAGAACCAGATTCGTCGGAGGCGCCTCTTTTCCGCCACGAAGGCTGCAATTTCCGGAGACCAGAGGTGAAGATCTCGTTTGGGTGTTCTCGGGGTAGTTGGAGGAGGAGAATTGGCGAACTCGACCACGTTGTTAATCTCCTCAGTGAGAGCCTTGATCGCCGCGCCGATGTTGCTTGGATTGGAGAGTGGAGGATCCGGGTGCAGGGAGAATAGCATCCAGAAAGAGAACTTGGAGGAGTCAGCATACTGACCCCGTGAGTCTTCTGGCCAACTCTTTTTTGAGGATGGGGATGCTGAGAAGCATTTTTATGGCGCTGTGGTCGGATAGCAGCTTGTTGTAGTTGAAACATGTCAACCTGGCTTGCCCTATGCCTTTGGAGATGGCAAAGTCCAGGAGGTCGGGAAGCACGGCAGGGTTAGTAGGCCAGTGGGTTGGCTCACCAGTGGAGTGGCAATCCAGTCTTCTGCTCTGCAGGAAACAGTAGTGCCTTTGGCACTACTCTTGTAGATGAGTCTCGGTGACAGAGTGTCTGGGGGCAAGTAGACCGCTCAAATAGTTATGTCCCCCTGTAGGCTGGAGATTCTGGCCAGGGCACACTGGCCCATTCCTCCTGGAACGCAGGTAGCTCCGTGTACTGGATGCCACTCCTGATGAGCATGTCTGCTGCTCCGCGCGCTCTGCCAGAAGGATGGTTGGCGAGGATGACATCGTAGCCGCTGATGTTAAAATGGGATCTGGGACAAAAGTGGGTTTCTGATACAAGGAGTATGGCGTAAGTTTTGATGAGGTATTCTACCTCGGCTCTGCTCCTCTGCAGGCCGTTAGCATTCCATAGGACTATATTAAGACTTATTTGCATGTTTTGGCGTTGAGGATAGAAGCAACAAGCTGCGTCATTTGCGAGAACATCTTCTCCAACATCCTTTCTACCATTTCTTCAAATCGGGCAAACATTTGTTCCAGGTTACTGGATTGCGGAGCTTCTGGTGGGGTTTGGCGGGTTTGGTTGGGATTAGTTTGCTGTGGCACTTGGGAGCGTCTTTGTAGCTCATATTGGAGATATTTGGGATCTGGACGGTGCAGGGCTTGCTGGTAGATGTGACCGGTCTGGGTTTGGGGGCTTGCTGTGCCTTGGCCTTCTTGTAAGCAGGGCATCCTCTGAACGAAGCAGGTGGGTCGGCTTGGCAGTGAAGGCAGCATGCCTTCTCGTCCTCCTTTTTAGCGCATGTCCTGGAGTCGTGATGGGCACCACATTTCACGCATCGGTGCTCAAGGAAGCAGTAGCGCTGGGTGTGTCCGAACCCTTGGCTTCTAAAGCATTGCGGCACGTCGTTAAATTTAATGGGAGGCTCGATGGTGAAAACCGATCTGCACAGTCTCCTAATCTGGTAGACCTCCTTGTTATTACTAGTTCCAGGTTGGTGAAAAAGATCCCAAGTGGTTCCTTTGTTTTCCTGCCAATAGGATTGTGCAGGTCTCTGACCTTATGCCCTAGTTTTTGCAGTTCATCCTGTATTTCAGCACGATCAGCGGTGTGGTGTAATCCCTTGATTACGACTCTGTAGGCCCTCTCGTCCTTGGGTTGGAAGGTGCGATGCCTTTTATTCTGGGACACTAGTTGCATCCGGAGTTCGGAGTAAGACTCCTTGTCAGGCATCATTATTCGCACGTTGTTGTTGCGCTCCGATTTATACGAGAAGTCCTTGCTGGGACCCACGAGAGTCGTAATCATTTTTAACAAAGCCGAGATGTTGGTCACGTCCGGGATGAAGATCGGGGGAGGCTTGAAGGTCCTCGGGGTAGGCTTGGGTTTGGCCGGGGTTTTGGTAGCAGCGGGTCCAGGTTCTCCGTCTGGGGTGCCTTGGTCATCATCGTCATCGTCTTCCTCTTCGCTTTAGAACATGGCAAAGGTGTTGTTGGCCAGCTTTTTGCGCAGCGCTGCGCTAGTGCTTGGCTTGTCATCCAGCTCCTCTCCCTGCGTTTTCATAGCCGGTTTGCGCTTGATCTCGCCCGGCTCTGAGTGCGAGGTGCTTCCCTCGCTGCTGGAGCTGCTTTTGCGTACTCTGAGAGCCTTCTTGCATGGTTTTGTTCCTAGCTTGTGGGTGCGCCGGAGGGCCTGCCAGTCCATCCTCTCCAAGGGTGGTAAGGAGGAGTAACAAGCGCCACGTGCTGGCGCTTTATGGGACTGATTGACGCCCTCTGGCGGAGAATATAAAAATAAGTTAAATACCATCTGCAGCCTGTTGCATGAACTTGCGTTCGTGTATCACACGCACTCCAGGACTTGGCCCAACTGTCTATACGTTTTTAAAGATGTCAGGTTAACTTTTTCACAGCGAAAATCACTCGGAAAATAAAGACTTCATTCGTAGGCACGTCAGCACTCGACGAGAGTTGTCAAAAAACTGACCTCTCGTATTGTTCAAAACTTATGTCTTCATATGATTTTGACAATAATATAAGGAAATTAATTATAAAACATATGAAAATGAATATTAATTATATGTATAAAGGAAAAAATTCAGAAATACTCCTATATTCTCTGAGTATTATAGAGAAAACCCATATAAGTGAGAGGTAATAGTAGTGTAAACGACGCTCTGATCGACAGAGGGTTCAAAAACTACTATAGGTAGGCAGTGGTTGCCGACCTCTTGTATTGTTCAAAACTTATGTATTCATATGATTTTGACAATAATATAAGGAAATTAAATATAAAACATATGAAAATGAGCATTTATCATATGAATAATGGAAAAAATAATTCATTTATATATGAATAAAGGAAAAGTTAATGTATTATTCGGATATTCTCTTAATAGAATATATAAGAGAATAGCACGTGTTGGCAAACAGAATTGAAAATACCCGCTTTGAGGACAGCGGCTTTAAAAACTACTATAGGTAGGCAGTGGTTGCCGACAGAAATATATATTTCGGATCATTTTTTTTTTTTCTAGCTTTTTGTTTATTATTTAAAATCTGTCCTAGTGGACAATAATTAAATTTTATGGGGGAAACATTAGGCAGTGGTTGCCGACCTCATGCATTATTCGAAATATATATTTCGGATCATGATGATTTAAATTTGGTTACTTACATATAAAGTATATTATTATCCGTGAAAATTTGTTTCTCAGTTCTTATGAACATGGGACTTGGCTCCGCGCTCAATAAGAATATACGACTTTAGATAATATCGTTGAAACAACAGTCAAGTTTCTATACATAGAATAAGAATCGTTTCCATATATTATCGTTAATTTTTGGAGGCATATTTTTATATAATAAAATATATTTATTACATGATGGAAAAATTACAAAATGACTATTCTCAAGCCGATACGGACATACGGAATCCAGCTGTGGGGCACTACAAGTGCTTCGCATAGAATGAAGATCCAGCGATTCCAGAACAGATGCCTGAGAATAGTCTCCAATGCACATCCCTAACACGAAAATTCTGTCATCCACGAGGAGCTCGGGATTCCATGGGTGGTAGACGAGATTCACCGACACAGCGAGAGATACGCCAGAAGACTGGAGTGTCACCCCAACCACCTGGCTATCAACCTCCTAGACAATAACCAATCCCTAAGACGCCTGCAGAGAATGCACCCGCTTGACCTTACCCATCAATGATTATACCTAACCCCTATCCAAGTACATTCCAAGTACTCCCCTTACGCTAATGTTTCCCCCATAACATTTAATTATTGTCCACTAGGACAGATTTTAAATAATAAATAAAAAGCTAGAACAAAAAAAAAAAAATATATATATATATATTTTACGGTTAATTTTTGGAGGCAGGCAAATTTATTGATATTTATTTAATAATATATTATATTACCTGCCGTAAAGTTGGAAAGTTATATCGTAATATATATATTTATATTTATTACCTGATGGAAAGATTACAAAATTTTTAGTATAGAAATGTACGGTATGTATTACCAGAGAGTTATATGGATAAAGATAAATTTTAAATTTATCATCAAATTGCAAATGATTTAACTCAATATTTATATTGGTTAAACAAAAATTGTACATGTGTGGATACAATAATTATGTATGTTGGAAACAAAATTATATTTTAGAATGAAATATAATATGTATAGAATAAATACACAATTATAGAAATTTATATTATATGAACTTGTTAATAATGGTGAAACAAATATAAAAAAATAATGGAATATATGAATACGAATGCTATATAAAAATGGCCGTAATCGAATTAAAAGAGATTTAAAATGTTACCTAAAAGCAAAATATTGAATTATTTTTCAATATGATAAAATAAATGGAATTATATAAAATGGAAATCTATAATATTTATATTGATTATTCTGGTTGATCCTGCCAGTAGTTATATGCTTGTCTCAAAGATTAAGCCATGCATGTCTAAGTACACACGAATTGAAAGTGAAACCGCAAAAGGCTCATTATATCAGTTATGGTTCCTTGGATAACTTGGTAATTCTAGAGCTAATACATGCAATTAAAACATCAACCTTATGGGACATGTGCTTTTATTAGGCTAAAGCCAAGCGATTGCAAGATCGTAATATTGTTTGAACTCTAGATAACATGCAGATCGTATGGTCTTGTACCGACGACAGATCTTTCAAATGTCTGCCCTATCAACTTTTGATAGTAGTAGCTAGGACTACCATGGTACCAGGACTACCATACCAACAGGGAATCAGGGAATCGATTCCGGAGAGGGAGCCAGAGAAACGGCTACCACATCTAAGGAAGGCAGCAGGGGCGTAAATTACGCACTCCCAGCTCGGGGAGGTAGTGACGAAAAATAACAATACAGGAATCATATCCGAGGCCCTGTAATTGGAATGAGTACACTTTATATCCTTTAACAAGGACCAATTGGAGGGCAAGTTTGGTGCCAGCAGCCGCGGTAATTCCAGCTCCAATAGCGTATATTAAAGTTGTTGCGGTTAAAACGTTCGTAGTTGAACTTGTGCTTCATACGGGTAGTACAACTTACAATTGTGGTAAGCGTATTACCGGTGGAGTTCTTATATGTGATTAAATACTTGTATTTTTTCATATGTTCTCCTATTTAAAAACCTGCATTAGTGCTCTTAAACGAGTGTTATTGTGGGCCGGTACTATTACTTTGAACAAATAAGAGTGCTTAAAGCACGCTTCAAATGCATGATTATTCTGTTCATGGGATAATGAAATTAGACCTCTGTTCTGCTTTCATTGGATTTCAGATCAAGAGGTAATGATTAATGGAAGCAGTTTGGGGGAATTAGTATTACGACGCTAGAGCTGAAATTCTTGGACCGTCGTAAGACTAACTTAAGCGAAAGCATGTAGTGCACGTAGTTCGACAGATTTTTAACTAGTTGGTCTTTTAATAGTGGGTGGTAATTACTAATAAAGAGGACCTTGTACTTCCTTCGCTAGGGATGCGCACTCTTGCTATGCTCGGGTCTAGCTCGGCTTAGGATAGTACGAAACGCTACTACATTTTAATAAGTGCGTCTTACTCAAAAACAATATTCAAAACTGGACTATCGATTAATAAAAGAAATGGCTTTATATTGATACTACTGATACACGCCGACACGTGTGAAGATAAGCTACAGATTCTGATAAGTATTGGGAATTTTGGATGTTAATAATTCCCTAAGTCTTTACCCTCCTACCATGACAATGCTACTTAAAATATTTACATTGTCCCTTGGCCAAGTTCAAAATAACCCTACCACATATTTAAGAAAGTGTTCAACATAAGTACTCGACAAACCATTAAATCTATTTATTCACAATTCATTCTTTTTCAATATATCTTCAATCATAATTCCATTTATATAAATTCAGTTTAATAAGCGGTTCCACTAAATCTCTTTTACAAACTAACAAATTTTAACCTACGCATAATTATCCTAGTCATTCTCTAACTCTTCATTTTCGTTTATATTTAGTGAGTAAAATAAAATAAAATAAAGCAAACAGTCATAAGTAATTGAATATAAAATTAGCAAATATAGTTATATAATCTTTAGTCAAATGCAGATCTTATTTTATTTAGACGTTCGAGTGGCATTTTGTAGAATTTTAATATAGGTAATTCATAATAAGGGTTTTTATCATTTTTGTTTGGTAGTAATCACGACCTTAAATATCCACTCCATGATGTGCGTAAAGTTGGGCCAAAGTTCACGTTGACATTGTCGAGCTGTAGGTCAAACTTTAAAGGTTCTAAGTTAAAATTCCTATTCAAATGCCGAAAGTTCCGTACATCTGCGAGTATTTAATTCATTATTACTGGTAATACAAAAGAAAATCAAGAATCAAAAAAAAACACGAAATAACGGCAGCACTGCAGCGATAAGACCTTAGGAGACCGCTGGCTGCTACACTGCGCTGCGATAAGACGGAATCACAAAGTTAGACCTCCGTTGGTCATAGGAGATGATCTTCCATGCGTAACGTTGATGACGTCCAAATATAATTAAATCTCATCCGGTCGTCTAAACTTCTGCACAGCTGAATAATCTGGATGAGCTCTAGCCTTCCAATATATTTGGCCAGTTATCATTCGGCAGGTGGCCGGTTGCGTAACTTGTTGGCTGAAGGTTATGTCGCCTCGAGGCCTCTTCTTGGAGCGAACTGGGTTTAAACCATGAACTGATGCCGGGGTCGACGAGACGGGGGGGTAGTCGGCTGTAGAGCAACCAAATGCTCGTATATAGGCCTGGCCTTCCTTACGCCTTGGGGTCGAATCTCTTTGCCACTTTCACACATATCCCACTCTTGTTTTTATGCGATTGGATATATATAATTAAATTATATTTCCACGTGTATGTGCAGTTTAAATCGGCAGCGTCAAAAATTGTGAGCGTTCGCCACGAGGTTTAATCCGATAATGAATTAAGCTCTGGGAAGCTGCATGCCGGTGGTCGCTGCTATAGCTTTTCTTTTCCTAACTGTACAATCGTACGATCATATTCTGTCCTGATTGGTCTAAGACAATTTTATATTTATATATTTTTATATATTTATATATTTATATTTATTTATATTTATTTATATTTATTTATATTTATTTATATTTATTTATATTTATTTATTTATATATTTTTTTTTTTATATTACAGTATCTTTATTTAAATCTGCCCAGGAGGGCAATCAATTAAATTTTGTGGTACGTTGACGGTTATGTAGATTCCCTAGGCAATCTTATATTTGTTAGCTAGGGTCATCAGAGGATTCCTTTAGGGAATCCGGAAAGGTAGTTCAAGTGGGTGGTTTCTTCGGAGTCATCTGCGCTGTAGGCTGTTGTCAAGGAGGATGATTGCAAATTGGTTTTGGTGGTTCTCCAGCTTCTCCAGGTGCCTCCTGCTAGCTTTCCTGGATTCCTCGACGACACTGTGCATTTTGAGGTCCATTTTGATTGTTGTGTTCCTCACGTAGTAAGGACAGTTGAGGATAAATATTAGAATGCGGCATTCTGCTCTCTGTAGTTTTTTGATATATGTAGGGGAGGCAGTGCCCCACAGCTCAATACCGTATGTCCAAGCCCGCTTTATGATGGCTTTGTAGAGCAGTAGTTTGTATCTAGTGGGTAGCGTGCTTCGTCTGCCCAGGAGCCATGTCATGGAGCGGCATTTGTGCCTCATGAGTTTTACTTCTTCCCCTATGTGGTCCTTCCTGTGAGACGCTTGTGCAGGGTTAGTCCCAGGTACTTGGCCTTCACATTGGACGGTATGTTGGTGCCGTTGATGTGGACGGGTGGGGATTTGTGGATGCGTAAGCTATTTGGTTGCTTAGTTGTTTATGTCTATGAATCAATTGTTTATGTTAACACGGCCGAAATTGTTATTGTCGCCAAGAGCTTGGGATCTGAATTATGTGTTGGGGCTTGTAAGTTGAAGTGTGTTGCTGGGCAAATGGATTGGGTGGGTGTGATCAAGTGGTACATATGTACTGTGTGTGTGGTGTGTGTGTGTGTGTAACAAAGTGTTATACTATGGTACATATGCTACTTCCCCATCCTTAAGAAATTATCCTGTCCTCAGGCGGATAATTTAGGATACAAAACAGGATTTACATTATTTTCTATTTCTGTTTCATCATTGTTTATAATATCTGATTCAATAGGATTGGGTACTTGTCTTTTGAATTTGATTATAATTCTCTTAGGTATATTCTTATGTTTGTAGATATAATAGAATATTATTATGACAACTAAAACTATTAAAATAGTAAATGTAATTATTTGAAATTTATTATTTGCTTTATTATGGATTTCAAAAATATCTTTAGCTTGTATATAAGAAAGGGCTTTTAATTTAGTGCTATTGTTGTTAACATAAATCGTTTGTGTGTAATCTAACATAGTGTTTGATATTGAGATGTCTTCGATTGGTATGGAACAGTTAAAAGCTTTTATTATGTTGTCTCCCTCTATTATTATATCTCTATTTATGCAATTTTGGTTAAGTATGGATTTTGGTAAGTTCCAAGTTAATATTATATTAGGTTCGACATAACCGATTTCAAATTCTTTATGAGTTTTTACATATCTGCATTCTGTATTAAATTGGTTAAGTATGCCCGTTAAGCATTTGTTTATTATTAAAGATTTTGAAGATGCCAAATAAGTTTGATGATTTTGAACATAAAATTTATTTTGTACATTTTCTATTAAAATGTTTTGATTACTATCTGGATATGGAATTATTGTAAAGATTGTAATATGGGAAAATATTAGAATTTCATTTGTATCCGTTTTCAGCCAAGTGGAAGTTTTAATATGTAGAAGTTTTTCTGAGTTTATATTTGTTAGATAATCATGTTTTAGTAATTTAGGATTAAAAATGCCGTCTTGTTAACTGCATTGCATTCCAAGTTCAATATCTTCTACATACTCAGTAAACTGTTGTAAATTAAATAATAAAATGTTTAATCTTTGATCGCTTTCATGTAATGCACTTAATAAATTTATTAATTTTATGCCTTCATTTACTGTTTTTATGACTTCGTTGAGTTCATTAGCTTGGACGCTGTTTTCGGACAAATTTTGAATTTTATATTCTAGCTCTTCTTTATCTGCTTGATCTAAAGTTCCAAAAAGGTATTTATAAATTATTCCCATAAAATTAGCTAAGCCGCGTTTGCTGCGCTTTGCTATTCTAATGCTATTAATTTCTCTTTTTAATTTCTCTACTAAATATTGAATTTGAGATAAAGTTTCATATTCTTCTGATTGTTTTATTAAGTTATCATATGTTTGTTCTATTTTTGTAATATTTACAGATAAGTAGTGATACTCGTAATTGATTGGTAATCTTATTGATCCAGTATTAAATATAAGGTAGCCATTTTTGGCTTGAATTGGGTTAACTTCAAGATTTGGTCCTTGGACATGTTGGATAAAACATAATAGAAAATATTAAAAGATCATCAAAATTGTGTAATTATGTTGGATTGTCTTGGTCTTTTTGTGTTGTGCTGGAATTATTGTTATATTTAGTTTCATTATTTTCTTTTTCTTTTTATATTTTGATTTATAGTGGCTTATTTTCCTGCCTCTGTTTTTCTCTTCATAATGTTTTTCGTCAATCTGTGTAATTTCTCCTGTCTTTTTATATGGGTTTGTTGACTTTGATTTTACTAATGGTGCTTGTCTATATCTGGTATCTACTTCATAACTATGTCTATTTTCGTTTAATTTATTAATTTTCTCTTGCTGGGTGTCATGTGCAGGTGTTCCTGCATATATAAAAATATATGCTGGTGTTTTACCTGTTGTATTGTGTTTAATTTTATGGTTATAAACATAGAGTACGGTTTCAAATTTTGTTATTTTATTCTCTGGGTCGGACTCAGTGCTTATAATTCTTAACTTTTCGTTGACAGTTTTATGAAATCTCTCAATGTCAGAAATTCCATTTTTACTTGTTGTGACGTTAATGTGAACATTTTCGGACTTTAGCCATAAATATAATGCAGCACACATAAATGCTGAGTCTTTATCGGCTTTTATTTCGGACGGTTTTCCCATTTCATTAAAAATTTTAAGTAGAGCTTTTTTTGCTTCGAGCCAATCCCTAGAGCGGACTTCAATTAAGGCGGCATATTTGGAATAAACGTCAATAAATAGATTAAATAAAAATCGATAACATATTTTTCTCTAGGATTGAAAATTTCTGGCGTTAACTCGTAATTTAATTTAGTGTCTCTATGTTCTGTATTGCACATGTTACATACTTCAAATTCATTGATAATGTTCTGTATTAACTTTTAATAGTCTGGGTAGTAATATTTTTCTTTAAAAATTTTGGTTTGTTTTTCTATACCTGGATGTAAGAGTTCTCTGTGGGTTTTTATTATTACTTCTTTAAATTCTGAATATGTTTCAATATCTATTAATTTACTGGTTGCTCTCATAACTTTAGTTATGTTGTTCGGACTGACAATTTCTATGAAGGCGTATTGAAATGTAAGGAAATCTATGTCATTATGAAAATAAATTAAGCTATTTTTTGTACACAAATATTCTTTTATTAATTCTTTTGCATACGCGCTGGTCATTTCTTTATAATGGATTTTTAGTTTTGTTTTATGAAAATATTTTCTTATTTCTGTATTGTTATTGTCGTTTTTGACAAATTCTATTTGTCTATTATAGTAGTTTATTGGTCTTTCCGTAAAGGAAATGTAATTTTGGTTATTTTCATGGCTACTATGTACGATAGCAGCTGAAGTGGGAGATTCGCCGTAGAAGTTTTCTATTTTTACACGTGAAAGTGCGTCGGCGACATGGTTTACTTTTCCTGGTACATATTTTATATGGTAATCAAACTCATTTAGTTTGATTTTCCATCTTTGGAGTTTCATGTTTGGTTCCTTGATATTATCGAGCCAAACTAAAGGTTGATGATCACTAAGGATCTGAAATTTACGACCAAAAAGATAGGACCTGAAGTATTTAGTGGCCCAGACAATAGCTAAAAGTTATTTTTCTATTGCTGAATAATTAAGTTCATGTTCATTGAGAGTGCGGCTAGCGTAACAAACGGGTTTACGATCCTGTGATAATACAGCACCTAGAGCGGCATTGCTTGCATCTGTGGTTAATGAGAATGTTTTTTCGAAATTTGGGTAAATTAATATTGGCTCGGACATAATTAAAAATTTAAATTTTTCGAAGGTTGATATATACTCGGTATCTTTAGAATTTATAACGCAACCTTTTTTTAGTTTATGGTTTAGTTTTTAGTTTATGTTATGGGTTTAGCAATTTTACGGCAGAAACCGCAAAGTCCTAAAAATGATTTTATTTCTTTATTAGTTTTAGGTAATGGGAATTTCTGTATGGCTTCTATTTTATTTGGGTTGGGCTTTATGCCTTCAGTAGTTACAATGTGTCCTAAGAACTCTGTTTCTCTTTTCATAAATTCACATTTGTCAAGTTGTAACTTTAGATTAGCTTCTTGTAATTTAGCAAATACTTTACGTAGAGATAACAAGTGTTCTTCCAATGAAGTGGAAAAAACTATTTTATCGTCCATGTAAACTAAACAATCTTTGTAAATTAGGTCTTCTAATAGATTGTTAATACAACGTTGAAATGTTGCAGGTGCGTTCTTCAGTCCAAATGGCATTCGAGTGTACTCGTAATGTCAATTTTTGTGGAAAGAGCTGTTTTTTGAATCGAGCTTTCATCCATTTGGATCTGATGAAAACCTTTTGCTAAATCTATGGTATTGAAATATTGAGACCTACCTAGCTTATCTAGTATTTCATCCATGACAGGAATTGGGTATTTATCATCAATAGTAATTTCGTTTAGTTTGCGATAGTCGATTACTAACCTGAACTTTGTTTTACCAGAAGCATCGTTTTTTTTTTCGGTATTATCCAGATAGGAGAACAGTAGGGTGATTTCGATTTTCGAACAATGCCTTGTTGAATTATTTCTTTGATTTGTACCTCGACTCCCTTGTCGTAGGCCTGGGGGTATTTATAAGGTTTCCTATAGAATGTTTAGTTTAGATGACATGCTTTACAGTACTTGTGAAGGTCAAATTTTCACCTTCTCTGTATTGTATGTCCCTAAATTCTTGAAGAATTTTAGTAAGGGCACTTGACTCTTCTTTATTTAGATGGTCAAGCCTGAATTCATTTGATTCCCTTATCTCGTTTCCTATTGCATAATTTGTGGCTTCATCATCAGTGGATAATGATGGCTGTAAAACATTCAAATAGTCGGGGTTGTCTTCTAGGCTTCTTTCTCGTTCTGGTAGGTAGTCCATTAAGAAACTGTTGTTGCTTAAATCTACACTTCTTTTGCCAAAGTTTATTTGGGCGTTGGCGTCTTCTAGGAACCCTGTACCTAATATCATATCATAATTTTCGGAAAAATTATGAATATAAAAAACTTGTTTAGTAGGGCAAAGCTTACTTGGTTTTAGAATTATGATTTTCTTTAGGGTTATTGTACCGTTAATGGTTTGTGTTTGTAAATTAGTAGTTTTAACTGGGAAATTAAAAATGTTTGCTCTTTGATGTTTATTGTAGACCCAGTGTCTATAACACATCGGAGCGGTATATTATTTAAAACAATATTTATGAAGGAATTGTGTCTTCTTCTTCGTCCGAGGCATGTAGATGAAAATTTTCGGACGTATGCATTTTTTAATGGCCGCTGGTACTAGGTCTTTGCCTTTTTGTTGCCAGATTCGGAGCGGATAAAGAAACTCGATTTTGTTGATAGTTGGAGGAATAATTTAAAGGATTTTGTGTCTGTGCTTGGAATAGGTATTCGAAAGGCTGGTCATGGCTGTTATTGTTTTTGTTCATATATTGATTTTTATTTTGGCTAATTGATGTTTGATTATAATTTTAATTTCTATTTTGATTATTTGAAGTGTTGTTATAGTTTGGGCTGTACTGATTTCTATTTTGGGTATTTTGAGTGTTTTGGGATTTTGGGTGATCGGACCATGTACTGTCATAACAACCCTCCTGCTGTACAATTTGCTTTAATTTACTGACTGTTGTTATGTCAAATCTGGCTAATTGCATGTAGGGTCTATTTGGGAGTTTTTTAATAATTACATTTTTTACTGTATTGTTCATTGCGTTTGTATAAATATGATTATGTAGATCATTATTTTCTAAAGCTAGCTTATTTGTTATTACAAAGCATTTTGCTTCAAGCTCTTCCATGAACTTACGAACTGATCCATTGAATTGTGTGTTATATAGTCGTCTCAAAAGCTCTTCAAATGGTGTCTGGGTCTTGAACTCGGTGATTAGGGCTTTCTTCAATTCCGGCCATGTATTAGCTGCACTGAGCTGGGATACTCGTTGGGCGTCCCCTCCAATTTGCATTTTAATTGCACTGAAGAGGACGTGTAACTGACGGACGTCAGTTGATGGATATAGTTGATGTATGAACTCTATTCTTCTTATGAACGAGCTCAGTTCCAGTGTCGTACCGGTAAATGTTGGTACCTGTCGAATCTGACCAAGAGCCTGGTTCAGATGATTTTCGGAGAGTAGTTGCACTTGTTGTTGTGGTAGTGCCATTGTTGTTTTCTTGTTTTATTTTTCAGTCCTCGTAGCGGTCACGCCTTTTGTTTTGCGGGCTACACACTGTCTTTGGTTGATATGCAAAACCTGGGGCTTCAGTTACCCTTTAGTGGTCTTGTCTTTGAAGCACTTATGTAATTTTTTCACTTCTAGTAGCGGTCACCCTATTATGGTGGGCTACCACGTTGAAGCGGTTTTAATTATTAAGCACTGTATGACTGGCGGATAGTTACTTCTTGAAGCACTGATTGGCCACAAAGTTGAAGTTAAATCACATACGAAGGTTTTTTGTTGGTCACTATAAGCGCCAGTCACCACCGACTGCGCCAATAACGAGTTCGCGGTTGCAAGTTTTGAAAAAAATATAAGTTTTTATTTCAAGATAATAATACAACTTTGAATCGGAGTCAATTCACGTCTTAATGGTATAGTGGATGAATTAGAACTAACTCTGGAGTGTGAGTTGAACGCTTAGCAAACCCTTGGTCGACTTTGTTTATATGAACTTGAAGGCTCTCCTCTTTATTCAAATGGGTTGCGCTCTTTAAGAGAGTTGCGCATGGAAAATTACCAGGATTTGTGCTGCGTAAGCTATTTGGTTGCTTAGTGGGAATAACGAATTTCGGTGTGTGTGTGTGTGAAAAAGTGTTATACTATGGTATACTATGCTACTATATAATAAATATCCATTTTCATATGTTTTATATTTAATTTTCTTATATTATTCAATAAATATACGGATATTTCATATATTTTTCTTTATATATTATATTATATATTTATATTATATATTATATATATTAAATTGTATATGCTTTATGATGGCTTTGTAGAGCAGTAGTTTGTATCTGCAATGCATTGCGCCAGGATTATGCTGCTGACACATTCGGGCAAAATCTGTATCGCGGCAGCATACTTGCCCCCGCGTTACACAATTAGCCATCCCGAGTTGTCACTGCAGCTGAAAAGCTTGGGTCCCAAATTTCTTATTGGCGGAGACTTTAATGCCAAGCACACATGGCAGCACTCTGCTGAGATGCGTCAGAGAGTTGGGCTGCAATGTGCACACAACGGGAGAGCCGACATACTGGGCCAGAGACCCTAACAAAATACCGAACCTCCTTGATCTAGGCATCAGTAGAGGCATCGACCCGGCGAAAGTATCTACAGTTGGGTGTTACGAGCTGTGCTCTGACCACAGCATGGTCAGGATACTACTTAGGATCTCCTTCCTAAGGACTCCCGGAAGCACCAAACTGATCAGGCGAAATACCGACACAACTGTGTTTAAAAGCTGGCTTGAAGAAAACGTTGACCCACATCCGGCTATCAGCACTGGAGGAGACATAGACGATGCCGTTGCTAGCCTTACTGGCAAAATCCAGCAGCCGGCAAGGTTGGCCACACCCACACCTCGTACCAACAGTGGGAGACTCCAAGTGGCCCGCAGGGACAACCATCTATGGTCGACTGAACTGGTGTCGATGGTATCGGAGAAAAGGAGGCTGAGGAGAGTCTGGCAGTCTAGCAAAGCGTCTTGCAAGAGGGCCTACAACAGAGCCTGTAAGCAGCTCAAATAGATGCTTCATGACTCGAGAAGGAAGGCGCTCGAGGAGTACCTAGTAGAACTGGAGCCTGGCAACACTGAGCATAACATCTGGAACGCCACCAAATACCTGAAAAGGCCTGTGCGGAGGGTGCCACCTGTTAAAACAGCCGCAGGTGTATGGTGCCGGTCAAGCCAAGAGAGAGCGGATGCGTTTGCCGACCATCTGGAAACCAGTTTCCGGACATTCGCCCTATGTGATGACGAAGACGTTGAAGAGACGAAGCAGTTCGTTGACGCAGGCTGCCGGATGAATCTGCCTATCGCAGAGATAGGTAGTCAAGAGATTCTGGATGAGATTTCGTGCTTGAAGCTCACCAAATCTCCTGGCCATGACAAAATCGACGCAGCTGCCCTCAAGCTACTCCCAGCGAACTGCCTAGACTTCCTCAAAGCTCTGATGAACCAATGCTTAAGACTGGGACACTTTCCTTCTCAGTGGAAGTGCGCTGAGGTTATCCTCATACACAAGCCGGGCAAGCCAGAAGCCGAGCTAGGCTTATATAGGCCGATCAGTCTACTCGCCATCCTGTCAAAAATCCTGGAGAAGCTGTTCCTCAAGAGGTTGCTGACCATTCTGGAGGAAAAGAGGATCATCCCCGACCACCAGTTCGGTTTCAGGCAAGGACATGGCGCCATTCAGCAGTGCCACCGGGTCGTCTCCAGGGTCTTGGATGCCTTCGAAAACAAGAAATATTGCGTAGCAGTCTTTCTGGATGTGAGGCAGGCTTTCGACAGGGTGTGGCACCTCGGCCTGCTATTCAAGCGGAGGAGGTTTTACGTGAAGAGCAGTAACTCCAAATCACCCCAACACGTGGTAAGACCCGGAGTACCCCAGGGCAGCCTACTCGGTCCTGTGCTGTACAACATATTCACCTCAGATATGCCAGTATCTGAAGGCAACAGAATATTGGCATGCACCTACGCGGACGACACAGGGCTCCTGTGCTCTGACGCAACTCCTACTCTGGCAGCGCAAGGGCTGCAGCACGAGCTGGACACGATTCAGTCATGGCTGAAAAGGTGGAACATCACCATAAACGCTGACAAATCCACCTACGTCACGTTTACACTCAGACCAGGCAACTGTCCACCCGTCCACATCAACGGTACCAACATACCGTCCAATGCGAAGGCCAAGTACCTGGGACTAACCCTGCACAAGCGTCTCACATGGAAGGACCACACAGGGGAAAAGGTAAAATTCATGAGGCAAAAATTCCGCTCCATGACATGGCTCCTTGGCAGACGAAGCACACTACCCACTAGATACAAAATACTGCTCTACAAAGCCATCATAAAGCGGGCTTGGACATACGGCATTGAGCTGTGGGGCACTGCCTCCCCTACAAATATCAAAAAACTACAGAGAGCAGAATGCTGCTTTCTAAGATTTATCCTCAACTGTCATTACTACGTGAGGAACACAACAATCAAAAGGGACCTCAAAATACAAAGTGTCTCCGAGGAATCCAGGAAAGCTAGCAGGAGGCACCTGGAGAAGCTGGAGAACAACCAGAACCAACTTGAAATCAACCTCCTTGCCTCAGTCGCGCATCGGCCTGTATGCGTTTGCTGTGTAAGTGGGGACGCCATGTGAGCCTGCGGTCCAGGATCAGTCCTAGATACTTGGGTGCGGGCACGTTGGGAATGATGGCTCCGTTCAGCGTGACCGGTGGGCAGTCTCCTCTTCGTAGTGAGAATGTTGTTTGAGTTACCTTTTCCGCGTGCACTACGATATTCCATCTGCTGAGCCAGGGATGTAGCGCGTCCATTTGACTTTGTATTATTTCAGAGGCTTCTCTTGGGTTGGATGATGAGGCGAGGAAAGCAGTGTCGTCTGCATATGTGGCTATCATTAAGTTCCTGGAGGGGATAATGGGAAGGTCTGCGGTGTAAAGGGTGTAGTGGATTGGTCCGAGTACGCTGCCTTGCGGAACTCCAGCTCTGATCAGTCTGAGTAGGCTTATTGCACTTCCGCATCTGACTTGAAAAGCTCTTTCCTCTGTATAGGATTTAAGGAGGGTAAAATGAGAGCTTGGGAGGCATAATTTTAGTTTATGGAGGAGTCCAGGATGCCAAACTCGGTCAAATGCCTGCTTTACAGTGCAGCAATATTTCTTCTGCCCGAATGCCTCGAGGATGCTTTCGACTGGCCGGTGGCACTGCTGCGGTGTTCCATGGCAGCGTCTGAAGCCAAACTGGTGATCGGGGATCAATCCGGCCTCGTCCAGTATAGGCAATACTCTGCGCAAAAATACTCTTTCGAGTATTTTGGAGAGGATTGCCAGTAGGCTGATCGGACGATAGGAGGCTATGTTGGCTTCAGGCTTACCAGGCTTCAGGAGGACAATAACCTCTGCTCTTTTCCAATCCTTCGGAAGTACCCTAGACGGAAGCAGCCGTTGTAAATGTTGGCCAGCATTCGTGTGCAGCGAAGTGGTAGCATCTTTAAGGCTGCTGCATCTATGCGATCCAGGCCTGGAGATTTGCTGTTCTTCTGTAGGGCGATCTTCAGCGCAACTTCCTCCTGGTTGACTGGTTCCAACGGCGGACCGTGATTCGGCACGCTCTTCGGCAGTGCAGCAGTCGAACGGTGAGAAGGCATTGAAGAGGTGTTCGGCGAATGCTTCTGCTCGTTCAGCGTCCGATCGGCACCAGGATCCATCCGCTTTGCGCACTGCAGATACCTTTTTAGCCGGTCGTTTTATGTGGCTGGTGACGTTCCACAGGTTGTGATCCGGATCCCCTGGAGAGAGTTCCTCGAGGAATCTGAGGAAGGAGTCCTGGCGTAGGCTGGAGATCTTTTCCTTAAGCTCATTTGTGGCGTGATTGAGCGCTGTTTTGTCTCTTGGGTTGCGCGACAGGAACGAGACTCTCCTGAGACTCCTCTTTTCAGCCACAAGTGACGCAATTTCCGGGAACCAGAGGTGGGGATCGTTAAAATCTCCAGCTGCTATGAAGCGGGGCCCAAGATGCTCGAAGAACTAACTGAGATGGCTTGCCGTTATGCGGTATATAGGGGGAAAGTAGACCGCTCCAATGCTGATGTCTCCTTGGGGGCTGTCGATCCTGATGACAGGACATTGTGCCCTGCTGAAACTCGGGCAGCTCTAGGTATTGGATACCGCTTCTGATGAGGATGGCTGCTCCTCCGCGTGCTCTGCCAGTGGGTCTGCCTGAATAATGTCATATCCGCTGATATTAAAGTGGGATCTGGGGGAGAAGTGGGTTTCGGCTACGAGTAGAATGTCAAACTGGTGGATTTTGAGATGGTGCTCGACTATGGCCTTGCTGTTCTGCAGGCCGTTTGCATTCCAGACAAATAGGTGGAGCTTTAATGGACTGCTGGGGATACCACAGGCGGCGCCTTATTAACATTCGCATTCGCGACGGGCCTTGCTTTCGGAGCCGCGAGTGCTTTGGCCTTTTTATAGGCAGGGCACCCTTAAAGGACGCGGGGTGGTCAGCTTGGAGTGGAAGCAGCCCGGCTTGTCTTCCGCCTTCTTCTCGCATTGCGTCGAGTCGTGAGGACCTCCGCATTTTACAGAGCGATGCTCCATAAAACAGTACCGCTGTGTATGTCCGAAGCCTTGGCATCTATAACATTATGGTACATCGTTGAACTTCTGTGGCGGTTCGATGGTTACCTGCAGATTCGCTTGACCTGATAGACATCTGTCTTGCACGTTGTTTCATCTTGATGAGTGCCGAGATGTTGGTCACATCAGGAATAATTATCGGAGATGGTTTGATGGTCTTCGGGGTGGGTTTTGGTTTTTCGGGGGTCTTGGGTTTAGTTTTGTCCTTAGCAGGTCCGAGTTCATCCTCAGAGCTCTCTTGGTCGTCATCGTCTTCTTCGCTCGAAAGCATAGCAAAGGTGTTATTAGCCAGACTTTTGCGCAGCGCTGCGCTAGTGCTTGGCTTGTCATCCAGCTCCTCTCCCTGAGTTTTCTTAGACGGTTTGCGCTTGATCTCGCCCTGCTCTGAGTAGTTATATGCTTGTCTCAAAGATTAAGCCATGCATGTCTAAGTACACACGAATTAAAAGTGAAACCGCAAAAGGCTCATTATATCAGTTATGGTTCCTTAGATCGTTAACAGTTACTTGGATAATTGTGGTAATTCTAGAGCTTATACATGCAATTAAAACATAAACCTTATGGGACATGTGCTTTTATTAGGCTAAAACCAAGTGATCGCAAGATCGTTATATTGGTTGAACTCTAGATAAAATGCAGATCGTATGGTCTTGTACCGACGACAGATCATTCAAATGTCTGCCCTATCATCTTTTGATGGTAGTATCTAGGACTACCATGGTTGCAACGGGTAACGGGCAATCAGGGTTCGATTCCGGAGAGGGAGCCTGAGAAACGGCTACCACATCTAAGGAAGCCAGCAGGCTCGGGGAGATAGTGACGAAAAATAACAATACAGGACTCATAGCCGAGGCCCTGTAATTGGAATGAGTACACTTTAAATCCTTTAACAAGGACCAATTGGAGGGCAAGTCTGGTGCCAGCAGCCGCGGTAATTCCAGCTCCAATAGCGTATATTAAAGTTGTTGCGGTTAAAACGTTTGTAGTTGAACTTGTGTTTCATGCGGGTAGTACAACTTACAATTGTGGTAAGCGTATTACCGGTGGAGTTCTTATGTGTGATTAAATACTTGTATTTTTTCATATGTTCCTCCTATTTAAAACCTGCATTAGTGCTCTTAAACTAGTGTTATTGTGGGCCGGTACTATTACTTTGAACAAATAAGAGTGCTTAAAGCAGGCTTCAAATGCCTGATTATTATGTGCTTGGGATAATGAAATAAGACCTCTGTTCTGCTTTCATTGGATTTCAGATCAAGAGGTAATGATTAATGGAAGCAATTTGGGGGAATTAGTATTACGACGCTAGAGCTGAAATTCTTGGACCGTCGTAAGACTACCTTAAGCGAAAGCATTTGCCAAAGATGTTTTCATTAATCAAGAACGAAAGTTAGAGGTTCGAAGGCGATCAGATACCGCCCTAGTTTTAACCATAAAAGATGCCAGCTAGCAATTGGGTGTAGCTACTTTAATCGATCATTCATTCAGTCGCTTCCCGGGAAACCAAAGCTTTTGGGCTCCGGGGGAAGAATGGTTGCAAAGCTGAAACTTAAAGGAATTGACGGAAGGGTACCACCAGGAGTGGAGCCTGCGGCTTAATTTGACTCAACACGGGAACATTTACCAGGTACGAACATAAGTGTGTAAGACAGATTGATAGCTCTTTCTCGAATCTATGGGTGGTGGTGCATGGCCGTTCTTAGTTCGTGGAGTGATTTCTCTGGTTAATTCCGATAACGAACGAGGCTCAAATATATTAAATAGATATCTTCAGGATTATGGTGCTGAAACTTATATAGCCTTCATTCATGGTGGCAGTAAAATGTTTATTGTGTTTGAATGTGTTTATGTAAGAGGAGCCGTACCTGTTGGTATGTCTCATTATAATGACACTACCTTCTTAAATGGACAAATTGCGTCTAGCAATAATGAGATTGAGCAATAACAGGTCTGTGATGCCCTTAGATGCACGCGCGCTACAATAATATTTCCTAGACCGAGAGGTCCGGGTAAACCGCTGAACCGCTTTCATGCTTGGGATTGTGAACTGAAACTGTTCACATGAACCTGCATTGATTACGTCCCTGCCCTTTGTACACACCGCCCGTCGCTACTACGGATTGAATTATTTAGTGAGGTCTCTGACGCCTTGCGTGTTACGGTTGTTTCGCAAAAGTTGACCGAACTTGATTATTTAGAGGAAGTAAAAGTCGTACCAAGGTTTCCGTAGGTGAACCTACGGAAGGATCATTATTGTATAAAAACCTTACCGTTTGTTATAATACAAATACATTTTGAATTTACCAAAATTACTTACAAAATTACCAAATTAAAAAATTTACCAAATTTACATTACCATATTATCAAATTTACCAGATTACCAAATTTACCAAATTACAAAAGCAAAGCGCATGATATGATATGATTATAGAACAAAACGATTCAATTGAATAAAAATAAAAAAATATATATATTAAAATAAATGTTAAAATCAAAATAAAATGAAGATGATGGGTTTTTATGCTGTGTAATGGCGGGCACAAAAAAAAATATTATATAATAACGAGTTCGCGGTTGAAAGTTTTGAAAAAAATATAAGTTTTTATTTCAAGATAATACAACTTTGAATCGGAGTCAATTCACGTCTAATGGTATGGTGGATGAATTAGAACTAACTCTGGAGTGTGAGTTGAACGCTTAGCAAACCCTTGGTCGACTTTGTTTATATGAGCTTGAAGGCTCTCCTCTTTATTCAAATGGGTTGCGCTCTTTAAGAGAGTTGCGCATGGAAAATTACCAGGATTTGTGCTGCGTAAGCTATTTGGTTGCTTAGTGGGAATAACGAATTTCGGCATCGGCGGATGTTTATGTCTATGAATCAATTGTTTATGTTAACGCGGCCGAAATTGTTATTGTCGCCAAGAGCTTGGGATCTGACTTATGTGTTGGGGTAAATGGATTGGGTGGGTGTGATCAAGTGGTACATATGTACTGTGTGTGTTTGGTGTGTGTGTGTGGTGTGTGTGTGTGGTGTGTGTGTGTGGTGTGTGTGTGTGACAAAGTGTTATACTATGGTACATATGCTACTTCGCCATCCTTAAGAAATTAGCCTGTCCTCAGGCGGATAATTTAGGATACAAGACAGGATTTACATTATTTTCTATTTCTGTTTCATCATTGTTTACAATATTTGATTCAATAGGAGTGGGTACTTGTCTTTTGAATTTGATTATAATTTTCTTAGGTATATTCTTATATTTGTAGATATAATAGAATATTATTACTAAACTAAACTAACTAAACTAACAACTAAAACTATTAAAATAGTAAATGTAATTATTTGAAATTTATTATTTGCTTTATTATGGATTTCAAAAATATCTTTAGCTTGTATATAAGAAAGGGCTTTTAATTTAGTGCTATTGTTGTTAACATAAATCGTTTGTGTGTAATCTAACATAGTGTTTGATATTGAGATGTCTTCGATTTGTATGGAACAGTTAAAAGCTTTTATTATGTTGTCTCCCTATATTATTATATCTCTATTTATGCAATTTTGGTTAAGTATGGTTTTTGGTAAGTTCCAAGTTAATATTATATTAGGTTCGACATAATTGATTTCAAATTCTTTATGAGTTTTTACATATCTGCATTCTGTATTAAATTGGTTAAGTATGCCCGTTAAGCATTTGTTTATTATTAAAGTTTTTGATGATGCCAAATAAGTTTGATTATTTTGAACATAAAATTTATTTTGTACATTTTCTATTAAAATGTTTTGATTACTATCTGGATATGGAATTATTGTTATATTTAGTTTCATTAATTTTCTTTTTCTTTTTATATTTTGATTTATAGTGGGTTATTTTCCTGCCTCTGTTTTTCTCTTCATAATGTTTTTCGTCAATCTGTGTAAATTCCTCCTGTCTTTTTATATGGGTTTGTTGTCTTTGAT